>NW_022103958.1:16848052-16899981 GCF_000313985.2 Echinops telfairi
ATTGAGGCACAGAACAAGCAAGGCAGCGCACACTGGTCCGATGATCAAAGAGCGAGAAACAAGAAAGGCGAGGCTCACCAAGCCATTTATCTCTCTGTCATCCTGGTACGAGTTTCTCTCTTAGTAAAGTCTGTTTTCCTATTTATAAAATGAAGACAACAGTATCCACTTAAAGTTGTAAGGATTTCATGAGCTATTATATATATAGTAAGGAGCCCTGGTGGTGTAGTGCTTATGCGTTGGGCTACAATTCGAAAGGTCGGCAGTTAGAAACCACCAGCAGGTCCAAGGGAGATTGACTGGGCTTTCTACTCCTGTAAACAGTTACGGTCTCAGAAACCCACAGGGGGCTCACTGTAAGTCAGCACTGACTCGATGGCAGTGAGTATATATGAAGCATTACTGTATATAAACTACTTATCAGTAAGCAGTATTAAAACACTATTAAATCCCAGCAGTCTCTGTTTGCCACCACTTGTCTGTCAGTTTGTTGTACTGTGGTGGCCTGGGTGTTACTGTGATGCTGGAAGCTATGCCAGTCCACGCAGTGTCGCTTGTGGTGGACAGGGCTCCAGACCATGAACAGAGTACAAAGAAGGGTTAGGCTGTCCGTTTCTTTGAGATCAGCCACTGAACCCTTAGGAAAAGCAGTGGAACGTTGTCAGATAAAGTGCCTGAGGAGGAGCCCTCAAGTTGGAAGGGCCTCCCAACGTGACTGGGGAGAGCTGCCCCCCAAAGCAGAGGTGACCTGACTGAGTGGACGGAGAGGGGTGTCCGGGAACCTCCCTCGCTGATGAATCATGACTCAAAATGGAAAAGAAGCACGGGCACATGGTCATGACTCAGAAGGACCTGACATGTGTGCAGCATGAATCTAGGAAGGTTGGAAATGACCAAAAATGAAATGGGACGTGTGAAGATTGGTAGTCGACAACACAGACCTGCGTACCGAGGGCTCTGAAGCGCTGGTTAAGCTGCATCAGGCTCTGAACAGGATTCCAAGTGAACAGGAATTCGTCAGAAAATAGAAAACACATTTCTACTATACCGAGGGTGAACATTTCATTTATTTATTTATTTTCCCCACCGTTTTATTGGCACATAATTTACTTATCAGACAATTGAACAATCATTCAGTCATATCAAGGGGAGTTGAACAATCAGCACATCTACCTTAGAGCCCCCACAGCTAAGGTTAAATCGCCTTTAAAATGAGTCGTGCAATCACAATCAGTTCTAGTGTTCCCTCACCCCTCCTGCCTTCAATATTTACTCCAGAAATCCCCCTTCCCTCCCTATCCCCTCCCCCGACTCCTGCATTCCCTATAAGACCTTGTATCTGTTATTATCCTTGTACATCCACTCCTCCTGTGCTTCACAGCTGGGCAACCCACAGAAAACAATGAAAACCAACTCGTGCTAAGGCAGGAAGGTGAGTGTGAACATTTTAACACATTATTCACCTTTTCAAGTATGGTACTTACATTCAGAAAATGGCATATGATTTCTGGAGCGTCTCTTCTCATGTTCAAGCTCACTTTAAATGACGGTCATTCGTTGTAGTTGCATGTGCACGTCGGACCTCCGTCTCCCAAGATGAAAAGCTAAGGCACGGCAGGAAGAAAGTGAATGATACGATTGTGATGTGCCATTATTACACTGAAGATGATGGCATCGCGGTGAAGTGAAATGTTTCTTCAAAAGGCACTGGATAAATGTATGAGCATGTAGTAATATGGGAGTTCAAATGGAAGAACTTGTCAAATCCTGCAAATAGAGAATCAAAGTTATTTTAGTTTCTCTAATATATGGATGAAAAGACATGACTAGAGCATTGAAGACATACTGGCACACCATATGTCTATAAATATGTTTATGCATTTTACTCTCCTCATGTTGTCAATGTCTGAGACTTCTTTTTACTCTAATGTAGTATATTCCTGTCGTTAGGTGCATTGAGCTGGCCCCGGCTCATAGTCACCCTGTATATAGCAGAGGGAACCCCTGCCGGGGTCTGCAGCATCCCCACATTGATATGTTTGAGACCACTGGTGCAGCCAGTGGGTCACTCCATCTCATTGAGGTTCTTCCTCCTCCCCCTTGACTCTATAAAGTGCGATGGATGTCCTTTTCCAGGGACTGGTCTCTCCTGATAATATGTCCAGAGTCCGTGAGATGAAACCTTGCCATCTTGCTTGTAAGAAACCTTCTGATTGCACTTCCTTCAGACTATAAAAGGAGCCCCAGTGGTGGCGTAGTGGTTATGCATTGGGCTGCTAGCTACAAGGTCAGCAGTTCAAAATCACTTCCTGCTTTCCACTCCCATGAAGAGTTACATGCCCAGAAACCCACAGAGGCAGTTCTGCCCTCTCCTATAGGGTCACTATGAGTCGGCATAGACTCCATAGCAGTGAGGTTGGTTTTGGTTAATATAGTATGACCTAATGGTGCCAAGGATTTCATCTTGCTTGGACCCACAATCAGTGTTCACGGAAGGAACAATTAAGAGATCCAATAATGCATTGCATTGAGTAAACCTGCTGGGAAAACAAAACAAAACAAACTCTTTAAAGTGCTTAAGAGAAAACATACCACTTTGAAGAGTAAAGTGCATTTGGCCCAGGCCAGGGGACATTCAGTTGCCTCATATGCGTGTGAAAGTTCTTGTGGCAGGTGGATGATTTTATGTCAACTAGACACTCATGGATAGGCGTGGAGTCAAACCTGTCACATCGAGTGGGAGCTTGTTGACATCACCTTGGGGGTGGAGCCTTTTGTATAAGTGCGAGGGACTCTGGGAACTACTCTCTAGGACTTCACCTTCCTTCTTGCTGGGACTCTGCCACTGACCCTGAGATCTGTGGGCACCCTGCCGTGACCTTGGGTCTGTGCAACTTTGCACGCACTGGCCCGTGATCTCCTGCTGCATGGTTCACCATTCTGTGTCACTGGGATGTGGTGATGTAAATCTGAAGAGGGACTTGTGGACTAGTCTCAGATTCGTGGACTTGAGTTGGACTGGACTGGGTTGTCTTCTATATATACTACACCATAGTTACTTCTTGATAGAAAGCTCTTTCTTGTACTTGGATGAGTGGCACTGGATTTGTTCCTCTAGACAACCCAGCCTAACCCAGTTGGGAAAGTGGAGGCGCAGTGAAAAAGAGGAAGGTGTGACAAGGTAGGTTGATACAGTAACTGCAACTATAGTCCAGCTTCTCCCATATTTCCTCCGCCTACAGACTGAACGATTGTAGTAAAAGAACACAACCCCGATTCCCACCTTTTCTGATTGTCAAGCACTCAGTAATCCCCCTTGTTCTGCCTGAGTGCCTCTTGGTCTCTGTCATACAGGCTCTGCATGAGCCCAATGAAGTGGTCTGGAATTCTCATGTTTTGCAATGTCATCTATCATTTGATATGACCCACACAGGCAAACGTGTTTGCATCGGGGTCAGTGAGAACCACGGTCCATCTAATTTTAGCAATGATATTTCTCATTTTACTCCTTAATCTGGCTTGGATTTCTGGCATTTCCTAATTGAGATGCTGCTGCAACAGTTTTTAATTATCCTCAGCAACATTGTCCTTGTGCATGCTATTAATGGGCATTCTTTAGAATGAACACAAATACAGATCTCTTCCAGTCAGTTGGCCAAGTAGCTGTCTTCCAAATTTCTTGGCATAGATGAGTGTGTGCTTCTAACTTGGCATGCATATTTTTAAATGTCTCAATTCCTGAAGTTTTATTTTGTTTGTCAGGAGGCTTGGTAGTCCGGTAGGTTATGCCCTGGAATGCAAACCACAGGCCAGCAGTTCAAAACTACCTGCTGCCAAAATGAGGCTTTCTCTTCCTGTCAAGAGTTACAGTCTCAAAGCCCTGCAGGGCAGTTCTCCCTGCCCTCCAGGGTCCCCGTCGGTCATTGACTGCATGGCAATGATTTGGTTTGGCCTTATTTCCCCCCATTGCTTTCCATGCAGCTTGCATTGCTTTTCAGGCTCGTGGGCTCTTGATCATATGTTGCTTCCTGAAAAAGTTGATTATCCAATTCTTTATGATGTAGTAACTGTATTCCTTCCATCTTCTTTTGATGCTTCTTGCATCATTCAACATTTTGTCCATAAAATCCATCAGTGTTGCCACGTGAAGACTGAACTATTTCTTCCGTTCTCTCAGCTTGAGAAATATCGAGGTGTTCTTCCCTCTTGGCTTTCTGACTCCAGGTCGCTGCACATTCCACAATAATACTTCGTATTCACCAGCCATTCTTAGAAATCTTGTATTTAGCGCTTTTACTTCCTCGTTTTCTGTAGTGGTTGGCTAAAAGGTGACGGGCAGAGAACGCCGTAGGACTGCTTCATCAGGAAAGCTGTTGCTTTTCTAATAAAGTGTTTGCGTTGCTGCTATAAGGTCTCAATGTTTCTATATAATTTATTTAACTCCCTTGTATTATTACCTTATTAGAAGAGAGCTGACCCTTTCCAAGATTTGTGGTAGTTGTAGTATTAAAACCATTATCCAGTCAAGTTGAAAATGTATTGAGCTACTGTATTAGATGTGGTTTTATTCTCCACTCCTGCTAAATATATTGCCATCTGACAGAGTCCTAGTAGAAAGTAGCATTCATTTTTGTTGTTGTTACTGTTAATTGCCAGAGATTCAGTGTTATCTGATCCAAATGAATAGAAATATTTTTAGGTTTGGTAAACGATTTTCTTGAAATTATTGCTATTTTCATGGAGCGTAATGAAAGGTGTTCTCCAACACATACTGTAGGCCCACCACACAGCCGATAGAGTACGGGGGATTGAGTCAGGAAAAAGGTCCAAGCAACTTATCCATATAGCCATTAACAGATGACAGGGACCTTAGTGAATGTTGTTGTGTGCTGTGCAGTTCATTCTGACTCCAGGTCCATACAGAACCGATAAGAATGGCCCCAGAGGGCTGCCCAGGCTGCAATCTATCTGGGAGAGGTGCTAATTGAAAGATTGGTGGCTAGAACCCCCCAGCTGCACTGAGTGAGAACCACATGACGTCTGTAACGATGACAGCGTTGGAAACCCGCTGTGCCCCACAGGGTCACCGTGCCCCAGAACCGACTCCGCTGTAGCACGTTTTGTTCTTCGCTTTTCATCTCTACGTGCACAGATGGCCGTGCTGAGGAGGGGCTGGTGGGTTTGAACTGCGGACCTTTCAGTTTGGAGCTCAATGTTTAAGCGTTGTGCCACCAAGAGTATTTACCATTGTGATTATGTGAATTATGTTTTAAAAATTTATCATCTTGTTAAATAGGAACACGTAGAGTTGATAAAGCATGCAACACCAACTCACACGGGAGTGTTTGGAAATGAAAACTTTAAAAAAATCATCATTGAAAATCGCATGCTTCATTCATCTCTATGGTTGTTCAAGTGCACATGAGCCTTCTCAACCACATGTCTGTGGAGCCTCCTTGCTCCATAATTCTAACCACATAAAAACCAAATGGCAAACTGTAGGCATCTGGGTATCAGATTTGTCCTGTACTTGCTAAATCTCTTCCCCTCTCGCTGTAGTGGCTGGTGTGTAAACTGAATGAGAGCTGCACTAACGGGACTGTCTTATAGAGGTACAGATGTTAGAGTCTCACAGACAGCATCGTATTTCAAAAGAACAAAGCCTTGAAAGGTTCTCTTGGACGATGAATGCGACACCGTTTCTGTTGAATATGCCGCTCCTGGCATAGAAACCCTGTGATATTTTTCCGACACAAAATGGGCATGCCCACTCAGCTCACTAATATAACACCTAGGATACTGATCTTTATGTGTTCCATTTCATTTTTAGCACCTTGCGATTTTCCTAGTTCATACATCTCAGATCTATGCTTCATGGATGTTTCTAACGGTTTCATCTCATTCTGAGTCTGTCATCTCAGTAAACAAAGGTTTCGAAAGCCTCGCTCCTCCTCTGCGCCCTTAAGGTTGACTTCGCTTTCAGGAGGCACCTCTTTCCCAGCTGTGCTTGGAACGCCTTCAACCGAGGGCTCATCTTTCTGGAATGCTCTGCTGCGCTTCAGGAGGTTCATGAGGTTCTCAGGGGTGAAACCCTGAGGAGTGAGCAGCCTGTTCCCTCTTTCTGGCCTGTTCTTAAGTCTGGAAGCTCAGCTGACACCTGGTCACCCTGCGGGCCCCTACTGGTATTTTAATATCACTCGTATGGCTTCCAGTACCTTGGCACCTGGGAGCCCCCACACTATGACCCACTGACAGACAAGTGATGGTACCGTTTCCACGTGTCCCCTGAAAGAGAAGCTTTGCGTAGGATGGCAGTGACTATTTGCTGAGGTTGTTGGAATAATTGAGAAAGGCATAATGAGAGTGGCTACAAATTTGAATAATGTAAATTATGTCATGGAATTGTACATGTAGAATTTATTGAAATGGTATAACTCTTATTGTGTATATTATCACCAAAAAATATATAATTTTTTTAAAAAACTGAAGCTCAAGGTAATCGAGTTTTCAGATACCCTAAGGGAAATTATCTCCCTCCAGGCAACGTCATTCGCATTTCTTTTATGGCCCTTGTGAAACCTTATATTCTTTGCTTGCCAGCTCAGCAATTTATTTGGAAATGCTTTTGTAAAGTAATATATTCCACGTTTTAGTTGTTTGCACAAGAAGAGTGGTACATCATACTGCCAACCATGGCCCTTGCATTTCTTCTTTATTGTGATTGTTTTCAGAATTTCAGCTTTAGAAACACAGGGAGATATACAGGGTTTTGTTTTTCCTAAAGAAGCCATTATCAGACACATGTAGCAAGAAATCTCCCTGCTTACCTCACGGCCCTCCTCCTCCACAGACATACCAGCATAGAACTGGGTCTGGCACGTATTCAGTGTGATTGTTTCCAGGAGTGTTTTTGGTCTTTTTTGAGTTAGTTGCTAGATTTTATTTTCCATATTGCTTTTATAATAAGAGAAAACAATAAAATTCTTCTGGATAAAAATATATTTGAGTTAGCCACACCCAGTATAAACATAGCTATCATAATATATAGGAGCCATGGTGGCGTCGTTGTATTAGTCTTGGTCCTTTAGAGAAACAAATCCACAGAAATTCATGTATAAGAGAGAGTTTTATATAAAGGATACATGCACATCAAGAAAACATCCCAACCCAGTGCTGCCCAAGCCCACCAGTACAACATTAACCCATGTGTCCGACACCAATCCCCAACGTCCTCCTCCATCTCATAAACACACCCAATGACGCCGACTGCAGGAGGAAAGCCAAATCGGTGAACGTGTAAGCATCTCAGCGCTGGCAGGGGTCTCCACACAGCTGCTCCAGCACCCAGAGCTACATCAGGGTAGGTCCACGTGGCTTCTCCTTGGGGATGCCTTGCAGGAAGTGAGCCTTGCCAGCTGAAGCAGGGAACTGGCTAAGGCAGCTACACGCTGGTCCGACCATCAGAAAGCAAGAGACCCGAGAACTAGAAAGGCGAGGCTCATCGAGCCATTTATCCCTCCGCCTTTCAATTAGTTAGCCTCACATCTGTTTATCAGCCAGGTTGGCACAATAAACTAACTACCTCAGTTGTGGTTACGCACTGGGCTGCAAACCACAAGGTGAGCAGGTCAAAGCCCCCAGCCACTCCAAGGGAAAAAGATGGGGCTTTCTTTTCCCAGAAAGAGTTATGGTTTCAGACATGCACAGAGGCACTTCTGCCCTGACCTAGAGAGTCGCTACGAGTTGGTATCAACTGAATGGCAGTGTGTTTTGGCTGCTTGGTCTTATCCTAATTTATCTCTTGCATCTGGTGATTTGATGTTTGGGGTAAGGAACGTTTCTGCACAAGCTGAAGCCAGTCCCACTCCGGAGTAGATCTGACTCTCTTTCACCTTGTAACAGGCACTGGTCGCCCTGGGTGGACAGGACAGCTGCGGGCTTGGTGTTGGTCCTTTACACCGAAGCCCCCAGGGGTATCTGCTGGGTTCTGCTGAACTACTAGAGGATGGCCCTGCAGGAAGTAGTCTTGGGCTTCTACAAGCATAAAATATGCGAATCGTAATTCTTTTCTTCCACTGTAGTTCTTTCAGTGTGGCAGATTCTCTTAAAGTTCTTTAAATTGGCCTCTCCGGGCTGGCCCCGGCCCCCCTGGGTTCCCATAGCCCAACCCAGTCCAGCCTGGTTCCTGGGAGTTTGTGTATGAAGAGAGGCATCGTTTGACAAGTGCCGCTCACGGGGTCCTGGTGATGGGCGCCCAAAGCTCAGATAGGTGATCTGGACAGAAAGAAAGAAATACCTGGTTCCTTCTGATCTCACACTTGGCCCGTTCTACTTCTTGATCTGGAAGTGACTTCCTCTCCGAGCTGAAGATGCCTTGCTTCCCTTTGTCACCAGTGCCATTCCGCCCACCAGTGCTCTGTGGCTCAGCTGTACCAGGAGCACCATGGAGAAGGCTTCTTTCTCTACATTGCCTGTGGTGACAAAAGTGTCTATGGACCGTGAAGCTGCTGCCCTGGAGCTGGGGGTGTTCCATCGTACAAAGAGAAAAATGTGCCCCCCTTGCTTCACCCATCCCTCCTTCAGGCTCAAACGCCACCTCCCTTCTTCAGGACCTGCACTACTTAGCGTCTGCCGTTTTCTCCCCAGCCCTTCCTAGCCGAGCGGAATGGCGGAAGTGGCCCCCAGCGCCTCCCTTTGTTCCTCTGCACCTTTCTCTGCTGCCTCTCCCCCTGCACTTCAGACTTCTTGGTTGTCATCCCTTTCTAACTGCCCAAGGGGCTCAGAACCCCAACAATGGCTTTCACTGCCTTCTCTTTAGGGGGTAGATGGAGGGGACTAAACTGTGGGGGGGACTAAACTTCTGTGAGGGAGATAGGCACATCAAGGAAGAGAAAACCGACCAACTGACCTGGAGGGTGGGGGTGGGGGAAGGAATTGGCCTCTTATTAGAGAGATCAGAACAGTCACTTGATCAAATAACGCTTATTTTTAAAATATTATCTCTTATTTAAGGACAAGGAACATCCAAGACACCTGATCCCGGAGCTTTGCAAACAGTTCTACCATTTGGGCTGGGTCACTGGAACCGGAGGCGGCATTAGCCTGAAGCATGGGTAAGTTTCCAGCTGACTTCATGCCCTGGAATTCTCCAGAAGAGGGGGCTGTAGGGAGGGGGCTCCTTCTGTGAGGAGCTTTCAATAAGTGTGGGGAAAATGGAGATAGATTATAGAATTTCTCCACCAATTTTTAAAAATCCTTCGTATTTTGCCCCTCTAACAGCTGGCAATCCATTTTATATAGTTGTTTTTAGGAGGATGCATAATTGCTGATATAGTAATTCCCCAAGGACATAAGGACCACTAACCATCTCTAATGAGAATAATTCAGTTCTCAGTCGTAGGAGTAAAAACCGTTAAATACCATGCTGCTAAGTACCTCGCAGTCTGGAATTATAAAAGGATTCCCCACTAGGTAGACACAATTTGTTCTAAGGTCCAGATACATCTTTTAAAGTTAAATAAATTTACTCTATTTGTCAAACTTCGATATAGATTGTTATTGTTAATTGCCGCTGAGCCAGTTCCAACAGCTGGCAGCCCCATGTGTCCAGCACAGAACTGCTCCCGAGGGCTCTTCCTTTGGGAAGTACATCTCCAGGCCTGTCTTTCCAGGAGCCCCCGGCTGGGCTCAAACCACCAACCTCTCGGCTGATAGTTGAGTGCTTCCACTATTTGCTCCACCCAGGGACTCCTAAATATAGATTACTAACCATTACAGTTTCTAAATATTACATATTTTATTGAGTTCAAAGAAAGGCAATACGCCTTTCTAAGTACATGTGCCAGTTTTAATGGATAAAGCAGCTGTTGTGCTATAGTTCTCTGAGGACAAAGCTAGAGGTAATGGTTTTAAATCATCGCAGGAGTGACTAGCACTAAAGTGTTCGTTAGATTTTAATCAGTGTCTGTCTTCCAAAAGGATGAAGAGCATAAGCAACTTGCCGACAACAAGAACACTAATCAAGGGGGTGGAATCTCATTCTTCCAGGGGGTTCTGGAAGAGGATGAACCTTCCTCCTCCTGGAGTATTTTAGGAATAGCATTGTCTGGAGGCCCAGCATTAAACCGAGTAACTGCTGATGTATTTCTTTAATCCTGACTTACTTTCTTTCACAACATGGGGTTACTAAAATATTTATATGCTGTTGGCATATTTATGGCAATGCCTGCCCCAAGGAGGCTGGGCATGCGTGGTAAGGAAGAGAATGTGTGATCCGAACATTTTGAACAAAAGGATTGGATGGCCTGCCTCTAGCTGGGGTCGTTCTCAGTTCATCTCCCTCAAATGGCCTAGTAATTCAGGGCATATTAATTGAACAGTGGGGAGTGGCAAGCAGGGCCTTAGTCAACAACGCGCACAGTTACAGATGGAGAGATGCACACAGAGGTCGGGGAAGCTCAGGTTCGCATGCTTCCTCCATGACTCCATCCCGGCCACTTTCATCACCATCACCTAGCGCCAAAGGGCCCATTCAGCATCGTGCAGGCTTTTGCATCTTTTTGCCAAACCCGTCTGATTAAGATATCTGCTGCAGCGACAGCTACCGCTACGCTTTCACTTAACTGTTTAGAAGCTGAGTCCCAAACCGTCTAAGTGATCTGATGTCTTGGATTTCTATTAAATCCTGTCTTAGACGCTACCTGTAAGTTACTAAGGAGCCCAGGGGATATAACAGGTATACACGGGGCTATGAGATCAGCAGTTTAAATCGCACCCTCCCCCTCGCCACTCCACCGGAAAAAGCGGAGACTTTCTGCCCCCAGGAAGGTGGATTGGATCCCTGTGAGTCAAAATCGACTCCGTGACTGTGGGGGTTTGGGTGTGGTATTAGTGAACTACTTTTATTTATTTACTTATTTATTAAATAGTGGGTTAATATACAGAATAGAGCTTTCTATGAAACTGATCTAGAATAAAGCCGTTTTTAACTGACTCTTGAAAAAAATAAAACTAGCAGAATGAAAATTAGGGGATTGAAGATAAGGATCATTGAAAATCTCAAGAGAGAATGTTTTTGATGAAAACCATAAAGGGTTATGTTCTTCTTAGCAGAATTTCATTAATCCGTGCACCGTGATTGTGTGTGTCTCTCGTGAACCACTCACTGGAGCATCTTTTTCTATTAAATAGCTTTTATAGTATTCAAAACAATTTATAGGAAGATTGCCTCCTATGCGCAAAATGCTTTTTCTTTAGTCTCCGGATGGTGGAGGAGCGCCTTCTGGAGGTCACTGGTGGAAAGAGCCAGTTCTATGGTACTGCTACTGTAATCTTTCTAACTCTGAGTTTTTACAGAGTGAAAGGGGTAATGTTCTGGGGTAACAGGTTGCGTTTTTCTCCAAATATTTAAGTAACTTAATAAGTCACATGACTAATATCAGGAATTCTTTCTCTTTTGTTTGTGGAGGGTTTTATTATTATTATTACGAATCATTTTATTGGGGGGCTCTTACAGATCTTATAAAAACCCATAATTTAATTGTATTAAGAACACTTGTACATAAGTTGCCATCATCATTTTCAAAACATTTTCTTTCTACTTGAGCGCTTGGTATCAGCTCCTCTTTTTTCCCCTCCCTCCCCCACCCTCCCACCTTCATGAATCCTTGATCAGTTATATATTATTGTCATTTCATATCTTACACTGTCCATTGTCTCCCTTCACCCACATTTCTATTATTCATCTCCCTTAGAGTGGGGGTGAGGGGGTTATCTATCCAACCTTGTGCTCAGTTCCCCCTTTCCCCTCCTCCCCCAACCCTTTCTGTGGAAGTTTTGTTTTCTTTGTCTGGTGCTTAGAATGAGAACATTTGGAACAAAGGGCAACCCCAGGAGCTTTTACTTGCAGAATACTACTGGCCATGCTCTACTGGGGCATTGTACCAAACAATGTTAATAAAAGACAGCTGACAGCATGCCACCCACTGCCGCAAGTTGATTCGGACTCATGGCTACCCTATACAGTCTCCCCAACTTCCTCCCATGGAGCAGCTGCTGGGTTTGGCCTTGAGGTTGGCAGTCCGCGGTTTACCCCACAGTGCTGCCATGCACACGCAAGAGCCAGATGAGAAGGAGGAAATGGACAACCAAGAAAGTGACAGCAGTCACGGGGATTCCAGCACAGTCCAGGGGATTCCAGAATACTCAGCAACCATTGTGTTGAGGTTGGGTGGCCACCATTCAAAGTCAGCATTTTCTATTTGCCTAGTTCTTATTTTTACATTTCAGTGTGATGTGTGAGAGACACTAATCCTGCTGCGTTATTAAAATAATCATTAATCAGCCTATGTGGTAGACACGACATTGAGTCTTCAAAAGATTGGTTTGATTTGTTGGAGCCAGAAAGTACATAAAAGTAGGTACAAGTCATGAGCTCAGGTCTTGTTCCTGCATACCACACTGTGAAAGAGCAAGGAATGTTAAGACATAAACGGCCAATCTTAAAACCCTGCGATTCAGGTTGCTTTTCATTTGTGCTTCTAGTACAAAGAAAATACACCACCTTAGTTTGGGGCATTTTTCCATCCTAAAATTAAAGCTCTGTCATCCTTACAATTTTGTCCTGATACCTCTTTATTTGTAGATTTAAATATATTTTTCTAAAATCCATTTCATCACTCTTTTAGTGACCCAAGTTTATCAATTTCTACATGGATTTTCATTTCACAAGGCCAGTATTAAAAATAGACGTAGTGAAAAAAATAAAAGTAGATTTAGCGTACCAAATCGTTTAAATAAACAGAATAAATACCCTGGGTTTCCCCACTTTATAGATGGAGTTTCTTTACCAGGAAACTGGTTGTGCTTTATTTGGATCTGTTTCCAGAGCTGCATAGATTGCTCACCACGTAGACAAGACCTAGTCGTCCACTTACTCCATCCTAACTTTACTGCCCAAAGACGAAGGATTTGGAACCTGGTCTTTGTAAGGGACTCCTTTTTGTTATTCTTTTTTTAAAAAAATTTATTCCGTTTTTGGTAAAAATTTTCACAACAAAGTCGGTTCTCGAAAACAAAAAAAACTAAGTTGGTTCTCATGTAATAATTTCTATACCTATTATTTAAGGAACCACAATTCTATACCTATTGTTCAAGGAAGTCTGGTGGGGTAGTGGGTCACGTGTAAACAGGAAAGTCAACAGTTTGAACGGACCCTTCGCTCCTCAGGAACAGGGTGAAGCTGTCTGCTCCTGTAAAGATTCACAGCCGTGGGAACCCAGGGCCCGTTCTACCCTGCCCTCTAGGCCACTGAGAGCCGGACCGCCGGGAAAGCACGGAGTGTGGGTGGGGTGCACACCTGTGGCTCGTTCAGTGGCAGGCCTTCCCTGCTTCCCAGTGTACTTGCACGCTCTTCCTTTCCCTTCCAGCTGTTCTGTTCCCTCTAACCCGGCATGCCCGTGCCTCCTTACTTTCCCGTCTTTGGTCTGAGCAAATGTTTCCATTTGGTTTTATTTCTTGTTGTTATTAGGTGCAATCGAGTCAGATCCGACCCACAGTGACCCCGTGCGTATCAGAACAAAACACTGCCAGGCCTGCACCATCCTCAGAATTGTTCCTACACCTGAGCCCATTGTTGAAGCCACTGTGTCCATCTATCTCCTTAAGGGCCTTCCCCGGTTTTTGTTGCCCCTTCGCATTACCCAGCATGATGCCCTTCTCCAGGGACTGGTCTCCCCTGACAACATGTGCAAAGCATGTAAGATGAAGTCTTGTCACCCTTGCCTCTAAGCATGGCCAAAGTGCACCTTAAAGGCAAGGGCGGTTTCATTTAGATGATTATTTAGAGAAGAACAGTGCTCACTCAACCAAACCCACATTGTCCAATTGCTTCCAACTCACAGCAACCTATAGGCCAGAGTAGAACAGCCTGTAGAATCGGCAAGGCGGTGAATCTTTAGGGAAGCAGACTCCTGTGTTGTTCTCCAGCAGAACGGTTGGTGGGTTCGAACCATCAAGCTTTTGATTAATAGCCTAACACCTAAACCTCTGTATCACCAGGGAGTCTCACAGTACTCCCAGGTGATATTATTTTTATTTTATGAACCAGTCTGTCATTTGGCTGAAATGTAACCTCCAGGAGTGGTTGGAGTTCTAGGTTTAAAGTATATCCCCAGTTTTTATCTGTCTTACACTGTTATTGCTGTTAGCCTTTCTAAATATTTTGCTATATATGAAATCCAGGATAGACAAACCTATAGGGACAATAACTGGATTGATAATGGTGCCTTTGGGGTATGGCAAGGGAGGCTGGGGGTTGGAGGGATGAGGAGCTAATAACGATGAACACAAGAAAAGGAAAGTGTTCTCAAATGGATTGTGGTGACGATTGTACAGCTCTTCTTGATGTGATTGAACTACTGGAGTGTATGATATGTGAATCATATGCCAAGAAAATGCTTCAAAAATGATAAGGAGTCATCCAAGGCATTCGTCTTAGTGGGCCTCTCGTGTTGACTGGCCCAGTAAGTCTGGCCTGCCAAGGACTCTTTTTTAAAAACGCTGTGCACTCCCTCCCCATCCCCATTGATTCCAGGGGACTGGCCCACCCTGTGGTATTCTGTATAACACCACTCTAAAACAGTAACTCCCTCATGGAAGCAAAGACTGGAATCCAACTTACTCTGCTCCACATATCACTCATACCGGCAGGACTTGAAGGAGCCCTGCTGGCATAGTGGTTATGCACTGGGCTGCGGTCCTCAAGGTCAGCAGTTTGAAACCACCAGCTGCTCCTCGGGAGAAAGACAAGACTTTGTACCCTCGTGAGGAGTTAGAGTCTTGAAAACTCACGGGGGCAGTTCTCCCCTGTCCTCTAGGGTCCCTATGCGTTGTCAGCAACTCGATAGCAGGGAGGAGTTTGGCATCTGAAGGCCTTCTGGTGGTGCAGTGGGAATAGCACGGGGCTCCTATGGGAACGGTCAGAGTTGAAACCCATCAGCCACTCTGGGGAGAAAAAAGAGGCAGTCTGCTTCCATAAGGATTTACTCCGTCCTGTAGGACCACTGAGCACAAGAACCATCTCCAGGCAGTGGGATATCAGGCATTTATTTTGTAGACCTAAATTTACCCAAGGAACATTAAAGGAACCTTCATATCACGCTTCATTTGTCTGACTTCTAAGTCTCTGGGTTCATTGGTGATCCCGACTGACAGCTCTGTTCCACAACTACAGACCACCCCCCTCACTTTGGCCGTCAGCTGTGTAGTGTGTTCGGTACCCCGGGTCTGTGACGGGTCAGAAGCAAATGCTGGGGTTTCCTTGATTTGTAGATGGGTGAGAGTTCCTGCCTACGGCATCCACTGAACCCTTTGGGGAGCTAAAGGACGTGTGTTGAAACTGGAGAGAATTTAGGAGGAAATTTTGCAATTAATTTCCAAGTCAACTTTGTGAACACCTAGCAGCCCTGGTGGCAGAGTGGTCGCTCCTCGGGCTGCTAACCACAAGGTCAGCGGTTTGAACCCCAGGCACTCCACAGGAAGAAGGCAGGGCTCTCTGCTCCCACAAAGAGCCACAGGCTCAAACCCCCATGGGCCAGCGCTACCCCGTCCTGGAGGGTTGCTGTGAATTGGCACGAACTCAATGGCGGTGAGTTTGGTTTGGGTTTGGAAGTAAATGGTAGAACATAGCACCCCTGTGCGTACCACATTTTTCAGTAGAGACCTCCGCATGTGGTCATTCCTTTAACATTTTCTCATCATTTTAGCTTTCTGACAAGTATGTTTCTAAGATGCTTTTCAGATAGGCAGCATACTGTGTGCCACCCAAAAGCAGCCCAACAATAGTGCTGTATGGTGACACACTCTCCACTAGGGGTCTCTGAACTTCATGTTTTAGGATAGAAGATGTTGGTTTTGTGCATCTTTTTAATTGTGAACTGGGTGATGGTTTAGAGAGTAAATCCGTTTTCCATTCAACATGACATACGCACTTTGTCTCTGGCCATCGATGGAAATCCCCACAATGTCACACCACTCATCTCACTTGCCCCTGTGCTTCCCACGGCCGGTCTTTCTCCCTTCCTAACCCTTCTCCCATCTCAGCATTGTCCTTGGGCAAATGCTGCCCTTGCTGTTATGTGAGGGAATGCGTGGCTCCCTGGTCTTATTGTCACTTTAGAGACCCGTGTATCCTTAGAGACCCGTGTATCCTTTGGCGGAAAATCGAACTACGTGGTGAGTTCAGGTCCCAGTCTGAAGGGTGACGTAAGGCCATTGTCTCAGATGTTCTGTCAGCCTCTGCCCGTCCAGTGAGTCTCGTCCTATTTGTCGTTTTGAGTTCTGTTCTGCATTTCGCTCCCACTCCATCTCGGGACTTCTAATGCGATCGCTTGCAGGCTATTGGTAGTAGGAGTAAGCTGGGCACCATCTCGTTCAGTCAGTTGGTTTTAAACCCAGGCCTGAATGGTCAGTCTTTGGGACTGATTTTTCCCTGTGTTTTTTATTTTCATCATTCTTTTCTCCTCCAGCTGGGGAGAGATCCATATTTGCCCCTCAGGTGGCTGCTCACGAGCTTTTAAGAGCCCCGTTGCTGCTCCCTAAAGTCAGTTGTAGAGCCTTGTCTTTGTGGACTTCACTGAGCCCATTGAGCTGTGGCCCAAGGGTAGCAACTCCTTCCCTCCAAGGGCTTGGTTGTGGCTAAGAAGGCTTCCTGGCTTTGCCCCGTATAAATACAAGCATTGTAAGCAACAAAGGTAAACCAGAAGTCTGCTCTTCGGAATTTTACAAATATAAAAGCTCTTCTGTGGAACATATTCAATGATTAGATTTTAGGATTACATATGCATATGTGTGTGTGTATATATATATGAAGGGGCTTGTAAAAGTTTGTAGAAAGATGGAATTAAATGAAAAAGGGAATATTTCCAGGAACTTTTTGGAGTGTGTGTGTGTGTGTGTGTGTGTGTGTGTGTGTGTTTTGCTTCAGTGTCCATGAATGGCACAAATGGTCAAGCTGTTGGCTGCTAACTGCGAGGTCAGCGGTTCATGGCCACCCAGCGTTGCCTCAGAAGAGAGCCTGCCTGATCTGCTGGTGATCACAGTGTTGAAAGCCCTGCAGCAGGTGCACGGTTCCTCCCTGCAGCACATGGGGTGCTGTGACTTGAGGCCTGACTCAACAGCAGCTAACGATACCCCCACAAAACCCCAAACTCACTGCCATCAAGTCAATACCGATTCGTAGTGATTCTATAGGGCAGGGTAGAACTGCCCCTGTTTGGTTCAGGAGTAGAAAGTCCTCTCTTTCGCCAGAAGAGCAGCTGGTGGTTTCAAACTGCCAACCCTTTGGATCACAGCCCAACCCTTAACCACTATGCCACCAGGGCTCCTTCCGCTAACCATAACCACCACCTAACCGGCTGTGTCAGTGGGTGTTGCACTGCCAAAGTGGAGGGAAACACGCAGCGGGGCTTCCACGGAATGACAGGCCAGGGAGTTTTCCCACAACGTTTTGAAGCCCCCTCCTATTTATAGCTCGCATCTTGATATTATTATCTTGATATTATTTTTCATAGTAGGAAACATCATATACTGACTGTCGATGAATATTGAAACCCGGTGTGACCAGCATGCCAGATGCACCTGAGTACTCTGGCATTCTTTCTAGGCCGCCTAAGTCGTTCACTCAGCCGCGCAGCTGCTTGTCGGACTTGATTATAGAGAGCACCAGCGATGGAACTGCAAGGAGAGACCGTGCTGTGTGAAAGAAGAAACAGAGAGCATTTCGACTGAAATAAATGCCAGTTTCTTTGTTTTCTGTCCCCAGAAATGAAATCTACATCGCCCCTTCAGGAGTGCAAAAGGAACGAATTCAGGTATTTCCCGCGTGAAGGGGTTCTGCTTCCACCCAAATGCCACTTCTTCTTAATTAAGCCCTGCGTTGTGTAATGGAATTGATTTTAAAATCTAATGAAAAGAAAATGCTGGTTTTGATGGATGGTTATAGTGTGGTAATTTTAAATAGCTCGCAGATGAGCACTTATTGAGTAACTATTACTTTTATTTGTTTATTTATTTAAGCGATACCTATTCTTGATACACCCAGAATCTATTGTGCAATCGCTTGGTGCCTGCAGAGGGCGAGAAAGAATAGCTCATTCTGACTGTGTAAGAGTTACGTGACTAACTGCAGCATTGTAGCTCCGGCTAGTGGGGTAGTCAGACTGCCGATCTCATATGGGCTGAAGGCTAAGGAGCATCTATCTCCTTACCATTCCAACTTGTGACTGACACATTTAATTATCGCAAAGCTGATTTCATTTCAAGGTTACGAAACTTTATGCCCAAGTTCTGAGTAGACTGGTTAGAAAAATAAACATTCAGTGCTTGTATCTAAAGCAAGAAAAACTGCTTCATTAATGAAACATTTCTATTGCTCTCCGAAGTAACTCCTGGCAACGTAAGTTAAAACTTAATAATGCACATGCATCAGCAAGAAACAGTTATGTGGATCTGCATAACACCTCAGAACTTTCAGAATAATATGCCTTCTTGAGGTGAATCTTTCTGAGTACCAGTGACGTTTAAATTCCTCAAGGCCTAAGAAAAATTTGCTCTCTGATTTTCCATTAATGTTATGAAGTGTGAAGAAGTCATTTAAATGAACTTCCTGGGAATCCCAGTGTCTTCACATGCTCTGTCTGAAATAATGTCACAAAATCAGAGCTCTGAGTTAATTAGCTAAATGGACCAACCGCCACCATCGTGTTGCATGTTGATTTTCTAGGAATGAAACATTTATTTCCATTAATGAAACACAAATTTTAAAGAAAGGATATTTCTTAGCTCTTGATATTATTTTTCATAGTAGGAAACATTGTTAACACTTCTTTCTCAGAATGGTTATGATGTTTTGAGAGAGAAATATAATAACTGTATATGAGTATTTAAAGTGAGATAAATGCATATGCCTGTAGTTAGCATTCTATAGGTAGGGATGCCTGTACCATATAGCACATTAAGGTGCATGAAAAATGCACATGTGTGGAGTTGCATGGTTTGCAAAACTGTAATGCCCATGTTACTTGCATCAAAATGGTATATACAAGAAAGGAGGCCTTTCTGATGATATTTGGCTTCTCATTCCTTTTCTCCCTCTGTAAATAGCCTGAAGACCTGTTTGTTTGTGACATAAATGAACAGGACATACGTGGGCCTCCGCCACATAAGCAGCTCAGCAAAAGCCAGTGTACCCCCCTGTTCATGAACGCTTACACAATGAGAGGTATGCAGACAACATGTTCAACATAAAGAGTGCTGGCTAAATAGGCTCCTCTAAATAATGGTAATTATGATTTTAGCGCACATGTATTGAAGGTGTACTATATGCAAAAACTTTAAATGTGTTAACTCATTCCGTTTTCGCACCAATCCTAGACTTTGGTCCATTATCAGTCCCTCTTACAAAGGAGGGAACAGGGCTCTGGAAAGTCCAATCACTTTCCCACGTGGAACAGCTGGTGAATACTGGAGCCAGCATTCCAACCCAGGGCAGACTGACTCCACTCTTACCTGCACTGTCACATTGACTGATGATCAGACCACACCTCCTGTTAAAGGGACACACGTATGGCAACGTATGATAGAGACAAGTCCAATTACAAGCAAGGGATGATTATAGCCTGTTCTTCTCTTCAACCAGAATAGTCCTCAATTTTTAAAAAAGTTACTGTTCAACTAGGAGTCTTATCTTAATTCCCAGAAGTTGTGGTAAAGGTCTGGTCTGAAACGTTTAAGCCTGGAGGATGATGTGAAAATAGAACATAGGAAACACTGGCTCAACCATGACAGTAAACAAAGTCTTTGGGACTTTTTAAAATATAACAATGGAATGAAATGAATATGAAGTCAGATATGGTGGTGTAACGGTTACACGTTGGGCTGCCGACTGCGAAAAGACTAGCCGCTCTGAGGGGGAAAGACCAGGCTTTCTTCTCCTGTGAAGAGCTACTGCCTCAAAAGCCTGTCGGGACACTTCTACTCTGTCCTGCAGGGTCGCTGTCAGCGGGAACGGACTCAATGACAGAGTCTATCGCGCTGCGGTTTATTCCTACGCATTACCAGCTAGCACTAGAAGACTGTAACTTTAGGGAAAGACCTTTTCCCAGGTTGAAGCTACATAAGTTCAGCAGTTGCTGAAGCAGGCCTAACTCAGTTTTACAGCCTGCAGTCAATCCACTCCATTGCCTTAAATCCCCATCATCCCTCCGTGCTTGCTCCCTGCAGCGTAACGGGTAAGAATAGAGGCTGCATTGTCAGGTGGACCTGGGCCCCAACTCCAGTTGTGCCACTACCCTCTGTGAACTCTGGGCAAGTTTTTACGCCCCAGGGAGAGAAAATGCTGACCTCTTGGGCGGTTGTGTTGAAGCCCATGAAGGCACAGAAAAACTCATTCCATTCATGGATTCATCTGCTTAAGGAAATCTCTTTTGAATGGGCGTAAGGTACTGTGCGTTGTCCTCGCCCTGGAGAAACCTGTCTCCCTTACCTCCCAGTTCCTTTGTTAGCGAGTCCCCCCTCCCCCCCTCTCTCAGTAGTCCTGCTGGTGCAGTGCTCGGTGTCCGAGATTCAGAGCCTGGGAAACCCCGTGAAGCAGTTCTGCTCTGCCCTGTGAATCTGTTCGCTGGCACGCAACAGTATCGCTCTGCCCCCTACCCTTCTCCCACCAACTTATGCCGTGCCAGAAGAAATATGTGTGTGTGTGTGTGTGTGTGTGTGTGTGTGTGTGTGTGTGTGTCTGCTTCATCTCAAAGGGACAAGGCCGTCTCCGTTGAAAATGTGGCTGTCTTCTTCCTCCCCCAGGAGCTGGCGCAGTGATCCACACCCACTCGAAAGCTGCTGTCCTGGCCACCCTCCTTTTTCCTGGACAAGAGTTCAAAATTACCCATCAGGAGATGATCAAAGGAATCAGGAAGGGTACCTCAGGAGGGTATTATAGGTATTCATTTCTTTATCTTTGCTTAAAGAATTTGCTAAAGTAGTTTCCCATTTGGGGATGAATGGGGTACTGGCCTCTTGATGGGTTTGACGTGATGGGGCAGGGCCTGCGTCAAAGAATGCCTCACTTCGCATAATGCTTCCAAATCCGCTCAGTGGTGTCCAATCCGATGGCCTCGCTCCCCCATGGACACGGTCAGCTGTCCACAACACGGGGAATGTGACATGTTTGTCCAAGGATAACAAACACACCAGGCCGGCATTTCTACACAGATGGAAAGACGGTGTTCCTTGACTGGCACAGCCAAAGAGCAAGGTCTCTGTGCCCTCGCTTTCCTGCATTCGCCCCGCCTACCAGTGAGCAAGCTCTGGGCTGCCAACTGCAGTTCCAACCCACCGAGCAACTCCGGGGGGAGAAAGGGCTGGCAGTCTGCCCCTGGAAGGACTGGTAGTCCAGAAACCTCTGCGGGCCGTTCTCCTCTGCCTCGTGGGGCCACTGAGCATCCAGATCAGCTCAGTGGTGCCGGGAAAAAGGACGCATTCTGACGACAGGTCGAGCTTCTGAAAGGTTCCCCTGTGGATGAGAGTTTCATCGTTACTTTGAGTTACGTAGCTCTCTGGAGTTTGACAGCTTTTCAGTGTTGGCATGTGGCATAGCTCGTCCAAAGCAATGTGACCTCCGCGATGAGTTCAAGTCCTTCGACCAGCCCACAGAGGTGCGGCCCATTACTCATCAATCTAGAAACCTGTGATGTGAAGAAACATGTCCGGAATACTCAGGCACAGACTAAGCATTGTGTTAGCCCTTATTCGCACACTTATTCCTGAGCCTTCACCTTCATGAATTGTCTAAAACCCAAAACCCCGAGCCCGCGGCGGTAGTCCCTTCTGTCTCACAGTGACCCCACGGGACAGAGTGGAACTGACCCATCGCGCGTCCAAGTGTGTGGTACTCGCCAGAAGCGGACCTGCAGGGCAGCTGGTGGGTCCGAATAGCTGACCTTTCCGATAACAGCCGCACCACCAGGACGCCTGTAATCTCCTAAGGGCCTGTGAACTTCTCCCTTCGCAGGCCTGGAGGACAAGGCTGCTAGCCTTGCTGTCCGTGTTCTAACAGCAACACCACACTGTTGGTGCATTTGTTGTGTGCTGATAAATTCATTGGATTGGATTGGATTGGATAACAGCTCCTATTTCCTCTGTGCCTAAAGCAGTCCTCCACCCTGTGGGACACCTGCTTCCACGAGTTAAATATTTAAATTGTGAGAAGGGTGGACACTCGATCGATATAGGCCCACATTGCCTGCTCCGTACGTATCTGAGTCTTGAGAGCAAGGCCGCCAGCGCACTGTCGGCGTCCCAAGGCCTTCGATGGCTTTGGTGAGGGAAGAAGAGCAGGCCAGACAGCCGAGGGTGGGCACCACACGCAGGGCCTCGGGAATTGTGGCGCATGAATGACACGGAGGAAGGGAAGGCCTTTGTGACATATCATGACGTCTATGCTCTACATATTATTTTGAATGTTTCAGAAATTAAAGAGTAAAACTAATAATAATAAGGTGCTCTTTGCATTTCCATTTGAACCTGGCTGGCAAGTGAGTAACAGCTAGCTCATTAGCACAGTGATGTTCAATCAAAAGTAAGCGAGAATCCTGAGAATTCCAGTACAATGAGGGCACTGATGAGCAGAGGAGGAGAGGAGATGAAACTGCAAGAGGTGGCGTTTGGAACTCCTATACTCTATGACCAAAAAAATCGAATAGTTGATTCTTAGCAGGAAGAAGTTAATATATTCGTATATAATTGTCTTCCTTATCGGAAGCAGAGGAGACCTGGTGGTGTAGTGGTTACACGTTGGGCTGCTAACCACAAGGGTCAGCAGTTTGAAATCACCAGCCTCGATGAGGTTTTCTATTCCCATAAAGAGCTGCGGTCCCACAAGCCCACAGGGGCATTCCAGCCCTGCCCCACGCGGTCGCTGTGAGTCAGAATCAAGGGGACGTGTGGTTGGTTTTAGTGGTGGAAGCAACAGGCCTCTAAATGGGATGAAAAGAACATGCTTAAGGGTCAAACGATTCTGTCCATATAACGTATCAGGATCAGCCTCCTCTATGTAAAGTGGAGGTATCAGATTGAGTTTGCTTCAGAACTTATTTTGCTATGGAATCATTTTCCATCTGTAGCTGCTTCTGGCTGTGTGGTGCAGGCGAGAGGAAAGCAGAAGTGTGCGCTGCTTCTGGTCAACCTCAGGGGACACTTCAGACCTGCAAGTGCTCTCTTTAGACAGCAAGGTACCTTTACATACAAAGAAGATCATTTCTGGATTTTGATTGGCTACGTAGTACTTACGCTATAAGATTCACTGGATCAGTAATTAAGTTCTTGCTGGAATCTTATTACATGAGTGAAAAGAAAAACAGCATTTTGGTTTTTTTTTTTAATCTTTTTTTTTTTAAGCATTTTACTTTAGCTACTTTCAGAAGGTTCTTGTTATTCCGTGCCACCCATCACACCTGTATTTTGTTGGTTTATCCATCTGAGACACATAGGACCTAATAGTTGGAATCAACTCAGTGGCAACAATATATATATAATGGATTTCTGCCATTCAGGATTAGTGGAGTGCCTGCCAAGTTCTGAAGGCATCTTTTGATAGAAATATGTATCCAAGATGCACAGAATAACTTGTCCCATCTTGTTCTTGGTTGGGAGGGGCTTCCAGATATGAAAGAGTTGGTGACTTGAGAGGAACCCTAGTGGTGCAATGGGGTAAGCACTGGACTCCTGGCCCCCGCTTTCTGTGAGTACATGTGCTTAATGGGGGGTCTGCTCTGTTGTACAGATACGATGACATGTTGGTAGTGCCCATTATTGAGAATACACCTGAGGAGAAAGACCTCAAAGAGCGCATGGCCCGTGCGATGGATGAATACCCAGACTCCTGTGCAGTGCTGGTCCGACGTCATGGGGTGTATGTATGGGGAGAAACATGGCAGAAGGCTAAAACCATGTAAGTATAAATCAAGAAGTGTCTGGGATAACTTATCATACTGTAAATACGAAAGGGGGCAAGCTCAGCTTTTTGATTGTAAATGAAGTATGAATTTTGTTATTGGCCAAATTGGTTTAATTTTAAATAGTCAGTCATTGTCATTTCAAGATGTTTATTATTAGCATGCATCCACTCATTCCTAAATATTTGTTGGATGAAGTGTGCACTCAGTTACAGAGACGGAGACGCAGGTCTTGTCACCGAAGGTTCAGGCTGGTAAGGAAAATGGATAATGTAGTGATTTGCTACATTCATTTCCAAAAGTGGAACATAATAAAAAATGTAAGTTCATATATCCATAGAGTTTGCTTTTAATTCTCTAAGCAGTTTGTAATATTGTGGTATGATTCCACATGATTCATTTCAATATCGTCATGTTGAGGGCAAAAATGAGAAACATTGTCCTACCGTGAGAAAAAATAATATATGAGGAACCAGATAGGGCTAACTTAGTAGAGAATTAGAAATTATTTAGGATTCGTGAACTTTGTTTCACTAATACCCTGCGCTCTGCTTGCTTTTCTCCTGCAGGTGTGAATGCTATGACTATTTGTTTGATATCGCTGTTTCAATGAAGACAGTTGGGCTAGATCCTACACAGCTTCCAGTTGCAGAGAATGGAATTGTGTAAACAAGTGTGAAGTGCAAGACATAAGTGAAACTTAATTATTTTTTAATCAATTAAAAATATCCTTGAAGCATATTTTGCTATTAGTTTGTCATTTAAAACATAGGTGATTATGCGTAATCGTTTCCGATAGTGACTGATACTTGCATATAGTCTTATAATTTTAACTGACAGGACAGTGGAATATTGTTTTGTTTTTATTTTATTAACTTTGTTTTTAATCAATCATTTTATAGGACCTCTTACAGCTCTTATAACAATCCATGCAGCCATTGTATCAAGCACATTTGTACATATGTTGCCATCATCCTTTTCAAAACATTTCCTTTCTACGTGGGCCTTTTGTATCAGCTCTTTCTTTTCCCTCCCTCCCCGCACCCCTCTCAGGAACCCTTGATAAATTATAAATTATTATTTTTTTCATATCTTACGCCACCCACTGTCTCCCTTCACCCACGTTTCTGTTGTTCATGCCCATGGGGGTGGGGTGGTATACATCAATCATTGCTGTCGCTTCCTCCTTCTCTCCTGACCTTCCCCTACCCTCATGGTATCCCTACTCCTATTACTGTTCCTGAGGGGTTTATCTGTCCTGGATCCCCTGGCTTTCAAGCTCTTATCTGTACCAGTATACACGCTCTGGTCTAGCCAGGTTTCTAAGGTAGAAGTGGGGTCATGATACTGGGAGGTGGGGGTGGCGGGGCGGGGCGGGGCGGGGAAGCATTAAAGAACTAGAGGAATGATATATGATTCATCAGTGCTACACTGCATCCTGGCTGGCTTGTCCCTTCTTTGTGACCCTTCTGTGAGAGGATCTCCAATTGTCTATAGATGGGCTTTGGGTCTCCATTCTGACCCACCTCATTTACATCAATATGAGTGTTTGGGGTCTTATGATACCTGATCCTGTCGATACCTCGTTATCACACAGGTTGGTGTGCTTCTTCCATGTGGGCTTTGTTACTTCCCAGCTAGATTTATCTTGTTTATCTTCAAGTCTTTAAGACCCCAGATGCTGTATCTTTTAACAGTTGGGCACCATCAGCTTTCTTCAACACATTTGCTTATGTACCCATTTTGTCTTCAGAGATCATGTTGGGAAGGTGAGCATCACAGAATACCAGGTTATTGAAACAAAGTGTTCTTGCATTGAGGGAGTACTTGAGTAGAGGCCCAATGTCTGTCTGCTACCTTAATACTTAACGTATAAATATATGTACATAGACCTATATCTTGATCATGATATATAAATACATTTACATATGTACATGCCTGTATTTATATTTCTATAAATACCCTTTGACCCCTAGTTCTTTCCTTTATTTCCTTCTACTTTCCTCCTGTTCCACTATCATGTTCAACCTTTATTCGCCTCTCAGTAATTCCTCTTGGCTACGTTGCACTTGATCAAACCCCACCAGTGGGTTCAGCAGTGGGTGGTAACGTAGCAATGCGTGTGGGGATGATGTGTACAGGTAGGGTTTCTATGAGCCAGAACCAATCTGACAGCACCTAACAACCACAATGATAGCACATACGTGAAAAGGTAACGCTGAGCCTGCCCTCATTATCAACGTCACTGTTTACAGGGTGCACCTTTACGATTGTGTAGGATAGTCAGTTCATATTGGGATTTACTGTCAAGTCGAGTGATGTTGACTTAATTTTCCTAATCAAAAAACCCTGAACAAGCACATGATAAAACAGTATGTGTGTCTTAATATAGCCCAAAGCAATACCAATATGATCCTAAAGGTCTGTTTGGTTAATTTTGAAAGGGTGGTGTGTTAGTCTGGGTAGACTAGAGAAACAAATCCAGAGACACTCCAATGTGTATAAGAGAAAACTTTATATCAAAGAGCAATTGTACATTAAGAAAACATCCCAGCCCAGTCCAGATTTAGTCCATAAGTCCATCATTACCCCATATGGCAATACTAGTCCATAAATTCCTCTTCAGACTCATGCAGCTATGCAATAATGCTGAATTCAGGAAGATCACGGGCCAGTGGGTGGAAAGTCTTATGGATCCAGTGGCAGTGGAAGGATCTCTGTGCTGGCGTGGCTCTCCACATGGCTCCTCTGCTCCATCAGCTTGGCTCCATGTGTCCTTGTCAACAGGAATACGAAGCAGAGAGAGTGTGTGTGTGTCCCACCTCCAGGGAGGAAGACAGGAGTTCCCAGAATCCTCAGGAAAAGGCCATGCCCACCTGGAGGCTTCATTGGCTATGGCCTGATTGACAGGCTTTGCCAGTTGCCTGGAGATTATATAACTGCCACAGGTGGGGTGAGATGAAAAATAATTACACCATACCCCAAATCTCAATCTGATATACCCACTTCTCACATTAGTTTTGCCATCTTTGAGCACATTTTCCCCAGTTTTCCCAGATTTTGAAGTCCCGGATGTTAACGTATTTTATCATCCGTACCCATTTTATGGCCTTACTTCCACACAATGCATAGATTGCTTGGTCCAGTATTTGAACCACGTCACAGCAAACATCCAAACCTTGTATCTTGCTCACTTGCTCCTTGTTAAGCCACCCTTTCAGTTACTTGTTACCTGCACCCAAGCAGCAAGAACTAATGGAGGAAAACCACACCACCATGGCGGCTGATCTTACTCGACACTGTGACTGCAGCTGTCAGGAGGCCACGCGGTGCTGCCACACCAACCTCCAGGTCCTCCGAGGGCTCATTTCCTAACGGCATCCCAACTCCTCACCCTCTGTCATCAAATCACCACTATCCTCGTCCCTCTAGCTTTCGACGATAGCTCCCTCTCCTCACTTCATGCTCTGTACAATGCCTCTTCTCCCAGACTCTTAAACCCACTCCAAGCAAGCTGCTGCCCATTCCAATCACGTCCAAACGTTCTACCCAAACTGCGGTTATCACTATCCCTGAAGAGAGCCATATTGCTAATGCCAGTGCCCGGTTCTCAATTTTCATCTTAATTAACCTATCAATGTTGAACATCATTCATCCACCCTCCCCTGTAAACGCTTTGCTTGCAGGTTTGTAACACACCTGACCACTCCTCAGTCTGTTATTCTCATCATCTTTGGCAAATCAGGAATGCCCCATGGGTCAGGCTGCAGCAGCGAACTCAAACGGGAAAACAGTTGTGAGGATGGCCCCATTGGGCGCTGTTTCATTCTGTGGCACATGGGGTCTCGAAGATGCAGTTCTCTGGAAACTCACAAACTCACATGTTTTCTGATCTCCAAACTCATGCTCTCTATTTCCTATGTCCGCATGAGTGGCTAGTAGACATCTTGAACTTAGTATGTCCAGAGCAATTCCCGATTTCCACCTTGACCTCCCAACCCCAGCCCACGACATCGACCAGAAGTCATTACCTCCGTCATGAGATGCCAGTCTTTCATGTGCATAGGCGCGCAATAAATATTTGTGGTAAAGGCACAGGCATTCTTTGTATTTCCTTGAAACTGGTTGTCTTAACTATTCCTACTTTGATGGGGAGGGACGGGAGTGCTGGTTATGAATGAAGGATTAAACTGGTAAGTGATCTGGCTCAAACACATTTTTCAAATTTCATTCACTGTAGGCCATTCTGTTCACTCTCAGCTTGAATAAGAGATTAACATTTTAGTCAGGAGTATGCCATTTGTTTCTCAAATGATGTTGGAGCCCTTTGGTTCCACCCAGCTAGCTCTCTTGTGTGGGTGCTTCAAAACATAGTTTCCCGAAGGGTGCTTTAAACAATCAAAAAGGTAAAGCCATACTCTTGAGGGGTGTTTCATCTTATATTTCCATTCATTGAATTCCCTTTTGATGAAGAGAAAACTTTCTCACTAGTTCTAGTCAAAAGTGCGCAGATATGGGCTGATCGTTTTGATATTACCTTTCAGGAGACATTTAAAATTCTCCCACCAAGGATCTTTAGAAAAAGTACTTCAAGATAAAGAAATGTTGGCTATCATTTCATGTGATCTGTAGTCTCTAATCACAGACTCATCAAACTTGGAGATACGTACTGGGATAATTATTATTCTGTTGTAATAAATCACAATCAGCATTCATGTCTGTCATAACTTTAGGTAATTTTATTAATATATTTTCTGAAATATAATTAATTGAAATATATAGCTTTCCCCCATTAACTGCATTCATGTTTAACGTTCTCATTGTATTCATTTCTGCCTGTCGTTTTTGACACATCGTGTTTTCTCCAAAACTCACTGCTGCCAAGTCCATTCTGACTCATAGCGACCCTACGGACAGTAGCACTGCCCCTTGGTTTCCGAAGCGCTAAAGATACATGGACACGGATAGCCTCTTCTTTCTCCAGCAGAGCGGCTGGGGTGTTTGAACTGCTAACCTAGTGGGCACCGTCTTCCCAGAAGCTCCTCACCGTTCTTGCTTCTGAGGAGCAGGCTGGCTGTACTTGTTGTGTCTAACAGTATTTACCTTCGTTGCCTTTTAGCTGTTGTACTCCTCTGTGCTGGGCATTAGTCTAAGGGCTTCACACTCATACCTTCATTTATCTTCACCATTTTAAAATTCTCTAAAACTGGGTTACATGTTGATCTGCTAACCACATAAGACACCAGCCTGCTGAGTAAGACATTGCTATACTCCACGCCACTAGGGTACTTAGGTAGGTGACAGGAACAGACCCCATCCCCTCCACCCCACTTGGCCACCTTGACCATCCTCATGCCCTCTGACTTGAATCACCAGAGGTTCATTCTCTCAAGATGATTAACTCAAATCACAAAAATACAGCTCTTGCAGCCACACCAGACACCAATTCATCCCCCTAGCCTGAATCTCACCCCATCTCTGACACCCTACAAGACGACAAGGCAGTGAAACATCGTACCACCAAACACTGTCCCTACATAATACGCAGGGTCGACAGGGGACCTTGGTGGATTCACTATACTCCTTCACCCCAATCATGAGACCCTCTGGCACCTGTCACCTTCACGTCAGTAACACACAACCTCTTAACGTAGGAACTAAAATGACAGCTTTCAAGGGAGAGAGAGAAGCCACTCAAGCGCGAGGCACAGCCTCTGAGAAAGAAAGCACCGGCCCCTTGCCCCACCACAGGAATTGGGGCTCATCACATCAGCATTACTCGGCAACCTCCCCACCCCTGGCAAGGAAGCCAGTGAGCACAGCGTCCCATTGACTCTACTCAGACCACCTTCTGATCAGAAGCCCCTCCTCACTGGGGCACCCACAATAATAGCCTATGTCTATCTTGGGATTGTACGCAAGAAGAGGAAAACTCAGAGTTGTGCAGCAACCCACTATAAAGGGGTCTTCTGTTATGAACACAAAATAATCACAGGTCTACACACTCCCTTTCAGAATTTACAGGGTCGATAAGGGATCCTGGTAGATTAACATAAACCATCATGCCCCCCAAACACCACAACCTCTGGAACCTGCTTCCTACACCTCGACAATACCCACTCTCCACCAGCTGACCGACTGAATACATATCCCCCATAACCTTCGGCACTCAGGGCCCCTGGGTCGCTCCGTCCCCTGCTGCAACCTGTGAATGCTGGTCAATCTGCGCGGTGATAGGCCTGCCCAGTGCCACCCTAGCGATCAGCGCCTGTGACTGGTCTGCACCAAGGTAGTTCCCTCCTCCCTCACACCATGTGGCTGGATTCACAAAGGAGGAAGTACAAATGGCCAATAAATATATGAGACAATGTTCCCGATCATTAGTCATCCTGGAAATGCAAAACCACTATGCCATACCACCTAACACAAGAATAGCACAATTCAAGAAAACAACCATTGTTGGAGGAGGTGTGGTGAGATAGGCACTCTCAGTCACTGCTGGTGGTCTTATAGAGCATTTGGTGCCATGTAGACAGTGATTTGGTGATATCTACACAAGATGGGAATTGAGTTACTTGACGACCCAGTAATTACACACTGGGCATACACCCAGAAGAAATAAGAAACAGACCATGACCAGACATTTGCACTACAATGTTCATTGCTGCACAGTTCACAACCACAAAGAATTGGAAACAGCCTAAATTTCTGTCAGTAGATGAATGGATTTAAAAAACCCTCTGGTATATGCATACAATGGAGTACTATGCATCCCTAAAAAATAGTGATGAAAAGATGAAGCACCTCATCTGGAAAGAGAATATTCTGCTGAGCGAAGTTAGCCCAGCACAAAAGCACAAGGACAACAGGAGTCCACTGAGGTAAGTGCAAACAACAGAATGGGCATAGGGAAAATGTACATATCCCACAGCTCCCGGGCTGAGGACCAGATACTCTGGCAAGAGCCAGACAAAACCCCACGATGCACACATCATCAAAAGGAAAGAAAACAGATGCAGATAGCACCTGTGCTGAAAGGCATCCCCTCCCCACCCCCACCCCCTATGTGTCTTTACAGCCCACAGTGGGTTAGGGGAAGAACAAAGATGGAAAAGGGGGACCAGGGCACTAATCCACCAAACGGGAGGGTATTGTCTATGTCTCCACCGGAAAAGAAGAGAGAAATTAGACCTCATTCCAGTGTGCCCGTCCTCAAAGGCAATGTTCCTCCTCCGAGTAGCTCATTCCCAGAGATGACTGCGGAGCTGGCCCCAGCTCGAGACATGACGTCCCCTCCCTGGGTGACAGTGCCACAGAGGACGGAAGATATAATGCAGGGAGTGCAGCCGGTCTGATCCGCCCACATGGGGCAAACCCAGAGGGGAGTGCAGCAGGCCAGCAATGGAGCAAAACCACGAAGTCCCTGAGGAATCCCAATTACAGACTTCTGGCTCGGGGGACAGCACCTGGCACCTCATCTGAACTGGTTGGGTGTTATTCACCAGTAGGGCCACACAGATATATTCTAAGAGAGCCTGCTCACTGTTTAACAGAGACACTTATCCACTGAGTCAGGACAGCAGTTAGACAGGGAACTATTTGTATGATTTTTCCTTTTCTCTTTTGGTGTCTGTCAATATAAGTTAGGCAGAATAAGCAATCCCCAGGAGATAGCAGCAGTATCAGTGGTTCCGGTGTGGGCATGGGAAGGGAAGATGTGGGGGGAGGGGAGCGGTGAGCCAACAATGTGTGTGTGTGTGTGTGTGTGTGTGTGTGTATGCAACAAGGAAGCAGATGGACTTTGGGCCTCTATTTAAATCTTACCTAAGTACAAGAACAGTTTGTTCTATAATGTGACACTGTATAATACTCAGCTTTCTGACAGGAACGCTGAAGACAAAATGGGTGCATAAGCAAGTCTGAAAAAGTTGATAGTGCCCAACTATGAAAATATATAGTGTCTGGGGTCTTAAAGGCTTGAAGTTAAACAAGTGACCATCTAGCAGGGAAGCAACAAAGCCCATATGGAAGAAGCACACCAGCCTGTGTGGTCATGGGGTGTCGATGAGAATAGGTATCAGAAATTCAAAAACAAGCAATCAAATTGACATGAAGGAGCATGGACAAAGTGGAGACCCCAAGCCCACCTGTAAGATAAGTGGACAGTCCCTCACAGAAGGGCCACACAGAAGGGATGATATATCCAGGGTGCAGTATAGCACTGATGAAACACATACCTATCCTCTAGTTCTATACTATTTCCTCCCCCTTGATACTATGGTTTTTATTTTACTAAGTTAATCATGTTATACTTGTGTCTATTTATTTACATAATTAAAATCATTTGATGCATGACAGCCAAGAGAGCGGTTGGATGATATAAGATTTGGCTATATATATATTTTTTCCCATATGTATATATGTGTATGTATAGGTAGGATGGGATAGGGAGGGAGGAGATAAAGGGGAGCTGATATCAAAGAGTTTAAGAAGAAAGAAAATGTTTTGAAACTCATGGTGGCAGCAAGTGTACAATTATGCTTGATCTAATTGAATTATGGATTGTTCTAATATCTGTAAGAGCCCACAATGATGATTTTTTTTTTTTTTTAAAAAGAAGAAGCAGGAATGGTGACATATTGTCTCCCATACTTTGAACAAGTTATCAGGAGAGACCAATACCTAGAAGGGGACATCATGCTTGGTAAAGTCGAGGGTAAATGAAAAGCAGCAGCCCTCGAGGAAGTGGCTTGACACGGTGGCTGCAGCGATGGGCTGCAACCAGACAGTGACGAGGCTGGTGCGGGCCAGGCAGTGTACAGGGCTCCTATGAACTGTAATGGACCACGAGCACCTAATGGCAGCATCACCAGGGGCGATTGAGTGGATGCATGGATAGATTCACAGGCTCACTAGATATGAGAGGGACAGTGAAGCTAGACTCACAATTGTGTTTAAGTTTGACAGATTATATTTCTATATGTGTATTGGCCTATGCTATAAATATATGCATGCATGTGGTGATGCATACAGGAGGCAAAGTCATGAAAACTTCTTAGATATCAAGAAATACCGAAGGAAATGAAGCACTGGGCCTGGGGCCCAGGAAAATGGTTTTGGACAGTGGTTCTCAAACTTCCTAAGGCCACGACCTTTTATTACAGTTCCTCATGTTGTGGTGAACCCCCAACCATAAAAATTATTTTCGTTGTTACTTCATAACTGTAATTTTGCTACTGTTATGAATCAGGTGACCCCTGTGAAAAGGATGTTTGACCCCCAGGTTGAGAACTGCTGGTCTTGCATGACGCAAAGGTCGACTGGCATAATGCACAAAGATTATGGTCATCCTCCATTGATACGTATCAACGGACCTCTTAAAACCTCATGAGCTGCCATCTAATATGTAACTATTGGTCTCTCCCCATCTGTGAGAACGAAGAGCAAAGAAAATTGAAAATGTGTGGAAACAATTATATAAACATCCGTCTCCCCAACCTTAAGACCAGGATGACTAGATGGTGCCGATCCATTCCTACCAACTGCTCGGGAAGGGACCACATTCAAAAGTCCTGGGTGGAGTAGAAGAACAACACTAGGGAGGTGCGCACTCCTTAGAGCAATCAACTGTTTGAGATCAAAAGGGGAGTATTTAACCAAGGATAAAGTTCAAAAGAATTCAGAAAGAAGGCAAAATGGAAACAGAACATGAGATATATGGTGTTACAGTGAATGATCATATTTGGCACAAAACAGAATGTTTATAAACCACTGAATGGAAAACTGATTTGCTGTGTAAAACTTCACCCAAATTACCACCAAAAAAATGTATATCGTGATATCCTACCTATACATACACACATATACATCTATATAGATTCACACACAAAAAATGTTGGTGGGGGAAAAAAAAGAAAGGAAAAGAGTGAAGGCCAGCCCAGATTAAGTGCTAACTAAATGGTGGTTACTATGGTCATTGTAGTATTCACATACAGTAAGTTGCCATTGCGTTGGCTTATACTTAATGGCTTATACTTAATGGCTTATACCTTTCATAACAAAGTGAAACTGGCTGGGCTCCACACCATACTCATGCATGCTGGCACGCTTGAGTTCCTTGTTGCCTCCCAACGGGGCCTCTTCCAGCAGTATTTCAGGAGACCCTCTGCTCTTGCCACTGGGTTCTCGTGGACTAGTTTTCAGAAAGAGCATCAGGCCATTCCTCTCGTCTCTCTTCCTCTGAAACATGTCCATCGTGAAGGTCCTGCTGCTGCTTGAAGTCCTGGCAGCGTGGTTCCCAACATCGAGCTACCACAGCCTGACAAACTGACACACAGGTGGTAGGTCATAATCAGAGCAGTCTCCATTGAGAAGCTACTATCATGGACTGAGTGATTTGCTACAGGCCTTTAACCATCTTACGTTCAATTCTTATCATAAAAGAGACAAAGAAAATGAAGTTAAGAGGTAAAAATGTTCAAGTAAATGATTTACCAAGATCACCCAGTAAATCCTTTGTATCTCCCCACATTAACTCCTCTTTATTGCACCCATTATAATTCTAATTGGTTTGGAATTATAAGGGGAGTATCTTTCTTTTAAGTCTTTTTAAAAAATCATTTTATTGGGGCTCATACAGCTCTTATCACAATCCGTACATACATACATTGTGTCAAGCACATTTGTACATTTGCTGCCATCATCATTTTCAAAACATTTTCTTTCTACTTGAACCCTTGGTATCAGCTCCTCCTTTTGTCCCTTCCTTCCCCAACCCTCCCTTCCTCAGGAACCCATGATAATTTATAAATTGTTATTAATTTTTCATGTCTTACATTGACTGATGTCTCCCTTCACCCACTTTTCTGTTGCCCATCCCCCAGGGAGAGGGTTATATGTAGATCATTGTGATCAATTCCTCCTTTCCCCCCCACCTTCCCCTTCCTCTCCTGGTATGGCCACTCTCATTAATGGTCCTAAGGGTTTATCTGTCCTGGATTCCCTATGTTTCCAACTCTTATCTGTACCCGTGTACACCTTCTGGTCTAGCTGGATTTGTAGGGAGCATCTTTCTTAAAGCATATTCCGTCTCTGATAAAAGAATCGGTGACTTCGGCCTCGAACACAATTCCCCAATGTGTTCCCAAAGAAGCATATTTGATCCTACTGCCTGTTATATCCTCAAATGGGGTGAGGGGGAGGTAAGGGGTGGGGAGAGGACCATTAATTGATGCATTGGAGTTATATTTATTGTTCAAGTCTAGGATTCATTTCTATCATAAAATAAAAAGAGGAACTTATACTTTTAATAATTACTAATGTTCCCAAGTTGATATTATTTATTATAATAATACATCCTTCCACCTCAAAACATTTTCTTTCTTCTTGAGCCCTCGGTTGACCTTTGTATTTCAAAGACCTTCAAGCTGAAGCTGATCTCGTTTACAATCAACCATGAACTCCCTGCCTTTTCTTATTTCTCTATGTATAAAATTCCCAGCTCTATAGAGAAGACTATAGGAAAACTATTGAGAATATCTTCAACTTGGTTTTTTCCTCAATTAATGAGTTGTTGTTTTTATTCCTCAAGAAAAGTCTTTGCTTTTACTTTAAGCAGACTCTGTGGCTTGTGGTTTATGACTTTTCTGGGTGTCAAACATTGTGGGAGCCACACGGAAACTAGCAAAGTGATCCCTGGGTGGCTCAGGATGCAAGCCTGGGCCTACAGGAGGTGATGAGGCTCTTTTCACCCAGGAATATCTTTGGGAGTTACTTGAGTGGACACTTCTTGGTTTCAAATTCTACCTTTTTGCAAAGGGCTCTCCAAGGATTTACTTTCACTTTTGGTGCACATTAATTCTCTATTTTGTTTGACCTAGATTTGGGGCAAGATCTGTGGAGATTGCTATGGCGAATCTCTGAGAAACCGAAGACAGCATTCTACTTTCAATTTTTTTTCTGTGAGCATATTTATGTCTTCTGACAAGAAGAATGATTAATGCCAAATCTGAGGACAGAGAGCTTCTCTCTGGGACGCCCAATCATTATTTGAATAAATACTTCGATCTCAGTAACATGCTCATGTTAAACCTGTTGAAATATCCTAACTAAAGATCATTCAGAACACCAGTGGCTACTTAGGGGATCAATTGACCTCACTAAATTAACTTTTCTACATAGTAAAGTAGAAATTAAAGGTTCTTATAGAGGTCTAAATACAGGAATAAACTTACGTAAATATATTTATATATGATAATGGGGAAATAGGTCTACGTGCATATATTTATAGGTTTAGTATCAAGGTAGCAGATGGATATTGGGCCTCCACTCAAGTACTCCCTCAATGCAAGAACATTTTGTTCCATTAAACTGGCATTCCACAATGCTCACCTTCCCGACACGATTGCTGAAGACAAAGTGGGTGCATAAGCAAATGTGAAGAAGAAAGCTGATGGTGCCCGGCTATCAAAAGATACAGCATCTGGGATCTTAAAGGCTTGAGGATAAACAAGCAGCCATCTAGCTCAGGAGCAACAAAACCCACATAGAAGAAGAACCCCAGCCTGTGTGATCATGAGGTGTTGATGGGATCAGGTATCAGACGTCAAAGAACAAAAAAATATCATATCATTGTGAATGAGAGGGAGTGTGGAGTGGGAACCCAAAGCCCATCTGTAGCCAACTGGACATCTCCTTACAGAAGGATCATGGGGAGGAGACAAGCCAGTCAGAGTGCAGTGTAGCAATGATGAAACAGACAACTTTCCTCTAGTTCTTTAATGCTTCCTTCCCCAGTATTGTGATCCTAATTCTACCTTACAAATCTGGCTAGACTAGAGGATGTACACTGGTACAGAAAGGAACTGGAAACACAGGGAATCCAGGACAGATGATCCCTTCAGGACCAGTGCTGAGAGGGGAGATACTGGAAAGGTGGAGGGAAGGTGGGGTAACAAGGGGGAACTGATCATAAGGATCTATGTATAACCTCTTCCCTGGGGGACAGACAACAGAAAAGTGGGTGAAGGGAGATGTCAGACAGTGTAACATATGACAAAATAATAATAATTTATAAATTATCAAGGGTTCGTGAGGGAGAGGGAGCAATGAGGGAGGGGAAAAACGAGGAGCTGATACCAAGGGCTCTAGTAGAAAGAAAATGCTTTGAGAATGATGATGGCAACAAATGTACAAATGTGCTCGACACAATGGATGTACGTATGGATTGTGATAAGAGTTGTATGAGCCCTCAGTAAAATGATAAAAAGAAAAGGTTCTCAAACAAAACAGATTCAATGGGATGCATTATTAATTGCATGAAAACGCATCAGGACAATAAGACTGCACACTAACAAGTTGTCTTTTCTGAATTGAACAAGTTAAAGAATCACAAAGCTATGTTGCAATACCTGCTGTTCTGGGGCCATCTAATGTCATGACTTCAAAACTTCCTTCTGCTCCATTGCGAGCTCCAAATTATCCTTATCCCCCTCCTTTATTAATGATATATCTGAACTTCCTTTCTACCCCCAAAGAGAAAAAAAGGGAGATAAGCCTTTAAATAAAAGGCCTTTTCAATTAGACTCCCAGAAAAAAAGGATCAACTCCTGCAGGTTACATTTGCTCTCTGGCCCAAAACAGAGCTTCCCACATTCGTAAAAGAACTTACCAATCAAAGATACTCAAAATTTTACAAGAGAATCATTTTTTGAAATTTATGAACCTGGATGACCCCATTGTAGATATCAGTTGATATATATGTTAGTTGAGACAGGGGGAGCTCGATTATGGATGGGAAAGGCTGGTTGGAAAATCTCAGAACAATCATTAACCATTGACCCTAAGATAACTGGTGCAATAATCTTAGAACAGATGAGAAATGTGGCTAAATCCCTTTTGGATGTCATATCAAATACATTCTCCCCCAGTCCTCATGTTGAGTGGGCAAAGGTCCAAAGTTGCAAAATAAATAAAAGAGAAAACCGCATATACTTACAGCAACTGTTTAGGTCAGGTACGTGTAGTATATCCACAGTTGAACAACGAATAATAAAATACTTTCTTTCTAGAAGTTTCATAATCCCTTGTTTTCCCTGGTCCATGCAACACCCCAGTCCTCTCTGGTTGGAGGTTTGTTCAAGACTCATGCCCAGACTGCCCATCATTCCTAATCCTCATTTATTGCTCTCTAATGTCCTATCAGAGGCTACCCATTTTTACTATAAGAGATCTGTCTAGTACTTTTTCCAGTATTTTTAACATAATGTTTACAATGTTTACTTTTCTGTACATGGGAGAAACAATGAGTTACCTGGGCTGTGCTACCTCAAGGTTTATGGTTTCCTTAAGTTTTACATGCTGATTTGTAGTCTTTATAATTTACAAACAATTTTACCGATCTATGAGATGCAGACAACACTACTCTAACAATTGGACTTGCTTAGAAGACAGCTTTCTTTTACTTGAATATTTGACCACAGTGGGATACAAAGCATCTAGAGCAGTGCTTCTCAACCTGTGGGTCGAGACCCCTTTGGGGGTCAAATGACCCTTTCACAAGGGTTGGCTGATTCATATGTAGCAAATTTACAACTGTAGCAAAATTACAGTTATGAAGTAGCAACAAAAATACTTTTATGGTTGGGGCGGGGGGGTCACCACAACATGAGGAACTGTATTAAAGGGTGGCGGCCTTAAGAAGAAGGTTGAGGAGCTCTGATCTAGGGACAAATTACAGCTAGCTCAACCCATGCTTAGGCATGGGCCATATTCAGGCCATTCCATTTATGACAAAATTATCTCTATAAATCCCCAGAGTAAAGATGCTATTTTAGCTTTCCCAGTTCCAAAACAAAGAAACAAGTATTTGGATTTTTAGGATTATGTAGTTACTGCCTCTTTGATTGCCAACTTTTTTTTATTACCTAAGCCTTTATGCAAGTATTTAAAGTCCTCAGAATCACATTAAATTCCAGTTACTTCTACTATTTTCAAGCTATACAAAAAACCTTACTGCCAACCAGTCAATTCTAACTCATAGTAACCCTATGGGACAGAGTCGAACTGCTCCTGTGCGTTTCTGAGCCTGTAACTACTTATGGAGCAGAAAGTCTCCTCTTTCTTCCCAGGAGCAGATGATGGTTTTGATCTGCTGACCTTGTGGTTTGCCCCCTACACATAACCCTCTATGCCAGCAGGGTTCACTTCAAAGTCAACCCTAGCCTCCTTCTTTGGGTTTTCCTAATTACCAGTTTGATTTATCCTTATTTGTCCAGAAGATGAATGGGAATGCATTCTACTTTTTTAATCCCAGTTTGTAACTATCGGCTATTGAAGCACCAACTCTATCCAGTATCTGAAGGCTATCTCCCCTCGCCTCTGAGAAGCGGCCACCATCGCCAAATTTATCAAATCTACGACAGACATTGTGCTTGGAAATCTCCTCGATACTTATGTGTCGTCTGCTGTGTCTACCCTCCATAGCTTTACTAGTTCGTAGCATTTATCTGCTGGTCAACTTATCTCGTATGAGATTTTTCTTTTAGTCGCAGTCAACATTAGGCCTCTTACTGACTCATCTAAATCCGGTTATTCTTCTTCCCATCACATATGATGAGTACGCAATTCGTGATTGTTTGGGTCTGCCAGGACAATTGTGGCTCCCCAAAAAGACTTACAGGAGACTCCCTGGGACGCCGGATCTACAAACCATGACTATCAAGTTGGGTGGGCTATTCCAACCTCCTCTGAAATTTTAGAGTCAAATTTTTCCTGAAGAAACTTCAGCCCAACAGGTGGAATTAATTGCTTTACAGGACCTTTCAAACTAACCAAAGAGAAGGCTCTGAATATTTCATAGCACCCTAGCATTAAGTTTTCCCATATACCAGTGACTGCACGGATGTGTGACAATGTCACTATCTTCCCCACTCTTCTGGTCTGGTTAAAACACAAAATCATAAAAAACGAATTAGCCAAATTCTGTTCTTTTTTGAGTTTGCTTTGAAATAAAGTCCTTCCTTTAGTACTCTAAATTCAAAACCCACTTCTTTTGGATCCCATAATCTTGTCATTGGGAGACCGATACTTCTCTTGTATATTCTTCAGATTGGGCTGCTATCGCACATGTTGGCTTATTGAAGCATTGCCAGTCTTTAATTGAGTACTATTACACCAAAGCCAAAGAAGCTTTCAATAATCTAGATTTGTCAGTAAAGTGCCCTCTTGACATAAACTCAAGAGATGTGTGCATATTGGAAAAAACATCAACAGAAAGATTTCTTAAATATTTGCTGGAGAGGAATTAACTAATCCTCGTGCAGCTAAATCTTTGAAACGCTTAAGCCTTGGTTCATTCAACCCAATTAAAGACAATGAAATATCTTCGGAATTGCCATCCTACTGAAGGACTGAAATTGAAGTTCACACACTGCAGGCCAGAAGCATACAATTTCAGAGACAGATGACTAAACACAAGACCATTCAACAAGATCACATGAACAATGACAAGACCGTTGGACTTTGTATCTTGTGCTTTATTGGTTTTGCCATCCTTTATTTATTGGATGTTTTGAAGACCTGTAAATGGATAACCTTTTCTAGTTCCTACAAGCTATTGTAATTATTGTTAGCCTTTGTTCAATATTTCCTTTCAAATATCTACACAAATGAAACTCACTGTGCAGGGGCAGTGAATTATTTGATATGGCCCTTCTAGCCAAAGTCTCTGACTCCCACCAAATGACCTTTCCCCGCATGGGTCTAGTAAGAAGATTGGGACATATACTGGTAGGGTTTACCTGTGAGTAATTACGAACGGGATTCCCTGGAGTGTGATCTGCTGTATATAAAATGAGCCTTCTGAGAAGCAGCCTAAAGGATCTCATTACCAGCAAGAGCCAGGAGTGCAGTGCGTCCTCTGGACCTGAGATCCCTGTGCAGTGAACCTCGGATCCAGAAGACAGCTACACCATCCGAGGAGCAGCGGCAGAATCAGGAGCCAGAGGATGCAATAGAGTGATGGGCTTCCCACGGAGCCAGGAAAGCTGAGTGCTTTGGGGCAGGAGGCTTATTTGTGGAATGGGGTGCCTCTGGGCACTTAATTCAGGAAGTTGGGTTTGCTGACCCAGGAGCTTGAGTTGAATGTCTTCCGGTTGAGGCTTATAACAGATGTTAGGCCCCTTCGGCCATTTACTTAGCAGACTGGAAAGAACTTTATAACAAATTCTGATGAACAACCCTTGACATTTCTCACTGGCATTAGAACTTGTTACCTTCCTTATTAAGCCTTTTAATAATGAATTTTGTCTGTGAGCTCTATGTAGCCATTACTGAAGATTGAGCAGAGAATATTACTTAAGAAAACACACTGCCATCAGTTTCATTTCAACTCATAGTGACGGTGTAAGACAGTGTACAACTGTCCACGGACTTGATGAGATTGTAACTCTTTATGGGATTAGAAAGCCTCATCATTCTGCCAAAGAATGGCTGGTGATTTCGAACTGCAGACCTTTCTGTTCACAGCCCAATGTATAACCACAATGCTACCAGGAGAGAAAAGTTTATTATTAAATAAATCAATGAAAGGAAGAAGTTTGGAAAGCTAAGATTACCAGATTTTGCTAAGTCAATAAAGTTTTTTTGATATATTTTTGAATGCCAATGTCTATGAATTTTATATTAGCAAACTATCAATAGCTTTATTCATTAAATATACTTTTGAGTGATAATTGCAGAAAATTTTTAATCATCTCCTCAATAGTTCTGTGATCTCATTGTTATCATCATCTGTCAGTAGAATCTAAGCTTTTGATGAGCCAGATGTGATTAAACTGACAAATGTTACAATATTAGGGTCTTATTTAAACCTCTCTTAAAAACATCAATCCCGCTACCATAAAGTGATTCTGACTCATCGGGACCCCCATAGGGTTTCCTAGACTATAAATCTTCGAAAGAGTAGGCAGCCTCATTTTTCTCCCAGGAAGTGGCTTGTGGGTTTGAACAGTGCAACTTGAAGTTAGCAGCCAAATGCCTAACCCATAGCACCCTGAGGGACATTGTTAAGGGAGCAACTATTCCCGACTCCCTCTATAATTTTCCAGAGCAATCTATACAAACTGATAAATTTGTACACTTCTGCCCTTTCCATTTTATTCTTCATGCATAGAGAGATCCCAATGACCTCTCTCACATATGTTCATTGTTTTAAATTCACATTTCTAAGGGTTTTGCATTAAGTAATATAGTCAAATGGCACTTTCATGCCCATTCATTCTACAGAGATGTCAGATATAAATCTTCCCTTTAAATTCCCTTGTCCGGTTTTTTTAAAAGCAATTATTGCAGTTAATTTTAACTGTGTGTTGTCTCTAACTAGTGATCTTATCAGACAATAGAATGAATGGACTCATTTTCATCTACATTTATCAATGTCAGGTCAGGAATGAATATGTGTGTTCTATAGAAACACTCTGAAAAAGACTTTTCCTTTATCTTCCTAAATTGCAGAACCTGTGGCTGTCGCCTTTGCCTCTTCTCCAGAAAAAAAGAAAAATATTACTTCTGAATTCTTACTTCAAGTTGCTGGTGTCTGTTCTCAGCCAAGAACGGCATTGTTAAATTCTTTCTCATTGTGAAAGCTGGCGTTGTAAAGATAATAATTTTGCCCTGGGTAATTTTGTAGGAATTACCATTTAGCTTTTACAATGATTATGACTCACCAGGCTTACAAATAAGTATGATTTTAACCCAAGCCTTAACTACTTCGGTTAATCTTCAATCACTCAATGCCATTCAAACCTTCTTCAGGGATTTTTTCTATTTACTTAAAAAACAAATCACTACCTATAGTTTCAATATGAAATAAAAACTTTATGGTATAACATGTGCAATATAGTAAAGAATCTATTAACTCCCATAATTTTTGTTAATACTTCACACCCTGGGACTGGGATTTTCCTACTAATATTCCTTTAAAAAATTCTTTCTGTACATTTATTCTTTAGTAACCCACTGACTGCCATGGAGAAATAGGGTTTGAACCATTAATTAGTTAATCTTCTGGCAATTCTACCTTCTTTCTACCTTATTACATCTTTTCTTAAAATTTCCCTGATTTCCATTTCTTCTCAGTCTTTAGACATCCGTTTTGTTTTATTTTGTTCTGTTCTTTCAATCTGCCCTGGTTTATGGTTATTAGGCTCTCGTGATACCTATTTCTCCAGTTTTGCGTTATGGAACATTTTCTCTTGTCGCGTTGACAGAGGGGGTAAAAGAATTAGCCTAATAGCCTGCTGTTCATCAAAATACTAGAAATATAACAATTTAGAGATTCAGTTTAGATTTAAAAGAAGATTCAGATAGTTGGCACTAAAAAATGTAACACCCCATCACCTGCAGTAAAAATTCCTTTCAAGCTTAAACAGTAAGGATGCTCTGACTCAGGAAGGTGGTAAGCAGGACCATGAAGATAAGTAGCCAGGTACAGAGCATCCCCCATTTAGACAAATAATGGAGCATGAAGCTCCAGGGGATGGTCTGGTCACCCCTGGAGACATGTAGGTACAGGCAATTATTTCCTGTAAGCATTGCAAAACTTGTTTTGTCACATAGTTTAGGGTGGATAGCTCACACGATTTTCACTGAGTGTTTTAAGCAGTTTTGGAGGTAGCAACCCCCACTGTTTCCTTCTGTCTTCCACTTGCAGAATAAATTTAGAATTTGCCAATCAACCTGGTCTCTGTCTTTGGTTGAAACAGTGACAGGGCAACAATGTTACTACCACCCACCAGTTGCTGTTAAATAAATTTGATTCACCAGGCCCTGATGGGTGTCAGAGTGGAACCCTGCTCCACAGTTTTCATGGTTGCCAGCTTTCAGAAGCAGGTGTGTATGCCTTTCCTTTGAGTAGTTAGTGGTGGTTTAGTGGTAGCTGGTGGTAGTTTCTGGGTAGTTAGTAGTGTCACCTGAAATACAAGTATTTTACCTCAAAGCAGTACAGTCTATTTACCCACTGCAAATCAGAAGAAGAAGGAAAAGTGTTTATTTAGAAGGTATACCAGTGAGGAGACCATAGCAATGCAAAACAGACTGCTCTTGTGGTACCCTGTTTGAAATCAGAATAAATAGAGATTATATACCGTTGGCTCTGGAATTTATACTTTGGGGAGTCACATATAGATGTTTTACATTGAATCAGATTTAGGGTACCACAGGAAACAACTGTTTTTCATGAGCAAGCAAACAGAACAATAATGTTTACATCTTAGGCCAGCTTCAGGATATTGAATAACTAGATATCAGGAACTATCTTTTAATCACTAACCATGGTAGTTACATAATCTGGTGTCAATTTAGGGATTCAGAGTGAAGGGGTGGAGTCTAGGTTGTCAATCTAGTCATAGCCAATGAGGCCTCTGTGTGGGCATGGCCTTCTCCTGAGGATTCTGGAAATTCCTGTAGTCCTCCTTGGAGGTGGGAGACACTCTCTCACTCAGCTCACTCCCTAAGCGACATCACTGTGGAGAAGATACATGGAGAGAGGCTGATGGAACCTGACCTCTGGAGCTGGAGAAGCCACGTGGAGACCCCTGCCAGCGCTGAGATGCTTACAATGCCACTGGATCCACAAGACTTCCCACCCACTGGCCTGTGATCTTCCTGCATTCGGCATCATTGCATGTGTTTCGTGAATTTGAAAGAGGACTCTATAGATGGTCTTGGACATACACGTTAATATCGGACTTATGGATTTGATCTGGAGTGGACTGGGATGTTTTCTCAATATTCAACGGCTCTTGTATATAAAGCTCTTTCTTATACACATATGAGTGCCTATGCATTTGTTTCGCTAGTCTACCCAGATTAACACACTAACAATCAGGTAAATAAAAGACTCTTAACATTTTCTCACCTTTTTAGGTGACACCTGCATCCAACCTGTCTGCTGTTGAGCAATGTAGCCAGTTATAAAAATTCCACATAGACAGTATTAAGTAAAGTACCTTAGGCTAAGTGCATTTTGTGAGGGGGATGTATCTAACTACATTAAGTACAATAATTTGGGTTACAGTGGTCCAGTGCTTAAATGTTTATGCCACCCAGGAACCCATTAGTTAACGCTTTTAATACTTTTACATTGACTTTGACAATATTTCAGTTAATCTTAGACAATAAGTTAGTTAGTAATTTTAGTTAACAATATGTGTCTTTAGTTCCTAATTTCAGGTTCTTTCCCTTGGTATACAAGCACAAGTGTATTCAGTTTATGTCTACCTGGTTCTCCTCATTCTTTAGACATCTGGATCCACACACTGTCTACAAGTTCTACAATGATTTGCATTACAATCCCCTTCCTGTCTGCCCTCTGGTTACAGGCATAAGCATGTGATTCAGACTAGTCAATCAGAGAGCTGTGTTTCCAAACCTGTGTTAATCTGGTGGAGTAGAGAAACAAATCCATGGAAACTCATATGTGTATAAGAGAAAGTTTTATAAAAAGGGTAATTGTACATTAATAACGCACCTCAACCCAGGCCAGTCCAAGCCCATAAGTCCAATATTAGCCCATATGTCTGATACCAATCTATCAAGTCCTCTTCAGACTCAAAAAACACAAGCAATGACACTGAATACAGGATGATCACAGGCCATTGGGTAGAAAGTCTTTGGATCCAGTAGTGTTGTAAGCATCTCAGTGTTGGCAGGGGTCTCTACGTGGCTTCTTCAGTTCCTAGGGCACGGGGTCCATCAGCGTAGTGCCATGTGTCTTGTCAGTAGAGCATCTCCAAGAGAGTGAGAAGAGAGTCTCTCCCACCTCCAAGGAGGAAAAACCAGATTTCCCAGAATTCTCAGGAGAAAGTCATGCCCCAAAAGAGGCCTCATTGGCTATGATCCGATTGACAGACTAGACTCCACCCCTTCACGCTTAATCCTCTCAAGTCCCAAATTGACACCAGATTAGTTAGCTACCACAGTACACCCCCATTGTTGCTCATGTCAGACTATTGATTCCAGGAGCACTACCTGTTCCCAGCACCCACATACCTGGAGAAAATATGCCTGGGGCTCAAACAGCTGAAACCAACACACAGAAGGAGCTGAGAAAGCAGAGCCAAGAATGAGAAATAGGATCCCGACCACATTATTTCTGTACCTCAGACTTTTCCATTAAAACACTCAAAAGCTCAAATTCACTGCCAACTCATCGTGACCCCATAAGGACAGGGTAGAACTGCCCCTGTGGGTTTCTGAGACTGTTCACTGTTTACACAAGCAGAAAGCTCCATCTTGCTCCCGTTTGAATTAGAAGGAATAAACAAATTGGATTTTTTTCCTTAACTTCTTTTGAGATTCCCCCCCTCACCACCACACACAAGAGTCTAAACTAATGTGACGCCTGACTCATAGTGAAACTACGTGCCATATATGAGGGGGTACTGCCCCCCCAAATGGAATTTTTTTCAAAGCTATGTATTTAAATTTTTTTACATAACAACCTTATCACCTTCAGAGTACTCACCATTACACGTAATACATTTGTCAAATCTGTGATTCCATTCTTGGAAGCATTTTTCAAACTCATCTGTTTGGATGACTGACAGCACTTCCCTCATTCTACATTGTCAAAGCGCTGACCTTTCATGTCCAGAAACATTCTCAGAAACAAAAAGAAATCACACAGAGTGAGGTCAGATGATTAAGGTGCTTGGGGAAAGAGAGGCATGCTGTTTTTTTGCCAAAAAAACTGGCACACCAAGATGGCTCTGTGAGTAGGTACATTTTTGTGGTGGTAAAATTAGTCCCCCATCTACCACAAGTCAGGCTTTTTTTTGGTTGCACACTGTTATGCAATCTTTTCAGAACCTCTAAATAGAAAGCTTGATTAACAGTCTGACCTGGTGGAACAAACTCCAAATGCCCTCTCCACCTCACATTAAAAAACAAAAACAAACGAGCATCCGTTTTTTGGAGATATCCCCTTGTATTTGCATCAAACAAAAGGCTAGTTCACATTCATGCTGATAGACTAGTTTTTCATCCATATTTCTTCATAAAGAATTGGTTAACAGAAGACTCCTAATCATATAACCTGGACGTCCTACTCATTGCTATGTAATTTTTCTCGGCATATAGTTTTGGTGCAATCAGGGACACATTTTCTCATAACCAAATAGAAAGTTTTAGCAGTATATGAAACCCATGGGCTGGGAGCAGGTTGCTGAAAATCTGTAGAAAATCTTGATTGCAAGAGAACGTCTGACTTAGGAGCTCACTGGCCTCCCGTGCTTGCCTGTTCGTGGTTGTTGTCTGGGGCAGGAGGGAGAGGACATCCAGCACTTTGTATATAAAGAAGAAGAAGCAACATTTTCAAAATTACTTGAATAACCATGAGGACAAGGAAGACGTTCTGGATTTGATTGTGGTAATGATTGCACAACTCTTCTTGATATGCCTGGATGATTGGATTGTCGGACATAAGGATGAAGTGCCAATAAAAGTGAAGAGGAAGGCAACAGGCTATCTCCAACTTAAACACCGATGGAAGCAGAGGCTGTTGGAATCCCCTCTAAGACTTACATTTTGAAAGAGGAAACCTCATTTCCGCATATAAGTACTAAGAACAAAAGCCCTAAAGATCTTGATAGGCACAAAGAGCTTTGCCTTTTTCCTGTTGAGCAGTTGATGAGTTTGAACCACTGAGCTTGAGATGAACAGTCCAGTGCTTACCCACAGTGCCACCAGGACTCCTGAGGATTCATGGAAACATTGGCTAACTAACAGTGATGCGAGGAGCAAATGCTGAATGAGAGCTAACTGTGGTAGCCTTTTTATTAGGAATATTACCATTTTTATTAGTGCCCTAGCTACACGGTTGCATGTTTTTAGTGGTCTGCTGCAACTCCCGTCTATAAACCTTGCTATTTTTAGAACAGCAGGGAGTTATGGTTTTTTATAGTATTTATATTTCACTCACAATTACACAACTGTATTCCAAACGGTATTTGAAGCCCATGAAACTTCATAGAACACAAATTTAAAGAAAAGGTAGGGAAAGAAAGAAATGCAAACTGGGGGCTGGGAAACATTGGAGTGGTGGCCGCGGCTCTGCCGTCGCTGACCGCGGTGCTCGTTCACCCGGCGCCTCCCCACCTGGGCAACCTCTCCACCGGTGCTCGGGGCTCTGTAGCAAGCAGTGTCGGTTTTCCATCAAAATATGAAATTAGGGAGGCGAGGTTCAGTGCGCTTGTGCTGAGGGACGCAAGATGGCAGGCAGTTAGGAACTAAAGATCAGAAAATCACGATAATGTGGGCGCTAGTGGAGATCCAGAGCAGGCCTGAGATCTGAAGCAGGCTGGAGATCCGGAGCGGGGCTCTGTCTTCGCTTGGCTGTGTTGGGTTTCTGGGGTGGTTTACCTTGGTTCTTGCTTCTCAATGCTGGAAGAATTCACGAGGCTGAAGCACTTTTGTAAAACTAAGTAACTTTCATCAGGGCGTCTCAGAAAGTACACGCTATCTCGGGAAAGCATGCAAGGCTGCACGACGGGGCTGTGGGAAAGTGCGTAACTGAACATGGCCACGTCCAGGGAGTGCAAAAATCCACATGAAAAGAGTCCAGAACAGGAGCAGGAAATGCCAAGAGGCTAAGAGAATGCGGCCCAAGAGGGCGGCACACACGGAAGAGTTTCCCACCCTCCCACTCTCCACTTGCCGAACCCGCCTGAAAAAAGAGAGGCCTTGCCTTCCGCCTGGGTTTTTTATCCCCTTATCCCCAATGGCTGGGGAGGCGTGGTCGAGGGAATTGGCTGAACTTATTGGCTGAGTTTAAGTGCACCTGGATGATGTCATGTGCCTAGGCGTGTGGGCCCAGGTTTCTCTTCACCTGGGCTTAGGTGACTTGTGACTTTGATCTGAGCACGCCCAGCTTTAAATGTTCTCAGAGGTGTCTAATTAGTGTGCCTGATTTCTTTCCAACCCCTTTATTGTAGCCCTGCCAGCTGATTTTTGCTAAGCAGGCATTTGGGGGAGACAATCCCTCTCCCCTTCTTATCTCTAATCTAGCTACCTATCAGCTGTGAATGCGGAGCTAAGTCCGTTTCTGAGGACACCCTTAGCCTATGGCAGTAAGGTGGTCAAACTGTCCACCCTCCCATCCCCTTCCAACCCCAAACATCAGAATTATAGACCTGAAGGCACGGGAAGGTGGGGGGGTGGTGGGAGCTGATAGTATTGATGACTGTATAACCCCACTTGAGAGGAGTGAACAACAGAATTGTACATGAATGGATATAATGGATGGTACATGATATGACAAAAATAAATAAATGAATGAATGAATAAGGGTTCCTGGGGGGTAGAGGGTAGGAGGGAGGGGATAAAGAGGAGCTGATATCAAGGAGTTCAAGAAGAAAGAAAATGTTTTGAAACTGATTGTAGTAGCAATTGTACAACACTGCTTGATGTGATTGAACTATGGAATGCTATGATATCTGTAAGAGCTCTCAATAAAATGATTACAAAACTAAATAAATAGGGCTCAAGTAGAAAATGTTTTGGAAATGATGATGGCAACATATGTACAAATATGCTTGATACATTGATGTATGGAATGTTTTAAGAGCTGTAAGAGCCCCCAATAAAATGATTAAAATAAATAAATATAAGGGAAGTAGGAGTTACTATTAAAAAAAAGATCGAAGGCTACGTTTAAAAATTAACACATAAAATATGTTGTAAAGTTATGTATTGTGACTGCGCTACTCAGCTAGTTGTGTAAACTCAGGTGGTAATTTCATAATAAGCCAGGCTATTAAAATTACTCTTCATCTTATACTGCCGAGTTGTCTGTGTTGGATTCGAGGAAACAGTAAGAGCACAAAATCAGTAGAGAGATTTAAATATTTTTACCCATTTGGGTAGTACCAGGGCTGGGGTAGGCTTGCGTGTAGAGCCATGGCATCAAGGGAATTAACCAATGTTTCACTTTGGTATCTCTAGAACCTTGAAGAATGCCCGGCACTCCATAAATCTTCATTACATGAGTATATGTATGTATTTTCCAAACTGCTTTACATGCATAGGTTCTAAATTACGTCTAAATTTCCAAATTTACTTATTTATGGAGTGTATTTTAAATTTAAATCCAAGCTTGCAATGCACGTACACATTTAAAATAATTAAATCTTGACCTTGTCCAAAGGAGTGTGTGCTCAGAGGGATCGGTCCTGCTCTGCTCACCTGTCACCTAGCGCCGTTGTTTGGCGTTCATTTGTTGAAACATGTCAACTGGTATTCTGTCAGTGCCTGACACTGTGTGTTCACTAATGCCTTCACTGGAACTAGGACTGTTTCTTTTAATGCCAGTGGTTCTTCTCCTAGGCTACCTCCTAAAGTGGAGGTTGACCAGTTATTTTTGGTACAGTAACTCTGTATTTCTTCCATCTTCTTTAGATGCTTCTTGTATCCTTCAATATTTTTTGGTGTAGAATCCTTCAGTATTGTAATTTGAGACTTGCTCTTTTCTTCCTTCAGTTCTCTCCACTTGAAGAATGCTGAGTGTGTTCCTCTCTTTTGGCTTTCTACATCTAAGTCTTTGCTTATATTATTACAACACTGTTTTTGTCTCCTCAAGCCACACTTTGAAATCTGCACAGCAATTGTACATCATCACTTCTTACATTCTTTTAGCTACTGTATGTTCGACAGCAAGTCTCAGAGTTTCTTCTGATATCCCTTTATTTATTTTTTCTGTATTTTAAATGATTTACTTTCTGCATGTATGATATCATCCAAAACTCATGTGATGTCTGGCCACTAGTGTTTAATGCACCAATTCTATTCTTAAAGTGATCTCTAAGTTCAGGTGGGACATACTCAAGGTCATCCTTTTGCTCTTGTAGATCTATTTTAATTTTCTTCACCTTTAACTTTTACTTGCATATGAGCAATTGATGGTCTGTTCTATGGCCTTGTTCTGATGGATAAGATGCTTCTACATTATCTTTTTCCACAGATGTAGTCAACTTGATTATTGTGTATCTCTCCTGGGAGGGCCACGTGTATTGTCGCTGTTTATGTTGTTGAAAAATGGCATTTGCAATGAACAAGCCATTGGCCTTGCAAAATTCTATCAAACAATCTATGGTGTTTGTTTTTTCTATCAGCAAGGCTATATTTTCTGACTGCCATTCCTTCTGGTTCTAATTTTCTCATTTCAATCAGCAATAATTGTCAGTGCATTAAAGGGCTGTATGTTTGATGACTTTCAGATGGCAGAAGTTGGTAACAACCTTCAATTTCTTCATATTTGGCATCAGTGATTGGTGAATAAATTTGAATAACAGTTACATTAACCAATTTTCCTTTTAGGTGCATGGATATTATCCTACCACTGACAGCATTATACTTCAGGGGAGATCTTGAAATGTTCTTTTTGATGATCAATATGGATGTGGTTTCTCTTCCATTTGTTGTTCCGTGCATAGTAGATCATATAATTATCCAATTGAAAATGGTCCACAGCCGTCCCCTTACAGAAGGATCGCATGGAGGAGAGGAGCCATTCAGTGTGCAGTGTAGCACCGATGAAACATACAACTTTCTTCTAGTTCCTAAATGCTTCCTCCCCCCCTCCCCCACCCCACCCACTGTCATGATCCCAATTCTACCTTACAAATCTTGCTAGACCAGAGGATGTACACTGGTATAGATAGGAACTGGGGACACAGAATCCAGCGCGGTGATCCTGCAGGACCAGTGCTGAGAGTGGCGATACTGGGAGCGTAGAAGGTGGGTGAGTTGGAAAGGGGGAACCAATTACAAGGATCTACATATAACTTCCTCCCTGGGGGATGGACAACAGAAAAGTGGGTGAAGGGAGACGTTGAACAGTGCAAGACATGACAAAATAATAATTTATAA
>NW_022103958.1:16900081-16908505 GCF_000313985.2 Echinops telfairi
CTCCCTCATGAGCCCTTGATAATTTATAAATTATCAAGGGTTCATGAGAGAGGGGGGAGCAGGGAGGGAAGGGGAAAAATGAGGAGCTGATGCCAGGGGCTTAAGTGGAGAGCAAATGTTTTGAGAATGACCAGGGCAACAAATGTACAAATGTGCTTTACACAATTGATGTATGTATGGATTGTGATGAGTTGTATGAGCCCCTAATAAAATGATTTTTTTTAATGGTCCACAACAATCCATTTAAACTCACTAAAGCCTAGGATATTGAATTTGATATCCTATTTCATTTTTGATGACTTCTAATTTCCCTTGATTGAAACATTTTATATTCAACATTCTGATTATTAATGCGCATTTACAAGCTGTTTTTCTTGCTTTGAGTTGTGCCATGTCAGCAAATGAAGGTCTCAAAACCTTTAATCCATCCATATCCTTAAGGTTGACTCGACTTTGAGGAGGCAGCTCTTTCTGAGTCGTATTGTGAGCGACTTACAATTCGAGGGGCTCATCTTCTGGCACTGTGTCAGACAATACTCTGCTGCTGCTCATGAGGTTTCACTGGCCAAGTTTTTAAGAAGTAGAGCTCCTCTTCCTAGTCTATCTTATTGTGAAATTTCACTGAACCTGTCTCCCATGGGTGGCCCTACGGATATTTGCAATACTGGTAGCATAGCTTCCAGCATCATAGCAACACACAAGTCACCACAGACTGACACACGAGGGCAGTGGGGGTTCCTATTTTAAAATCCCCACTCCATTTACCACTCCATTGGGCTCTTATAGATATCATCCCAATCTCTGGACAAATAAGAATAGCCTACCACAACTCCAATTGTATCTGCCTTGCTGACATAACAACCTTGTCAGTGCGGATTCAGATGGCCTCACACCTGGCCTGGGACTGTGAGGAAGTGGGTCTCTGGCTCTTCTAGCCTTAGTCTTGTAAACGCCCACCAGATGGTTAGGTGGGTTATGAAAATAGCTAGGTTGAACCTCAAATGTGCTGATCGGTTAGTTTTGCCATCCAGCTAGGTTTAAGATAAGCCGTCTCAGAAGCGGGAAGGGGGGTATGACTACAATCAAGGAAGAAGAACTGGGTCAGAGCCAGTCTTTTGGATCCGTAGGCCCCTGAGCGGAATCTCTTGGACTCAGGCGACAGAGCTGTGGTGCTGGAGGAAGGAAGTGGAATGGCGGGTGAAGAGAGACAGGAGAACCCAGACTTGGAGTGCGATATGATGCAGGCTGGGCAACCCCTGGAGCCAGTAAAGCTGAATGCCGCTGGGCAGGAGGCTCACTTGTGATGTAGGGTGTCTTTTCGGCATTGATCTGAGATGCCAAGGGAACTTGAGTGAGGAAGGCAGAGGCTATGAAGCCAGGGACTAGAGCAAGGTGTGTCTGCAGGCAAGGCTGGGAAGAGGCACTCAGATCAAAGAACTGCCCCTTTAATATTTCTGATCTGGAACTGTAACCTGTTAACTTCCTAATAATCCCCTATAATTATGAATATTGACTGTGAGTTCTGTGGGATCATTGCAATAGACTCTCAGCAGAGAAGTAGAGTGCCATGGGAGACAGAGTCTATGTCGGAACTGGACAAAGAGAACAGAGGGTAGAGCTATGTCTGACTTCTGTGTCGTAGGAATTGGTCATGGACTGTGACCTGCGTCACCATTTATCTTACAAGATTCCAAAGCAGAGAGAAATGACCAGAGAAAGGAGGACCTGACTACCACCAAGAACCAAGTGCCTGGGTTGGAGCACATGATTTGACACCGTAGGAAGATGGCTGCCAAGGCACATGATGCTTGCCAAGGGACGGTGGACCCCCAGATACTGAGAGGTAACGAGACCTCCCTGCCAAACTGTGAGCCAACACACAGAGAAAGAATGCTTTCCCCTAGTGCTGGTGCCCTGAATTCGGACTCCTGACCATCTTGGTTGCAAAAGAAAATATATTTCTCTTTGTTCAGGTGGTCCCCTAGTGGTGAATGATATTTCTCTTATAGCTGTGCTAGATAACTAAGACACAGATACAACACAATTTCTTCACAGTTTGCGTTTCCCATCCTGAAGAAGAAACCATGGTGGATTGGAGACCATTTTAGACTCTGCAGATAGCCTGTGGAACATCCTACCCCAGTGGATACAATGGGTGCCTAGAAAAGCTACCCGCTGTGGGTGGAACCAACAGCAAGAAAGAGCTCTGCTGTGGTGCAAGCAGCCCGGCCACTTGACTCCGACAACCCAGAAGACCCTGCAATATTTAAGTCTCTGAGGTGGGAAAAGATGCCCTTTATCGTGGAGGGCAGCCCCCAGTAAACTCTGGGCTTCTGAAACAAAGTCATGCTCTCTTTAGAGGGAAATTATTTGCCTTTGGAAAAGCACTGGTATGTTGTTGAATGGAACATTGTCTGCTGTCTTGCTCCTCCGGCTTTCTGGGGTCCACCATCCTCCATTCCAGGTAATACCTGCCAATGGTCCAGCCCCCAGCAGAACCCAAAGTGACTAAAAGTCAAGGACCCCTGAGTTAGTTAATTGTGCCAGCCTGGCCGATAATCACATGTGGGGCTAATTGAAAGGCGGAGGGATAAATGGGTGGTGAAGCCTCGCCTTTCTAGTTCTCAGGTCTCTTGCTTTGTGATGGTCACACCAGGGTGTAGCTGCCTTGGCAGTTCCCTGCTTCAGCTTGCAAGATTGACTTCCTACAAGACATCCCCAAGGAGAAGCCGCATGGACCTATCCTGATGCAGCCCTGGGTGCCGGAGCAGCCATGTGGAGACCCCTGCTAGTGCTGAGATGCTTATTCGTTCCCTGACTCAGCTTTCCTCCTGCAGTCGGAATCATTGCCTCTGTTTTGTAAGGTGGAGGACTTTGTGGACTGGTGTTGGGTTAATGGGTTAATGTTGGACTTGTGGGCTTGGGCAGCATTGGGTTGGGATGTTTTGAGATGCACACTTTCATTACATAAAACTCTCTTATACATGAGTTGTTGTGGATTTGTTTCTCCAAAGTACCTAGACTAACACAACCCCCAATAAGAAGGTGCCCTCCTAACATGAAGAAGAAAGGCAGGAAGAGAGAAAGAAAAAGGAAAGAAAGAGAGACATCCACATGTGCTATTAGACCCTGACAGAAATGAAACATGACCATGAGACACCGAGAGAGCAGGCATCTGGAACTGCCCCTGATGATCCTTTGTTAGGCTCCTCAAGCCAGAGTTCAGAGATACCCAGAAACAGTTGCTCATAAGATGGGAATAATCCGTGCGGGTTGCGTTTGAGGTGGAATAGCAGGCAGGCCCAGCTTCCCTCCCACTTCCTGTGTCTGCCCCGGCCCTCCTCCCTCCGGTCTCATGGACAGCCACGTCGGGGAATCCTTAAAACCAAACGACTCCCAAAACTCACTCACTGCTTTTGAGTTGATGCCAACTTCCTAGTGACCCTCGAGGACAGGGTAGACATCCCCCTGTGAGTTTCCGAGACATCCACAGTAGTAGAATGCTCTTTCTCCCACGGAGCCTGCTGACTTTGTGGTCACAGCCCAAGACGTAACCACGAGGCCACCAGGGCTCCTAGAAAAACCTCAAATGACAAAGGGGGACTAACCTTACGTCGGGTTTATGGAGTGGTGACACCACTCATGCTGTGGTGTCACCTGGAAGTGACCAACATCTCCACTACTGCATTTTCACACAGCGGCCTTGAAAAACAGCAACCAGGACATAATAGAAACTCCAATGGGAACAGTTGCAGGGGATGAATCTGACTTCCCATTTTGTACAGACAGAAGAAGTAGGTCAAGATTAAACTGTATGCAGATTTGCTGGCTGGTCAGGGTTTGGAAAGAATAGGGTTTAAAGAAAAAGTATGTGTATGGGCAGGGGGGTGATATTGGTTTATGGGGGATGGTGGAGGGAAGATGGACACATGACAGCAAACATGAAGTACGGAAACTCTTTAAACGACATGTTAATGAGAGAACACACTCTACCAAGTGAACAGGGTGACTCAGTCGGTAGATGCCATGCAGCCTTTACATCTCTCTCTGTTACGCTTTCCACCAAGAAGTCATTTGATTAATTATTTCAGACAGAACAAGCCTTCCTTGGGCCACACCCTACTCACCAAGGACAACCACCAATCTGGCATTCATGGCCAACTTTTATGGGAATATTTGAGGACTCAAAAGCAGGAGGAGGCAACTGAGAGCCAGATCAGAGGGCCCTGATAGGATCATGACTCTTGAGAATGATGAGTTCATTATTTTTCCATGCCTGGACTTGACCTAGAAGGAAATCTCTCTGGGCACTCAACTCTAGGATGCATTTGTCCAAATGTCTGTATCTCTAGATATAGGTAATGCTGGCATCTCTAGATCTAGGGCTTCTTCTCCATCCATGTCTACATAGCAGATTGCAGAGAACCCTGTTCCTGCAGGGGGATTCTCCAAATAGACCCCAAATGCACATTGTTGAAAGGAAACCAGCTGCTGACATTCTGCTCAGCAGAAGGAGCGTAACCCACTTTGGTCATTGAGCTGCCTCTGCAGTGTCAAACGATCTGGTCCAACAGATTGGACGAAATTGTTGAAACCCTCACTGCCTCCACTAAATCCCTTTTTAAAAATTGTTTTATTAGGGGCTCATACAACTCTTATTACAATGTGTAAATCACATTTGTCCATTCATTGCCCTCATCATTCTTAAAACATTTGCTGTCCACTTAAGCCCCTGGCATCAGCTCCTCATTTTTCCCCTCCCTCCCCCTTTCCCCCTCCCTCATGAGCCCTTGATAATTTATAAATTATTATTTTGTCATATCTTGCCCTGTCCAATGTCTCCCTTCACCCACTTTTCTGTTGTCCGTCCCCCAGAGAGGAGGTCACATGTAGATCCTTGTAATCGGTTCCCCCTTTCCAACCCACTATATTGTTCTATTTCATAGCAGTAGCAGGGCCCCCAAGGTAGAAGTAAATATGCAGTAGAAAGCTGGGTACAAGCACCTAGACTAGAGGAAGAGAATAGCTGAGCGTTCTCAGCAGGCCAAGGATTCACCCATCAATCTATTCACGGATTCAGCAAATACTTACTGAACACCTGTCACGTGCGGGCACTTGATGAGATGCTAGGGTTTGCCACTGAAGGTGAGACCTGGTCTTATTTGCCTGACACAGTCTAAAGAGGTTATGGAAGTGTTCCTTGAAACCATTAGTACATATGAGGAGACTTTAAAAGTTCCCGGGAAAATTCCATGATCTTTTCATGTCATTTTTCCAAGAACTTTCTGAAGGACCATGTATTATCTTTCCAAGGGCATCATGAAATACTAAGTTCAGGGGGACATTCAGGAGTGCAAGAGAGGGAGGAGAAACCAGTAAAGGAAATAGAGACAGAGGAAGTAGACAGAAAAACAGAAGAGGGTAGCATTTATCTTAAGCTGAGAGAGTTTCAAATGGGCAAGAGGGTAAACCATCATGTGCTATGAAACCAAGCCAGAATAAAACTGAGAAACCACGGTGGCATGGTATGATTATCGACACCGACTGCAGCTCCAGAATACCAAATTTTGAGTTGTGTCTCTAGCCTTCCAGGCTATGTTAATTTTGGCCAAGTCTTCTCTTCAACTATAATGTGGAGATGGACATGTCACTCTGAAGGGTTGTATAAATGAGATTCGGTACGCAAAGTATACTTTGCAAAATATGCTAAGTATGCAAAATATCGTTGCTAATGTGTGCAAGATGATGCAAAGTATGCTTATAGGAGAAGTAGATTTCGTAGTCAAGTATTCTACTTCATGAATATTAGATTGAACCTTTGATGTTTTCTTTTGTTTGTTTGTTTGGTTTTGCATCCTTGGATTTAGTGAAAAGGAGGCTATACATTGATGTCAAGAGATCAAGGCCTGACCAAGACGCAGTCTGGGAGACACCACTTTATGTTCATCAAGGGACTTAGTTGGATACCAGCGGAACAGAAAAGTTTCCATGGAGGCAGTGCGTGTGTGTGTGTGTGTGTGTGTGTGTGTGTGTGTGTGTGTGTTACTGGGGCATCCTTTTGTAGTCTGAATGAGATGGGCTACTGAAACCACTCCATCATGATGCTGACCTATCCCTAACCTAGAACTTCTTTGTTACTCCCTTGCTTTTCTGAGAATGGAAGAAATCAGGGCCCGGGCACCATGTCTCTGGCTGTGCCGCAGTGGAGCCCTGGCTGTCTGAGGGGGAAAGAATTCCACCAGGTGGGCCCAAGGCCACTCAGAGAGTGCCTGCTTCCCTGAACCTTGGCTATTTTGGGACTGTTAACTCATGTCCCTACATGGGATGGTTGGTGTATTCTAGAGTTGTTGAGGGGACATGGGTGATTCAATGGTAGCATTATCACGTTCTGGTCAGCAGACCCCATTGAGTTCCCTCCCCACCCATTCACCTCATGGGCGGCCACCACCCATCTTCCAGTGGCAGTTTGTAGGCTGCTTTAATGTTGAACCAGTTTTAGCGGGGCTTCCAGAGAAAGATGAAGTAAGAAAAAAGTTTGGCAAAACACTTCTGAAAATTTAGCCAATGGAAACCCCACGGTTCATCACAACCTGAGCTGCAACCGATCACGGGGATGGTGCAATAACAGGCAGCCATTGTTCTGTTTTGGAGGGCTCATCATAGGGTGGGGGCCAACTCCACAGCACCTCGCAGCAATGACAGGAGATTTGACTAAGGCTTTTGAACCCTAACATTCAAATGCTCTTCTTCATAAAGCCTTCCAGTGTTTATTGATACCAGACCAACAATCTTAAGATTCTCTCCTCTGATAAGTTGTAAGATGAAGGGTAATAAAAGGAAGCCTTCATGAGAACAATTTATGGCCACTGTTTGATACCCAGATGCCCGAATTTTCCACCCACTTAAAAACTTGGGGCTGAGTTGGATTCAGTGGCTCTCACAGCCATTGCAACACAAATAAATCAAGCATCAGAGTCACCCCACAGTAGAAGACTATGAGACGTTTTTCTCTTGTCCTTACTTGAACTTTGGAGGCAGGGACAATAGCAGGGAATCATCAGAGGGAGCAGAGGCAACTGTGGGACATGACAATAAACCTAGCTCCAACAGGAGAGAGGGCTCAGCATGAGAGAGACCCACAAGGTAGAGGTCAGAGGTCAGAGGCTTAAACAGAAGCCCGTGAGGGGAACACATGGACCATTCACTGGAGAAGTTCGTGCAAAGAAAGAGGAACCAGGATATCTGGCTCTGCCACCGTCAACGTCAGCCCAGGATAAGGCCAATTACTTAAACCAAGCCCTGTTTGATGAATCGGTTTCTCAAGCCATCTATCACAGCTCTTTCCGGGCCTGGTTTTCTCCCGTTCCATAAAGCAAAGAGAGTTGTAATCCCTGCTGAAGTGCTACTGGGGCAGACTCCACTTGCTAGCACGCCCAGCCTGCAGATAATGATCTTGACTATGACACTGCAAGGCAGTTAAAGAAGTTAAGGTGCCAGGTCACACTGTCCTTATTCCAGCTAGTGAAAGATTGTTCTTTCTCTGCCTTACTTTAGGCAAATAAAGAAATTACTAAAAGTTTTACTCTCTACAGTGACATTGGGTTTTATGCCAGCTCCTGATCTAGGCTGAAGGTAGGGTGGGAGGCAACTCTGTCAGTCTATGTGGATTTGATCCTCCTAGGTCATTGACAGAATAGGGATTAATTCCAGGGTCAGAATCCCCACCCCAAAGTGTGACTGGCTCCTGGGGGAGGCAGGTGCTATGGTTTAGCTAGAAACATCTTTAGAGCTTTTCCATACCAAATCTGCTTCAGAGCATCGTCGGCCATGCTGCAGGTGGCCCTAACTCTGACTGAATCTTTACAAAATCCTCACTCCTAAATGAATTGATGGCAATTACAATTTCTGTTTCTTTGTCCTTCTATTCCAGCCCCAGACCCCTGCCTGTTGGTGTTGCTCTACTGATGTAGTGGTTCACTGGCTGGCCTGGGGCAGGTGAACCTCTCAGAGTAATACAATGGAGTTTTTCTTTAAATGATTTCCATCACTATATTTAAGTTGACATAAAGTGCTCTGACATTAGATTGGCTGGATGGGGACAACAAGGATAAAGCGGAGTATTCTGTGCTCATTCATTTGTTCAACCCGTCTTTGTTAAGGGCCTCCTTTGAGCTCGCACTCTGTGAAGTGCTTGGAGGTAGTGTGAGCAAAGCCAGAAGGGTATTTGCCCCCATGAAGCTAGAAGAAATTGGTCAACTAACTTTATGCATAAATGGAACATTTTCTTTCTTTTTAAAATCATTTTATTGGGGGTTCATACAACTCTTATCACAATCCATACATATATCCATTGTGTCAAGCACATTTGTACATTTGTTGCCATCATCATTCTCAAAACATTTTCTTTCTACTTGAGTTAGTTAA
>NW_022103958.1:16909348-16916460 GCF_000313985.2 Echinops telfairi
GGATTTGTAAGGTAGAATTGGGATCGTGATAGTGGAGGAGGGGGGGAGGAAGTATTAAAGAAATAGAAGCAAGTTGTATGTTTCATGGTGCTATACTGTACCCTGACTGGCTCATATTCTCCCTGCTACCCTTATGTAAGGAGATGTCCACTTGCCTACAAATGGGATTTGGGTCTCCACTCTGCACTCCCCCTCATTCACAATTGATATAATTTGATGCCTGATACTTGATCCTACCGACACCTTGTGATCACATAGGTTGGTGTGCTTCTTCCACGAGGGTTTGTTGCTTCTCAGTTAGAAGGCTGCTTGTTTATCTTCAAGCTTTTAAGACCCCAGACACTATATCTTTTGATAGCTGGGCACCATCAGCTTTCCTCACCACATTTGCTTATGCATTCACTCTGTCTTCAGCGATCATGTCGGGAATGTGAGCATCATGGAATGACAGTTTATACAGCAAAGTGTTCTTGCATTGAGAGAGTACTTGATTAGAAGCCCAATGTCCATCTGCTATCTTAATACTAAACATATAAATATATGTATATAGATCTATTTCCCCATCATCATATATAAATATATTTACATATGTACATGCTTGTATTTAGACCTCTATAAATGCCCTTTGCTTTCTAGTTCTTTCCTCTATTTTCTTTTACTTTCCTCTTGTTCCACTATCATGCTCAGTCTTCATCTGGGTTTCAGTAATTCCTCTCAATTACATTGCCCTTGATCAAGCCCTACACCCTCTTCGCCATCGATTTTGGATCACTTGTTGTTCCCTTGTCCCTGGCTTTGTTAGCACCCATTTCCTTTCCCCCACATCCCCCTCTCGCATGTCCCCTGGGAACCATTGGTCCCATCGTTTTCTCCTCCAGATTGTTTATCCCGCCTATCTTATCTAGATAGAACTGCAGAGATAATAATATGCACAAAACACAAGACAGAACAAAACAAAGCAACAAAACAACAATAAAAAACCAATGACCAAAAAAAAAAAGCCTGTAAAATAGTTCAAAGCCTGTTTGTTGACCTCAAAGAGTGTGTTTCGGTCCAGTGTGTTGGGGTGCCACACCCTGGCCCAACAATATTTTTCGTATTCCCTGGGAATTTCATTGCTCTGTTCCCCTTGCTGTTCTGTTGCACTCCCTTAGTGTTTTGCCTCGGTGTGGTAGGGTCAGATCGGGTGCAATTCCCACCCTGGGTCTCCAGTTTTGTCCCTATAGGGATATGGGTCAGTGAGGGATGTCGTGTCTCATAGTGGGGCCAGCCATATGGTCCTCTCTGTGCATTGACTGCTCTGAACAGGGATATTGTTCTCAAGGCTTGTGGGCCAGGATGTGCTTCACTCTCTCTTCCTCCCCCTTCATTTGCCCCCCGTGTGCTCTGATTAGACATGTCCCTCTTCCTGAGCTGCAGCTTCAGTGCTGTCCTCTGAAGTAGTGCTGGAGGGGAGGGAGGGAGGGGCAGCTGTCCATGTAGTTGGGATTGGGGCAGGCCCCTCAGACCTCTCTACTGGTTCCCTGCTTCATGCTGGGATGTTGCATTCACATCTTGGAGCACTGGGTTGAAGTCTGGTCCCTCTTTCCCTGTGGTGATATAAACAGTACCCTCCCCTTAAGTAAGTTAGTGCCCTGTTCCCCAGCTACTCATGTCTTTTTTTTTTCTTTTTCCTCCCTCCTTTTTAGTTGGCTACCATATGTATCCCTGGATTTGGTCTGGCCCCTGCCATACTACCTGGACCTCACCCCAGGAATGTTTGTATACAGTATCTTTTTCCCTATGCTCCTTTTGCATTTTTAAAAAAAAGCTTACTTCAGTGGACTCCATGTTGCACTTGTCCTTTTGTGCTTGGCTTATGCTAAGCAAAATTCCCTCCAGTTCTTCCCATATGGCAATGTGATTCATCCGTTCATCACTGCTTCTTAGGGATACATAGTACTCCATTGTATGTATGCACCACAGTTTTTTAATCCATTTGTCCATTGATGGAAATATGGGTTGTTTCCAACTCCTTGAGATTGTGAATTGTGCCCCAATGAACATTGGTGCACAGATGTCTGGCTGTGGTTTGTTTCTTGCCTCTTCTGGGTATAAGCCCAGTAGGATGATTGCTGGGTCATATGGTAACTTGATTTCCATCAGTTTTAGATATCGCCAGATCGATTTCCATAGTGGCTGTCCATACCTACAGGTCCACCAGCAGTTGATGAGAGTTCCTATCTCACCACAGCCCCTTCAATACTTGTTGCTTTCTAATTCTTTGAATTGGGCTATGTTTGAGGGTGTTAGTTGGTATCTCGTAGTTGTTTTAATTTGCATTTCTCTTAAGGTTAATGATTGGGAACATTTTCTCTTATGTTTATTAGCCATTCGCATTTCTGCCTCTGTGAAACTCCTGTTCAGGTCCTTTGCCCACCTCCTCAGTGGACAATTAGTTTTTTTCTTTGGGGAAGCTAGCAGAGTATTGTAGATTTTAGTAATAAGGCCTTTGTCTGATGTGCCTTTGCTAAAAATGTTTTTCCAGTTGGTGGACTCTCTTATTACTCTCTTGGTGAATTCTTTTGATGTACACAGGCGTTTTATCTTCAGTATATCCCACTTGTCAATTTGTGACTCATCTGTGTTTCTGTCCTTCCCTATTTCTCATAACCTATGTATTCCCTGCACCAAAGTTCTCAGGTTTGTCCCAATTCCCTCATTGATGGCCCTAGTAGTTTGGGGTTTTACCTCGAGGTCTATGATACACCCTGAGTGTATTCTTGTGCATGGAGTGAGATAAGGGTCTTGCTTCATTTTTCTGCAGATAGAGATACATTTTTTTCCAGCACCACTTGTTGAAGAAGGCATCTGCTTCCCATTTGATATTTTGGGGGCCTTTGTCAAAGATCAGTTGTCTGTATGCTGATGATTTTATTTCTGGGTTTTCAGTTCTTTTCCATTGGTCTGAGTATCTGTCATTGTACAAATACCATGCGGTTTTGACCACTGTGGCTGTATAGTATGTGCTGATTGCAGGTTAAGCAAGCCCCCCCCCCCCACTGTGTCCTTCTTCTTGAGGACTTCTCTGCTAATTCTGGGTTTCTTCTCTTTCCATATGAAGTTGGTAATCCGTTTTTCCATTTCTTTGAAGAAAGATGAGGGTAATTGTATCAGGATTGCATTGAACTTATATAGTGCCTTTGGGCAGAACTGACATCTTTACTATATTGTGTCTTCCAATCCATGAGCATGGGATATTCTTCCATTTGTTGAGGTCACTCTCGGTTTCTTGTAATAGTGTTCTGTAGTTTTCCTCATATAAATCTTTTGTTCTTTCAGTCAGGTATATCCCTAGATATTTCAGTTTGTGCTTGGCTATTGTGAAGGGTACCAGCTTTCTGATTGCTTCTGTGGTCTTATCAGATGTGTATAGCAGTCTGATAGACTTCTGTTTGTTGATCTTGTATCCTGCCACTCTGCCATATTCCTCTATTGCTTCCAGTACTCCCCTTGTGGAGCTTCTGGGTTTTTTTTATGCAAAAATTTTAGGGGTTACAAAAAGAGCTATGGAGTGCTATGAAAATTTATGATGTTAGTGATGATGATAGAGAGAGCTCTCAACATTCAACTACTAAGACCATATAGGACATTAACTACCACTCATATTTGGTAGCCTTGTGAAAATACTAGAAGGACATTCTTCTTTTTTTTTCTGCATTTGTTCCATGTTTTCCTTTGGATAGACTGGGAAGAATATAGAGTATTCATAGATGTTTTAGGGGTGGGTATGGATTAAGGAAACATTCTTAGGTGATGCCAAAGGACCTAGTGGTACCATGGAAGACAGTGACTGGCAGTCTGGTTTCATTCAGATTATAGTCACGAAAACCCTATGGAGAAGTTCTACTCACTAACACATGGGGTCACTATAAATTGTAATTAGCTTGATTGCAATTAACACCAATAATAAGTGTCCAGGATTGCCTGTCACTGTTTCAGCCAAAGACAGAGAAGAGTCTAATTTGAGAAACTCCTAAGTTTATGATGCAATCAAGAGACAGAAGGAAAGAATGGAGGTTGCTATCTCCAAACTGCTTTAAAAATCCTGTGAAAATCAAGCAAGTTACATGCCACAAACTATGTGACCAAAAAAAGAAAGAAAGAAAAAAGAGGTTTTATAATGATCATAATGACGTATTCCCACATTTCTCCAAGGGTTACCAGACCACCATCTCCTGAGACCAGTGGGATGTTTTGTGCCTAACTACTTATCTTAATGACCTTGCTCACTGCCTTCCTGAACTAGAACTTCCCTTCTGATTAAGCTTAAAAGGACTGTGTACTACAAGGGAGGGGGGCGTTCCATTTTGTATTTCCAACAAACTGAACTTGAATTCTGTTATATTCCTAGTGTTTTGATTAACAGCAGGCTAGCTCTTTCATCCCCTCTATCAACAACAGGGGAGAAATATGGGACATTCTTTTCCCGTAAAGATTTACTGTCTTGGAAACCCATCGGGGCAGTTGTCAGAATTGATTCGATGACAGCGAGTTTGGTTCAGTTTAACAACAACATAAATAAAGCAGTAATCCAATACAGAAAACAAGTTTTTTTCCCCAATTACTAAATTCGAAGTGGATAATGCAAGTTGTCAGTTTCTCATGAAAAACTGTGAGGGGGACCAGTGGTGTGAGTGGCAATACTGGGAGGGTAGAGGGAGAGTGGGTAGGAAAGAGGGAACCGATTACAAGGAACTATATGTGACCTCCTCCCTGGGGGATGGACAACCAAAAAGTGGGTGAAGGGACATGTCGGACAGGGCAAGATATGACAAAATAACAATTTATAAATTATCAAGGGCTCATGAGGGAGGGGGAGCGGGGAGGGAGGAGGAAAATGAGGACCTGGTGCCGGGGGTTTAAGTGGAGAGGAAATGTTTTGAGAATGATGAGGGCAATGAATGTACAGATGTGATTTACACAATTGATGTATATATGGATTGTGAAAAGAGTTGTATGAGCCCTTAAAATGATAAAAAAAAAAAGAAAAGAAAGCTGCCAGGGAGAACCATAAGAAATTGATTGTCTTCAACTCTTTTGCATCATAAAAGTATCAATTTCACATTGGTCAAGCTAAAACACATAGAACCTTCTGCTATTCCAGTATCTTTAAAGTGGTGACTTTGAGGAACATCACTGACCTTCAACCAGACACGAAGAACCATGCCAAAATGGGTGTCTTTCAATACAGAGGTTTCAGGAGCTCTTGGCCCCTGCCCTAGCAAAACGACAAACGTTTTCTCTGTGGCTTTGCTTAAGCTGCTTTTTGTCTCCGAAGCAAATAGTTCCTCATCTATAAAATTACCAGGCTTGGCCTATCGTATGTATGGATTCTTCTCTTCAAAACTCTCTCTTTGTCCTTGTTGTTCTAAGTTTTCTAACAGTTCTATTCTAGCAGTTTTCTACAACGCCCACTCAGAATACCACCGTCCTTGATTTCTGATGACTTGCTCCAGGCATCCTCAAACTACGGTGGCCCGCAGAAGACATTTATCCAGCCCACCGGGGTTTTTTGCCCCGTTTTGTTTTTTACTTCAAAATAAGATATGTGCAGTGTGCACAGGAATTTATTCATAGGTTTTTAAAAACTATAGTCCGGCCCTTCAATGCGTCGGAGGGACAGTGAACTGACCCCCTGTTTAAAAAGCTTGAGGACCCCTGGTTTACTCTATAGAGCATCAGCCAGTGCCAGGAGGAGCCTGTCAGCCCTGCGGTAGCGTGCATTAGGCTCGTATGAACCACAAGAGGAAAGGGATGAATGCTTATTGGCCAGATGGTTTGTGAGTTAAGAGTTGATTCAAATCTGAGCTAGAATGAACCACTGTCCACCTGTTCCTTAGAAGGCACGATGATGAGACTTTATTTCTTGTACTTTGCACATGTTATCAAGAGGGTCCAGTCACAGGAGGACATCATGCTTGATAGAAGAGAGGGTCAGTAAAAAGAGAAAGTTCTTCAATAAACTGGATTGACACAGCTCCTGCAACAACTAGTTCAAACATAGCAGTGATTTTGAGGATGGTATCGGACTAGACAGTGTTTTGTTCTATTGCACCTAGGATTCTTAAAAGTCAGAATTGATTCAGTGCACCCCACGAAATAATATCATCATAACCTGTGTAGCCTGGAGTAATTTACTTCAACTCTCTGAGACTTTATATGCTCATCTATAAAATGGGGGTGACAATCATCACTTCACAGGACTGTCATGTCTCTGACATATAAGTGTAGGCAGAGTGATTCTGAGGCTACCCACTAAAATTCTATCATCAGATTCCTGGGTTCAAACCCCATTTCCACCACTCACAAATCCTTGTTCAGGTTACTCAACTTTTGTATTTCACTTTCCAAATCAGTAAAATGAACACGGTAATTATATTGGTGTGGCAATCAAGTACAACAATAGCTGTGAGCATGCAGGATAGTACCTGAGTCATTAGAACACAGTAAAAGGTAGCTATTATGATTAATGGAGTTCCTAGGTGACATAGTTAAATGCTTGACTACTTAACTGGAAGTTCAAACTCACCCAGAAGTGTTGTGGAAGAAAGATCTGGCAATCTCCTTCTGAAAAGCCAGCCCTCAAATCCCCAAGGAACACAGTTACACTCTGTCACATGGAGGGTCACCCTGAGTTGGCATCAGCTGAACAGCAACTGATGTGGTTTGGTTTGGTTATTATTACTAATAAGTGATAGCTAGTACTTCAGAGTCCTGGAGGGCTCAAATGGGTAAGCTCTCTACTCGCTGAAAGGTTGGTCCTTCAACCCCACTGAGGGACACATCAGAAGATAGGCCTGACTATCTTCTTTCGAAATACCACAGCCTTGATGACTCTATGCAGCACCATTCTACACTGCACATATAGGGTCGCTATGGGCTGGAACTGATGCAACAGCAACTAATAATAATAAGCTAGAACTTATTTTACAGTAGCACATACCGCATTTCAAAAGTTCACTCCACAGAAACATTTATTTCAGAGGACAGCACTGAAGCTGCAGCTCAGGGAGAGGGACATGTCTGATCAGAGCACACGGGAGCAAATGAAGGGGGAGGAAGAGAGAGTG
>NW_022103958.1:16917094-16944992 GCF_000313985.2 Echinops telfairi
GGTGGTGAGGAGGGTGTAGGAAGCCTGGTAAGGCATGACCAAGGGTAATGTAACCAAGAGGAATTACTCTAACCCAGATGAAGGCTGAACATGATCGTGGGGCAAGAAGAAAGTAAAAGGAAATAGAGGAAAGAGCTAGGAGGCAAAGGGCATTTATATAGGTCTAAATAAAGGCATGCACATATGTAAATATTTATATAAGAGGATGGGGAAGTAGATTTATGTGCATATATTCATAGGCTTAGTATTAAGGTAGCAGATGGACAATGGAGATCCACCACTCAAGTACTGCCTCAATGCAAGAATACTTTGTTCTATTAAACTGACATTCCATGATGCTCACCATCCTGACTCAATCACTGAAGACAAAGCAGGTGCATAACAAATGTGGGGAAGAAAGCTGATGGTGCCCAGCTATCAAAAGATATAGCATCTGGGGGTCTTAAAGGCTTGAAGGTAAACAAGTGGCTATCTAGCTGAGAAGCAACAAAGCCCATATGGAAGAAGCACATCAGCCTGTGTGATCATGAGGTTTCGACGGGATGAGGTATCAGGCATCAAAGAACAAAAAATCATATCAGTGTGAATGAGGGGGAGTGCAGAGTGGGGACCCAAAGCCCATCTGTAGGCAATTGGACATCCCGTTACAGAAGGGTCACAGGGAGGAGACGAGCCGGTCAGGGTGCAGTGTAGCAACAATGAAACATACAATTTTCCTCTAGCTCCTAAATGCTTCCCCCCCACCCCCCTCCACACTAGCATGATTCCAGTTCTACCTTACAAATCTGGCTAGCCCAGAGGATGCACACTGGTACAGATAGGAAATGGAAACAGGGAATTCAGGACGAATGATCCCTTCAGGACCAGTGCTGAGAGTGGTGATACCGGGAGGGTGAAGGGAGGGTGGCATGGAAAGGGGAAACTGATTACAAGGATCTGCATATAACCTCCTTCCTGGGGGATGGAGAACAGAAAAGTGGGTGAAGGGAGACGTTGGACAGTGCAAGATATGACAAAATAATAATTTATTATCAACGGTTCATGAGGGAGGGGGAAAATGAGGAGCTGATGCCAGGGGCTTACGTGGTGAGCAAATATTTTGAGAATGATGAGGGTAATGAATGTACAAATGTGCTTTATACAATTAGTGTGTGTATGGATTGTGATAAGAGTTGTATGAACCCCTAATAAAACAATTAAAAAAAAGAAATAAGAATTAAAAATGCACTCCACTATTGTTGCTGGGTACTGTCAAGCCGATTCTGGCTCATAGCAACCCTCTAGGACAGAACAGAACTACCCCGTAGGGTTTCCTAGTCTGTAGTCTGTCTTTATGGGGGCAGTTTGCCAGATGTTTACTTCCTCAGAGCCACTGGGTGGGTTTGAACCCAAAGCTGAGTGCTAAGCCACAGTATGCCACCTGAGCTCCTTAAATAATCAGTAACAAATCACTACTGTGGACATTATTCAAAGCAACAAAAAAAGAAACGATCTAAGCAGCAGCCAAAACAACTACGAACTCTACCCACAGGCGACTTTTGCTGTTTTCCCTCCTTGAAAACAGAGAACGTATCCTCAGCCCTTCCAAGCTGCAACCAAAGGATTCCGCAAAGAAAGGTTTGCTAAAGTCCGACATGGCTGCTGGCACACACCATCTTCACCCTGCTGACTGGTGTCACCGAGTGCCAGCAGCCAAACCTTCGCGTCTCTCAATAGAAGGGCAAGAGGTAACCCCACGGGGCTTAGGCCTAGGTGAGTGAGTGCCTGGAAGTGAGGTCATGCTTCAGGGGTTCCATCTGTCAAAGCACACTGACAAAGACACACTGTTCTCCTGACAGCACAGACTCATATTACTGTACACGCAAGTGCCTCACACCTGGGAGAGATGAAATTACACTGAGCTTAATCCTCCGAAACCAGCTCAGCCAGACGTCTCTTCAGCATGGAGGAGAGGAGTGGTCTCTTGGCAAAGAGAGGCTTGCAAGGCAACTGGGCAGTTTTCCCTAATGAGAAGGCCCTGACCTTGGCAGTTGAAATCATCTTTGATCCTTGATTGTCCTTATTAATTACACCTCGAGCAGTTGAAACGCAGTCTCTTATACACGGGCGCTTGGCTTTTCTGTAGCTCATTCGTAGTCACTGAGGAAAGCAGTCCTTCGGTGAGGTGGCGTGAGCACATTAAAACCAAGGTGGATGGATAGCAGGTACTTCACTCAAAGTAGATGTAGACATTCACCCCTTTCAGCCAAACTCAGCTTTGCCTCGGTTAAGGTCGGGACAGATGAGGGTTTGCATGCTGGAATGTGGCAGTGAGCTCAGACTCAGGGCTGTAACCAAAACTGAGCTCAGACGCGAGTGTTGAAACCTTTATCGCTGGGGTTAAGTAACCAGAAAGCCAGAATTTGGAAAGGAGTTTAAACAAAGAGCTTCCAATGAGCTCGGGTGGACACCTTTGAGAAACCCTCTCTCTCCCCCATCCCAGGTGCTGCCACCTAATCTGGCTCCACTCCAGGAGGTGCACAGCACCCTCGTGAGCCATCTTCTGCCTGCCGCCTCGCCATAGGGTGCTTGCATTCTTCGCCCTCCCCTAAGAAGCAGACTTGGTTGGGATTTTTTATGGAAAATTTTTATGGGAAAACCCTCCCAGCCAAAGGCAAAAAATACATAAGAGGGCCAGTGATATTTTAAAACTGAACTTAACTAAAACTTTAAAATCAGATAAGTACTGTACATGGCAAAACATAATCCCGATTACACATGATAAATAATTCAAAAATAATTGAAAATTCTACCCCCCAAAATGTAGATCTTCATCCCTCTCTCCCCAGCTACCCCTTTTTGTTGCCTGGAAGCCCCATGTGTCATTGATTTTCTGTGGCTCTTCTAGAAGCGTTTAATACCTATCTAGACTCTATGTACATATTTGGAGAGAAAGAGGGCTTTCTACTCTGGTAAGGCATTAATTAGTCTCAGAAACTCACATGGGCCGTTCTACCTTGTCCTGTAGTCACTATGAACCGGCATTGACTCAATGGCAGCATATTTCTGGGGGGTATGCATTTCCTCAACACACACATGCACTCTTCCAAATAGTAATAAACTTGACCAGTTGTACGTGTGTCGCTGTTTTCACTGTGTAATGGAGCGTCTGCTACAGATCCTTAAAGGAAAGGCCTGGTCTTTTCAGAGTTTGCAAAGGCATCCATGGACTCAATCAGCTCCTTAAAGAATGGCAAATGCTTTCTGCCCCCCTCTCTTTGGCTCCTTCAAATACTGCTGGACCACACAGACTCTTGTATGTGAAACCTCTTACCTGTATGTGAATAGACCCACCAAGCACATTTCTAGAAGTGGGAGTGTGAGCTTGAAAAAGATGCGCACACTTCATCTTGACAGCTATTGTCCGATGACTCGCTTAGAGGTTGAGCTGGTTTTATTTTCCTGCCGGCAATGCCGCAGAGTGGCTCTGTCGCCAGACCTTGGCCAACCCAGGGTGTGACCCAACTTTGCTCTTTGCCAAACTGACGGTGACAGTGATGCCTGTATTTTTAGTTTGCATTTCTCGAGCTGTAAGTGGCCCTTTTGCATGCCTTTCCATTTAACTGCCACTTCATGTCCTCTGTCCCTTCACCGGCTGTCCGCTTATGCTTATTGATTTGTAGACGCATGATAATAAGAAAAGTGGACGGTGAGGTGCACGTTTATAAACCTATATTTCATTTGAACGTGTTCTTTGACCTGACTCTGGCACTTTCGGCCATGCCTATTATAAAAAGTGTGTGTGTGTGTTTTGTAAGCTTGAGTTTATTAAACTTTTTTTTTATGGCTTTTAAGGGACAGAAGGGGGAGGAAACAATTAACAATTAACTAACCAAAGTAAAAACTGGCTCCAACCCAAACTCCTTACCGTGACCAGTAAGATTGTGTTCCTCACTTTCCTTTCAAGTTTTGTCCCTCTCTAAACAGCTATGTTCCAGCGAGATAAGCTGTTTGCCGCTCCCACAACAAATCATGGTGTCTGCTTGCTTGTTTGTTCTCTCCATAGAGGCTCCGGCATGGGCTCTTTGTTCTGCTTGGCAGGCCCGTCTCAGTCCTATACCTCACACTGATGCGCTAGGCAAGTTCTGGAGGTGTTTAAACGACCGAAATGCCATCTCCTTTGTGAAGACCTCCCTGCCCGTCTCTCCATATAGATCAGCTCATTGTGCAATAGTTTCTAAGAACTTCCATTGGGACAGGCCACGTGGTTCTGTTTAGACCTTAAAAAGCAGCTGCATGAGCTCAGGCATTGAACTGTCTGGGGTCAAGTCCCAGGCTACCAGTGATTTTCTGTGCAGTTGACCTTGCTTGAGCAAATGCATGTAACTTTCCTGTGCCTCAATTCCCTTCTCGATGTTGTTGATGGGTGACACTGGGTCGCTCTGACCCGCGGCAACCCTATGCACAATAGAACACAACCCTGTGTGGTCCTGCGCCGCCATCCTCAGCTTTTTCTTTGCCTTAGCCCATCGTTGCTGCCACTGTGCCAATCCATCCTGCGGAGGGCCTTCCTTTTTTCTGAATGTCAAATATGAATTTATTTTCTTTTTTGTTTTTTTAATCATTTCATTGGGGGCTTGTACAACTCATCACAATCCACCTATCCATCCATTGTGTCAAGCACATGGGTACATTTGTTGCCATCATCATTCTCCAAACATTTCTTTCTACTTGAGCCCTTGGTATCAGCTCCTCATTTTTTCCCCTCCTTCCCCCACTTCCCTCCCTCGTGAACCTTTGATAGTTTATAAATTATTATTATTTTTTCATGTCCTACACTGACTGATGTCTCTCCTCACCCACTTTTCTGTTGTCCGTCCTCCAGAGAGGGGTTAGATGTAGATCATTGTGATCAGTTCCCCCTTTCTCCCCTACCTTCCTCTTCCCCTCCTAGTATTGTTACTTTCATTATTAGTCCTAAGGGGTTTATCTATCCTGGATTCCCTGTGTTTCCAGCTCTTATCTGCACCAGTGCACATCCTCTGGTCTAGCTGGATTTGTAAGGTAGAATTGGGATCATAATAGTGAGGGGGAGGAAGCTTTAAAGAACTAGAAGAAAGTTGTATGTTTCATCCGTGGTATATTGCACCCTGACTGGCTCGTCTCCTCCCTACAACCCTTCTGTAAGGGAATGTCCAGTTGCCTACAGATGGGCTTTGGGGCTCCACTCTTCACTCCCCTCATTCACAATGATATGTTTCTTTTGTTCTTTGATGCCTGATACCTGATCCTATCAACACCTCGTGATCACACAGGCTGGTGTGCTTCTTCCATGTGGGCTTTGTTGTTTCTCAGCTAGATGGCTGCTTGTTTATTTTCAAGCCTTTAAGGCCCCCCGGGCACTATATCTTTTGATAGCCAGGCAACATCAGCTTTCTTCACCACATTTGCTTATGCACTCACTTTGTCTTCAGCAATCATGTTGGGAAGGTGAGCATCATGGAATGCCGGTTTAATAGAACAACGTGTTCTTGCATTGAGGGAGTACTTGATTAGAGGCCAAATGTCCATTTGCTACCTTAATACTAAACCTATAAATATATGCACATAGATCTATTTCCCTATCATCATATATAAATATATTTACATATATACCTGCCTATATTTAGACCTATATGAATGAAAGGTCTTCCTCTCTTTTGCTGCCCTTCCACTTTACCAAATATGATATCTTTCTCCAGGGACTGGTCTCTCCTGACAATATGTCCAAAGTAGTAAGATGAAGTCTTGCCATCCTTGCCTCTAAGGAACACTCTGGCCTTACGTCTTACAAGATAGATCAGTCTGTCCTTTTAGCAGTCTGTGGTACTTTCAACATTCTTCTCCAGCACCACAATTCAAATGCATTGATTCTTCTTCAGTCTTCCGTATTCAATGTAAATGTCCAACTTTCACATGCATATGTGGCAATGGAAAATACCATGGCTTGGGTCAGACTCACTTTAGTCCCCAAAGTAACACCTTTGCATTTCAATACTCTAAAGAGATCTTGTGCATCAGACTTACCTAGTACAATGCATCTTTTGATCCCTTGAGTGCTGCTTCCATGAATATTGATTGTGGATCCCTTCTCTATAAAATGGAGACAATAGTGCGATTGCATGGGATCGTCTTGAGAATTAAATGGGTTAAAATGGTAAAAGTATTAACACCTATGTTGAAAACAGTACATGCCACTCAGAAAATGCTGGTTAAATAAGTAACATTTCCTTGAACTCAACGCCAGTATAAGTAGATAGAGTCAACCTCCAGGAAGAGTTCTGCCTTCTTGTCTACCTTCTTTTCTAGGCTGTGAGTGTCTTGGAACAAGGGACCAGATATTGTGCTTAACGTTTCATCCTAAGCTCCTAACTCATGGTGGGTTTTGTTGAATGAATAAATGAGTGAATGGATGCTTTCTCTTTGGATAGTTTCAATTTAGTTGTAATATAGCGTGAACACATAACACAGACAAGACAAATTCCAAAATAAAATAAATAGCCTAAGTTGTCTGCAATGCAAAGTAAATATGAAGTCCCTCTGTGTTTCATTGCTGAAGAAATAGACTCAGAGGAGTGAATTAAGGACAAGGAATGTAGATAATGGAGACCCAGAGAGCAACCCAGCGAGGGGAAATGGTCTCTGCAGGGGGCCCTTCCAGCGCCCTTCTAAATCCCAGGCAGTTCTACCATCCTCAGCAAATGTACTCAAAGTCCGTATTTAACATCTTGGAGGGTCAAAGAAGATGTTCTGAAATGCATTTTAGAACTTTATTTTTATAATTACTTTCACTGTGCTGGTCTTTTGTTTCACCGTTCAGCATGATGTCTCACTAACCGTTAGCTAGAGACCAGTAAAACATTTTAAGTGAGAAAACAAATCCACAAGTTGTTTTCAAAACTAAAATGAAATGTTTATGAACATTAAATTGGATCATGGATTTCCTAATGGAAGACATTTATATATGTCAAAAATTGTAGCTATACCACTAAACATTCAAAACTTTTGATATTATAATTTCCCCATTTGGAAGCAAATGAGTTTCTTTCTTTTTCTTTCTCTTTTCAGGTCTTTAACTGGCTCTTGAAATATTCTTGGGCCCGAGCCTAGGCACTAGGCCTATGGTGCCTATTGGACAGATCAACCCTGCTTGTTCAAAGGCCCGTAGCAAGTGCAATCAAGTTTTATGCTGAATATGGCAAACCAATTTGCTCTGTTGAAGCCAAGTATCTATGTGGAGGATTAGTTGGATTTATGCTTCCTAAGGAACCAGCTGTTTTTGTATGTAGAGGCCTGTTGCAAGAGGAACAAAGAAACCTATTTAGGAATGGGGGGAGGGGAGGACACATTGTCTTATTTCATCACCTGCCAGGAACATAGTGTCCTTATTTCATCTCAAAGTTCTAATAACACAACATAAAACACATGATCTGGGGCCTAAAATATGATTTTTCCAACCCAAAGCTAGCACTCACACCTCTTCCAGAACAAGTAAGAATCCCATCCTCTTTGGGGCAGATTAGAATCTTCTTTTCAGTGTCCAATCACCCTTGTGCCAGATAGCATAACTCATGGTGCTAGATAAAAATTCCATCTCTGAATGCTGAACAAGAAAAGGTAAAAATAGAGCAAGGCTGAACAAAAAGGTCATTTACCTTGAATCAGGGGATAGTTAGAGAATGCCAAGATGAACTATTTCATTGGGCTTGAACGTCATTTTGGCAGCAGTTATATGAAGAGTCTCATTCCAAAGGAACCAGAATTCATATTTTGCACACCTCAAGGGTTGTGAATATTCACACAATATTCTACGTCCACAGTGCTCCTTGGAGTTTGGCAACCTGGGGGTCTGAAAGCAGTAGTCACATGCCTCCTGTTTCCAATGATCACCAGGAGCAAAATGACTCAAGAGTGACTATTCTACCAAAGTGCACGCAAGCTGCATAGATTCTGAAACTACAGTTGATGCTGGGCCCAACCCTTGCTACACCTAAGATTTGCATAACGCATGGCTGGGAACATTGGGGGGAAAACCAGGAGTCCACCCTGTACTCAGGCCAAAACTTTAGTGACTGGAGACTGGGAAAGCGGCTTTTTCCCTATTTAATTTATTTTCTCTTTCCCAATAGTGCTTACAGGACAAACGTGTTCAGTTCTGCAGCTCTGGAACTCAATATTCAAGGTGAAGTCATTACTCGGAGAGACTTTATAAGGATTATGGGAAGTTTAGCTGCACAGTTGACGTAGCATAATCTACACAATAATATGTCATCCTGCACTCATTACTTACCACATCTTTTGGGAGTTCCTCTCAGCTCTTGGGTCAAAGTTTTCCCTTGGGACCATCACTCTGGGTCTGGGGTTGACTTTGCTTACCAAACACTCTGACCCCCTCAGAACGAAGACTTCTTGATTACACCTCCCGAGCAGCTTGCCAAAACCAATGAATGGGGTTTCGCAATCTGAGTGGGTGTACTTCATCCAGCGAGTATGTAAATAAAGGAGTGGTGAGTTACCAGCTCAATACCAAAGTGGCCTCTCAGGAAAGCTCAGCAACTCGAACTCAAGGGAAACTTCCCTCTGACCTCAGCGTCACTGAGCAGAACGTGGGCACGACCAGGGGCTCCTTTTTCTCTCTCTGGGGGTCACCCGCGTCCAGAGAGGTGGAACACAGGAGCTGGGAAGTAAGAACCAATTCTGAATATTGTCACACAGTTTTTGTTTCTGATTTAGTTGTTTGTTTGTTTCTGCTGAAAGGGACCAGAGAGCTGCAGAGCAGCTCAGAGAGGCCAAGACCAACCTGCACTTTCAGCTTTCCTTTGGACTGACATGAAGGTGAAGACCCAATAGGTCAGACAGCCCGAGGGAGCAGAACCCCCCAGCCCGAACCACACAAACGGAAACAGGGACCCGAGAAGACCAATACTAATTACAGCTACGAATGGAGCCACTCACTGTAAAATAACAAGCCAAATTTGAGCAGCTAGCATAAGCTGATCCTGGAAAATTCTGCCGACCCTCTAAAGTTTCCTAGGAGTCGTCAAGTGGTTTCGCAGGCATGTGTATCCAGCTCTGGTGCCGTCTTCTTTTTGAAAGACAGTTTATTTGACGTAAAATTGATGTAACATCAAAATCACTCATTTTTAATGTACAATTCCATGATTTTTAATAGACTAGCTGAGTTGTACAACCATCACCACAAAATAATTTCAGGACATTTTCATCACCCCTTAGAGAAACCGCATGCCCATTAATCCACTCTCTGTCCCCATGCCAGCCCACTCCCTCCTAAAACTAGTCCAGTTCCTGTCTCTGTCGATTTGCCTTTTCCTGGATACTTTATATTAAAGGAATCACACAATATCAATAGAAGAATAGATAAGGAGACTCTGGTTCATGCACACAGCAGCATACTACGCCTCCCTAAAAATCAATGATGAAACACAAAGCACCTCATTACCCCTGGGAACCATTATGCTGAGTGATGTTTGTCAATCACAAAAGGACAAATATTGTATTGTATGAGACCCACTAATTTTGTGATAAACACCAAGACAAAGGCAGGTTTCCATCCTCAGGTCATGTAATCTTTTAATTGGGTCTCTCAAGCAATGAGGCTGTTAATCCCCATGAAGCATACATCACCCCCTTAGCTGTACATCTTAAAAACCACTTCAACGAGGGAGACCTCACCTCAGCTGGGGCTAGTTTTTATTGTCTTATATTCCAGATGTTGTGTGAAATCCTTCCAGGCCCTCCTGGAAAGTCCTAGTGTATGGACCAACGCTCTATCTCCTAGTGCTAGTGGGGCTACGAACCCGAAAGGGCACCATTAGTACCATCTTCCTACGAGGAAATCACTGCATCCAGTTCTCACATAGGCCTGATGAAAACAGTTTTACCTACTGTTTCTGGCAAAACAAATAAGCAGAGAAGAGAGGGAAGAAAGATGCCCAGCCACATGACGATCACTCAAGAGTAGACGTTCAGGGCAAAGATCGTGAATTCAGACTTTAAGCCTTCTAATCTGATACAGTTCCAATCCAACGTAGCACTGGAAGCACTAGTATACACCAAGAAATTTGGAAAACAGCTACCTAGCCAACTATCACAAATATATTCCTATGTGTGCACATTCCAAAGAAAAAGATGCAACAAAATTGTAGAAATTATCAAATAGCATCACTACATCACACACAAGCAAACTTTTGCAGAAGAGCATTCAAAAGTAGGTGCAGCGGTCCATCAACAGAGAGCTGCCAGAAGAAATTCAAGAAAAATTCAGAAGAGGATGTGGAATGAAGGATATCATTGCTCATTTTAGATGGATCGTGAGTGAAAGCAGAGAATACCAGAAAGATGGTCACTTGTGTCTTATAGACTGTGCACAGGCAGGATCCACTCTATGGATCATAACAAACTATGAATAGTGTTGTGAGGAATGGGAATTTCAGAACACTTGATTGTGCTCTTTCGGAACCTGTTCATAGACCAAGAGCCATTTGAATGACTACTTGAATGAGAGAACACAGAAATACGGCATGGTTTAAATTCAGGAGAGATATGCACCAGAGTTAGGAGAGATATGCAAAAGAATAAGTATATCTTTTCACTATACTTATTCAGTCTGTATGCTGAGCAAATAGCCCGAGACACTACATGATATGTAGAAAAACCTGGCATCAAAAAGAACCTGGAATTGAGGAAGGCTCATTAATAATTTGCAATATGCAAATGACACAATTCTGTTTGCTGAAATTGAAAAGGACTTGGAGCACTGATGAAGAACAGAACCTACAAGCCTTCAGGTTGGATTGCAACTCCACGTAGAGAAAACAAAAATGCTCACAACTCAACCAATCAACAACATCATGATAAATGGATGAACGATTGAAATCGTCAAGAATTTCATTTTATTGGATCCATAATCAATGCTCATGGAAGCAGAAGCCGAAAACTCAACTGATGTAATGCATTGGGCCGGTCTGCTACACAAGAGCTCTTTGTGTTCAACTTTAAAGAACAAAGAAGTCACTGAGATCTAAGCTGTGCCTGATCCAGATCATGGTATTTTCAATCACCCCTTATGCATGTGAAAGCTGATAATGAATGAAGAAAACCAGAGAGGTGAAGCCTTGGAGTTACAGCATTGCTGAAGAACATTAAGCACACCATCAAATGCCTGAAGAACAAACACATTGAACTTGAAGGAAGTACAACCAGAATTCTCTTAAGAAGGGAGGATGGTGAGACTTTGTCTGAAGACTAGGGACATGATATCAGAAGGGAATTGTTCCCCCCAAATGACATTGTTCCTGGTACACGAGAGGCTCAGAGCAAAATGATGCGGAACTGCAATGAGATGCATTGACCTGGGCTCCAGAAGAGCCACGATGATGCAGACAGCACAGGACAGGACCATGCTCTGTTCCGCCATGGTTGTGGGTTGCAATGGACTCCAAGAAGAGACATGTGTGCTTTGAAATCCACCCATGGGTGGTATTTGCCTTCTATCACTGTGCAACTGAAACCGAATTTGGTACCAAATGAGTGGGGTGCTGTTCTAACAGGTAACTAAAATGTAGAAGCAATTTTGGATTTGGGCAACAGGTACAGATGGGAAGAGTTTTTATAGCCTTAATAGTAATTGTCTGGAAGTAATTGTTGCTAGACTTATGTACGTCAGAGACATTTCTAGAGTCAGTCTCTACGGTCTCACAGAATACATATGGCACCAGAAATAGAGTGTCGCTGGAAATGTGGACTTTAAATGTGCTTCTGGTGAGGCTTTAAAAGAAAAGGATGAACATGTAATTGGACAATAGGGGAAATATGCTTCTTTTATGCGATGGAAAAGAACTTGTCTGAAAGACAGTCAAGTGTTTGATGGAAGCTAGAAATTGGAAGTGATGAACTAGATGTCTGGCTGAGGCTGTCTCTAAGTGAGACCTTACATGGGCCATGTGGTGTCTCCTTGCCACTTATTGTGAAAATGTGAGAGCAAAGAAATGAACTTTATCATGAACTATATAAAATTCAAACAAAACTTAAAGATTTTGAAAATTCTGTGGTTCAAACAAGGCTGTGCCCCCAAATTTTCACCAAGGTTAAAACTACATTGTCTTTTATTACAGAGATTAAGCCTATGACTGATGGATCTAATCAATTATCATAACAGAAAACTCATCAGCTTAGACTAACCTAGATATCGGAAAGAACAAAGGGAAAGAAAATTGCCTACCTCTTAGAATTCTACAAACAGGAAACAAGCCAAAAGAAATGCATATGTTGTCTTCCAGGAAAAGTAAAATACCATCCCTGGAGTAGCTCCGAGATCAGGGTAAGTGTTGGACTTACAGTCCCAACCACAGTTGGAAGGAGTGTGGGAAGCAGGACCTTTTCAATTTCAAAGGGCAAGTCCAAGGTTTTCTGACTCTCAAAGGGTGTGGCCCTCACGGACTATGTTTCAGAGTTGTGTTCTCATCAACTGGGCTGCCAGGTGTGGGACTGCCATTGAGGTGTTTCAGCAGGGTGGAGTTGCTGCCCGTGCCAAGGGTGGACGAATGGGGGCAGCTGGAACTAAAAGGCTGGGGCTACCATTCAGATAGAATAGGACAGTGGGACCAGCTCAAGCTAAGGTAGCAGAGTTGCTATCCCAGCAGTGCGGGGTTGAGAAGCCTCCACCTGGGATCCAGAGTTCATCCAGAAGTCTAGAGGGCAGTCTCTTTGCCTAGATGATTTCACAGCAGATAAAGTCATTTTCGTCCCTTGAGAGCTACTGCAATTTGTTCTGCTGGGCTTGGGATTTGCTTAATGCCCGTCACTGGCTTTTCTTACAATTTCTCCCATTTTGTAGTGGAAATGTCTACATTGTACCTCTTCCATTGTGTCTTGGAAGCAATAACCTGTCTTCTAAGTTTCACAAGTTCTCAGGTGAGTAGAAATTCTGTCCAGGATGAGGTATGCCTGTGGTTGCATTCATATTTGATTTAGGTGATTTGGAGGATGAGATGTTGGCTATAGAGTTGGTAAGATTTAGGGGATATTATAGAATGGATGTGCTTTACATTTGACATGTACATGAATTTTGGAGAAGTAGGTGAAAGAGTGTTGTAAATCCTCACTTCTTTCCTGTGGTTGTGAGCCCTGGTATCAGAGGTTGTGAGCTCATTGGACTGCTAATCACATCAGCTGTTAGAAACCAGTAGCAGCTCTGTGGGTGAAAGACAAGTTGTTTTTTGTTTGTTTTTTGAAAGCGCATTTGTATATTTATTGCCCTCATCATTCTCAAAACATTTTCTCTCCACTTAAACCCCCGGCATTAGGTCCTCATTTTCCCCCTCCCTCCCCGCTCCCCCCTCCCTCATGAGCCCTTGATAGTTTATAACTTGGTATTTTGTCATATCTTGCCCTGTCCGACATCTCCCTTCACCCACTTTTCTGTTGTCCGTCCCCCAGGGAGGAGGTCACATCTAGTTCCTTGTAATCGGTTCCCTCTTTCCTACCCACTCTCCCTCTACCCTCCCAGTATCGCCACTCACACCACTGGTCCTGAAGGGATCATCCGCCCTGGATGCCCTGTATTTCCAGTTCCTATCTGTACCAGTGTACGTCCTCTGGTCTACTCTGTAAAGAGCTGCAGTCTCAGAAGCCCACAGAGGCAGCTCTACTCTGTCCTATAGAGTCCCTCTCTATGAGGCGGAATCGACTCAATGGTAGTGTGTGAGAATGCCCGTGCTTATGGTCCTTGCTACATTAAGGAGGCAGGAATAGTACAGGGCATATACAGAGTTGGTCCCTTTTGAGTTATAAAAGACTAAAGTGAGCAGAGATAAGGGAAGAGAGATGCCAAGTCATGGGAGTTCCATTTGTTTGTGCTTAATTGAAAGCAGTGATGTTCACACTTATAACTACATACACTGGTTATGGTAGAGAAATATTAGACACTTATGTATTTGTTGAAGAAGATAACAGCAATTTAAAAAATAAAATATCCGACACAATCCAAAGATACACTAATTTGATACACACTGAGAAATGAGGGTAGAAAAATATTAGAAGTCTTAATTTTCCATAATTAAACTAGTATGTTTCTGTAAGAGCAAAAGAACTGTGTGGATGGTAAAATCACTGCAATTCATAACATACAATAGTCTCAAATCGGAGGCTATGGATTTCTGACAGTGTTCATTGACATTGCATGGCATGACAGTATGTGAAGTCCAAAATGTGTATGCTGTTTGTTCAGAACCAAGGCTGTAGTAATGTCACATGATGCAATACAGGCATGCACTTTCAGAAACACCTTGGATTCAATATGTGTTTGCTTTTAAATTAATTTGATTATTGTGTGTGTTAAGAAACCTTTTACTGTTGCTAAGTATTTTATGACCTCCACATTCAATCAGAGACCCTCATGGGGTCATGACACACAGTTTAAGAAGCTTAGCACTACCCCCACACAAAGCCTGCTGGGATCTGAGGAGGATAGCAGTGTGCGTTGTATAGTAGAGCCACTGTTTGCTTTTGTAAAATCTTAACTACAGATAGGGAAGGAAAAAATGAGGAAGGGAGAATGCTCCTTTAATTGGTAAGACTGTATGTCACTCGGGAACATAATTCTAGGAGGGGTGGACAGGCCAGTATTGTTGGTTTTTTTGGGTGCCGTGAAGTGGGTTCTGATCCCCAGCAATTCTGTGTATACCAGAACGAAACACTGTCTGGTCCCGTGCCATCCTTACAATTGTTGGTACGTTTAAGCCCATTGTTGCAGCCGCTGTGTCCATCTACCTTGACGAGGGTCTTCCTCTTTTCCCGAGTCTGATGTCCTTTCCAGTGACTGGTCTCTCTTCATAATATGTCCAAAGTATATGCTATGAAGTCTCTCGATACTTGCTTCTAAGGAGCGTTCTGGCTGTACTTCTTCCAAGACATATTTATTGGGTTTTTGGAAGTCCATAGTACTTTCGATCTTCTTCACCAGCCCCACAAGTCAATTACATCAATTGCTCTGCAGTCTTCCTGATTCAATGTCCAAATTTCACATGCAATTTGTAATCCATAGTGAGGGCTGAAATCCTTGGTCTTCATCAGCAGGTGCTTTGAGTCTTCCTTACTTTCAGCAAGCAAGGTTGTGCCCTCTACATAGTGAAGATGTTACTGGGCATGGCCTTCTCCTGAGAATTCTGAGAAATCAGTATTTATTGCTTGGAGGTGGGAGAATCTTCTCTCTTTCTCTTTGCACTCCCTGGGAGACATTGCAGCTGACAAGACACATGACACTAGTGCCCTGAACTGGAAAAGCCACACGGACCTACCCTGATGCAACCAGACCGCTGAAGCCAGAGAAGCCACGTAGAGACCCCCGCCAGTGCGGAGATGCTCACAACGCCACTGGATCCAAAGACTTCCTACCCACTGGCCTGTGATCGTCCTGCATTCGGCGTCATTGCATGTGTTTCCTGAGTCTGAAGAGGACTTTATAGATTGGTATCAGACATATTGACTAATATCAGACTTATGGACTTGATCTGGAGTAGGTTGGGATGCCTTCTTAATGTACAATTACCCTTTATATAAAACTCTTTCTTATACACATATGAGTCTCCCTGGATTTGTTTCTCTAGACTACCCAGACTAACACAACTATCTAGGAGATATTGGTCTACAAGTATAATGCACAAGCAAAGAGTTTATTATCAAGTTTCTCTTGCCTTGGCTTAATTATTTAAGCACTTGTGACTTCATAGTTATCATCCTCCCTCCCCAGAAAGTAAATCGTGAAGGAAACTGTCAAGCATATTGGAGAGGTTGGGCAAGCGAATCAAATAAGGAATTAACACATTTCTCAATTATTTTCAGGAGGAGCACAAGCTAGCCAATCCATCAGTGAGCATTTAGTATTGAACAGTAAGTGCTAGTGTATAGCGAGTACTTATCATGTGTCAAGTCCATGCTAAATGCTTTGCTGTATTATCTCATTTAATCCTTCTAACCTCTCTGCAAGGTAAGCATTATGATGCCCATTATGAGATGAAGTCATGCCAAGCCTGAACGAGACCAGATTCTCAAGCTTAGGTTTGTTGGCTTCTACCGTGTCATGTAGTCTATGTGGGCAGCTCTGATTTCTTGCTGCTGCTGGCATATGGTACCAGCCTCTTCTAGAGCTGGATGAAGACTGTTGAGCTCCCTCTTATATTGTGACAAGATGATATGGTGCCCTCCCTAAGCACAGGTGGTTTGACCCCATCTGTAAGAAGTAAATCCCAACTGGTCCATCTTCAGCAATTAAGGGAACAAAAGTGCAAGAAGTTGCTAAGTAGCCCGAGCACAGGCTGATAGCGAATAGGGCCATCACTAGAACCCAGGCGGCTGGGTACTGGATTGTGTGAACCGGATTAATCAAGGGAAGGTGACAGAAACTTTAAGTTAAGGAAATAGGTGAAGTCTGGAAAAGTTGTTAAGCCCATAGTCCTCAGCCAACGAGGACCTGGGAGGGACTCAAGAACCAGGAACATAAAACCCTGGCTAGAGGTCTGTCTTGTGAGTGTCGGACTCATTTGGTCTTCCAAGGCTTGGCCACTCCATTTTTAAAAATTAACTAATAAAACCTCTTTCACTAAAAAAAAATCCAGCAACAAAACAAAGCTAAAGAAGATGTTACTAGGCCTTTAGAATGAAGTGTTCTGGTATTCCTGTTCTTCTCAAAGTTCTCCATATTTTGTTATGATCTGATCTGCACCAGTCAATACCTGTGCATGGTCAATGCAGCACAAGTCAACAACTTTCTGGTATTCTCTACTTTCAGTCAATATCCATCTGACATCAACAATGATATCCTTTGTTCCACGTCCTCTTATGAATCCGGTCTGAATTTCTGGTAGCTCCCTGTTGATGTACTCCCAGAACCATTGTTGGATGATCTTCAGCAAAATTTTGTTTGTATGTGAAATCAATGCTCTATAATTTGAGCATTCTGTAGGGTCACCTTTCTCTAGAATGGGTAAAATTGTGTATCTCTTCTAGTCTGTTGGTCGGGTAGCTTTCTTCCAAATTTCTAGGCATAGGTGAGTGAGTGCTTCCAGTGCTAAATCAGTTTGTAGAAACATTTCCATTGGTATTCTGTCAATTCATAGAACCTTGTTTGGGGCTAATGCCTTCAATGTAGCTTTCACTTTTTCCTTCAGTGCCATTGGTTCTTGATCATATACTGCCTCTTGAAATGGTGGAATGTTGATTAGCTTTTTCTGGTACAGTGACTATATATTCCTTTCATTTCCTATTGATGCTTCCTGTATCATTCAGTATATATATATATTTATTTATACATAAATATATATATCTTTAAAGATCATTTTATTGGTGGCTCTTACAGCTCTTATAACTATGCATACATCCATTGTATCAAGCATATTTGTACCTGTTACCATCATTATTTTCTAAACATTTAAGTTCTATTTCTATTTGAGCCCTTGGTATCAGCTCCTCTTTTTTCCTTCCCACTCTGTGACCACTTAATAAATTATAAATTGTTTTTATTTTCATATCTTATGCCTACTGCTGTCTCCCTTCCCCCATGGTTTCTATTGTTCTTCCCCCCAGGGGTGGGGTGGGGTATGTGTTTATGTGTTGATCATTGCAGTCGGTTCTCCCTTCTTCCTCTCCTCTCCCTACCTTCTCCCTACCCTCCTGGTATCAATACTCCCATTTCTGTTCTTGAGGGGTTTATCTGACCTGGATTCTGTGTGTCATGAGCTCTTATCTGTACCTGTGTACATGCTCCGGTCTAGCCTTCAGTGAAAGGCAGGACTGGGGTCATGATAGTGGGGGAATATTATGTGTTTCATTGGTGCTATACTGCTCCCTGGTTGACTCATCCTTGTTACCCTTCTGTGAGGTGATGTCCCCCATGAGCTTTGAGTCTCTGCTCCAACTCCCCTCATTCTCAACAATGTGGTTTGTTTGTTTTGAGTCTTCTGATGCCTGTTACCTGATCCCATTGGCGCCTCATGATCGCACAGGCTGGTGTGCTTCTTCCATGTGGGCTTGTTGCTTCCCTGCCAGATGGCCACTTATTAAACTTCAAGCCTTTAAGACACTAGAAATTATATCTTTCAATAGCCAGTCACCATCAGCTTTCTTCACCACATTTGCTTATGCACCTATTTTGTCTTCAGTGATCATGCCTGGAGGGTGAGCATCACAGAATGCCAGGTTGTTAGAACAAAGTGTTCTTGCATTGAGGCAGGGCTTGAGCAGAGGCCCAAAGTCTGTCCACTACCTCAATATATTGCCATATAAATATATGTACATATGCCAGTACCTCTATTGTTATGAATTAATGTAATTACACATATACACTCCTATGTTTATACCTCTATCCATAGCTTTGCTTACTAGATTTTTCCTGTTTTGTTTTACCTTCCTTCTGCCCCACCATCACACTCACTCATTCAATATTTTAACCATAGAATTTTTCAATCTTGAAATCTGAGGTTTCAGGGTTTTTTTCTTGAGTCCTTTCAGTACAATTACTACCAAAATCAGTTTCAAAACATTTTCTTCCTTCTTGAACTCCTTGATAGCAGATCCCCCTTCCTGTATCCCCCACCACCTCCACATTATTCCTCAGGAACCCTTATTCTAGTTATTGTCTCTATAGATCCACCTGTCCTGGGGTCCGTGTACTGAAAAACAGAAAAGCACGTAGCAAAGATTCAAGAAAGCTACCAACAATGACAAAATACAACAGAGATAAATCCCAATATGAAAACTAGAAAGCAGAGTATGTGAGAGATGCCTATAGTGGATTAAAATGATAAATCTGACTTGGATGGTTAAAACCTTGTTGCTTGATCTCCTCTCTGATACACAATAGGCTTCCTCTGGTTTTTAATTTTTCTGTGGGTTTTTGTTTGTTTGTTTGTGTTTTGGTAGCAATTGTATAATACTACTTGATGTGATTGAACTATGGAATGGTATGATGTTTGGATTGGCTTCTGATAAAATAGTTTGGTGGGGTGGAAGACGCGAAATCGGGTAAATCTGCTGCCCAAGACCTCTTTAGAGTACTGAAAAGAAAGGGTGTTACTTTGAGAGCTTAAGGTGTGCTGCCCCAAGCCATGATATTTTCAATTTTTCCAACTGAATGTAGACGTTGGACATTGAAGACCGAAGAAGAATCAATGAATTTGAACCGCGGTGCTGGAGAAGGGTACCGAGAGTACCATGGACAGCACAACAGACACAGCAATCTGTGTTGGAAGAAGTATGACCAGAGCGCTTCTGGGAGGCAAGGATGGCTAGAGACCTTATCTTACATATTCTTGGATGTGCTGTCAGGAGAGCCGGGACCTGGAGAAGGACATCATGCTTGGTAAAGCAGAGCGGTGTTGAAAAGCAGAAGCACCTCGATGAGATGGAGTGATACAGTGGCTGCAACACTGGCTCCAGCACAGGAACAATTGTGGGGATGGTGCAGGACCGGACAGGGTTTGCTCTATGGGACGCAGGGTCACTATAGGTTAGACCTGACTCGATGGCACCTCACAACAATAATATGGGATAATATTGCAGAGAATGGGAATTCCAGAACATGGGAATTGTGTTCACATAGAATCATTATATACCTCAAGAGGCAGGTTTTTGAATAGAACAGGAAGATATTATTTGGTTTAAAACCAGGAAAGGTGTGCCTCAGTGTTGTGTACTTTCACCATATTTATTGCCTTTTTAAAGATCAAATGATATAATTAGCTGGATTATATCAAGAAGATTGTAGGAAGACTTCTTAACAATATATGCAGATGATTCAACCTGTATGCTTAACATGAAGCGGGCTTGAAGCACTCACTGATGAAAATCAAATAATCCAAGCCCTCCAATAGATTACATGTCAATAAAAAGAAAATAAAAATCCTCACTACTGGACCAGTGGATGATTTTATTATAAATGGAGAAAAGGTGGAACGTTCCAAGGATTTCATTTTACTTGCATCCTTAATCAACCTTCATAGAAGCAGCAGTCAAAAAATTTAATAACATAATTTCATTGGACAAAACTGTTGCACAAGACCTCTTTACAGTGTTAAAGAGCAAAGATTTTGCATTAAATACTAAGATTTGCCTGGCCTAAGCTATGGCATACCTCCACTCCCAGTGCTTTATTGGCATATAATTCACATGTGATACAATTCAATAGTTCAATCACTTCAAGAAGAGTTGTGAAATCATCACCACAATCAGTTTCAGAACATTTTCTTCTTTCTTATATTCATTGTTACTACCTCCCCACTTCCTCCCCACCTCCCCTGCCATGCTCCCAGGAATCATTAACCCAGTTAATCTCTATACATGTACCTATTCTAAATTTCATATTAGAGCTGTGGTTATGTGTTGCGCTGTGATCCTCAAGGTTGGCAGTTTGAAATCACCATCATCTTTGCAGGAGAAAGATGAGGTTTTCTTCTGCTGTAAACAGTTAAGTCTCCGAAACACGCAGGATCAATTCTGCCCTGTCCTATAGGATCCCTATGAGTCAGTATTGACTTGATGGCAGTGAATTTGTTTTTGTGGTTTGGATTTCACATATAGGAAATCATTAATTAAAAAAAACAACAACAACAAAGTAAAAAGGATTTTAAAACCTCAGTTAAAAAGAAAGTAGAAAATATTAAAAACTAGAAACAATAAAATGGATTATAAGGGAACTCAATTGATAGGGTGCTAACTTTTAACTAACTGCATCTGCAATAATCTACTTTCATGTAAATGAAATGTGCATAGCATTTTCAATGCCCTCATATGTACGTGAAAGTCGGACAATGAATAAAGACAGAGAACTGACATCTTTGAATTATGGTTTTATCAAAGAATATTGACTGTATAGTGGGCTGTTGGAACAAGGAATACATTTATCTTGGAAGGAGTACAGCTAGAATGTTCCTTAGAAATGAGAATGGGGAAACTTTGTCTCTCTCTCTCTCAAGAAGCATTTTGACTTTATTTCCTTAAAGAATAATTTGTTCATTTTCATGACTGCTGCTTCCACCAGCATTATTTGTCAAGCTAAGTAAATAAAATCCTTAAAAACGTCTATGGTTTATCCATGTATCGTGATGCTGTTATTTCTCTAGTTGTTAGGATTTCGTTTCCTTCGTATTCAGCTGTAATCCGTAACGAAGGTTGTCCGCATTGACCTCTGTGTGTCTCGGCTCATCTCCACTCTCAATAGACAGGGCTGCACCACATGCTGTCAGTGCGCCTGTCTCTGATCCTGATGCACTTTCTTCTTCAGCGCTCTCATTTCTTGGATTTTTTCTTCAGCAGACAGATTAAATAGACAGAAAATAAACAACCCTGCTTTTCCTGATATTAAACCACATAATATCGTGTTCTTCTATTCAAAAGACTGCCTCTCGATTCATACACAGCTTTCTTGGGAGCAAAATGAAATGTTCTGGAATTCCCATTCTTCCTATGTTATTCATAATTTTTATGACCCACTGTTAGTAAAACAGTAAAATTCCTTGCATAGTCTACAAGTCTACTTATATCTTTCTGCTATTCTTTGAGTTTGACCAAAGCCCATCTCACATGTGGCTTGAATTTCTGGCAGTTCCTTGTCAATCTATGCCTTCAGTCATTTAAAAATTATTAGCATAATTTGCTAGCTTAAGATATTGTTCAATAATTTCCACATTCTATTTGATTACCTTTCTTTGGAGTAGGCACAAAATTGAATCTCATACAATTGGTAGTGCAGGTATGAAAAATTTCTTCACACACATAAGGGAACATTTCAAGCATTGCATGGGTTTACTGACGTATCTCAACCAGCATTCTGTCAAGCCCTGGGGCATCATTTTCTGCCAATGTCCTCAGCACAGCTTGCATTTCTTCCTTCATTATCAGAGGGAAATGATCATATATTACTTTACCTATTTCTTGTTGGCATAGTGACTCTGAATAGTCCTTCCACCTTGTTTTGGTGATTTCTTTGGTTTTTTTTAACAGTGTTGATGACACATAATTCACATATCACACAATTCAATAATTCAGTCACGTCAAGACAAGTTGTACAATCATCACCACAATCAGTTTTAGAACTTTTTCTTCATTTTGTACTGATTTTTATTAGCTCCTCATATCCCCCCCAATCTTCCCTGACATTTATCCAAGAAACCATTAATCTAGTTACTGTCTCTATAGCTTTACCTACCCTAGATTTCAAATTCAGAAATGCATTTTTTAAAAACTAACAACAATAACAACTTAAAACAGGTAAAAACTTCAATTGAGAAAAAAGTATGAAATATTGAAAACTAGAACAAATTTAAATGGATCACAAGGGAGGTCAATTGATAGGGTGCCAAATTTTAACCTAACTGCATCTTCAACAGTCCACTTTCCTGCATAGTAACAAGGCTATGCACAACCCTGATCCATGGTCTGAGGGCACTCCCCAGGGGCTTAATCCACGTGTATTTCTCCTTCGATTAACAAAACTGAAACAGCTTTAAAATGGATCAAAAGGGAGATAAAGTGATAAGATATCACATTTTAGCCTAACTACATCTACCATAATCTACTTTACAATGCTCTTCATCTGATAGCAGTGCTGTATTCATATCCCTCAACCAGGACCAAAGGGGATTCACTAGAGGCTTAACCCACGGGTAGACCGGACAAATGGACTTGGGGTTTCCACTATCATGCATAGCCTTCTGCAAACCAGGACCTCACAATTTAAGCGTTGATATTATTCTCTTCTTTAGATTTGAGTTGTATTATTTACAATTCTTGGATTACACAGGCTGGTGTGTTTCTTCCATATGGGCTTGATGTCTCACTTAGATGGCTGCTTGTTTGTCAACAAACCTTTAAGATCCCAGATGCTATTCTTTCTGATAGCCGGAACCATCTAGTCTCTTCACCAAACTTTGCTATAGCAGCCATATCATCAGTGATCTCTTCATGAAGGTGAGCATCAAGCAGGGCCGTGTCAGAAGAACTGACTGTTGTTAGGTTAGGGCTAGAATTAATTGTAAGTCTAAAATCCATTTATGAATCTATGTAGGATTTATATATGTCTCTGGTTCACCTGAGAGGCATCACTGTCATTTTTTGTTAGAGAACATTATCACTCATTCCTCGGGGGCACCACTTCCACTGCCATCAAGTCAATGCTGACTCAGAATGACCTTGTAGGGCAGGTGCCCCTGTGCTCCTGCTGCCCCTGTGAGTCTCAGCCTATAATCTCCACAGGAGTAGAAAGCCTCATTCTTCCCCTGGGGAGCTGCTGATAGTGTCATTAGTTGGGGAGACTTCATTTTATGTACTTGGGCCATGTCATGAGGAAGCAGTCGCTGGAGAAGGATGTCACGTTAGGCAAAGTAGAGGGTTGGCAGAGAAAAAACAACATTCCACAAGATAAACTGACACAGTGGCTGTAAAACTGTCTCAAAGACAGGAGAGACTGTGCGGCGGGCACAGGACAGGACAGGGTTTGGTGTAGGGTAGCCAGGAGTCAGAACTAACACCAATGATCTCTGTAGGAACAGAGATCAAAGGCTTTCTCTCGTGAACCACTAGGTGCTTTTGAACTGCCAATCTTTTGGTTAGCAGCCGAGTCTCAGCCTGAACCAGGACTCCTCAGAGTTGTTCAACAAGTTTTCTTTCCAAAATCTTTGAGAAGTCTTGCAAGCTAGATTTTTCTCTTGAAAAGTCACAGGTTAAAGAGCTTGAGAAGTTCTTCAGTAAATACACTTGACCAGCCGTGGTGGTGCTGTGGGTTAGCTAACTTTACTCAAGAGGAAGATGAATGTCTGGTCTCCTATGAGTTGGGATTGACTCACTGGCAATGGGTTTGTTTGTTTTAGCTTTAATCGACCTTAACTTCTCTGATCATAGAACCCCGTTCTCTTCTGATACTTATTAAGCTGTATTTTTTGAAATCATACTGTTCAAATCACACTGCACAATACCTTTTAATTAATTCTCCATAGATTAATTCAATTCACTGACAACTAGCAACCCTATAGGAGAGTGTAGAACTGCTTCTGTGAGTTTCCAAGATCGTAACTCTTCATGGGAGTAGAAAGCCTCATCCTTTCCCCATGGAGCAACTGGTGGATTTGAATTGTTGACCTTGTGATTAGCAGCCCAACGTGTAACCATTATGTCACCAAGGCTCCCCAGCACAGCTTAGGATCCAACAATCTTAGAAATTGCACAGGAAGACAATTGGTCATTAGGGAATGAATGACTGAATAAGGCTCCAATTGAATATACATCCAACTTATACCCAAACGTGTATATACAGATGATTCCAATCTCACAATGATTCTAATATTATTCTAGAAAGCTCTTGGAACTCTCTTAGGACAGATTTACAGACACTAAATTTTGGAGGTGGAAAATTATCTTAAAGAGTCTTTTTTAAGCCATTGGTTATATGAACAATGTTACCAAGAAGTGTGGTTTGTTAAAAGTCGTTATATTTAGCACATTTAACCAATACAGATTGCAAATGGTGTTTTTAAAAAAATGAATTAGAAATGAGCCAAGGACATCCCTACCCTATCATCTCCCTTTAACCCAATTGTATTGCAATATCCTTTCTTGAGTGGGAGGGAGGGGTGTGGTTACAGTCAGCTTGCTGGGAACTGCACATAACCTGCAGCCTCTCTTATGGGTGCCAAGGGGCACACCCTTAAGAGTATGTCATGCATGTAAATCTTATCTGTCATGTCTGTTATCTGATGGAAAGAGGTTAAGAAATGCTGAACCAACACTAATTTCACATTTTACAGAGAACATGGAAGCGTCAAGATGCAAAGCAACATGCTTAGATCACTCAGCCAGAAGAAAACGGACTAGAGCCAAAGCCCTGATGTTCTTTCTGCCTCCCCGCTCTACAATTCTTGATGATCAGGGTCCATTGCCTCTGGAAGAATGGTTACTCCTCCCTGTGCCTGCTGGTCTAAGGGTATAAGGAGCCTAAAGTAAAGAGATCCGGTGGTAGCTACAAATGTAAGTTTAACAGAGCTCTCATTGTGTCCCCTGATGAAAGTGATCCTTTTCAGAGCTCAGGATCTCTAAAACCACAATGTCGAAAGTAAAGGAACAGAAAACACAAACCCTCCAATTCGGTCGTGGGAAATGAATGTGAATGGGGCCGCTCCTTGGCTCTTAGCTCTATGTATGCTACAACAGGGAATATATTCGCTCATAATGGCTGTTGCCTTAAGCATCCTACAAGATCATTCCGCATACTCTCAGAGTATCAACCACAACTGATGTCTTCTTAAATTGGCACGTGGTGACCATATGTATTAAATTGCCAGTCATTATTGTAGTTAATATGTCAATACATCTCATGGAGGGTCATCCTCATTTTTGCAGACCTTCTACCTAAGCCTGGAGTCCTTTTCTAGTGACTGGTCCTTCCTCACGCATGGCGTGTCCGAAGTAAACAAGGTGAAGTCTTGCCATCCTCCATTTGAAGGAATGATATGCCTCCCAAATGAATTTGTCCATCCTTCTGCCAGTCCATGGCATATTCAATGCTCCTCATCAACCCTGCAATTCCATGTGCCAATCCGTCTTCAATCTCCTTTTCCCCCAGTTCCGGTTTCACATGTACTTCAGTGGCTGTGTCAGATGCACCGTAGTCATGAGCTCTTCGACTTTTGGAAGCTCTCACGAGGGTTTTTGCTGATTTTACAGCACAATATATCTTTTCGTTTCTGGACCGTTGCTTCCATAACATTAACTGTGGATCCAGTATAATGAATATTTAACTTCAATCTATTTGCCAGGTATCATGATGTTATTTATCACACCAGTGGTGAGAATGTTGTCTTAAGACTGCAGAGCACTGATCTCTCCCAAGACCCAGTTTTTAGAAACAAAATGAGACTATAAGGATGACAATCACCCCAAGGCCCTTGATATCTGCAAGAGTGAAACTCATCTTTGTTATTCCCCAGTAGGATGGAGGGTGTAGGGATTTACTATTTGGGGCAAAAGTTGCAGTTCTGGGGCTTTCCATATAGAATTTCCTATTGTAATTACTCTTCTTTTAAAAGCCAACTGATAAGTATATTCAACCCATGAAACTATCTGGGAGCTAAGGAAATAATGAGTAGGTGCATCCATAGACCTGGTCCACCAACTGAGAGATATATTTGGGTCAAAACTCCATTTGTTACTTGACCCACAGTTAGTAGGGGTCATGATGGTTATTTGAATTTTCATGTATTAGAACCATCTCTAACTTTGTATTCAACTGCCTTTGAAAAAACAGGGTATTGCCTTATTCTAGTGTCTGATTTCCTGAGTAAATGGTCATAAGCTCTTTGAGGAAAGACTAGATGAATCACTTGTTAGGGTGCTTCGGAGTCCCTCCACAGGGGACCCAATTCCTCTTTTAGTCAATGGGCTCAGGTTCTAAGAACTGACTCGTTTGGAAGCATGAAGGGGATCTCAATTTTCTCTATGGATGGCTGTGCTCAGCCTCTGCTGATCTGTTATTGATTTAGTTTGATTTTGTGGCTTTTTAAAATCATTTTATTGGGGGGCTCAAGCAACTCTTTTTACAATTCATACATACATCACTTGTGTAAAGCACAATTGTACATTCATTACCCTCATCATTCTCAAAACATTTGCTCTCCACTTAAGCCCCTGGCATCAGCTCCTCATTTTTGTGTCTTAAGCAATATTCTTTTGGCTTGCCCCTGGGAATAACATGATCTATTAGGATCTTCATAAAGATCTGCATTTCAGATCTGCTGGGGTGCCATTCCAATGTTGCTGCGTGTTATGGTAATTGTATTCATCTTGCTTCTGATAGCTGAAGGCTACAACCTGACTTCTGCTGTTATGTGAATACCATTATTCATCAAATACTATCGATACTAGGGAGCCCCTTTCTTCGTTCTCTACTGTCGTCCAGCCTCAGAAAACAGCCTCGAAAACAGCCTCAGAAAATAGCCTTTTCTTTTTAAAAAATCATTTTATTAGGGGCTCATACAACTCTTATCACAATCCATACATAATACATCCACTCTCCACTGAAGCCCCTGGCATCAGCTCCTCATTTTTTCCCCTCCCTCCCTGCTCCCCCTCCCTCATGAACTCTTGATAATTTATACATTATTATTTTGTCATATTTGTCTGACGTCTCCCTTCACCCATTTTTCTGTTGTTTATCCCCCAGGGAGGAGGTTATATGTAGATCCTTATAATTGGTTCCCCCTTTCCAACCCACCTTCCCAGTATCGCCACTCACACCACTGGTCCTGAAGGGATCATCCGCCCTGGATTCCCTCTTTCCAGTTCCTATCTATACCCGTGTACATCCTCTTGTCTAGACAGATTTGCAAGGTAGAATTGGGATCATGATAGTGGGGTGGGGGGTGGGGGAGTAGGAAGCATTTAGGAACTAGAGGAAAGTTGTATGTTTCATTGTTGCACATCACACCCTGACTGGCTCATCTCCTCCCTGAGACCCTTCTGGAAGGGGATGTCCAGTTGGGTCTCCACTCCACACTCCCCCCTCATTCAAAATGATATGATTTTTTTGTTCTGATAATGCCTGCTACCTGATCACTTTGACAACCCATGATCGCACAGGCTGGTGTGCTTCTTGCATGTGGTCTTTGCTGCTTCTAAGCTAGATGGCCACTTCTTTACCTTCAAGCCTTTAAGACTGCAGACACTATATCTTTTGATAGCCGGGCACCATCAGCTTTCTTCACCACATTTGCTTATGTACCCTCTTTGTCTTCAGTGCTTGTGTCCAGAAGGTGAGCATCATAGAATGCCAATTTAATAGAACAAAGTATTCTTGCATTGAGGGAGTACTTGAGTGGAG
>NW_022103958.1:16945817-17028717 GCF_000313985.2 Echinops telfairi
TTATGGGTCAGTGAGGGATGGTCGTCTCTCATAGTGGGGCCGGCCATGTGGTCATCTTTGTGTACTGGCTGCTCTGAGTGGGAACATCTTCCTCCAGGATGTGCTCCACTCTGTACCTCCTCCCCCTTTATCTGCTCCCGTGTGCTCCGATCAGATATGTCCCTCTCCCAGAGCTGCAGATTCAGTGCCACCTTTGAAATAAATTCTTCTAGGGGGAGGGGCAGGTGTCCACGTAGTAGTTGGGATTGGGGCCAGTTCCTCAGACCTCTCCATTGGTTCCCTACTCCATGCCGGCATGTAGCATTCACATCTTGGAGCACTGGGTTGAAGTCTGGTCCCTCTTTCCCTGTGGAGATATAAACAATAGCCTCCCCTTGGGTGGGTTAGTGCCCTGTGTCCCCGCTACCCATTTCTTTTTTATTATTATTATTTTTCCCCTTTCCCCACCTCCTTTTTAGTTGTGTATCATGTGTATCCCTGTATTTGGTCTGGTCTTTGCCATACTGCCTGGTCCTCACTCCAGGAATGCTTGTATACAGTAGCTTTTTCCCTTTGCCCCTTTTACATTTTTTTTAAACTTACCTCAGTGGACTCATGTTGTACTTGTCCTTTTGTGCCTGACTTACTTCAGTTAGCATGATTTCCTCCAGTTCTTCCCATGCAGCGATGTGCTTCATACGTTCATCACTGCTTTTTAGTAATGCGTAGTACTCCATTGTATGTATATACCACAGCTTTTTAATCCACTCATCAGTTGATGGAAATTTGGGTTGCTTCCAACTCCTTGAAATTGTGAACTGTGCCACAATGAACAATGGAGCACAGATGTCTGGCCTTGGTTTGTTTCTTGCCTCTTCTGGGCATATGCCCAGTAGGGGGATTGCTGGGTCATATGGTAACTTGATTTCCATCTGTTTTAGATATTGCCAGATTGATTTCCATAGTGGCTGTACATACTTAAATGTCCACCAGCAGTGGATGCAGCCTCGATTTTTATCAATGCTTATGGTGCCTTACTTTAAGCTCCTCCCACTGCATTTATTTTCACATTGGTCAATGAGGTGTCGTCTGCAACAGCCTGAAGAACATAATTAGCTGGTGGGTTTTTCTCTTGTAGATAATTAACCCAAGGAGCCCTGTTGGCAAGTGTTGGACGGCTAACTGAGAGGTAGGCAGATCAAACCCACCAGTTCCTGCACAGGAGAAAGAAGAGGTGCTCTGCTCCTGTAAAGATTTCCAGCCTCAGAACAGTTGCTATGACTCAGAATCAACTCGTGGCAGTAAGGCTTTGTTTTGTTTTTTAAATAGTTAACCTATCCTACCATGATCAATTCTCTAACACTTTCAATTCCTTCTTCTGTTTACCAAGATATCTCTATTTCACTTACAGCAATTCGTCATTTTTCCCCTAAATATTAAGAACGATCTCAAGACATCCTGGTAGTATAGTGGTTGCATATTGGACTGCTAATCTCAAGGTCAGCAGTTCAAAACCACCAGCCATTCCATGGGAGAAATATGAGACTTTCTATTCCCATCAAGAGTTGTAATTCAGAACCCACATGAACAGTTATGCCATGCCTTCTAGGGTCAGTATGAGTCAGAATTGACTGAATGGCACTCAGAGAGAGAGAGAACAATCCCAGAAAAGTATTAAACATGTCTCCTAAGGTCCTTATCCTTATATTGACAAACTTTCTCTTACTCTGCTACTTGATCGAGCATCCTCAGAATCCGCTTCTAAGCGTACTCATCCCATTCCTGCTGAGACGTACTGAGCAGCTCCTGTACCTTCTCAGGTATGTAACCCTTCTCGTCCCTTAGCAGATTCAGCACTCCCTAGTAGGTTTATACCGAGATTTGATTCCAATTGTAGGTTGGGTGGACAGGAGGGAAGGTGGTGTTGCTTCTAAAGAGGAAAAAGCATCATCTTATAAGGTATTTGCCGCATTCAAGAGCTCTGCATTATCTTCATGAAAGGGAAAAGGGACATATCTTCCAATGGGAAGGAGTGGATCATTTCTGAATATCCAGAAGGTTCAGGGGAATCTGATATCTGAAGGTTCTCAAGTACATGAACCCAGATATCTGTCATCCGAGACTCAGGATTATACTTTTTTCTAATCAGTTCCTGTCTTTGACTTAGTTCATTTGCCTAGACTGAGAATTCAGCTTGTTTTGAAGTTCTATTAGCCTTACAAGTCGGTTTCCTACTTGCTCTTCAGCTCTGCCTATTGTCTGGCTGCAGGAGATGAGTGGGTCTAAGTGCCACTAAAGTGGTTCACTTTTTAAAAAATTGCTGAGTAATGTCTTCCAAGCTGGTTAATAGATTTTTCTCTCTTTAGCAAATCCATGGCAGTTAGCAGCAACTTCTCAATTCCACATTCTTTGCTTTGAACTTCTCATAGGCCACTGGCCTTGTACCAACTAGGGCATTCTCCTCCATGTGCATCTTGTTCACCACAAGTGAAATTCTAAGCTGTGCTACTTCAATACCAGAGCAGAGTTTCATCACCCCACCTCCCATCATCTAGTCTTGACAGCTAGTCCTATCAAAAATCACATCCTTAGAATGTATTGCCTTCAACCACTTTCCTTTTCATTTTTAATCCAAGGGAAAGCACAAACATAACTAGCACACATTATGAAACCAAGTGTCCCATCTGTGGGGGAGTCAAAGGAGTCAGCATATGATCCTTGGCCTGGGGAAAGCACCTTCATGATTGTGGTCTCTCCCCCACCATTAGGTATTCCCAGGACCAATTTCGATACTGACTGTATTAGGTCAGGATCCCCAAAGTGGAGCCTGAAATAGGGCATTTCACGAACGTAATTTATTAACAAGTGCTTTCTGGAGGTAAAAAACCCAGAATTGGTCAAGGGGAGAGCTTGTCTGGTCCCACAGGAAGTTTCAGAGAGTAAATTGCACACTGTTGCTAGTCCCACCTTGAGCCCCTCCTGTGTCAGTCCCCCATTGGTCATTTTCTGCTTGGCGAGCGAAAGGGCTACACCTGGGGGACAGACACAACAAGCAACTGGGGGAATCTAGTCAGGGCACTGGCAGTCTCTACGATAGGTAAGTTCTGTCACGACAATCCTTATTCTCTTGAGAAGAGACTTGACAAAAGCAAACAGTCGGGAGTTATTTGAAGCCAATCTGGAAAGCACTTTATACATATTTATATTAAAAATGTTAAATATAAATAACATCTTAAAAATGATAATAGTGCTTTATAGCACTAGTGTAATAATGTGTTTTATAAAGTTTATGCAAAGGACATCTTTTCAGCTGTGGCTTATAAACTACCCATAAATGTTCCAAATCTCTTTTACCAACTTGAACTTACATATGAGCAATTGGTCACCGATCCATTGTCAGCTCCTGGTCTGAATTTTGCTGGATATTGAGCTTCTCTCTCACCTCTTCCTCAGAGAGACAGTTTGATTTCTGGGTATTTCGTCTGGAGAAGTCAATCTGTATAGCTGGCCTTTGTGTTGTTGGAAAAAGATCTTTGCTATGAAGTTCTTGGTCTTACAAAATTCTATCGTGTGGTCTCCAGCGATGCTTCTCTCATCAAGGCCATCTTTTCCAACTGCTGTTTCCTCCCCCTTTGTTTCCAACTTTTGCATTTCTATTGCCAATAATTAGCAATACATCTTGAGTGTATGTTTGATCAATTTGGGGCTGAAGACATTGGTAGAATTCTTCAGTTTCTTTATCACTGGCTTTAGTGGTTGGTTCATAAATTTGAATCGTAGTTGTCTGAATTGAATTTCCTTGGATGCGCATAGATATCAGCCTGTCACAGGCAGCATCGTACTTCAAGGCAGATCTTGAAATGTCCTTCTTCGTGATGAATGTGACACCATTCCTTCTGAAGCTGTCACTCCTGGCATAGCAAACCATCTATTGTCTGATTCAAAAGGGCCAATGCCAGTCCCTTTCTGCTCACGGATGCCTAGGACAGCTATCTTTGCGAGGTCCGTTCCATTTGTGATGGCTTCCAATTTGCCTAGATTCATACTTCACACATTCATACTCCCTACGCTGCTTCTTCTCATTTTGAGTAGTGCCCCACCAGCAAATGAAGGTCCTGAAAGCTTCACCGCGTCATTATGGCCCATCCTACTTTGAGAAGGCAGCTTTTCCTCTTTCGAGTGGTATTTTGAGTGCCTTCCAACCTGCGGTTTTCTATGCCTCTAAAAAGTTACCGTCTCAGACACCCACGAGGGCAGTTCTACCCTGTGCTAAGGGGTCACTAGGTGTTGAAAGGAGTTCCACGGCAGTGGGTTTGGTTCGGTTTTCTTACAGGAGGGGCTGGTCTTCTGGAATGATACTTGACAAGGTTCTGTTGCTTTGTGTGAGCTTTTCAGAGTCTGACATTGTCCCACTGCTCTTCAGGAGGCTTCCAGTGGTTCATTCCTCAGAGGTGGACAACCCATTCCTGCTTCATGGTCTCTCCTTCGTCTGGAATCTCTGTTGAGAGCTCTTACCCAGCTGGTATGTGAAACACCAGTGATGTCGCTTTCAGCATCATAACATTGCGACGGATTGGAAATCCAGAAGGAGTGAATGGTGTTTCTGTGGATGATGAAGTGCTTAGATGAAGAGGCAAGCTTCCAAACAGAACAAAGGGATATACTGCATGGCTTGAAATCAGGAAAGACGCGGGACTGTGCGGTGTCTTTTCACAAGATATCGATATTGAGCAAATCACCTGAGCACCTGGATGATTTGATGAAGAGTGTGGCATCGGGATTGGAAGAAGACTCGTGAACAACCTGTGATGGGCAGGGGACACAACCTTGCTCGCTGAAGGTGAGGAGGACTTGCCAATGAAGATGACAGCCTCCAGTATGGACCACACTTCAACCTAAAGGAAAAGAAAAGCCCCACAACTGCAGCAATAAGCAATATCATCATACATAGAGAACAGATTGACTTTATCCAGAATTTCATTTGATTGGATCCACAATCAACCCCCATGGGAGTAGCCATCAGGAAATCCAAGGAGGCACTGCATTAAGCAAATCTGTGGTAAAAGATATCTTTAAAGTGGTAAAAAGCAAAGACGTCCCTTTACGGACAAAAGTGTGCCTGTCTTAAACCATCATATTCTCAATCGCCTCATATGCCAAGCTAGGCAATGACTAAGGACAATCGAGGATTTATGGTGGTGGAGAAGAGGATGAAATATACCATGGATTTCCAGAAGAATGAGTTGATCTGTGTTAGAAGGAATACAGCCAGTGTGCTCTTTAGAAAGGAGGGTGGGGAACTTTGTCTCGGGTGCTATAGATAGGTCACTAGAAACTACTAGCCCCGAGAGAAAGACCCTGTGCTTGTTAAAGTAGACTGTTAGTGCAAAGAGGAAGCCCCTGAAGGAGATGGATTGAAGCCCCGAATGAACCCAGAGAAGAACAATTAAAAGAATGGTGCAGGACCTGGCAGTGTTTCATTATGAACTGGAGCTGACTTGACAGTACCTAGCAATAACAACTATCAATAACAGATAACAACATGACGTGCACAGAAGTAACAGGAAGCAGGAGTCTCAAGCAAGTTGGGAAGGAGACATCGAGAGGTTGAGACTGACCATGGAAGTGAGGAGAAAGGCTATAATTACATGAAACTGGAGATAAACAGATGAACACCTGGGTGTCCTGGCAACTAAAATCTGGAGCTGGACAGGAAGCACGGACAGATGTGTCTTGGAAGAAGTACAGCCAGAATGTTCCACAGCGGCAAGGATGGCGAGGCTTTATCTCACATACTTTGAACATGTTGTCAGGAGAGACCCTGGAGAAGGACAGTGTGCTTGGTAAAGTGGAGGGGGCAGTGAATAGAGTGAGGCCTTTAAAAAGACGGATAGACACCGTGGCTGCAACACTGGGCTCAAACATAAGAACACTCGTAAGGGTGGCGCAGTAGTTTATTCTGTTGTACATCGGGGCTCTATGAGTTGGAACTAACTCCACAGCACCTAACAATAACAACAAACCCTGCCTGTCCTGACAACTGAATCTGGGATTGTGCAGGAAGCAAGGCTCTCCGAATAGGCTGCAAGCAGCTCCCTAGAATCCAGGCTTTAGAGAATCAGAGGCAGCCCAAGGGTTTCGTCTGTCGTACACTTAGCCCCAGTCTCAGTGAAATCCTTACTCACTCAAGGCAGAAGCTCTCAGTCAAGCAACATCACACTGACTCCAAGCAGTCCAACATTCCGTTGGCTTTCAGTGAACACCAGCAAGCTGGGGCCAGTTCGCGTCCAGGGAGATGAATACGATGCCTGCTGGTGGACAAGAGAACATTGGCTATAAAGAACTGGAAAAAAAAACGAGGGAGTAGTTGGAGCCAGATCAAGACCAGTGAAAAAATAAGAATGTGACCAACAAATCAACTGAATGACAGGAAAGATTTTTTCCCCCAGGCACTGCAGGAGAACACATTGATTTCATGGGAAATGTGTACTGACTGTGCACCAGAATGCTAGGCAGGGGCCAAACCTTCCAGAGTATGCATATCCACTGCCTTCCGTAGATTCTGGTCCATAGTGACCCTGTATAATATTTCCAAGCCTGTGAATCATTATGGGTACAGGTAGCATCCTCTTTGTCCCATGAAGCTGCTGGTGGGTTTAAACCAGTGACCTATGGTTAGCAACCTGATGCTTACGTGACAGCACCATCAAGGACATGGCATTAGCTCGACCGCTGCACATTTTCCCATGCTGTGTCCTCTGCCCAGGAACATCTTTCACATGCTACTGTTTATGAGTGTTGAACTGATTCAGCTCATAGCAACCCCAGGTGACCGAGTAGAACTGGCTGGCAGTTAACAGCCCAATGCTTAACTACTACGCCACCAGGCTCCTCATTTTATATCTTGTCATCGTTACAGGAGCCCATCACCAAGTCTTTGTCCCACTAAATGACTGGTTGGGTCTGAACCACCAATTCTTTGGGTTAGTAGCCAAGCCTGTGACCATTGACTAGGGTCTTTTGTCTACTTCAAATGCATCCACTAAAACTTGGCTCAGAGATCAACCCCTCTAAGAAGCTTCCTAGAATTCTCCCCACCCCCTAAATTCCCAGACTGCTGTGGATTATGCTGGTGAGGTTCTCTAATACCTTGCACTCTATCTTTGCCCATCATCATCTGACCTGAAACCATCTGTATCTATGAGAGTTCTTTGAGAGGTTATGACTTATTCACCTTTGTTTCTCCCTAGTGCCTGGTACTGAGTGGAAGCTCAGTCAATATGTACTGCGCGAATGTTGTAGATTTCCACCCCACTCACCTCACACCAAAATACTGCATGTGTTTAAAGGTAAAAGGCAAATCCTTTAGGATAAAAACATTGCCTGGATCTTAGATGAGTTCTCTTCCTGGCCCCACCACTTTCTAGATTTATAGCCTTGGGTGAGTTATTCAATCTCTCTGAAGTTTAGTTTCCTCGTTTGTAAAATGGAGTTAAAATTCTCCAGCTCACAGCTCTGTCGTAAGGATTTAATGAACCAACCCAATTTAAGTCCCTGGCATAGTTCCTGGCACATAGTGGATGCCTAGTAACTGTTAGTTCCCTTTCCCTTTAGTAATAAATTTTTGTAAAAGGTCATGCAAATGTTGACAGGGGTAATAATGAGGGGGGTGTCTGGGTCTTGATAAAGAATGAAGTCTACTGTCCTCAGGAAATTACATGTAACACCATATGCTACATATCTGGCTGAGGTCTGTAGTAGTCTGTGAAGCGGTCAGTGGGAAACCAGTAGCTATTTTCTATTGTGGCTAGATGAACATTTGCCAATCCCTAAGTTTCTGTGCTAGAAACAGCTGAAGGCCCACTCCCACCACTTCTGGGTCCAGCACGTACCCATCCACCCACTGCCATTTGGATTGATTCTGACTCATGGGGACACCACAGGCCAGAATAGAACTACGCCATGGGGTTTGTTTCCGAGGCCATAAATCCTCACTGGAGCAGAGAGCTTCATCTTTCTCCTGAGGGGTGGCTGGTGAGTTTGAAACATCAGCTTTGAGGTTAGCAGTCCAATGCTTAAACCACCGCACCATCAAGACACTGCAGTGTACACCAAGTCAGGTTAAAAGAGGTAACTTTTGGTAAAAAGCACTTCCAAGTGGGGCTAAGAGACTGAGACTGCTTAGCTATAGGAGTGGCTATAGGATTCAGGCTATAGGATTCACAGAAGAACATGCGTGTCTGTCTTTCTGTGTATCTGTCTGTCTCATAGAAAGCTGGTTTGGACCTGATGGTCAGCATACATCCTCTTCATCTCTAGCGAGGAAAAAATGGTCGCAATAGAAAACAAAACAACACAGGCGCCCACGAAGGGAAAAACTAAAAACAAAAACAAATGGGCCAGAGGGAGGTCTAAACAGCTTCGGAAGGAACCTTAGAGGCCCTGTCAGAATTGGATTGCTAACCACAAAGTGAGAGTTCAAACCCAGCAGCCATGCTGAGGGAGAAAGTGGAGGCTCTCTGCTCTCATAGAGATCTGCAGCCTTGGAAACCCTCTCTTGGGTTTCTCTGCATCCAAATGGACTTGATGGCAGTGGGCTCTTAGGGGGCCGTGGGGACCATGGTGGCCGTTTGATCGGCAGAAGCATATCTATGGAAACTAGCACCTATAACAATTAGTTTGACAGGGCCTCGGGAGACTGTCAGACCCGAGATGTACTTCGTGAACTAGAGAGGCTCCCAGCAGAGGGTCTCCTCCGACAGACTGGGAGAAAAGAAGACCCTGGAAGCCAGATTCCATGCCGGAGGTGGATTCCCAATGATCAAAGTGGTCTGCCACAGACTGATAGACAGACTGCATCTGTCAGTCCTTCAGGAGTCAACGCACTAGTCAGTGGAACATGTTGGGGAATGAGCTGCCCTTTATTTTGCAAAGAACAGAGTTGGAGGCAATTGGCATCAATGCCAACTTGTTCTTTGAACTTTTATTCTCAGCAAAAGACACTCTAAATTTTAGCTGGATGTGTGGCTGCTCAAAGCAGAACTATTGCCCAAACTCTTGTGGCTAAGCTTGGCCTCTTCGATGGAGGCAGAAACAGTGTATACAACTGCCATGCACGTTCTGAAAGGCAGAGGGTGTGCCTTCCTGCCTCTACTTGGCTTGGAATATAGACATGATGACGAGGGCTGGAGGAATTATATGGCATCGGTAGTCTGATGCCTTTGAAGACTGTGGAGTTGCATATAAACCAGCAACACCAAGCATTGCTAATGCCATTAGATTCTGCCCAGTTGACTCCACCACACAGCGCCCCATCAGAATGAAACACTGTCCAGTCCTGCACCGTCCTCACAATAGTTGCTACATTTGAGCCCATTGTTGCAGCCATTTTGTCCATCCAGCTCATTAAGGGTCTTCCTCTTCGGGGCTTACCCTCTACTTTACCAACTCTTCCAGGGATTCCTCCCTCCTCCAAAGGACATAGAAAGAAGTCTCGCCATCTTCACTTCTAAGGAGCATACTGGCTCTACTTCTTCCAAAACAGACTTGTTTGTTCACCCAGCAATCCCAGGCACTTTCAGTATTCCTTGCCAAACCATAAATCACATGCACCAGTTCTTCAATCTTTCTTATTCATTGTCTAACTTTCACATGCATGTGAGATGATTGAACATCCACCTGAACACTTGAACATGACTTGCGTCAAGTACGTTTTGGTCCTTAAGCAGACATTGTTGCCATTTCACACTTTAAGTAAGTCTTGTGTAGAAGATGTGCTCAAGGCAGTTCATCAGTTGGTTCCTTGGCCGCTGCTGCCACGGGTGTTGATTGGGGTGCCAAGTAAGACGAAGCCCTTGGCAATGTTCATCTTTTCTCCATTTACCGTGGTGCCGTTTGCTGGTCCAATTGTGGAGCGAGGGGCTCATCTTTTGCTACTGTACCAAAGTTCTGTTGCTATTCATAATGTTTCCAATACCTACTTTTTCAGGAGTGCGCTGCCTCTACCTTTGTCTGTTCTTAGTCTGGAAGTTCTATGAAACCTGTTCCTCCGTGGGCGGCTCTGAAATACTGGTGGCATACAAGGATCGGGGGCATAGCTACCAATCTGAAACACTAGTGGCATAGCTTCCAGCATCACAGCAACACACAAGCTGCCACAGTATGACAAATCGATAGATGAGTGGGTATACCAACCCTGAAGGAAAAATAAACTTCATCTCTTCTAAATCTACTCTTAACTGATCGAAGTGGCCCTACCATACTTTAGAAAGCTAAAATTCCCCATTTCCTGGGGGTGGAGTGGAGGAGAAACCCCTTGAAGGTTAGTGTTGTTGAGTAACAGCTACTGTTTACTGTGTCTCAGACGCTAAAAACACTTTACCGACATTAGTTCCTTTAATCCTCAGCGTAATCCCATGAAGCAAGGGCTACATTATCCTTGTTTTATAGATGAGGAAACACGCATGAGGCAAATTAACTAACTTGCTCAAGTTCATGCAGTAAGTAGCAGAACTGGCCTCTGAACCCAGACAGCCACAATTCAAACCCAGACGCTTAAACACTACATCAATGAAGGTACAATCATGTGGCAAGTGACAATCAGCTTTGTTTTGGTTGTTCCCTGACCTGGCTTTTATAGCTCAATGTTGTTTTGTTTTTCATTAATCCAAAAATGGAGGGATAAATGCATACCATAACACAATAGCCTGAGAGGACCTTTTGTGAAAGATGGGGCCCATCATGGAACTAGAAGTATGGGGGTGAATTGATAAAATCGAAACCCCAAACTCACTGCCATTGAGTCAATTCTACCTCCTAAGACCCTATAGGATGGCATGGAACTGCCCCAGTGGGTTTCTGAGGTTGTAACTCTTTATGGTAGTAGAAAGCCTCATCTCTCTCCCTTAGAGCAGCTGGTGGTTTCTAACTGCTGACCTCACAGTTAGTAACTGAATGCATGACCACTGTGCCATTAGGGCTCCTGGGCTGATAAAAAGAGGCCCCTTTTTTTCAACTGTAGTCATGGGGTGGTGCAAATGGCAATGCACCCAGCTTCTAAAAGAAGAGATTGAGGTCCAAGACTACTTTGAGGTACCTTGGGAGAGAGGTCCGGCAATGTGCTTCAGAAAACTCGGCTATGGGAATCCCTTTGGAGTGTGGTCCTCCTCTGCCTCACACAGGGCAGCCAGGGGTTGAAATGGACTCTTTCTCAAGTGGCCACCCCTACTCTAAATCAATTGATCGTCTCCAGGCTTTCTGATGCCATCCCACTAGAGCAGTCATTTGGTCACACACTATCTCCAGAGTAAGGAATCCTGGTGGGGCAATGATTTAGTGCTCAGGTGCCAATAGAACGCTTGTCATTTTGTGTGCATCAGTGGCTACACAGGAGAAAGTATGGTGGTCTGCTCATGTAGAGATTTCAACCTTGGGAATTCTATAAGTCGGGTGTACTCTGTCTTATAGGATTTCTGTGGGTCAGCACCAATGGATCTAGGAGAGAGATGTGTGTGTGTGTGTGTGTGTGTGTGTGTGTGTGTGTGTGTGTGTGTTGGGAGGGAGGGCTGGTATAAGTAAATGTGTGTGAGTGTACTTGTGAAATGCATAAGCGGCTGTGAGGATCATGGATATTATAGTAGATTATAGTAGGTACCTTAGTGCTCAGCCAAGGCGCTCATGTCTTGAGTGTGATGGCGCCTTTCACCAGCTGCTGGAAACCTCAGGGGCTGAATTTCTAATCAGTAGTTGCATTCCCCATTCCAAGCTAACTTTGCTAAAGGAAATTTCCCCCTCAAGGCCATGTTCTTTGATGGGATGGTCCATGGCCAATGACTGACTGATGGAGGTGCAAAGGACCCATGCCTTTGACTTAATTCATGGCCATTCTGAAGGGCCATTCCAGCTCCAAAGTGCCCAACAGTATCTGCTGAGGCCTCTGGTGAGCTGGCCTAGTGAGTCAGTTTCACCCACTGCCTAATCCTGCATCCTCACTTCCTTACAAATGTATCCTCTGAGGCCACCCCCAAACCTTCTATGCACAACCTGAAATTTCAGTCTTTTTGTAGAGAACTAAATTAAGACAATTATGCGTATTGTAAAATATACCCCCAAATTAAAAGCAAGTAAGGATGAGATTAAAGTAACTATAGAGCGAAGCTCTAGTATTTTATATTCATACCCCCGTGGTTATTTTGTGCACCGCTGGATTTTTATGGTTAACTCCGTTGGAGATTATTCTGCACGGCTTCAGTTCAACATATTATTCACATAATTTCCACCCCAGGAATGGGAATCAGAGGTTGAGGAGGAGGACCATGAGGTGGATGAGGAAGAGGGAGTCCATCCTTGTCCCTGTCCACTCAGACGCATTTAGATTCTCCTGGGATAGGTGCCCAAAGCTTATTTCCTTCCCCTTGGAATATTCATCACACTCTGATCACCTGTTCAATGACTATCTTCCCCAAACTCTGTAGATGGATGAAGTCCAGTTCTGCTTCCCTCTTGCTTGTCATTGACTATCCAATACCTAATACAAAACCAAAACCAAACCTAAACCCATGGCCGTCAATTCAGTTCCAGCTCATAGTGACTGGCAAATGGGAAGTGCTCAATCAATACTTGTTAAAGGAGAGGGAGAGATGGAGAGAGGGAAAAAGGAATAAGGGGAGAGAAAGAGAGAGGAAGAAGGAAGAGAGGTTGAGAAAGAGAGAGGGCGAGGGAGTAAAAGGGGGAGACATGCTTAATCCAGATTTGTTCCCTCGCATTTCTAACTCTTAGTTGGAGAAACTAGTTAGCTAACTTTGAGTAGCATATGCTGAGTCACAGAGACTCCGTGCATAATGGCGCAAGCCACGGCATCCACAGGATCGGTTGCAGGTCAGCCTGCTGTGATACATACATAGGGTTATTATTCCTGGTTTTGTGGCAGTAGATTAACAGGCCTTTCTTCTTAGTCTGTCTTAGTCTTGAAGCTTCACAAAGACTTGTTCAACACACAGCCTCCAATGGCAAATGTGTGCTGGCTCTGCAGGAGGGGCCTTGGTTGGGACTCAAACCTGAATCTCCCTCGTGGAAGGCACCGCATTCTACCACTGAGCCACTCTGGCCTCATTAGTGGTGCACAGAGGCTGAGTCTCTTACCAGCTTAGTCTAATAAGTCCCATTGGAAAGAGCCCTGCTGGTGCAGTGACTTAAACATTAGGCTGCTAACTTCCAAAGGTTAGCAGTTCAAACCCACCAGTTCCGCTTCTGTCAAGAGTTACAGTCCCAGAAACCCTGGAGCAGTCCTCCTCTTAGAGCAGGCATCCTCAAACTACTGCCCTGGGCCACATGCGGTGCCGAGGACATTTATCCGGCCCACCAGGTAGTTTTGCCCCATTTGTTTTTTTACTTCAAAATAAGATATATGCAGTGTGCATAGGAATTTGTTCACAGTTTTTTTAAACTATAGTATGGTCCTCCAACGGGTCTGAGGGACAGTGAACTGGCCCCCTGTTTAAAAAGTTTGAGGACCCCTGTCATAGAGGGTAGCTACAAGCTGGAATCACCGTGAAGGCAGTGGGTAAGCCCTATTGACTCAATGGTTGGTTGAGAACCTGTGTTGGGCCAAACAACCTGCTGTGCTATGAGCAGGTAATGGTGAGCAATAACAGACAAGGTACTGTCTTTGCGGGCCGTGAGCACAGAGAGAGAGACCTCAATCAAACAAGAACACTGAAGGGTAATGAGAAACCAAGCGCTTTACAGGAAAGACAGAGCGTGCCTTGAAAATGGTGTGGTTTGCCATGTGTTTGGCACAGTAGGAGGGTATGATCAGGACAACACAGTGCTTGAGCTACACCTGATGAATCTGGTTACTGAGGGCATGTGGGGGCACTATAACCCTTTGGATTTAGATGGTTTCTTTTGGTGGGAGGTTGTCCTGTGCATTGGGGTAGGTTCAACAGAATCCCTAGCCTTTACCCACTAGAATCTTGCAGCACCCCCAAAATGTATCCCCAGAATTTACCAGGTCTTTCCCAAAGGGAAAAATCATCTTTGGTTGAGAACTACTGGGCGAGGGGAAGAAGCCGGGTGGGTAGGGAATGTCGAAGGGGGGGCGGGGGGATATAAAGGAGGTCACGTGGTTGGAAAAGCAGTTGCCCCGGTCACACAGTGGGCCCATTGCTGGGGAAGCAGTGCTGCTAGAGGCCAGGAAGGGGAAGGAGAGGGAGGCTGGTGCTGAACTCTGAGAGGCCCACAGGTCAGACCCTGCAGGTGGAGAAAGCAGGAAATGAATTGTCTTGCAAAGAAAACAGAAATATGCAGAGAGCTGGTGGGAACCACAGGGCTAATGACAGGATCTCCTGATTCTAATCACTAGGCTCCAAACATTAAGAAATAAGCCTCCATCAATCCGGAGCCCTGAGATGGAATATTAATGGAGCTCAGTCAGCACATGCAGCCCTTCCCCCTCATTCCCCAGGCTGACGAGGGGATGACAGACGAACCCGAGGAGGGTTCGAGGACTTGCCAAGGACTCTGGTTAATAAATCAGCTGACACGCCCCTCCATTTCCATTGTTAATGGAGATATCTAAACCCCAAATGTTGCTGCAGAAACTTGTCCGGCTGCTGCCTCTCATCTTGCCACTTCCCCAAATGAGCTGGCAAAAGGGCAGCCCAGCGTGAGGTGGTTCGGGCTGAAACACAGGCTGGAATCAGCCTGGGGCAGGAAGGTGGTGGGGGGTGGGGGGTGCCCTCACGTTACTTGTAGCTCTTAGTGACCTATGTCTAACAGAGGGAAGCACGGCGGGGTCCTGCTCCATCCTCACCATCGTTCCTATGGCTGATCATGGTGGCAGCCTCTGGGTCAATCCATCGCATTGAGAGGCGTCCTTCCTTCTTCTTCTTCTCCTGTTTTTTTTTTTTTTTTTTTTTTCTGACCCTCTGCCGAGCACGCTGTCCTTTCCCAGTTCCTTTTCAAAAGTCCGGCCACCGAGGTGTGGTTTTGGTGTCGTAATGAGGACCCCAAGACTGGATCCCCGAGGTAGAACTGCCCTAGAACGGGGGCCTAGAACATTCAACTCCATTCTGAGATGTAACCTGTTTTGACCATTGAGCTCCCTGATGTCCCACCATGAATTCATTATTTGCTAAGCATCGTCCACCTTCAGGTAGTGAAAGTCAACTTCTTTGGATCTCCTTTTCCTTCCATTGCCATAGAGTGGACCAGCCCTCACCCAGGCCAACCCCACGCACACCTGGATAATCCACTGAACACTTGCAATGTGGACAGTGCTCCACTGTGGTCCGTGGAATTTTCACTGACTGGCCACCAGAGGTAGATCACCAGCTTGTTCTTCCAAAACAACTGTGGGTGGACTAGAAGTATCAGCGTTTTGGTGAGCAAGTGAGCACATTAGCTGTTTGCACCACCTGGCACTCCTGTTAAGAACCATAGCACCAGGCAAGCCATCCTTGACAGGTGGGTGGTGACTGCTTGTAAGGTGCGCCAGGCAGGAAGGGAATTAATTGGCTCTCCTTCATGGGTGGTGAGAATTGAACCACTGAAGAACCTTCATACCTCAAATATAGTTTGCAATGACTTTTTTCTTTGGATTAGGGGGTGGTAATTACCAGAATCACCTGAGTTGTCAATGGACACCATGCCCTTCCCACGCCTAAAATGATCTTAGGAGGTGCGCTCCTCAGACAGGACCTGTTGTCCATTGTTCCCTTTGCTTCAGGCTTCTACACAACTGACTCAATACTGTGCTTGATCCCATCTTTATTTAAAATGTTAATATTTGTTCTTGGTAAATTTTCTGCATTCATTTTGATCTTTTAAAGTCTTCCATAAAATGGTATGCACACTGATGGCTTCGTTTTTAGAGGCTCCCCACAATTTTGTGTCAAAAAGGAGTGTGAGATAGTTAAGGTTTATTGTGCCAACCTGGCCCATAAACACATGTGGGATTAATTGAAGGGAGGAGAGATAAATGGCTCAGTGAGCCTCTCCTTTCTAGTTCTTGGATCTCTTGCTTTCTGATGGTTGGACCAGGGTGCAGCTGCCTTAGCCAGTTCCCTGGTTCAGCTGGCAAGGCTCACTTCCTGCAAGACATCTCTGAGGAGAAGTCACATGGACCTACCTTGATGCAGCCCTGGGTGCTGGAGCAGCCATATGGAGATCTCTGCCAGCGCTGAGATGCTTATAGCTCACTGGTTCAACTTTCCTCCTGCAGTCGGCATCATTGTGTGTGTTTTGTGAAATGGAAGAGGACTTTGTAGATTGGTGTCAGACATCTGGACTAATGTCAGACTAATGGGCTTGGGCAGCACTGGGTTGGGATGTCTTCTTGATGTGCACTTACCCTTTATATAAAATTCTCTCTTATACATATGAGTTTCTGTGGATTTGTTTCCCTAGTGTACCCAGACTGACACAGAGCATCTCACTCACTTCACTCTAGTTCTATCCCCAGGCAAAACTCGGTGAGTCAAAGATCTGGTAATGCAGCAGCGAAGCATTTGGCTGCAAACTGAAAGGTTGGAGGTTCAACCCTATCCTGGCACTTTATGGGAGAAAGACCTGTTCATTTGCTCCTGTAAAGGCTACAACCAAGAAAACCCTATGGGCCCGTTCTATGATGACACATGGTTGCTATGAGTGGGGGTGGATTTCATGGTACTCAACGACACCTTCATGAGCCCTGCAGCTCTCAAAGGTGTTTTAGATACTACACCAAACAAAGAAAGATGAAGACTGTGCATTCGGATTAGGATTCTGGCACTACCATTTAGCAGAAGATATGTGATGGTGGGCAAGATAGTGAATCTTCCCTTCCCTTAGTTTTCTTTTCTAAATGGCTGTTGAGTTGATCCGCTTTCACAGCGAGTCATGTATGCACAGTAGAAGGATTACATAGGGTTTCAAGCCCCTGATCTCCAGGAAGCAGATCAGCAAAACAGTCTTTTGAGGCATCTCTGCGTGTGTTCAGGCCTCCAAACTTTTGGCTCATAATGGAGCACCACCTAGAAGCCCACCTAATCAGGAAAGGAGGGTAACATTTATGTCTACATGACAGAGGTGCTGCCAGAATTAAATGGATTAGACCAGCGGTTCTCAACCTGGGGGTTGTGACCCATTTGGGGGCCCAACGATCCTTTCACAGGGGTCGCCCGATTCATAACAGCAGCAAAATTACAGTTGTGAATAACAACAAAAGTAATTTTATGGTTGGGGGGGTCACCACAACATGAGGAACTGTATTAAAGGGTGGAGCAGTAGGAAGGTTGAGAACCACTGCTGTCACTCTTTACACAAATAGAGAGCCTCGTCTTCCTCCCAAGAGTGGGCTGCTGGCTTGACACTACTGACTTAGTGTCTAGCAGCTCATCACATAATTACTAACAAGAGCTCCCTTGTCATAGCCTTCTGCAAAGCAGGTGCTCAGACTTTAAGCTCTCATACAATGTCCCCCTCTGATCTCAGATTTTATTGCTAATAATCTTTTGTTCTTACTGTATGGTGTGTGAAGAATATTTTAAAGGTTGAAATTGCAATGTCTTAAATGGGGTCTGGTGGTACAGTGGGTTACTCATAGGGTCACTAACCCAAAGGGCAGTTAATTCAGACCCATCTGTAGTTCTGCAGGAGAAAGATGAGGCTTTCTGCCCCTGTAAAGATTTATAGCCTCCCAAATCCACAGGGACAGTTCTATGCTGTCTGATAGGGTCTTCATGAGTCAGAATCAAGTCCACCTGCATGAGGTTTTTGTTTTTTCCTCCATTCTGCTGCCATATGCACCACCCCCTATTGTTCCAAGCCAGGCCTCCTTAGAGCATTTGCATTTACCTGCTGGGCCCTAGAGGTGTGTGAATCTATAATGGCTCAAACTGTTATCCTCTAAGAGATTTTATTTTTATGATTAATTCTTCTGTGTGCCGAAGAATCCTCTATTAAAATTTAAAAACTGTTAGGTTGCTACTCCATGAAAGCAGATATTTGTTGATAACAAAGAAGACCCCATGGAATAGAGAAATACTTGATGTGAGAAGGCTATAAGGGAATATAGAGGCACCTAAAAGGGAAAGGTAATAGGCACTGGTGCCAGAATTAGCTATCTAATTGCACCCAGTCTTGAGATAAGTCCTGCCCAAGATAGGCCCTCATTCCCACTGTTCAGCTATATGACCCTCCCTGAGTAACCCCTTCTTCTATGAGCCCAGTAGAGCTCACCAAACTTCTCCAGCCACTACATGGCTTGGGGCCATTGTCCTGACTCTGCCTTCCGGATGTGAGTACCTCATCTCCTTGATGGAGGAGGGGAAAGAGACTAGTTACCCAAAAAACATTGTGTTAAGTGCCTTCTCTGCTCAGGACATAACAATGAAAAGTGGTGATTTGAAAATTCAGAGCCACCATCTGAATGATGGCAGCAGCTATATTTCCAATCTTTGGATTAAAAAAAAAGATTTTCTTTTATAGAGGAGTGTTAGGTTTATAGAAAACTGGTGCAGAAAGTGCAGAGTTCCCATAAACAATCTCTTCTCCTAAGTATATATTGACATCTTTCATTTCAGTGGTACATTTGTTACAATGGCTAAACTAATTTCTTGGTAGTATGAGGTGCTGTTGCACTGGTACCCATTGTTGGAGCCACTGTGTCAACGCATCTCATGAGATTCTTCCTCTTTTCACTTCAACCTTTCTTTACCGAGTATGATGTCTGTTGGGTCAGACATTAGAAACAGCCTGACCTGCCTTATCGGACGGAGATGGCTAGCTTCAAAAGGGCTCCCGGACAATGAACTATCTCCTCAATATCAGGCAAAACAATCAAGATACCACCCTACCTCGGAATTTCATGGATGGAGAGGGCTTAAGTCCCTGCAGCTTCTAGCTCCTGCCCTCTCTTTCTTGTTCACCCTCCTGACCAGCTTAAAAACTTGCTCTTCAACACAGATAGGCGCAACTTCACAGGCCCCAGCTGGGGACCCGTGAATCTTGCCCGGGAGCACAGGATAAACTTCTTCTCTCATTCCTGGTCTCACTTTAGCTTTGCGGTGAGCCTAATATTTGGTGCCAAACCCCAGGAGGAGAGAACCCCCTCTTAACTGCCCAGCACAGTTTTGGGGATCCCTCCTCCCCCACTCACCCCAGGGATCCCTGGCTGCGCTCCAATCCAGCAGCAAAGATGGTAACTCCCAACCCATGTCTATTTCTGGTGACGCCCTGCTGGCCTCTCTGTCTGTAAACGTGTGGCCACATCAGAGATAGCTCTTTGTTGTCCCATCCAACCCAGGATGGCAGTCAAGATGGAGACGTCCCTGTCAACCCTCCAGTCCTCCTTATTCAGTCCGTAGCCAAGGGTAAACGATTGGGATGCTGGTCCTTTAGCCTTGACATAGGTAATCAAAACTCTAAAATTGACCCTGGATACCACTAGGGTGCCTCCTGGCCAACCTCACTAAACTGGGGCTGATAATAGACATTCATCCAAAGTGCCTCATCTTTTTTCCCCATGGTCGAGTGGCCCCAGTACAATTTGGACAATGGGTCTAAGTGGCCCAAACAATGGACTTTGGATTTCAATATTCTAACCAAACGAAGTAACTTCTGCCGAAGGACCGAGAAGTGGCCTGAGGTCCTGTATACCCAGGCCTTCTTTTTTTCTGCACTCCTGTCCCTTTCTCTACACTTCCTGATCCCCTTACCAAGTCCTCTTGGCTAGAGAAAATTCCTCCTCTCCTCCTGCTTCTGCCCCACCTCTCGTATCTACCTTTTCTGACCAGCCTGAGCACCTGGCCTCCCCTCCTACTTGCCCCCCTCCTTACCCGAGACACCCATGCCCTCTTTCCCCCTTCCCAACTGTTCCTCCACCTGCTGGCTCAGCAAACCGGAACCCCTGCTTGCCTCTCCCATCAGTTAACCATACCTGATCACAGACTCCCCCTCGTCTTTGTCCTCGACAGGAGAGGCCAGGGCTGAGGGGGTGGCCTGGGTTCATGTCTCCTTTTCTCTCACGGACTTATCTCAAATTGAAAAGCATTTAGGTTCCTTTTCTAATGATCCCACCACCTATATTAAGGGGTTTCAATATTTAACTCAAACTTATGATTTGTCCTGGCATGATATTTTTGTCATTCTTTCCTCTACCCCAACCGCGGATGAAAGGGAACATGTTTTTCTTGCTGCTCTGCAGCATTCCAACCAGGTTCACTTGACCGACCTCAACATGCTGGTCAGCACCGAGGCCATCCCCATGCCAGAGCCTGCCTGGGGTTATCAAATTGACACTCAAGCAGGCAGGGATGGATGTGCCCACTGTGACAAAATGCTTCAGTGTGTTTTAGATGGGCTTCAGGCAATTTCTCATAAGGCAATCAATTTTAACAAACTCAGAGAAATCATCCAAAAACCTGACAAAAATTCAGCTGCCTTATACACCCACTTGGACTCAGCTTCTTCAGCTGAGGCCAGAGTTCTCGCTACCTACTTTTATTACCTAATCAGCCCCAAACATTAGAAAAAAGCTTAAAAAGGCAGAGGAAGGTCCTCAATTCCTAGCAAATGGATTGCCTGCATCCTGCCTGGAGGAAGTAAGGCTCCAGGACTTATTGTCCCATCATTTCCTCTCCTTACTCCCTCTGGGAAGGATGCAGGCAATCCATTTGCTATTTCTTGAAAATCCTGATTTAGGCCTGCACCAGTCCCCCCCATTTATCCAGCCACTGTCTCCTGCCAAAAAAGGTCTGTCTTCTTGCCCATGATGGTGGGTCTTAGCTTAGCCTCTTCAGTCATGGCATCGGGTTTCACAGGTAGGGCTTTAGGCCACAGCATGATCCAAGCACAGCACTTTGAGGAGAAGCTCCAGCTGGCTATGGAATCCACCTCAGTCTCTCTAGCCTCCCTACAGTGACAGCTCACTTCACTAGTGCAGGTAACCCCCCGGAACTGAAGGGCCCTAGATCTCCTAACTACAGAAAAGGCAGCACCTAAAGAGAGAGTGCTGCTATTGTGTTAATGAACCAGGGCTGGTAGAACAAAACACAGAGACCCTCACCAAATTGCCTGAAGATCTTAAAAACCGCCAGGGAGGCAATGCCTCACTACTCTCTTGGTTCCAAAACCCCCTTCTAACCTGGATCCTTCCTTTAATTGGGCCACTTGAGGTTATATGTTTCTTGTTACTAATAGGCCCCTGTTTTCTCAAATTTATTTAGAACAGGAAAATAGATATGACCAACTTAACTATCAACCCTCTTCTTTTACACCTTACAGCCCCCTGTGCACCCGTGAACCTGATCCAGCACACTCTGGCCTTTCATCCTTTGCTGCCTCTGTCCATCAGGAAGCAGCCAGGAGACTAGCATCTCCCAATTATCATAAAAAAGACTGGAATGTTGGGTCTGGTACTGGTCGGGGGCACGAGAAACAGCCTGACCTGCCTTATCAGACCGAGATGGCTAGCTTCTAAAGGGCTCCAGGACAATGAGCTATCTCTTTGATATAAGGCAGAATGATCAATATACCACCCTACCCCTGCACTTGCAGCTCCTGCCCCCTCCCTTCTTGTTTAACATCCTGGCCAGCTTAAAAAAAACTTGCTCTTCACCGCAGATAGGCGCGACTTCATGGGTCCACACTGGGGACCCATGGACCTCACCCGGGAGCTCAGGATGCGTCTTTCCCTTTCTCTGCTCTCCCCTCCCTCCTGGGCAATGTGACATCGTGAGCCTCCACCTGGGGACCTGTGAATCTCGCCTGGGAATGCAGAATAAACTTCTCCTTCTTTTATGCCTGGCCTCAGTTTATCTTTGCAGCAAGCCTAATCATAATGTCCTTCTCCAGGCACGGGTCCTTCCTGGTGATATGTCCAATGTACATCTAGGGAGCATTCTGACTGTACTTCAAGATAGATGATGAACTAAACTCGATACATTATTATTACCCGAAGTCCATAGCAAAACACAGTTTATATCAGGGTTCACGCTCTGTATTATATACTCCTATTAACTAAAATGTCAGAAGTTCAAACTACCAGCCACTCCGAAGGAGAAACATGTTGTCAGTCAACCTCTATTAAGATTACGGCTATTTTTTTTTTTTTTTTAAGATTACAGCTTTGGAAAACCTTTGGGGCAGTTTCTATTCAGACCAATAGGACCACTATGACTCAGAATTGACTTAATGGCACATAATAATAGCAACAACAGCATGGGTTCTGACAGATGCATCCATGTCACACCATTACTAAAAGAAAATAAAGAACAAGCAAACCTGTTGCCATTGAACCCCCTCTGGCTCATGGAGACCCCATGGCTTACAGAGTAGAACTCCACCATCACAGTATCATCAGAAGTCATTTTACAGCCCTAAAAATGTCTGATGCCCTCCATCTTGTTTCTGACTTGGAAAGAAGCCACAGATTATGAGTGATCTTCATAACTTCACGCATATGATGAGCTCTATAATTTTACACCCAGCCTTTCATATACAATTTTCCTCTCTTGCATGTGGATGTATAGAGAAGTTCACAAATTGAGCCATAGCACCAATGTCTAGAAAAAGATGAGAGAGTTTATTATTAAAAACATGAGAACACTGCCCTGAATTTTATTCTTCTTAATATTTATAGGGAGAGCTTCCAAGAGGTCCCACATTTCAGCCATGCTTACTGTTTGCCTTCGCAGGGTCTCTGTTGACTCCTAAGCACAGTTGGGTGAGAGGGTGAACTCTGAGATCAGATCTTACTTTGACCACTGGCTTCAACGAAGTGACTTGGTGATCTTATATGAGTTGCTCAACCTCCTTGTGCCCCAGCTTCACCTGCAAAATGGGGGTGACTGTAGCACCTGCTGCCCATGGTGGTTGTGAGGGAAAATAAAAAGGCAGGTGAAATAATGCATGTGACGTGTTTCAAGCAATACCTGGCAGGCAGTAGGTGTTCAGAAAGTTTTGGTCCTGTTATTTAGAATGCTCAAGGGAAGGTGGCATAATTGTGCCAGAAGGCAGCCACCCTGGGAGCAAGGGAAGAGAACAGGTAAGGATGAAAAAGGGGTACTCAGTGGAGAGATGGCACCTGTGAACTGTGTTGCCTTTCTTCAGAGCTTCCACATACGCAGGGCTCACTGTTTCAGACAAGTGCCATTTAGCAACTCACTCTAAATGTCCAATGAGAAAAGTTAAACACCTCGGAGTCTAAATGACACACAGCTGAAAAGAAGTATAACTGACCTTGAAATGGTGGCAATGAATAGTCAAGACAAAGATTCCTGGTACCAGAGAGACTTTGGGTCAAATTCTTCCTCACTGCCACCTTCAATTGGCTGTGTGAGGTCACTGCCACTTAACTTTTCTACACCTCAGCTCTTCCTTTGTATGTAAAGTGGGGGATGAGATCACACAGGATTACTGTGTAGATTAAATAATTATGTGGGGGGCGGTTGGTGTATGTGTGTGTGTGTGTGTGTGTGTGTGTGAGAGAGAGAGAGAGAGAGAGAGAGAACAAGAGGACTTCAAAATATCCATGGATACTTTTGGCAAGATGGCCCCAAGCCCTCTATTTGGTATATGCCCTAAAGAAAGAAGAACATAACACAAACAGACATGTGCCTACTCATATTCACAGCAGCACTTTTCACAGTAGCAAGAGGAAACAACGTCATGCCTAACAGTGGAAGAATGAATAAATGTTGGTACATCCACCCAGTGGAATACTGTGAACTGTTCAAGAATAACAAGGAATTCTGTAAAATACCGCATGGCATGGATGAACCTAGAAGACGTTATGCTGAGTGAAATTAGTCAACCACAAAAGAATGAATATTGTGTGAGACTCCCGGTAGTTTTAAAAAGAAAAACAAGAAATGGTTTTCACACTAAAAGAAACCAACTTTGGTGTTCAACAGGGGTTAGAGGGGGAAGAAGGGAGGAGGCAGTCATTGGGTAGACAGGTCTTGGTGTGGGGGAAGGGTAGACAATTGCCAACAAGAGGGAGATGGGAAGAGATGATGGAAGCGAGGCAAGACATCAGGAGGTCTGATGATTTGTTGAATATAAAAATGACTATCAGCTCTGTAAAAAATTTCACCTAATTCACACACGAACACACACACGGAATTCTACAAGAAAGGAACACTTATTTTGTAAACCATGCCAAGACATTTGGACTCTGTAGCAATAGAAATGCAAAATTAAAGAAGAGTTTTAAACAAACCCAAAAAGTTCATGGGACTATACAGAGTGCCACGATAGACTCTTTCCCTGAACTCTGTGTATGGGTGTGTAGAATGTTAGAATCCAGTTCCTCCGAGTTCAAGTTCCCCAGTCTGCGGACCCCGAGCTGCGAGAACTGCCATTTCTCAGACAGGAAGACTCAGCCCAGGAACATCAACAACGTTTTTGTTTTCATTTTGTAAGCTAAAGTAAGAGGAGGGGATGGAAGGATAAAGAACCTGAAATCAAAACACAAGAGACAGGGCAGAGCACACTGAACAGAAGTTAGGCAGAGTGCCTGTGAAAATGCAAAGGCTGAGAAGGTTAACAAAACAGTGATCTCACTTCTGACAGATAACCGGAAAGAACCAAGCCATGTTGTCAAACACCGACAAGCCCTGGCCTGGCTGCCCGCCAACATGCCAGCAAGCAGTCTCACCCAGCGTCCTGCCATTTGACTCCACGTTCCTTTAAACATGACCTGGACTACGCCTGGGGAACACCGTGACCACAGTTAGATTCTGTGCTTCCTTCCTTTCTTGTAGCTCCCCAACTTAGCTCCGAGTCCTAGTCTGGCGAACTGGGGGAGCCCAGAAGGAGCTGTCTAGGAAGAGAAAAGCTGGTTGCTGTAGCATATGCTACCGCATATCCTTCCAGAAACAATCAGTGCTTTCTCTCTGGCCATCCCAGTCTACGCAGCTCAGGCTAGCTTTTACAAAAACATATGCATACTGACACACTCATATTCACCCAAATACCCACTCACACACTCACTCACAACAAACCCGAACACACTGCCATGAAGTAGATACCGACTCACAGTGACCTTAAAAGGACAGACTTGAATGGCCCCTGTGGGTTTCGGAGACGGTCCTATTCCTGGGAATAGGAAGCCTCGTCTTTCTCCCGCAGAATTGTTGGTGGTTTCCAACAGCTGACCTTGTGGTGCTTGACCCACTGCACCACCAGGGTCCCCCATATTCCCGCACAGGGAGGGAGAGAAGAAGGCAGAAAAACTGCCCACTGTCACAGTGAGTCAAATGATTCTTCCTGGCCTGTGGTGTACATACTCTGTGATCTTCGTCATGGCGGGGTAAGACAGAGAAAACGCTCAGGGGCAGAAGCTGCCAAGGATGTGGGGAGGACGTCTATGTTGTCTTTGGCCCCTTGGGACTCTTTTCCTCCCTCATGAAGTAAGGTTTGTATGGGTCTAACCTACACGCACCCCCACACGGGGAGTGTGGGGAGCAAGTCTGCCCAGTCATTCCCCTCCTGTGGAGATGAAGTCACCTCCAAGTGCTCTCCTGCGTTCCTGAGTGTAACTGGCAGCCTGTTTTTCTCCTGCCTCCCTCTCCTGCAGGTGTCCTCTGAGTGGCCTCAGGTGGTGGCTGAGACTACAGAGGCCTGTGGGTGAATGGTGGAGCTTCTACCTGCTGGGAGTGGAGCCCAGCTCTAGCCAAGTTCAGCCAACCTTGGCAAGCCCCAAACTGGATTTTCCCAGCTGGCCCTCACTTGGTGTTACTTCATGTTACACAAGAAAGGGAATTCATTAACCGTGCCCTTGGATGGGTTGGGATCCTTATGCTTTTGTGGAATGCTGCTTATAGATGCATTCACACAGCAGAAAAATAGCCTGTGAAAAACTAAGAACCTACTTCAGGGCTCTAAAAAACATTCCTTTTCCTTCATGGATGCTTAGAACACATGGTATAATTGGGGTGGTGCAATAGGGGAAAACAGCATTCTTTATTATTGTGGTACAAATACAGGTAATACCATTTGTGAAGTCAACCTTTTTCACATGGAAAGTTCAGTGCCACCAGTGACGTGAATCGTGTTCTATGACCAGCATACTCTTTTGAAGACCAAATTAGGGGACCTGCTTTGTTTTTTAGAGACTAAAAAATTGAGCACTAATTTCTGTGCAGTACAATGAACCCTTTTTCATGTACATTGTGTGAGTTTTGACAAAGGTGTGCGTGCACGTGGCCACCACCACAATGAAGCCACAGAGCACAGTCATCACTCCAAAAGGACCCTATCCCTTTGAAATCAATCATCTTCCTTCATTCTGGCTCATTCGGATCATTCCATTGATCTGACTCGGGTCCCTGTAACTTGTTTCTTTCAGAACTTAAAATAAATGGAGTCACGGAGCATGTAGCCTTGTGAGTCTACTTCTTTTTCCCTCGGCGGAATGCTTTTGCGATTGACCTATGTCCTTCATTCCCTTTTATTGCCGAGTGTTGTTGTTGTTGTTAGGTGCCATAGAGTCGGTTCCAACCCACAGCACCGCAGAATGAAGGACTGTCCGGTCTTGACCACCCTCACCATTGTTCTTATGCTGGGGCCCACTGTGCAGGCACAGTTGTCCATCCATCTCATTGAATGCTGACCTCTTTCTCGCTGTCCCTCTACTTTAACAAACATGATGTCCTTCTCCAGGAACTGGTCTCTCTGGACAACATGTCCAAAGTATGTAAGGTGACATCTTACCATTTATGCCTCTAAGGAGCACTTTGGCCATACTTCAAAGAAAGATTGGCTTGTCCTTTCAACTGTCCATGGTGCTTGCAGTATTTTTCTTCAGCACGCCAATGTAAATGCATTGATTCTTCACTGGTCTTTTTTATTCCATGTCCGCCTTTCACATGCAGATGAGATGACTGAAAACGCCACGGTTTGGGTCAGGCACACCCCAGTCGTCAAAGTAACATCCTTGGTTTTCAACACTCTAAAGAGATCTTGTGCAGTAGATTTCCATAAGGCAACTCATCTTTTGATCTCTTGACTGATGCTTCCATGAACATTGCTTGTGGATCGAAGTAAGACAAAGTCTTCGACAGCTTTAAACTTTTCTCCATTTATCATGATGTTACCCATCACTCTAGTTGGAGCATTTTGGTCTTCTTTACATTAAGTTGCAATCTACACTGAAGGTTGCAACTCTTTTATCTCCATGAACAAGTGTTTCAAGTCATCTTCACATTCAGCGAGCAGGGTTGGGTCCTCTGCCTATCACAGGTTATTAATAAGTGTTCCTCCCATCCTGATGCTGAATTCTTCTTCATATAACACAGCCTTTCTGAGGATTTGCTCATCATGTAGACTGAATAAATATAGAGACAGGCCACAACACTGACACACACCTTTTCTGATTTTAAGCCATGTAGTATTGCCTAGTTCTGTTAGCACTGTTGCCTCTTGATCCATGTACAAATTCTGCAAGAGCACGAGGAAGTGTTCTGGAGTTCCCATTCGTAAGCTTATCCAGAGTTTGTTAGGATCCACACAGTCAAATGCCTTGGCAAAGTCAATAAAACACAAGTAAACATCTTTCTGATACTCTCTGCTTTGAGCCAAGATCCATCTGACATCAGCAATGATATCCCTTGTTCTACATCCTTTCTGGCCTGAACCTCTGGCAGCTCATTGGCTGCATATTGCTGCAACTGTTGGTATATGATCTTAAGCAAAACTTATTCGCATGTGATGTCAATAAGATTGTTCTATAGTTTGAGCATTCAGTTGGGTCACTTTTCTTTGGCCTGGGCACAAATGTGTATCTCTTCTGGTCAGCTGACCAGCTAGCTGTCTTCCAAATTTCCTGGCGTAGACTAGTGAATGCTTCCAGTGTTGCATCAGCATATTGGCACATTTCAGTTGATATTTCATCAATTCCTGGAGCCTTGTTTTTGGCTAATGCTTTTGGTGCAACTTGGATTTTTTCCTTCTGGATCATTTGTTCTTATTTATAGGCTACCTTCTGAAGTGGTGGAAGGGCGACTAGCTAGTTCTTTTGGGTACAGTGACTTTATATATTCTTTCCATTTTCTTTTGATGTTTCATGCATCTTTCAATATTTTGCCCATGGAATCTTTCAATCTTGCAACTTGATTTTTTTTCTTGAGTTCTTTTAGTTTCAGATATCCTGAGTGTGATCTTCTCTTTTAGTTTTCTAACTCTAGGTCTTTTCACATTTCATTATATTTGGCTGTTTTCTCGAGTTGCCTTTGACTCTTCTATCAGATTTCCTTCATTCTTCCATTTGCTTTAGCTACTCTACAATTAAGAGCAAGTTTCAGAGTCTCTTCTGACATCCACTTTGATTTTTTTCTTTCTTTCCTGTCTTTTTAATGATCCTTTGCTTTCTTCATGAATGTTCTTGATGATATCCCACAGCTTATTGGGTCTTCTGACATTTGTATTTAATACATCAAATCTGTTCTTGGGATATTCTTGAAATTTGGGTGGGATAGACACAAGGTCATATTTTGGTTCTGGTGGACTTGTTTTAATTTTCTTAAACTTCAGCATGAACTTAAATATGAGCAATTGATGGTCTGTACCACAATCAACCCCTGGTATGGTTTTAGCTGCTAATCTTGAGTTTCTCCATCTTCTTCCCATAGATGTAGTCAGTGTGATTTTTGTGTCTTCTGTCTCAAGAAGTCCATGTGTTTGAAGCCCTTTGTGTTGCTGCAAAAAGTTATTTTCTATGAAAAAGTTATTGGTTTTGCAAGACTCTATCATGAGATCTCTAGCTTCCTTTGTATCAGCATGTCCATATGTTCCAACTACGGTTCCTTCTTCTTTATTGCCAATGTTTGCATTGCAGTTTCCAATAACTATCAATGCATCTCGATTGCATGATTGATGAATTTCCAACTGATGTCCTCGGTAGAATTCTTCAATATCTTCCTCACTGGTTTTTGTGTAGTGCATAACTTTGAATAATAGTGGTATTGATTGGATTTTCCAAAGGCAAATCGATGTACTTCTATCACAGACAGCATTGTACTTCATGATTGATGTTGCAATGTCCTTTTTGACAGGGAATGTAACGCTGTTCCTCTTGACTGTGTTATTTCTAGTGTAGTGACTCATATGATTTTCTGATTCAAAATTGTTCGTACCAGTCCATTTCAGCTCACGAGTGCCTAGGACATCCATCTTTATGCATTCCATTTCATTTTTGAATACTTCCAATTTTCCTAGATTCCTACTTCACACATTCCAAGATCTGATCATTACCAGACTTTTGTAGCTATTTCTCCTTACCTTGAGGCGCACCCCATCAGCAAGTGCAGATACTGAAGGCTCTGCTCCCACAGGCTTTACTGGACGCACGTTACCATGGTTGACTCCATTCTGAGAAATCAGCTCCTTCTCAGTCACATTTTGAGTGCCCTCTGGTCCAAGGGGACCACCCTCCGGCATCATCTCCTACAGTTCTCTTCTTCCATTCATTAGACCTGCAATATCTGATCGTGTTTTGAAGTTATGCATAAGGGTTTCAATGGTTCTTTCCTCCGGAGTGAGGAGTCGAGTTCTTGGTCATCTCTTTCAGACATGAAGCTCTGCTGAAACCTGTTTGTTTTGGGTTGACCTTGCTGGCGTTTGAAAAGCCACTGACATAACTTCCAGTATCACAGCAACGCCCAAACCATCATAATACGACAAACTAACACAAGTGGTGGTGTTTCTGAGTAGTGTTCCAGTATCTGGAGAACCTTGGTTTTTTTATTCACTCAGCACTTAGAGGACATTTAGACTCTTCCCAGGTTGGGCTACCATGACTCAAATCTTGATAAAGTTCGGTGTACACATTTTAGTATGTGAACGTACATTTTTTCACTTTTATTAGGTAAGTATTTGGGTGTGTGATTGTTAGAGCATATGTTAAATATACGTTTGAAATTGCAAGGCACTATTAAATGTCTTCAGAATGGTCATGGTGTTACTGGAGTTGTTCCAAAGGAACTACCATTGCCCAATGGGTGCGATAAAAGGAAGAATTTTATTGTGCCAACACATGGCTCAGTGGATTGGTATCCAGAAACTGAACCCCCTACTTGGGGTCTTGAGGATGTTTATAGGGAAGGGGTTGCTCACACAGGGCTCTTAGGGATTGGCTGGCTAGCAGCGGCAAGCAGGGTACAGAAGCAGAAGCAGGAAGGTGGGATACAGAAGTGGAAGCAGGAGGTTGGGGGAGTGGGGGTGGGGGTAACGGTTACTGAGGCTTTTCATATTCCTTAACTCTCTTTGTCTCTGAAACAGCGAATTGTCCCTGCCTGAATGGATGACTATTTTAGGAACTTCATGATATTTGTTTTCATCAATCTAATACATGTGTGCTGGTACAACAGTTAAGCACTCAGTGGGGAATCCAAAGGTTGGTCATTCTAACCCACCCAGAGGTTTTGCCCAAGAAAGACCTGGTGATTGGCTCCCAACCTAGAAAACTGTATGGGACAATTCTATTCTGTTACCTAGGGTCATTGTCTGTGAAAAGCAACTATGTGACACCTAATTACCACAACAGGTCTATATGTCTGCCATCATGGTGGTTTAATTTGCATTTCCTTAATAAATAAAGGTGTTGGGAATATTTTCATGTCATTATTTGTCACCCGTAGAACTTCCTTTTTAACGTATCTATTCAAATCTTTCCCCATTTTTAATTGGGTGACCTGTTTTGTTATCGTTGAGCTTTGTACCCTTAATCAAATATATTTGTATTTTAAAATATTTTTTCCAAGTCTCTTGATTTTATTAACAGTGGTTTTTGAAAATAAAAGCTTTTTAAAAAATATAGTCCAGCTTATCCATTTTTATTCTATGAGTGATATATTTGATGTCATAACTGAAAAATCTTTGCCTCACCCCAGGTCAGAAAGATTTGTCAGAATACCTGTTTTTAATCCTGACTGGGCAGCTGATCCCAGACAACTCATTCACCCTTTCTCTGCTTACTTTACCCTCTGTGCAAGGTGCAAGTTGACATCGGTCACTGTTGTTCACAGGGTTTGAAAGCCGGGACCATATTTATAACAGAGGTGCTGCAAGGGTTCTTATACGGGTGCTGCTTATAAAGGTGGCAGAAGGATACCTGGGGCCTCCTCTTATGGGATGTCTTTGGCAATGGTTTTCTATCTTCAGTACTTACACAAATCAATGGAGGAGTTTGTAAAAATACAGATTCTGATTCAGTAGGAGGATCCCTGCTGGCATAATGGACTACATGCTATGCTGCTAACCACAAGGTCAGTAGCTCAAACCCACCATCTGCTTCATGGGAGAAAGATGAGGCCGTCTGCTCCCATAAAGATTTAAAATCTTGGAAATCCACAGAGGCGGTTCTATTCTGTCTTCAGGGTCACTCAGAGTCAAATCGACTTGATGGCAGTGAGTGAGAACTGGAAGGTTTAGGTTCTGAATTTCTAGCAAGTTCCAGGTGATGGCTGGGATCCTGGTTCAGGGACAACCCTTTGAGTGTTGCAAAGCAACAGTTTCCTCTTAAGATAAAAATGTGAGTTCTGCCTTTGGATTTCTATGGCATGCTTATTCCATATACTACAAGGAGAACAAAATTCTTCCACCTCAGTCACTCTCTTTTCATTCCTTCTACCTGTGTCATTATTATCTCCTAGTAACTGATGGGTACATTGAGGCCCAGCTGAGGTCGAGTTCCTTGGAACCTGGCAGAATTGAGTAGGGAAGAATGCCAGCCAGCAGGGAGCTAGCACCATTGTGAACTATAGGAAAAAGCCAGTGTAATACTGAGAACTTGTTCTGTTGCATCAGAAATCCAAATTTGCTTAAAGGAAAACGGCAAGTCTTTTAGCTCAGGTAACAAAAAATGTTGAGGTTACTGAAGTTTCAGGTACAGTTGGATCTAGGTGTTTGGATGATATTGTTAGGAATCTTGTTCTCCGAAAGTTTAGTTCTGCTCTCTGAATTGGCTTTGCTCCCAGCAAACTCTCCCTGTGCCATGGCAAGAAGATCCCTGGTTGGTCTAGGTCTACAATGCATTAGCTTAGCACCACCTATTGAAAGCCAATTCCCCTTTTACAACAGTTTCAGCAAATATCCTGCATTTTAGTGCCATTGGCTTAGCTGAGGCTGTAGGGGGGATGCAGTGATTTGATGGGTCACGCCGAGGCCTTGTATACAGGCTTGAACTTATGAGGGTGGAGTTGGCTTCACTTGAACCATTTGGATCTAAAGTGTGAGAGCAAACTTTCCCCAAAGAAGACAAGCAGGTGTTGTTGTTACTGGAATTGGGTTCTGGTCTTACCAAGAGAAAGATTTGCTTTTGGATGGCTAGGGCCTCTCAGAGAGGTTTATTTTGAAGCTCCTAGGAAAACTCCTGGTGGTTAGTGGGCTGCACTGTGGGCTGCTAACCACACAGTCAGCAGTTCAATATACCAGCAGATCCATGGGAGAAAGATGAAGCTTTCCACTCATAAAAAAGTTACAGTCTACCCTATCCTAGAAAAGAGTTCTACCTTGTCATGTAGCGTTGCTTTGAGTCAGCATTGACTATCCAGAAGGATTTGGAGGAAGGAGGAAACATTGCCCAGCTACAAGAACAGACTTAGTATTTCTTGCTCGCTTCCCACATGCCTGCCCCAAATTGAGTTTTGTAAGGTCTCCTCAGTGCTCAAGATTCTTGGTCACCTCCATCAGGGCAGCAGGGGCTTGGTCTATCCAAGTCTCCACCTTTGCTGCCTCTCTCTGACTCACGATTAAGTAAAATCAGAGAATGGAAGCTGGGTAGAGAAACAATAGGGTCCACTTCTAAAATCCCAAACCAGCTCCACTGCTGAGGCCATTCGAACTCATAGCCACCCTTTATAGGGTTCCCGAGACTTTGTAAACCTGGCGGGAGCAGACAGCCTCGTCGGCCTTCCATGGAAAGGTTAATGTGTTTGAACTGGCAACTCTGCCCTTCCCAGTGCATCACTTCCCCAACCAGGCCATCAAGGCTCCTCAACGAGGCCCAAACCCCAAACTCACTGCCCATGCAGTCACTGCCGACCCAGAATGGCAGCGTTGAACCGCCCCTGTGAGTTTCTGAGACCTAGAAACTTGCTTCTCTCCCCCAGAAGCTGGCTGGTGGTTTCAAACTGCTAACCTTGTGCTTCGCAGCCCGATGTGGAACACTATGCCACCAGGGCTACTCACTCACTGCCCTGGACTCACAGTGACTGTACAGGACAGCCTCCTTTGCATGTTCGAGGCTGTCACTGTTTACAGACAGGAGAAGAATGTCCCGTCTTTCTCCTACCGAGCCACTGGTACTTCCCAGCAGCTGACCTTGCAGATCGCAGTTCAACGTGCAACCACGAAGCCCCCAAGGCTCCTACCAGGGCTCCAGTCATGAGTTCATGTCCCTGAAAGCCTGTTTGTCATTTGTTGTTGCTTGTTTGTTTTAAGGCGTGGTGGGGGTGGGGTGGGGAGGTGGGGGGGCAGGCGGCACATTCAGGAAACACTCTCCTTATGCCTTTGACGGCAAGCCTCCTCTTCAGCACGCAGCCTCTCTCCTTCTCCTCAGATTCCTGTCCACGTTCTATTGCAGCCCCCCAATCTCCAGAATCAAGGATTTTCTGGATACCTTTCCTATTCTGATAAATGTATTCACATGTCAATGCTCAAGATTTATATTATGACTCCGCCCAGAAATGAACCCCCAAACCAAACACCCTCTGTCATCGAGTCGATTCCAACTCACAATGCCCCTGTATGGAATTTCCGAGGCTATGTATCTTTATAGGAGCAGACAGCCTCATTTTTCCAGAGGAGTCGCTGGTGAGGTCGAACCTCCAACCATGCGGTTCATAGTCCAGCGCTTATCCAACAGCGCCATGAGGGTTCCTTCCAGAATCACTTGGATTTGACATAAGAATTCTAAGCACAGGGCAATGCTTGATAAAAAGCAATTGTGCACCAACACATTGCAGGCTTTGGGGGCGGTGTGTGTGTGGGGGGTGTCCCCTGGTCCTGTAAAATCATCGCCCGGGGTGTGCTCACCCAGACACTTGGTTATGGTCATAGCCTACCAGTCCTAGAACAATCCCCTCTGTCTGGAGGTGGCAATAGGAAAAGGTGGTGTGACAGCCGGGCTGATTAAAGGCAATGGCAGGTCGGTCTTGGGAGGGACCGTGAAGTGGGAGTGCAGGTGGGAAATCTTGCCTAATTATCAATGTGAAAGCCTGAAAACTGAGGGCTGAGGAGGGGACCATGCCTGCCGTGTCCCCGGCAGACAGAAGAGGCTGCTCTGGGCCTGATAGCCATCAAGTGCAGTCATGCAGGTGGTGAGAAACACCCCCGGTGGCCGTCTGTCAGTCTGTGGACAGACCTGCGTGACTCCCCAGCAGACAGCTGTGTGTTTACTCAGAAACCAAGGACACACAGACCCCAGAGAATGGCTCTGACTTTGGAAAAACTGGTTCTGACCAGTGATGGGAATTTTTTGTAAGATGGAGCATCAGCTCCATCGTGTCAGATTAGGTTGATAGAGGGCATTTTATGGAAGGACACAAATTCCAGCTCCAGTGACAGTACTCCAGTGTCAATAGCGAATCTAAACAGGCTGTCTAATAAAATGAGAAAGAATGCGTACAAAGTGTCCTGACCTCCCCCCTTCGGAATGCATGAGCTGTGAGCCTACACTTGGCACCTGCAGGCACCTCCCGCTCATTTGCTCACCGCACACAATGGTCCCCTGTGTGCATCGCCCTCCTGGGCCCATGGGAAGGGCACTTGCTGTGTGCACAGTTGACTACAGTAGTACTGCGCACGGTAATCATTAACCCGAAATGGCATTTACGATGATGAGATGGCGGTGTGCGCTGCTCTCCCTTCATCCTGGCAGCAAACAGAATGTACTGACTCCCAAACAGGTAGGACCAGTTGCTGCGAGGCCCTCAAAGACGCAGTGTTTTGCTCTGGAATTAGCCAGGCATAATGGGCCCATTGAGTCTGGCAACAGGCGTTTTCCTCATTGGGCTGCACACATCATGTTGGGTCTGGACCCCAGGGACTGGTGGGGAAGTTGGTGTTCTTTGATGGGCCTTGTTCACTCCCAGGAAGACAGAGCCCCCAAAGTGAGGGCCCAAGCCTAGGAAGTGCTCTTGATCCGTGCACAGTCTTCTTTCAGAAGAGTCAGGGACTAAGGTGGTTTCCGAACTAAAGCAAGGCTCTGTCACGCCATCACCTCAGGGCCTTTTTGGCCTCCTGGCTTTGTTAGCTAGGGGAGACTCAAACTCTAAGAGTAGCAGGGCTTGGGAGGAGGAAACAAAATTGGGTAGTTTACTCAAAGTCACAGAACCCAGGCCAGAACTAGAAGGATGACCACTTCACTCCAAGTTCATGTATTCTGGGGTCTTGGGCTGCTGTGAGGTCAGCAGTTGAAACCATCAATTGCTCCAAAGGAGCAGGAGGAGGCTGTCTACTCCCGTGAAGAGTTCCGGTCCTGGAAACCCACCGGAGCAGCTCCACCCTGCCCTGTAAGGTATAGGAGTCAGAACTGACTCAATGACAGTGAGCTTGCTTTCAGTTTTTGAAAGGTCTCTTTGGAGACGGAAGGAGCTCAGGTTTCTCACATTCAGGGTTCCGGGGTCCCTCTTTCCTTGGGCCCCTGACACTGACGGGACTGGAAGAGAAGAAGCAGTGGGTGTGGTGAATTAGTGGAAGAGAATGTAGATTCCACCTCAAGTGCCTCGGTCCTGGTTGTGTGGTGGTGAGCAGATCCCTTCACATCTCTGGACCATAGTTACCTCATCTTCAAAGAGAGAAATCTGGGATGGATGATCCCCAGGGCCACCCATAGCACTCATTCCGGTAGATGACATTCTGCCATGAGCAGGTACTCTCTATACACCTAGCAGGCACTTTCTATACACCTAGTAGGCACTCTCTATACACCTAGTAGGCACTCTCTATGCACCTATACACGTAGCAGGCACTCTCTAGGCACCTAGTAGGGGTGAAGTTGGGGTGCTAAAAGGGAAAGGAAGCTGTGAAAACCACACCATGGATTTGGAGCTTTTAGGTCTCTCCCAGTGATGGAGCTGAGCACTCATGAGAAGCGATAACATGCTAATTAGGATCTTTATTGTTATTGTTAGATGCCACTGAGTCACCTTGGACCCACGGCAACTTCTCCCATGCAGAGTAGGCTTGGTCTCTAAGGTTTTCAAGAGTGTGATTCTTTGGAAGCAGATTGCTAGATCTTTCTCCTCTGGGTCAACTTGAACTTCTAACTTTTTCGTTAGGAGCTGAACTCAATACACCCTATTAACTTTTTGGTTGGTAGTACAACTCAAACATTCACACCTGTGAGACTCCAGTTGGATGTTACAGTTGATTTTATCTGATTTGTTCCATGTTCAGGTTCTGGATTTTCAGATGTGGCATCTTGCACAAGGTCACCTGGGGACTGGTATTAGATTCAAGCCTACAAACCTATTTTCTTGCTTCCTGTTGGTAGCTCTTTCCACTGATACTATAGCCATTTGTACCCAGTACTGGAGGCTAGACTGCCCATCAGTCAGCAGCAACAGCAAGAAAGAGATCCTTGTGACCACCTAGTAATGGTGTGATACCAGCTATTGAGCCCAGATTCTGCTGCCCATGTTACCTACATCAGTTCATCTGTATTTTATTGCAAACCCATGACCAAGCCAAAAATCCAAGTGCACTGCCACCAAGTCAGTACTAACTTATAGCGACCCCATAGGATGGGGTAGAACTGCCCCATGAGTTTCCAAGACTGTAACTCTTTACAGGAGTGCAGAGTCTCATCTTTCTCCCTTGGAGCTGCTGGTGGTTTTGAACTGCTGCCCTAGAGGTTAGCAGCTGAATGCATAACCACTATGCCACCCGGGCTCCTCAACCAATGACAGGTATGTGCTTATAATTTTGTATAAAGATGTGGAAGGGAAAGCTTAGCAGGTTGGAAATAAGACTTCTCGTAGTAATAGTCACCTCAGTAGAATCATCAGAACCTGGGTAACCTCAGGGAGTCAAAAAGTGAACCAAGTTCAGCCCACGTCTCATTCCTTTGAGGCAGAGATCAGACAAGCCTCCACCCCAACAACCTTCCACAACCAATTCAGCCACCAGTTGTCTCTCCCATAGCACACTACTTCTCTGCTGGGCTTGCTAGTATTACAGCCTGATACCCATGTGATGGCGTTTTTAGAAGGTCCCTTGCTTCTGTCTCTGCTTCTTTCACTTCTCTCTCCTTTTCCCCTTCTGCTTTATTTCTGCCTCCAAAACCCGGTGGCGCCGGATGCTTAAATAACAAGCATCTTGTTATTTTCAAGGCATAACACTCTCACCAGGGTCATGAATTGCCCCATCTCCTCTTTGTAGGCCACTGATACTTCATTTGTGTAGTAGACTACAACTTCTCTAGTTTGCACAATCTATTGACCAATCCTTGCCAGGCAGACTGCCTGCCGTTCCAAGGCCAGATAAAAAACATAACAACCAAAGTGTTTACATTTACAGCAAGCAAAGTTGGAAGAAAGTAACAGACCTTTTGGTCTAAACCAAAATGGGGCAAATAGAAATTATCAGGGACTAGGAGGAAAATATCTCAGGCTGTTTTGCCGAGAAACCCAAGCCACAGATCACATAAAGGAACTCATTTCACCACAAGGATGCTTTGCCTGAAGTCACAGATGTAAAGCGTGAACCCAGGTGCCGTGTCAGCGGAATCTGCTCATCTAGACACTGCACTACTGCACTATGCTGCTGGGAGGGGAGGGAGAGCCATAGCACTCTTGCAGCGCTATGAAAAGATTTTATAAAGATGCATTTTTAATGACTTCAGCATTCCTTGCTAAAATACCTATTGGTGAATAGAGTACCCCATTGGGGGCGCAGCGTCTTCATGGGTGCATTCCATCAGAACTCTGGAGACAGGCCCTAGCTGTCCTTGTCTGGTGTTCTCCAGCTTCCAACTACGGCATCTTCTGGGGCTGCTGTGCTTCCAGGCAGGCTACGCCACTAAGCCCAGGCAAAGGACAATTCCATGAAGAGTGAGGGATTTCTAGAACACTCCAAAGAGGAAGAAAACAATATGCCCTTTATCTGGCTACTGCTGTTGAAACAGACAAGACACCAGTTCAAAATGAAAGAGACTCTTGTCCAGTGGGAATTCTGTCTCACTATTTGATTAGACAGTGGTGGGCAGTAAGGAGGACATGATGGAAGCTGTTGCTGTTAGGTGCTGTCCGGCTGGCTCTGATTCACAGTGACCTTGTGTTTAAAGGAGTGAAGCAATGCCCCGCCCTCCACCTACCTCACCATTATTCCTACGTCTGAGTCCCTCGCTGCTGCTATTGCGTCAATCTATCCTGTAGAGGATCTTCCTGTGTTTCTCTGCTCCTCTATTTGATCAAGCACATGAACCTTTTCCAGGGACTGGTCTCTCCTGCGACCATGTCCAAAGTACTTAATACGAGCCTCCTGGCTGTACTTCTTCCAAGACAGATTGGTTTGTTCTTTCGGCAGTCCATGATACTTTTGGTATTCTTTGCCAGCGCCACAACTCAAAGGCATTGATTCTTCTTCAGTCTTCGTTATTCAATGTCACACTTTCACCTGCCATGAGGCTATACAAAATACCATGGTTTGGGTCAGGCACATCTTAGTCCGCAAAGTAACATTTTGCTTCTCATCTCTTTGAAGAGACCATGTGCAGCAGATTTACCCAATGCAGTGTGTCATTTGATCTCTTGAATGCTGCTTCCATGAGCACTGATAGTGGATCCACGCAGGATGAAATCCCTGACAACTTCAATTTTTTCCCATTTATCATGTTGTTACCTACTGGTCCAGTTGTGAGGATTTTGGCTTTCTTTGCATCGAGTTGCAATCTATCCTGAAGGCTGTAGTCCTGGATCTTCATTAGCAAGTGCTTCAAGTCCTCCTCACTTTCAACAAGCAAGGTCGTGTCATCTGCCTATCACAGGTGATGAATAAGCCTTCCTCTGATCCTGATGCTGAGTTACTCTTTATATAATGTAGCTGCGCTGGTTAATTGTGCAGAGACAAATGCTGAACTACCACACATATGCTACCTCCTGAAATGAGGGAAAGCGTGACTAAGTATGGCGAGAGAACACAATCTTGACGCACACCTTTCCTGATTTTAAACCCTGTGGTTTTCCCTGGTTGTGTTTGCCTTACTGCCTCTTGTTCCAGGTACAGGTTCCTCATAAGTACAATGAGGTGTTCTGGAATTCCCATTCTTCTCAAGGTTATCCATAGTGTGCTATGATCCACACAGTCAAATACGTTGGCATAGTCAATAAAACACCAGTAAACATCTCTGTGGTATTCTCTGCTTTGAGCCAGCATCCTCTGTTTTCACATCTTCCTCTGAATGTGGCCTGGACCTCTGGCAGTTTCCTTTCATTGTTCTGCTGAAACCGTTGTTGGATGATCTTCAGCAAAATCTTACTTGCCTGTGACATCAATCAGATTGTTCTCTGTGACTTCTTTTGGGCCATCTTTCTTTGGAATGATTACAAATATGAATCTCCTCCATGCAGTTGGCCAAGTAGCTATCTTCCAAATTTCTTGGCAAGATGATGTGGAAACACATCATCACGGATGGCACTACTTCCTCAGTCTTGTTTGCGTGGTTTCAAACTTGAGAGGCTAATCTTTGGTCACGATCTCTGACGATGTTCTGTTTCTAGTCATTAGGTTTTCAGCATCTGACAATGCTTCAATGCTATCCAGAAGGTTTTCAGTGGCTAATTTCTCAGATGTGGACAGCCTATTCCTTCTTTGCAGTCAGTTCTTAGTCTGGAAGCTCCATTGAGTTCTGTTCACTTTGGGTGACCCTGTTGGCATTTGCAATGCTGGTGTGGTAGTTACATAATCTGTTGTCAATGTGAGACTCTTATAAGTGCAGGGGTGGAGTTTAGCCCATCAGACAGGTCGCAGCTTGATGACCTCATTTGGAGACGCTAAGGAGATAAATAGCTCGCTGGAGGCAGGACACACACTCACTCCCTACAAGACATTCCTGTGGATGAGACATGGAGCTACACTAGAGCCCTGGAGCGAGAGGAGCCATGTGGAGACCCATACCACCACCACTGGATCCACAAGAATTTCCACCCACTGATCTGTGATTGGCATCATTGCATGTGTTTTGTGAGTCTGAAGAGGAATTAATTTATAGCTTGGTATCAGACTTATGGACTTGACCTGGAGTGGACCAGGATGTTTGCTCAATATTCAAATTGCTCTTGTATATAAAGTTCTTTCTTATACACATATGAGTGTCTACGAATTTGTTTCTCTAGTCTACCCAGACTAACACAGCTGGTGACATAACTTCTAGCAACACACCAGCCACCACTACCACAAACTAACTGACAGGCGCTCACTGGAGAAATGCGTGGAAATGTTCACCTGCATGCAAGAGTCATTTTCAAAATGCTCAGAGGAAGAACCCTTTTCTTTATATATTTCTGAAGAGATTCATTCCTGAAATCATCTCCAAAATTGATAAGAAAATCCCTATTTTCTCAATGGATAGGTCAAGTTTTGCCTCAGGGATACAGCAATTGGCATTTTGTCATGGAACCCCAGAGGATGAGGCAGAGAAAGAGGAAGAGACTGTGTTGCCAAATGGCTGCTTCACTCCAGTGAATGTTGACATCAGGTCATAAAATGTTCCTTATAGAATTTAATTCTAGGAAAAATGTTTGGCTTTATCACACTGGATCCAGCTGACCTAAGGAGACAGCATGCCAGAATCGCACGGCCTCTTGTGGCAGGCCTGATCTAGAGTTGCTTCTGCCTCATAAGCATTTGGGTCTAACGGTGGCCTGGGCTTGTAGAGCCAGGATTTAGTAAACATGCCTGTGAGGTTTTGATTTACCTTAAACTGGCTATGCTATCACCAGACACCACAGATACTTCTTCAGCTTCTTCCCATAACCTCCAGCCAAGTCTGGGCCCCCAGTGATTATTTCTGGGTGTCTTTCTGATACTTTTGTATCACAATAGCTATTTAAATAGTGATGTGTACAATTATTTGCTTAATATAATTTGTCCCTACCAAGCTGTAAGCACCAGAGAGGAGATTCTGGGTCTAATTTCTCAGTACCAAACACCATGTTAGCACCAGTAGATACTCAATAAATGTTTGTTGGAAAAAGGGGGCATGAATGTAGAGAATTCACATTAAAAATGGATGGGGAAATATTAGGAGTGAAATGATCTTACATTCATTTTCTTTCTTTCTTTTTAAATTCATTCACGTTCATTTCAACACTGGGAAGTGAGGCCAGGACGGTGGGAGAGTTGGGTTATAAAAGCTATAACTAGAATCCAGATTCTCAACTTCTATTCATCCACGGAGGGAATTTCCTTTCATTTCTGCCCTTGGCTCAAACAATAAAGATACTAATTCTTCTATTTGGGAGCCCAATTACTTCACCTCCAAATATACTGTAACCTTTCCACTTTTCTGCATCTCCATTATGATTGTGCATAGCTGAACCACACGTATCTTTTTGCCTGGAATTGCAGACACCTCCTAAATAGTCCCCTGCTTGCCCTTTCCACCCTCTTCCACACAGGAGGGAGCTTCCAAACGTGAATGGATAATAAGTTCTATTACCTTTGAATTCCATTTTTCCATGAACTTTTAAAGTCACATAGTACATCAGCCGGAGTGATCTTTTAACAATATGCACTGTAGAAGATCATTTCTCTGCTTCAGCCTATCAGCAGGGGTATCAAATGTGCTGCTGTTGCCAAGGCCACATCAAGTGATAGAGGAAGACTCCCTATAGAATTTTCTAGGTTTTAACCTTTCCAGGAAGGAACTCTGGTGGTGCAGTTGTTACGTGCTTAACTTTTAGCTGAAAGGTTGGCATCAAGCCACCAGCCATTCCATGGGAGAAAGATGTGGCAGTATGCGTTTTAGAGATTCTTAGTCCTGGAAACAAGATGGGATTGTTCTATTCTGATCTATAGGGTTAAAATCTACTTGATGACCAGGAGATTTTTGTTTACTTGCTTGTTTAATCTTTACAAAGTAGATCCCCAGGGTTTCCTCCCCCAATCTGTCAGCTTTCAATTAGCAGGTGAGTGCTTAATTGTTGTGTCACTGGACTCTTTGTTCCCAATCATTGTTGCTGTTAGATGCCATTGAGCTGAGTCTCTTCCGAGCATATTACCCGATGTACAGTAGAAGGAAACATTGCCCCGGGGTTACGACCCACAGGTTGAGAACCGCTGCTTATAAACCCTACACCAGCTAGCCCTTGCCCCTGCTCCTATTTCTGTCGCTCAATCATTTCCAGTTTGATTTTTTTTCCCCCAAGGCACTTCCTGGCAGATATTTCTATGACTGCACCCTTCCGTACCCACCACCACCTCTCTGAGTAGCTGTACAAAGATGCCCATTCCACGCTTTATACCAGACTTTCTATAGCATCATTTTGTTTTGCTGCATTCAGAGAGCAAATCACTTTCTCTGAAACACCTTGTTTTCTTGTATATCATCTGTCATACTGTACTCACATGTAAATTCCATGAAAGTTGAGACTATATTTTGTACAATGTTATACGCTTAGCATCTATTGTTGTTGAGTGCTGAGGTAGTTAGTTTATTGTGCCAACCTGGCTGATAAACACATGTAGGGTTAATTGAAGGGCAGAGGGATAAATGGCTCGGTGAGCCTCACCTTTCTAGTTCCTGGGTCTCTTGCTCTGTGATGGTCAGACCAGGGTGCAGCTGCCTTAGCCAGTTCCTGCTTCAGCTGGCAAGGCTCAGTTTCTGCAAGACATTCCCAAGGAGAAGCCACATGAACCTACCCTGATGCAGCCCTGGGTGCTGGAGCAGCCATGTGGAGACCCCTGCCAGCGCTGAGATACTTACATATTCACTGACTCGGCTTTCCTCCTGCAGTCAGCATCATTGCATATGTTTTGTGAGATGGAGGAGGACTTTGTGGAATATGAGTTAATGTTGGACTTGTGAGCTTGGGCAGCACTGGGTTGGGATGTTTTCTTGATGAGCACTTACCCTTTATATAAAACTCTCTCTTATACATATGAGTTTCTGTGGATTTGTTTCTCGAATGTACCCAGACTCACACAAGTGCCATTGACTCTACTTTTTACTTATCTCGATCCATGTGATAGACTATTACCGTCCCATAGGGTTTCCTACTGGAATCTTTACAAATCAGATCGCCAGGTCTCCTCTCTCTCGTGAAGCTGCTGAATAGGTTGGAGCCACCAGCATTTCAGTTAGTAGCTAAGCCCTGAACTTTACACCAGTAGAGCTTCCTGTCTAAAACTTAAAACTCATGTATGTTTTTTACTTCATTGAATGAATTAGTATTTGAAATCCTATTTACATAACTAGGGGGTGGTGTTGGGTGGCTCAAATGGTTAAATGCTCAGCTACTAGCCGGTAGGTTGGCATTTAGAACCCACCCAGAGGTGGTTCAGAACACACGTCTGGTGATCTGCTCTGGAAATCTTGAAATCCTCATGAAGCAGGTCTAGTCTGTCCATGTGGCGTTGCCGGGAGTAAGAAATGACTCACAGCAACTCACAACCACGCACCACTGATTTGTCCCTAAATCGGATGACAGAGAGTTAACATAAAATCTTAGAATGTTTGCTCCAAAGGGGAGGACACGTAGATAGGACAGCTTTTTAAAAAGTTGATCTGTGTCAGAATCACAAGGAGTTTGTGAAACTAGAGTTTTGGGGGAAACTACTCAGCACCTACGAGAGCAGAACATGCAAGGCTGGATCAGGAAGCTGCTGGGGACGGACCGAAAGTGGGCCAGGTTAAAAACACTGGATGATAGGAACGAGAGCCAAGTCCATGTTCCTGACTTTGACTCGTATCTGCCTTTCTGGGAAATAACACTAACTACAGAAAAGACTTTGTGTACAGAGATATTTATCTAAACTTGTTTAGTAGAGTGAAATTTTATAAATAACAGAAATGTCCCAAAGGAGGGGAAGTGATTAAGGAAACCATGATATAGCCACTCAATAGATTATAGGATGATCATTAAAATTAATATTTCTAAATGTTTCTGCATGATGAAATATGTGTGACTTGGTGATGGAATATAAAATTGTATGTTCTATATGAAAATGCTGAAATATATACATGCTAAAAGCCACTACATGGGGTGTCAAGTCCATTTCTGAAACATTCTATACATGTGACGTTGGACAAGTTACTAAACCTCTATTAGCTTGTTTTCTCCTCTTGACAGGGTAGAAGGGCTCCAGTGTTTCTGAGACCATAACCTGGTCATTTCCCCAAGGGATGACTATTGGTTTTGATCTGTTGACCTTGTGATTAGCAGCTCAACTTGTAACCACTATGCCACCAGGGCTCCTAGTGACTTCATACAGAGTAAAGCTGCTTCTTATGGTTTCTGAGATTGTAACATTTTGAGAGCAGACAGCTCTTTCTTCCATGGAGTGACTGGTAGGTTTGAAACAGCAACCTTGTGATCAGTGTCCTATGCTTAACACACTACACCACTATGGTTCCTTGCTCATACTATTAACCCAAACCCACACTCACTGCCATAGTGTTGATTCCAACTCACTGAAACTGTAAAGGGGTTTTCTGAGACTGTCTCTCTTTAATGGAGCAGACAGCCTACTCTTTCTCCCTCAGAACAGCTGTTGGGTTTTAACAGTGGTCCTTGTAGATGGCAGTCCAAAGCACATCCCACAGACCCCCAGGGATCTTTTGGGCTTAAATTAAAAACAAAACAGACCTGCCATTCAGTTGATTCTGACTCAGAGTCACCTCATAAGACAGATTAGAACTGTCCCTTTGGATTTCTGTGGCTGTAAATCTTCATGGGAGTAGAAATCCTCATATTTCTCCCTTGGAACAGCTGGTAGATTCAAACTACTGACAGGTGCTTAGTAGCCCAATGAGCACCCGTTACCTTGCACCACCAGGAATCCTTACAATAACTATAAAAGGATTGGATTCTAACTAAAATTTGAGTTGTGTTTTGAGGACCCACGGACATTTTATTGTGTGGTCATGACCAATATTTCCCTTATTTCACCATAGTGTCAAGTTAATATTTGCAGGAAATGCAACTGGGGCACATGCAACCCATTCTCATTTTGACATGAGAAAGGTAGAGTGATTCTGACTCATCGTGACTCATAACACACCTATTGGACAGAGGACAACTGCCCCTTTGAGTTTCTGAGGCTATAAATCTTTATAGGGCCAGAAAAACCTCATATTTCTCTCAAGGAGGGCTAGTACCACTGACCTTGTAGTTGACCTTGCATCCCAGATGTATCCCACTAAGTGACCAGGGTTCCTTTCTCTTAATCCTTTACCTATTACCCAATTCCCAAACCCTTTCCACATTGTAGGTATTTGCTAGAGTAGCACCCCAATCTTCTGGTACGAAATTCTGTCTTAGTTATCTAGTAATGCTATAACCGAAATAACAGAAATGGATGTCTTTAATAAAGAGGACTTTGTTTCTTTGTGGTTGTTAAGTGCTGTTGAGTTGGTTCTAACCCACAGCAACCTTATGTGCAGTAGGAGGGAACACTGCCCAGTTCTGTACCATCATTACAATCACAGTCTCAACCCGTCTAATTGAGGGCATTTATCTTTTTTGCTGGCCCCCCACTTTATCAAGCATGATGCCCTTCTCCTGGGACTGATTGCCGATAAGATGTCCAAAGTACAAGAGACAAAGTCTCATTGTCGTCAGTTCCAAGGATCAGTGTGGCTAAACTTCTGAGACAGATTTGCTCTTCCTTCCAGCAGTCCATGGCACTTTTAATAGCCTTTGCCAGCGCCACATTCAAATGCATCGATTGTTCCCTAGTCTTTCTTATTCACCATCCAGTTTACCATGCATGTGAGTCAATGGAAAATACCATGGCCTGGGTCAGTCACACTTTGTTTCAATCACCAAAGCCATGATTTCCAGTTCTACATATTATAAGATATCCTCACAGTGACATGGTTGCTCTTTAGCATTTTAAAGAGGTAATTTGCAGCAGATTTACCCAATAAAATGATTTATTGACCACTGCTTTCCTGAGTATTGATTGTGGACCTAAGTAACATGAAAACCCAGAAAGGTTTTGTTACCTGCATATCACAGGTTGTTCATGAGTCTTCCTCGTGATGCTGTTTTGTTGTTGTTTTTCATATAATCTAGTTTATTGGGTTATATGTTCAGCATACAGAGTGGATAAATATGAGGAAAGGAAATAACACCAACACACTCCTTTTCTGATTTGAATCCTCAACGGATCCACTTGTTTTATTTGAGTGGCTGCCTGTGGGTCTGTGCATAGGTTCTGAATGAATACAATTAAGTAGATTATTTTGCTTGTGTGTGATATTCGTGATATGGCTGGATGATTTCTGCATTCTGCTGGGTCGCCTTTCTTTGGCTTGGCACAGCTATGGTCAACCAGGTAGCTGTCTTCCAAATTTCTCCGAGCATTGAATCTGTTTGCTGAGACTTTCCCATTGCCCTTCAGTCTGTCGATTCCTGGAACCTTGTTTTATTCACGACGTAGGACGTTAGAGGTGTGAGTTCAGGTTCCTGGCTCTTGGGAAAGGCTTTCTCTCTGTGTTGATTCTGGAGGCAGGTCCTTTCTGCTCTGGACTCTGCACCTGGACAATCTTCATAGAACTCGTCATGTTTTTCCCTTCACCTTTTCCTTGCTTCCTTCGCTCGCTCCTTACTCACTTTCCTATCTCAAAAGATATCGACACAGATACACCCTATACAAATATCACCTCATAAATATCACAAAGACAAGCTATTTCCCAGTGGGAGAAAAAATCTCAGGTTTAGAGGTTAGGATTTACAACATATATTTTGGGAACACACAATTCAGTCCATAACACCTATCATTGTATCTTTATCAGTCTAATTGCTAAGGACTTGCCTCTTGAGGCTTTGTTGTTAAGTATTAAGTGTTTATAATTGTTCATTATTCCTGATGGGTTGACTCTCTAGTCAGCATAGAAAGTATTTGGTCTCTAGTAATTTTCCCTTCTTTCTTTTTTTGTCTGAATGCCCAATCGTCTGATAGTTGCACAGTACTAATTACAGTAAATTGGGAAACATGAGTTCAATATATGTATTTTCTGTATGCTGAAAACTACAAAATATTTCTGGAAAAATTTAAATAAGATCTTTAATAAGTGGAGATATAAGCAACGTTTTGGATCAGAAGAGTCATTGTCCATGTCCAGTGTCTGATAGGGCAATGCAATCATGATTAGAATCCCAATAAGCGCTTTTTTTCCCTTTAAAAGAGTAATTCTGATGGTCACAATTATACCAAAATGTGAGAAGAATATATGTGTGCACTGATCTCATAGTAAATTTAAAACATTGATGAACCTGAAGCAGGAAGTAACTGAGAAATGTTCAAAAGCATTACATGGTACTATATGAGGTTGTCATCCATGGGGGAGCATACATCATAAATTCTGTTTGACATTTAAAATGAGAGAGAAGTAATTAAACATGTAGTAAATTAAAAAAAACTATTTAATCCTCTTCTGAAGGATCTCTGATTGAGCTGCTTTGTTGTTGTTGTCGATTGTACTGTAAGAGTCTTAGTAATATGGTTTCTCCATGCCTTCCTGGTAAACAACCTTTCAATTAAATGCAGCGCACTATGGCTCTTGCCTAGAATGGAATCTTTAAAGGCAATTGTTCCGTAAAGCTCCTCAATCAGATTCTGTTCCTGATCATCCCTTCAAAAGTCACCTTCAGTTTCACATGGGCTCTCGTCTTCTCTTAGCTTTTCCCACAACTTGGGGTGCAGACCATTCTCCACACTTGGTCTTCACTTCATCTTTGGATGAGGAACCTGTTGTTGCTGGAGTTTGCTTCAAGGTATGCTTCCAGTAAGCAGCAGGACGGTTCAGCTGACTTAGCCCTGGGTGTACTTCTGGAGCAAGCAGCACAGTATCTTGCTTTGAGGACGGATTGTATTTTCATTTGTAGTCACAGCTAAGATCCAATGACTTCAGGATGAGCTCTCCAGAAGCAAGTCACTCTTTTGGAGAATATCTATAGGAACTCCTCAGCCCTGTCATCTGGATTTGGCACAGGAGTTAGCTTAGGAAGACTTGTTGTTGAGCATTTCATTGTGGTTTGGGTGAAAGTTTACAGGGAAATTATTTCCTATTGCAACATGGATACACATTTTGTTTCTTGACATGTATTGCAGTCCCCTCAGCGTAACAGCAGTCTTCCCACTTCCTCCATGGGCTCCTTGTTTTCATTTGCCCTTCTTTTCGGCAACTCCTGCCTTCTGAACTTTATATGTGGGCACATGTTGACCTTTTGCACTCACCTGGTTGCTGGTTCGGAGGGGCACTGTCATAACCGTTCACTGTAGAGGCCTATCTCTTTGGGGCTGAAAGGTAATCTCTGAATTAGGTTCAATTCTAGTTTGAAAGGTGTCTGAGGGCTGTCTCTATCAGACTAGTAACTTTGTCCCTTTTGATGATGTTTAATTTTGTTCTACACTTTTTCCAACTCTGTCCAAGAACTTCCCTTGTGATCCCAATCCAAGTGGTCAGCAATGGCGTCTGGCTCTTGGTCTCAAAGTCAGTAAGGTTGAGGTGTGGGTGGGCCCTCCTTCCTCTGCTTTGCTTTGAGGTTCCCCATCCCCACCCCCACCCCACCCCCATCACTATTTTTCCCTCTGATCGGGAGATACCAATCATTATGTTGGTATGTTCATCAATTTTTAAGACCCCAGCACTACTCACTAAAATATGATGAACACCATTTGTCTTTGTGGACTATTGAGGAAATGCCATGGGAACCACGTTTAACCTCCTTTGGCTCCACGGGGAGAAGAGCATCCAACTTCACACCAGACCCAGGATGGTTTCTCTGAGCCACAGATCAAAAATGCCTGCTTTACCCGAATCTGACCCCAACAGTCCCTTCTCTAGCACTATCCTTTTGTGCTGGATTCAGTCATCCATTACGATGGCCACACAGAACTCACAGATCACAGTCAGCATTATGGGGCTGTGAGGGAGTTAATGAGTTATGAATCAGAATGGGGAAAAAAATATCGAGGATACAATTCTTTGGTCACAGAGTTTCCTCACAGCCATGCCAGCTTGCATGTCTCTCTATGATTCTTAGCCTCTCGGCTTGACCTCTGTCTTCCTTGGGCAAGTGGTAGAAACTCCTTCAGCACTGACAAATGCCTGAAAGGCATTGCGCTCTGCAAGGCAGCTTCCTGTCCCAAAGGCACTCAGCGTTCATCATGTGTGGGCTCAGAGGCCCGCTGTTCTGAGGACCACTTTGGGGGCTATTCCAAGGGCCACTTGGTGTCCCCGCACCTCTCCTCACAATATTGCAGATGCACTATGTTCTTGGATCTTCTTTGTTCCTTTTTTAAATGGATGTATATTTTTTCCTATTTCTCTCTTTTTTTTTTAACCTTTTATAGTGTATTAGGTAAAGGTTTGTGGAGACGGCACTTCTTTCTTAATGGTTGCTGGATTCGTGGTTCCTCTTTCTGAATGGCTCATCCTGTGTATACCAGCATGGCAAAACCGACCAATCCCCAAACTGGAGTCCTCAAGTCCCTATCCCCACCTAGTCACTGGGTGGGGTTACAAAGACCAATAGATAGGAGAGCCAGGCCAAGTAACTTCACTTCATTGCAAACATACGAGGGTAGTCCCTCCCCGCCACCACCACACCCACCCAAAACGGAAACAAAAAACTCCTCTGGGCAGAGCTTTCGTACAGTAGTACACATACTCTCCTCCCTCCCTCCCCCGAGCCCCTTCCCCAGGTGATCATTGAGCAATCACTCTGAGTTCGTGCATCCAGCAGCATCACCTGGGAAGGTGCTCTTTGGTCACAGTGAATTTTTTTTTTTTGTAAAAGCAGTTTCACTTTAACATCTTTTTTGTCTTTAACATCTTTTTTGTGATGGCCAATTTAAGAGCACGGTGTATGGCTGTGAAATTTTGTTTCCTGCTCGGGGAAATATGCCACAGAAACTGTTGTGATGTTAAACACAGCTTACAAGGACAGTGCTATGGGAAAAAAACTCAAGTGTTGAGTGGTTGTCTCATTTTTAAAAAGGTGAAATGTCAATTGATGATGACAAACCTTGTTCTCGAAGTCTGTCAACTTCCCAAATGGATGAAAATGTGGACAAAAATTCGAGCACTTGTGCTCAAAGACTGACAACAGACCATTGAAGAGACTGGGAAGTTATCGGAACTATCTTGGAGCTTGGTTCAGCAAATTGTAATGGAATATTTGGGAATGAGAAGGTTCACTGTGAAATTTGTGACTTGGGTTCTGACTGACTAGGAAAAAGAATATTGAGTGGAAACACGCCATGCTTTCAAAGAGTAGCTCTGAAGAGACCCAGACATTTTTGCCAAGAGCATTACTGGTAACAAGACATGGTGCTATTCTTACAACATCAAGAGCAAACATCAATCAAGCCAATGGAAGATGCCATCGTCACCTCACCCAAAAAACAGCTCATCAAGTGAAATCAAAGATCAAACGATACTTAAAAACAAACAAACCGTGAAGGGGATAGTGCATTGGAGCTCATTCCATCAGGTCAGACTGTTAATCAATCTTTCTATTTAGAGGTTCTGAAAAGATAGCATAACAGTGTGTGACAAAAAAGGCCTGATTTGTGGCAGATGCAGGACTGGTTTTGCCACCATGACAATGCACCTGCTCATGCAGCCATCTCAGTGTGCCAGTTTTTGGCAAAAAACAGCATGCTTCTCTTGCCCCACACATCTTACTCACCTGACCTCGCTCCATGTGACTTCTTTTTGTTTCCACAAATGCAGAGGGACATTAAAAGACAGTGATTTGATAAAGTAGAAGAGGTAAAGAAATTTAAAAAAAAAACGAGGGAGATGCTGTCAGCAATCTAAACAAATGGGTTCTAAAAATGTTTCCAAGCATGTAATCACAGATTTGACCAATGTATTAAGTGTAATGGAGAGTACTTTGTAGGTGATAAAGTTGCTTTGTAAAAATTTTAAATACATAGCTTTGAAAAAAATTCTATTTGGGGGGTGGTGTACTTCCTCATAGTATACCAATTGGCCTAGCTGTCCTCTGAGACTATGGCTCCAGTGACAGAGCCCCTCAAGGAATCATTTCAGTAAGCATAATGTCCTTCTGGTTCATTCATGTTGTGGGAACTTTTGCAAATGCATCATTATTTTTTAATGGTGTGTAATACTCCGTTGTGTGTACATGCCATAGTTTGTTTATCCATTTATCAGTGGATGGGCACTTAAGTTGTTTTCATATTTTATCTATTGTGAGTAATGCTGCAATGCACATGAGTGGGCATGTATGTATTCAGGTCATACCTCTTATTTCTCTAGGGTATGTACCTAGTAGTTGGCTTGCTGAATCATGTGATATCTCAAGTTCTTACTTTCTAAGGAAGTCCTATACCATTTTCCATAGTGGTTGTAGTATTTTATAACCCCACCAACAGTGTATGAGAGTTCCAATCTTCTCACACCCTCATCAGCATATGTTGTTGTCTGTTTTTATTTTTTATTATTGCTAGGGCGAAGTGATACCTCACTGCATCTCTCTATATAATAGCTAATCCTGCCAAGAATTTCTTCATGCATTTGTTGGCTGCCTGAATGCCTTCTTTGGTGACCCCATGGGCTACTTATATATAAAATGATAATCTGGTTCTAAAATATATATTAAATAGCAAAGGATTTAGAATTGACAAAATAATTTCATACCTCAGTATAATTGAACAAAGACTGGTAAGAGAATGATAAGAGAGGAGTTGCAGACAAAACAACTCTCAAGTATTTTTGTTAGAAATGAGAACAAGGAAAAAGAACATTTGCTTGTAGGTAGGTTAGGAGAAGGTTATATTTGTGTGTGTATGTGTGTTTGTATGAGTGAATAGAAGCAATTAGAGTTCATTTGTTTGATGGTGGGAGAAAAGAATTATTGAAACAATTAAAGAAAGCATAGGATGGAGCACAAATAGAGTTATTGGCTTCAGAATGGAATGTAGACATTTGTTCAATGGTAACAAAGGTGAGGGTACAATACATAGGACTAGATGCTGGCAGTTGGTAGCTATTGTGGTAGGTATCCATAGATGGTCTCTTATTTATTCTCTTTCCCCGTGAAATAGAAAGCAAGATCAATAGCTGAGAGTGAGTTGTTACTCTCAACCAACTTTCAGCTGTGAAACTGCAAGAGTAGTAGACCAGATAATTGAGTAACACAATATCACGTCATTCAATTTTTTTAATTGATTTGTTTTTTAACTGAACTTACCACTGACTTTGTGTCCAGGTATTTGCAAATGTAGTTTACGTCCAGCTTCCATTTCTATAGCTCTTTGTTCCCATGAAAATCATTTTCCACCCAGTTCCCATTATGCTAGAATAAATAAATTTCTCATCAAAGTCTGGTTTTACTTAAATCTTGACTACTTCTCGAACCTCTTATTTATGTCTTACTTATCTCACTGCTGTTGAATCAAATCCACTGAGGGTTTCCCAGACTGTAGAAAGCCTTGCATTTTTTTATTGAGATGTGATTAACATATCATACAATTCAATAGTTCAATCGTGTTACCAAGAGTTGTGCAATCATCACCACAATGAACTTTAGGACATTCTCTTCCTTCTTGTACCTGTTGCTGTTGACTCCCCATCTCCGCACAGCCCACTTCCTTATTGCCAGGTGCTGTTGGGTCTGGTCCTACTCATAGCCAGAGACTCTACAAACAACAGAGTGGCTCTGTTGGCGCTCTACCCTCCTCACAACTGTTCTTATGTCTGAGCCCATTGTTGCAGCCACTGGGTCAATCCATCATGTTGAGAGTCTTCCTCTTTTTCACTGCCCCTCTATTTTACCAAGCACGATGTCCTTTTTCAGAGACCTGTGTCTCCCAAGACAACATGTTCAACATGCTTGAGATGAAGTTTTGCCATCCTCAACTCTTAGGAGCATTCTGGCTGTATTTCTTCCAAGACAGATTTGTTTGTTCTTTGGCAGTCCATAGTATTTCCAGTATTCTTCACTAGCACCATAATTCAAGCACATCAATTTCTTCAGTCTTCCTTATACAATGTCAAACTTTCACATGCATATGAGGCAAATGAAAGTACCATGGCTTAGATCAGATGCACCCATTTAAAATAACATCCTTGCTTTTCAACACTTTAAAGAGGTCTTGTGTGGCAGATTTACAGAATGCAATGTGTCATTGGGTCTCTTAACTGCTGCTTCTGTGAACATTGATTGTGGATCAAAGCAAGACGAAATCCTTGACTACTTCAATCTTTTCTCCATTTATCATGATGTTACCTATGTTGAGGATTTTGGTCTTTGCATTGAGTTGGAATCCACACCGAAGGCTGAAGTCTTTGATCTCCATCAGCAAGTGCTTCAAGTCCTCCTCACATTCAGCATGCAAAGTTGTGTCATCTGCCTATCACAGGTTGTTAATAACCTTCCTCCAGTCCTGACACTAAATTCTTCTTCGTATAATCCAACTTTTCAGATGATTGTTCAGCATACAGACTGAATAAGAAAAGGGTGAGGAGAATATCCTGATACACACTTTTCCTGGTTTTAAACATATGTGGTGTGCCCTTGTTGTGTTCACAGATTCTGCATGAGCACAATGATGTGTTCTGGAATTCCCATTTTTCTCAAGGCTATCCATATTGTATTATGATCTACATACTATGTGGAATATTTTTGCATAGTCCGTAAAACACAAGTAAACATCTCTCTGGTGTTTTCAGTTTTCAGCTAAGACCCACCTAATGTCAGCAATGATTTCCCTCATTCCACTTCCTCTTCTGAATGTGGCCTGAATCTCTGGCAGCTCCCTTTCAAGATACTGCTGCAATCATTGCGCGATGATCTTCAGCAAATTTTACTTGCAGGTGATATTAATGGTACTGTTCAATAATTTGAGCATTCTGTTGGGTCGCATAGGTACAGATATGCAAATCTTCCAGCCAGTTGGCCAAGTATAGCTGTCTTCCAAATGTGGAGGTATAGATGAATGAGTGCTGCCAGTGCTTCATCAGCTTGCTGAGACATTTCAATTGGCATTCCATCAATTTCTGGACACTTGGTTTTGCCCAATGTTTTTACTACAGTTTAACTTCTTCCTTCAGAACCATGAGTTCTTGGTCATATGCTACCTCATTAAATGGTGTAAGTCAATGAGTTCTTTTTGGTACAGTGCCTTTGTATATTCTTTCCATCTCCTTTTGATGTTTCCAGCATTATTCAATGTTTTTCCTATAGAATCTTTCAATCTTGCATCTTGAGGTTTGAATCTTTTCTTGAGTTTCTTCAGTTTAAGATATACTGAGCAAATTCTTCTTTTTTGGCTTTCCGCATTTCATTATACTATTTGCCTTGTCTTCACGAGCTGCCCTCTGAAATTTTCTGTTCAGTTTTTGGACTTCATGAGTTTTTTCATTTGCCTTAGCTATTTTACAATTAAGAGCAAATTTCAGTCTTGTCTGACATCCACTTTAATCTTTTCTTTCTTTCCTGTCTTTTTAATGACCTTTTGCTTTCTTCATGAAGGATGGTCCTGATTTCCTTCCACGGCTCATCAGGTCTTTTGTCATTAGCATTCAATGCATCAAATCTGTTCTTGAGATGTTCTCAAAATTCAGATGGGGTAGAGTCAAGGTAGTATTTTGGCACTCGTGGACTTGTTTTAATTGTCTTCAGCTGTATCCTGAACTTACATATGAGCAATTGATGTTCTGTTCCACAGTTGACCCCTGGTCTGGTTATAGCTGCTGATATTGAGCTTCTCCATTGTGTCCTCCCACCGAGGTCATTAATTTGACTTCTGTGTATTCCGTCTGGGAAAGCCCATGTGTATAGTCACCTTTTTGGGTGTTGCAAAAGATAATTGCTGTGAACAGTCATTGGTTTTCCAAAATTCTATCATGTGATCTCCAGCTTCATTTCTCTCACCAAGTCCATGTTTTCCAACTACGATTCCTTCCTCTGTTTCCAGCTTTTGCATTCCATTTATCAATAACTATCAATGCATCTTGATGGCCTATTTGATCAATTTCCTACTAAATCATTGGTAAAATTCTTCCATTTTTTTTCATCACTAGCTTTTGGGATTGGTTCATAAATTTGAATAAAAGTTGCATTGATTGGATTTCCTTGAAGATGGATTAGATCTAATCCAATCATAGTTAGCATTTTAATAAGATCCTTTCTGACGATGACTATAATGCCATTCCCCCTCATTGTGTTATTCCCAGCATCGCGAATCATATGATTTTCTGATCAAAATGGCCAGGACCAGTCCATTTCAGCTCACTAATGCCTAGAATATAGATCTTCTTACATTCTACTTTATTTTTGACTACTTCCAATTTTCCTAAGTTCACACTCTCACATTCCAAGTTCCAATCAGCAAATGTTGCAGCAGATGAAGACCTCAGAGTTTTCACTCCTACAGGCTTCAGCAGACTCACATCACCATGGTTGACACCGCTCTAAGAAATCATCTCCTCCTCAGGCACATTTCGAGTGCCCTCAGCCTTGAAGGGCCCACCTGCCGGCAGCATCCCTGACAATGTTCTGCTGGTTAGGTGTTCAGTATCTGAAAATGCTTCGAAGCTCTGTGTAAGGTTTTCAGTGGCTTCTTCATCAGAAATGGGGAGCCAAGCCCTTCTTCATTGCCTGTTAGTCTAGAAGCTCTGCTGAGACCTGTTCACTTTGGATGACCCCACTGGCATTTGAAATACGAGGGACATCGCTTCCCGCATCATAGCATCACACAATCCGCCGCAGCACAACAAACTGAGAGGTGGTCTTAGTTATATAGTGCTGCTATAACAGAAATACTTTTAAGTTGGCGGCTTTAACAAGCAGAAATTTATTTTCTCACCATTTAGGAAATGAGAAGTCAAATTCACTGTGCCAGCTCTAGAAGAAGGTTTCTCCCTCTGGGGAGAAGTCGTCTGGTTTCTTGAAAACCTCCATGTGTCTTCAAACCTATCTGACCTCATCTCTGCACACTCATTTGTTTAATCTCTTTGATATCTCAAAAGGGAATCAAAACACCCTGCACTAGCCCTGCCTCATTAACATAACAAAGAGCTAGTCTCAAATGGAATTAAAACCCAGTGGTCTCTCCTCTTTGTTTGCTCATATTTAATTACACTTGTTTCTTGGAATTTCTTGGAAACATACTGGCTATTTTATTGCTCAATTATCCCCTCTTCCCCTTTCCCTAGTATTCTCTGTTCTTCAAACAGCTGGCTTCTTCTCATCTTTAATGTCTCTACATAGTTGTCACCGCCTCCGAGAGGTCTTCCCAGACTGCCTTATCTAAAGTAGGTGACCTCAATCCAATTCTCATCGTCTGTGTAATTCTCTAATCTTGTTTCCTGCCCTCATAACACTTAGACTAATTTGTACTTGTAAAGATTTCCTTCCTTTGTGTTATTTTTTAATCTATTTCCCTACTAGAGTATAAGCAGAAATCAACCATGTATGACTTGCTTATAATTTCATAAAAGAACCATGGTCTCAAAAACTCACTGCCATCCTATTGAAGCCAACTCCTAGTGACCCTACAGGACAAGGTAGAACTGCCCCTGTGAGGTTCTGAGACTGTAGTTCATATAGGAGTTATAGTCTTTCTCACCCCTCTTTCTCCAGAGGAGTGGTTTTAAACTGCTGAACTTGCAGTTAGCAGCACGATGCATAACCAGGGTAGTCACGCAATAAATATGTACAGAATAAGTGAATGGATTAATAGAAATCTAGGCTCATTAGTTGGAATATTAGTGGATCATGATTTCATGCTTGATAAATTTCAGACCGAAGACATTGGTAGAATTCTTTGTTTCTTCCTCACTAACATTGTATATATGCTAAGGCATTCGACTGTATACACCTTAACTTAACCATAGATAATCTTGAGAAGAGGGTTATTAGTAGCCAGTGAGGGGCAGATGACACAACCTTGCTTGCTGAAAGTGAGGAGGACTTGAAGCGCTCATTGATGAAGACCAAGGATGTAAGCCTTCCGACTGGATTACAACTCAATGTCAAGCAAACCAAAATACTTACAACTGGACTGGAAGATAACGCCATGGTAAACGGAGAAAAGATTGAAGTAGTCAAGGATTTCATCTTGTTTTGATCTCTAATCAATGCTCATGGAAGCAGCAGTCAAGAGATCAAATGATGCATTTCATTGTGTAAACCTTCTGCATAAGACTCTTTAACATGTTGAAAAGCAAGAATCTCACTTTGATGACTAAGGTGTGCCTGACGCAACCCACAGCCTTTTTAATCACCTTTCATATACCGGTGAAAGTTGGACATTGAATAAGGAATACCAAAGAAAAATCTGTGCATTGGAGTTATGGTGCTGCAAAGAATATTGAAAGTATCACGGGTTGTCAGAAGGACAAACAAGTGTGTCTTGGACGAAGTGCAACTGCAATGTTCCTTAGAGACTTTGTCTCACATATCTTAGATATGTTGTCAGAAGAGACCAGTCCCTGGAGAAGGACATCATGCATAAAGAGGCAGTGAAGAAGAGTAAGTCCTTCCACAAGATGGATGGACAGTGGCTGCACTGATGAGCTCAGACATGAACGATGGTGAGGATGGCCCAGGACGGGGCAGTGCTTCATTCGGCTGTGCACAGGTCACTATGAGTCAGAATTGACTAGATGGCACGTGATCACAACAACAGAAACCCTTACATCGGGTTTCTGAGGCTGTAACTATTTATGAAAGATTAGCCTCGTCTTTCTCCTGAGGAGCGACTAGTGGGCCTAAACCAAGTCGAGGTTAGCAGTCCCATGGGAACCCTGATGCATCCCTCGTATTACTGCAACACAAGACAATCTAATACCCTGCCTCCTCTTTCCATGACACTATTGGTTCTTTTCATCACGACCTCCTCCAGCTCTGGCAACCCTTACCTATGGAGATAGTCTCCAAGCCAACGCCTTCTCAGCCAGACCTCAGACTTACCAGGCGCGCTTCTCCACCAAGTCTCCCCGGGATCAAGCAAGCTCTTCTTCATGACACAACTGAAACCATCTTTCTCCACAGATGGTTTTCGAGCATTCTAGCTTCACTGGTTTTCTTTCCTGTGAATTCCTACACCCCAACCCCCGTCATGTTTCATTTCATTTCATTTCGCTTAATAGATTTCCACTCTCCTGGGATTGCTGGTTGGCGTTTTGCACTGCTTTTGGTGTCCAGCACGGGAAGCAGGGAGCCGATTCTTTAGGATGGCTCCAGGGGGGGAACCTGAGCAAGAGAGGGACTGGACGAGCTACGCTTGGGCTCAGTTGCCATTGAGTCCGTTCCCACTCATGGCCCCCGTGCGTGCGCAGTAGAACTGTGCTCCAGAGGGTTTTCTAGCCTTTGATCTTTGGGAAGAAGATCGTTCCTTGTCAAAAGGCACCTTGGATGAGTTTGAACTGTCAATCTTGCAGGGAGTCATTCAGCTCTACCATTTGCACCATCATCCATGGACTCCTATGAGCTACATTGTTACTGTTGTTGTTATAGGCTGCTGAGTCAAAGCCCATTCATACTAACCCTATGGGATGAAGTAGATGAAGCTCACAGTTTCCTAAGGCATACTGTTTATGGGAGCTGATCTCGAGCTCTTTCCTCCTAGGGGGAACTTCACCACTGTACCACCGAGGTGCCTTTAAGCTAACCTGTGGGCCCTCAGGCCCCATGTTTTAACCCCAGACCTCTTTCTGTGGGTCTAGAGCAAGTCACTTCATCTCCTTGGTTTCTTCCGCTATTTTATAGGACACTTGCTATTTTGGCCTGGCTTGAGGCCAGTTAAGCACCGACAGAGCCTTGTTTCATGATAAAGTTAGTGTCTGGCCTGGTGATAGACTATTGACTTCATCACACCCTGCTTTTCCAGGTGTGGTGCTGGGTGCTAAGGAGGGTGTCAACACCACCAAGGTGCAGACTTGTCCTCCAGCACTTTATAGTAATCAATAAAGGTCAGGTGTGACAGTTCATACCAAGTCATGGTGACCCTGAGAGCTGGAGTGGAAATGTCCCACACAGAGTTCTCAGCAGCTGATTTTTCGGAAGCGGATCACCAGGCCTTTCTTCTGAGATGCCTCCAGATGGACTCAAACTATGAACTTTTCAGCAAGCCACCAGGTGGGTGTGTTCATTGGCTATACTACTGGGAACTCCCATTTTGTAATACAATGCCACCCTCACTGCCAGCGAGTTGAATCCATGTCATAAAGGCCCCTGTAGAACAAGGTGGAATGACCCCTTTGGCTTTCTGAGACTGTCCATCTTTACGGGTGTAAGCAATCTCATCTTTCTTCCGTGGAGCATCTGGTAGATGTGAACCACTGACCTTGCCATCAGTGTTGCTGACTACACTACCAGGCACCATACACTAGCAATTCATTGACAATATTGAACTCTCCACCACCACCACCACCACCACCACCACCAAATTAGGATAAATCCACATTTCCTATGATATCAATTTCCTTGTAAGGTAGACTATGCATTGGGTAGAAGAAGCGGAAAATTTTTTTCTGTCTAGACAGGAGAGGTTCTAATACCATTGTCTCTGCTAAAAATGTTCAAGAATGGTCTTGGGGGAAAAAGCGGCGGGGGGTGGGGGGGTACTTGGAAAACTAGTGACGGGTTCAGCAAATCTAAGCATAGTTCTTCTTCAGAAACATGTCAGTGAAGGGTTCTGGTAGCATCATATCTGTCCTGGAAGCATGAAAAATTGTGATGTGTGGTAAGAAGAATATCATTAGCAATTGCAATATTACCTGAAAGGTTACCAGAATACCTGGCACACGAAAGTCCCCAGGGTCAGTTAAGCCTGGACAACTCTCTCCACTCCCTCCCTCAGCCCTAATTTGTCAACAGCAAGCCTTACTTCATGTGACATTCTAAAAGAGATTGATGGGTGTGTCCTTAAGAAATCACTGAGAGCTATAGCTTCAGCATGATCTCAACCAAAGAAAAATGTAAATACAACACATATTAATATTTACTCATACTAATCTATTAAGGAAAAAGATAAACCCAGAAGCTCTGGGCAGAGAAACCACATGTAATGGGAGTTTTGCTTCTGCATGCTTGTCTGGATTTTTCAAATGTTCTCTACTGATCACGTTTAAAATTTGGAGCCAAGGTGGTGGACCACATTGGAGCGTATGGCCGCAGAAAGGGCCATTTGCTCTGAGAAGGTGCTCTTTGAAACACAGAGCCTGGTTCAGAAACGTTTACAGTCATGCGTTACTCTAAAGGAGGGGAAGGTTGCCGGTCAAGCTTGGAAAATGATGCGTGGTGTCTGCGGTGTCGAGAAATACCTCAAGGAGCCCTAGTGGCGCTGCTGAGTCAGCACTGGGCTGCTCACGGCAAGGTCAGCGATTCAAAACCACTAGCTGCTCTCAGGCAGAAAGATGAGGCTGTCTGCTCCCTCAGAGGCTTTGAGCTTTGGAAACCTGATACAGAGCCAGCGTGATTCCGAATGGACTCGGCGGCAGCGGGTTGGTTTTTGTTTGAGTGTGTGTCACCTGCTTTCTGTGTGTGTGTGTGTGTGTGTGTGTAGTTGGTTTTTGTTTGCGCGTGTGTCACCTGCTTTCTGTGTGTGTGTGTGTGTGTAGTTGATTGTCTCTGTCCCACTCAATGGAAGGGGGAAATAAGCAGACAGAATGATTTGAAACACCTCAGAAGCCTTTCAATAATAATTGGAGAAGTAGAATAAGCACAGGGCTGACTGTTTAGACCAAAAAAAAAAAAAAGACTAACCAGAAGCTCTTAGAAGCTTTTCAGGTCTTGCTGGATCCTCTCATTGGGAAGGGAGCCCCTGTGGGGTGATGGGTAAGCACTCGTTGCTAACCAAAAGGTTGATGGTACAAAACCAGGCAGTGACTCCTTGGCGGGGGCAGCTAGTGATCTGCCCCCTGTGAAGTGACGGTTTAGAAAACCTCTTGGGGCCATTCTATTCTGTGACATGGGCTCACTCTGATCCAGAATGGACTCCATGCACTCAGCAAGCAGCAATCATTGGGAAGAACCTTTTGATATTAAGTGGGCTTGAAGTCCCAACGTGCTATCTCACTAATAAAATATACCCAAGGCTGTGTTACAAAGAGAGAAAAGAACGACTTTCAATCAAGGTCTCAGATAAATGACAATTACCGGCAGAAATGGGCAATGAGAACAGGACCAGCTATCATTAGAGTTGGGGTTTCAAAGGAGGCTTGGAAAAGAATCAGCCCAAATCTTATCTTGACAGAGGAATAAAGGGCAAACAAGCCCCAGGAAGTTACCTGTTGGCTGAAGCCACACAACTGGGCTGTGCAGAGCTGGCACTGCCACCAAGGTTATGACCATCCTGGTACTTCAGCCACAGAAAGTCGCCTCCAACCCCCTAGTGGGCATTTATTATGAAAATATTGACGTCACGGGTATAATGATTAATGGTTATTCTGTTGACATTTGTTTATTGCTCATGGTAACTGTTTTAATTTTCATAAAACCTACATTTCTGTGGACAAGAAAGCAATGGAAAGTTAATTATTAAAGTCTGAATTTTACATAACTGACATGCCCTCTATAGTTTAGAACATTTTACCCCCAGGGATCAAAATATCTAGTATCAACTGGAAGCAGCAAACAGCGCATTTTGTTTCTACTGAATTGTATACAAGCCACTTGAAATTCAAATGGATAAGCTGTTATCATCTCCCCTCACAGGTTTGACAGAAGAGTTCAGAGTTGGGGGAAAAGTTGGTTGCTATTTTATTTTGAATGAGATTAGGAGTCAAGGCTAAGGGACTTATTTTGGTTTGTTATTGTTGTTGTTGTTGTTGGGTTTGGGCAGAATTTAAGAGAGTGGCTTTTTTTCCAGAGTTGAGTAGCAATGAATTGGATGTCTCCTGTGCTTTAGGGGCTTGTCTGAGGGAAATTCTAGGTAGTCTTGCTGTTTTTCATGTTGCCCTTACTGAGATTGACCCTGATACACGCGCCCATCAACCAAACTAGGAAGAGACGTAGAGGCAGTGATGAGACTGTTCTGGCAATGTGAATGTGTGTGTGCTCGTGTGTCAGAGGTGGGAGGGTGGTGCCAGGTTTATTATCTTCTCCTTTCTTTCCATCATGCCCCTTCTCCTTGGCATCACTGTGGTCACACCACAAGCCAGGTTTGGCTATTTTTCTTTTATTCTTTTGGTGAAGTGGGGAGAGAAGAGCATTTCCTGTTGGTTTGGCTTTGAGCACCTGGATCACGCTGGTAGAAGTTTGGTACCGTTCTTGGAATCCTGTAAGGTCATGCCCCCCAGTTACTGATTGGATTTGGAAGGAAAAGAGGCGAGGAAGAGGAACTTGACAGAAATAGCACTGGCTGCTATTGCCCTGCTGTTCTCATGCCTATCAGTCAAAAGACTGGGACCAAGTGGCACACAGGTTTGCCAAAGTTAAGACAAAGAAGCAAAACAGAACCCCCGCCTTCCTACTTGCATGAACTCAAAGCCATTCGAGAGTCTTTTTATAATGAGGAAAATAAGTGTAGGCCTCAGTATAATGAGTGTACAAACATCTCTTGCTAATCAGTGCTATGGATTAGGAATTGGTTTTCGCCATGGCAGAAAGATGAGGCAGGCTGTCCAGTCTCAGAAACCTATCTCCTTGGTTGGGGGTCACTAGGAGTCAGCATCAACTCATGGCAGTGGGTATGGTTTCTTTTAAACCAGTCAACAATGAATTCAAGTGTAGTTTTTTGTTTTGTTTTGTTAGCTTGAATGCTTTTTACTCTGGGAACGTTGTTCTTCCTAGCTGTTGGAGTATAGCCATGTAGATTTGTCAGTAATATACCAGCATACGTCCAATGTGTGAGGGTTTTCAGGAAGCTAAGACTTCCTTCCAATCACATCCAACCATCATGGAATATTAGTGTTGCGAGCATTGATTCCAATGATGAAAGAGCAATCTGAGCCTCCAGGTGTTACAGTGGCTCCGTTAGGTCATATGATCTTTCAAGGCAAACCAAGACTCCAACTGAACTCCCCGAGTTCCTTGATTGGTGCTCTAATGGCTATCGCAGATAAATGTGGGGAGAAATATGAATACCACTTACATAAAAACTCAGATAATTTCCTGACACTTCTGATCAGAACACTGCACCACTATCCAAACTTGTTTATTAATTGACAATCTTGAAGTATATATGCAACTCAAGACAAGTTAGGGGAGTCAGTTTAACTTGAAGATACTACAAATTTCTCTACAGACATGGGGAGCAGGAGGATCAAATGATTCAAGGCAAGTTCCAGCATGCCATGTGTGGCTGAGATTTCTCTGGGAGAATGTTGGATTTTCAAAAACAGCCTTTCTTGGTGGGAGAGTTAGTCAGGGCCAGTTCAATTGAATCGCAAAGCTCCTAGCACCAACTTCTTCGACTCAGATGTTTCCAGGGAAACCCCCTTTCCATAGCAGGCAGCCGGGAAAATCATGTGGACCTATCCTAGGCCAGAGGGAATGCTGAGATGCCTGATGGTGCAGTGGGGAAACCCTGGGCTGGTCACAAAATGCAGGTTGGCTAGTCAAAGCAGTGATTCAGCAGGGGAAAGATATGATCATCTGTTTGCATCAAGAACCCAGGCTTGAAAACACCATGCACAGAACACTTCTACTCTGCCCTACAGAGTCAATATGAGTCAGCATTAACAGCAAGGCGGTATATGGGACACTCTTGTCCTCTTTACAAAGACAAGTGTAATGAAGAGAGTCTATGTTTAATCTTAGTGTTGTTCCCCACAGTCAGCCCAAAGGCTATCAAAAGACATTTGCTAAGGGAATGAATAAACACTGATTCTCCAATACCATTTATACCATATAGAAAGGGCCACCAGCATGAAAGAAATGGGGTAACTTAAAAAAAGACAATCCCATCAGACCCAGGATGGAGATAAACTGACAAGGACCATGTATGGAATAATCACTGACTTTGAGAGCGGTTTGGTGGTGTCGTCAGTTGCACGTTGGGCTGCTAACCACAAGCTCGGCTGTTTGAAGCCAAGTCTAGCTCCTCCTGTAAGGAGTGCCACACTATGCTACACAGTTGTCGTGAGTCAGAATTGACTCGATGGCAGCTGGTCTTCTGGTCCCTTGATGAAGGATGCAATTGGACTTTCCTTTAGACGAATTCCGCAGGTGCCATGGGCCATCTCTGAGTGCTGATGTCTTCAACTGGAAAGAGGGTCGATAGGGTACCTTCCTCAAAGAACTAGGTCACTATAAGCATGATGTTGAGGAGCCTATGGAAAGCACGAAGAATGGGTGGGGGTTAAGACCACATTCAGGAAACATTAGCTTAATATTATTATATGAGTCCTCTGGTCCTTAAGGCCTTGTCTATAAAACAGTGTTTTTATAGACATATATAACTTACATGTTTGATGGACCTATGAGGTGCATGATAAAATCATCATCATCATTGAAACTAATTTTTAGTGCCTCCTATGACAATATCATTATTCTAGGCATTTTGCGTTTTATTCATAGGTCAATGTTTATTGCTATTACTAATCCAGCATTACATCTTTAGGGGTCAGGCACTGTTATCATCCCCATATTTCAGGAGAGAAAACTGAAGTTCAGCTGAGATCAGTATCTGCTCGAGGTCTCACAGCTGGTAAAAATGGAGGAGGTAAGATTGGCACAATTAATTCCAGAGTTCAGGTCTACTCTCTCTCAAACACCTAGAAAGCACTTTTCCAGGGTCTGGTATAGATCACATCTTAATGCATTATAATGCAATAGCTGTTGTACAATAAACACCTATGATAGGGCTACTTATTTTAATAGATAATTTCTCATTTATATATTTAGTTATGACTACAGAGGTGTTAGGATATAGCAAATGTGCTTGATGGTGTAATGGGTTACATGTTGGGCTGCTGAGGGCCAAGTCAGCAGTTCAAAATCATCAGCCACTCCGCCAAGAAAGACAAGGCTTTCTACTCTTGTAGGGCTTTGCAGTCTTGGAAACCGCAGGCGCAGTTTTACTCTGTCACAGGGTCTCTGTGAGTTGGAATAGACTCAAGATGCAATGGCTTTCTTAGTTACAACTATCATCCCATTAGCCTTAGTCAGAAAAGTACTAGCTTTGCTAGCAAAGTCTCACTCTAATAGTCATAGCAGGATCAGATCATACATGCATTTAACCCATGCTTGACAATGATATGTCAAGATATAGTGGGCTATGCATTGAGCCACTAACCTGGAAGCTCAGCAGTTCGAAACCAGCAGCTGCTCCACAGGAGAAAAATGAAGCTTTCTCGTGATGTGAAGAGTAATCGTCTCAAACAACAAAACGGAACAAAATCAGAGTACTGGTCTCAGAACCCACAGGGGCAGTTCACTCCATCCTCTAGGGTCACTATGAGTGAGAACCGACAGGATGGCAGTGAATAGGAGGAATAGAGATACTAATAGAAGCAAAAGGTGCACATGTAATTTTGTTTCTTACTATGAATTTCTGAATGTATTATAAAGTTACACATACATATTACTTAGCAGAATTATACATATCAAATCAAGTAACCAGTACTTTCTCAGCAATTGAAGGCATTTTCATGGGGAACTTTGAACACCTAGGAAGAAGTACAATAGAATGTTCCTTAGAGACATGGAGGGCTAAACTTCATCTCACATACCTCGGGCATGTTGTCTGGAGAGACCAGTCCCTGGAGAAGGACATCATGTTTGGTAGAGGGTTAGTGAAAAAAAAGTAAGACCCCCCCAACAAGATTGACACTGCGGCTGCGACAGGGGGTTATAACACAACAATTGTGAGGATGACAGCGGACCCGGCTGTGTGTGGTTCTGTTGTACATGCTACTGCTATGAGTTGGACCGTTCCAACTCATGGCTTGCCTACGTGTTGGGCTGCTAAGGCACCTCAGAACCACCACCACCACCTGGAGCCCAACCTATGTGTAAAGGGAGTATTCCCTTTGTAGACACATGTGTAACATGGGTCATGAATAAAAGTCAATGAGAGAATAGGGAAAACCAATGACAGCCTATTTCTCAAACAACAGTAAATAACACGTCATATTTATTAAGTCCAGAAATTGTACTAGGACATACCATGCATGACCTCATTTAATAATCAAAAAGCCTATTCACTGCGGGGATCATCCATCTTTTACAGAGGAAGAGAGTGAGGCATAGAGGAATCGGGGAAATGATTCTAGATCGCACTTCCAATAAGAGGCAGGGTTGAGGTGCGAATGTAGGTGGCCTGGCCGCTGAGCCTGAGCTTACATCCCTTCTTTCACCCTAGTATTTTAGTTGGAGGCAATACAGAGAAAGTCTTCTAGAAACAGGTCAGAGGAAATGCACGCTGGTTTCCTCTACTGTGTACAAAAAGGTATGTACCTACCCAAAACAATGTAGTTCGAGGTTATGCTAGGTACCATTATTGAAAGCACATGCTATCTCTAATTGTCATCATAACCCTGTAACGTAGATAATTATTATCCTCAGTTTTTTTTTACAAAGAAATGGAAGTCCAGGCAGTTCGATTACTTGCCCGAGGCTATGTAATAACTGGGCCAAGATTGGAGCCCAAAGCCTGAGCTTTGGGGGAAACCCACCAGCTGCAAGAACAAACATGATCATTTGCTTCTGAGTGCAGTGAGCAGTGACTTTATCAGAAGTAGGCTGGTATTTTGATCTCTGTTGTCATTCACCGCACTCTCTACGTTTCCAGCTACTGAGTTTGGGAATCCATTGCCATAATCGCACGGAACTCACAGAACATTCTCACGATCGAAGAGTTTCTTAAGAAAGTTCACAGGTTGCAATGCAATTGAGAAATGTTCGGGAGACAATTGTTCACCAAGACACATGGCACTAAATGCTCACATGGCATGCCACTCTGCTGTAAGCCTCAACCCACAGGCACTCAGCTTCACCTTGGGCGTCAGCAAGCCCAGCCCCAGTTAAATGTCCAGAGCACCCCATTCCACAAGTCAGCCTCCTGCTCCAAAGTGCTCCATTTGCTCTCTGGGCTGGGAAGTCCACCACTCTGCTTCACGCTCTGGCTCCTGGGTCTGCTGCTGCTCCTCTGATGGAAAGGAGGATCAAGGAGGTTCACTGTGTAGGAATCTTGGGATCCAGAGGACGTGGCTCCCCTACCTCTTGCTCATAGTAAGATCCTTGCAGCTGCTTCTCAGAGGGCTTGTTTTGTACTCAGCAGGATGGCAATCCAATGAATCTGGTTAACAAGGACTCACAAGCAGGTGAGTTCTATTAGTGTCTTCCCCACCTTCTTAGGCAGACCCATGCAGGAAGGAGTCATTCGGTGGGAGTTACAGAGACATTGGCTAAAAGAGCCACCTTCGATAATTCACTGCCCTGTGGTCTGCGTGTCCATCTCAGGGTGCCACATGGGTCTTTTCTGAAGCTAAAGATGTACTTTATAAATTGCTTTGATTTCCTTGAGAATAAATCACAAAGCACAATCCCGGCTGACCATGATGTTGGCACAAGTGAAAGACACCAATGAGATGCCTCAGGTCCTAGACGTTACTGCACAGCAGCAGCTGGCTTTTTACACGCTTCTTCTGGTTCTGCTTGCTGTCTGTTGAGAAAGCCTGAGGCACGTAGAGGAAGGAGAATACAGTTTTTCCTTTCTTCATAGAACGCCGTACCAACTGGTTGCATGAGTCAGAACCTGAGATACCTCCTTCTCCCATGCCTTTGTCCAGTCCATCAGCAAGTCCTCTAACCCTAGACCATCCAGATCCCTCCATCGTTAGCGCCCTCTCATCATGCAAGACATCACCATGCCCTGCACTTAGGGTGATCAGCTTGTCTAGACTTTCCCCGGACTTTCTCAGTTTCAGTACTGAAAGTTCCATGCTGAGAGAGCCCTGTCAGGTGCAGGCACACCAAGACAGATACTACAATCCCCTGAGCAACATAGATGATTCTAGCATTGCCTCTGCTTTAAATCCTCTCAGAATCCTGAAAGCAAATAAATAAAACATCCTACTCCAGCTTTCATGATGTTCTGTGGACTGGTCATTTCACTCTGCTGTCCACGTCCGTTCAGCAAGCACACCAGCCCCTTCTCCTCCCGATGATCATTACCTTCGCTCGTCCCTTTGCCTGGAATGTCCTTTCTTCAATTATTTGTATGTTCACAATCAGAATCATGTCGATGCGTGGTTATTAGATTATCATCCACCTCTGGGAGTTATAGCGCTTTGATTCTCTACTTCATCATATAGTCTTTAATGCCTAACACAGGAGCCGGCATGTAAGAAAGTCACAGCAAATGTTCCCTAAACGAATCAGTGAAAGAGGGGGAGAACAGAGCAGTGAATGTCACCTTGCTGTCAGGGCACTCAGAGTGCAGGGGTACACTTCTTGCCCTTGATGCAGGGTACCGGGCATTGCTGGCCAATGTGCCTCAGCCCTGGAAAAAGGCAGGGATTAGGGTGTGCTTGCAATGGGTCATGCTGAGCCAACTGGATATTATTGATGCCTTGGTTAATTTTCTGGAAACAATTAGCCAATTATGATTCAAAGGCCTCCATTACTCTAGGCAGTAACTAATTATATTTTTTAATGGGCTTATTTGCTAATCAGAGATTATGCAGGGGGCCCAATTGAGAAGGAGATTGGCTTCCTATAGGCATAAATCAGCAATGCTGTTTGTCCAGGGTGGAATTTTACCAGGTATTGTTTCAGGGAGGAAATGACTTCAAGCCACTCCGAGTGCATTGTAGTTAGAGTTGGTTACATCAAAGAAGGTGAGACACAAGTGTGGGAGTGAGGAGGGGTAGGGTTTCTTAGACTAAACAGGGGAGCATTGGAAGGCTGCCACACAAGGAATCCTGCCTTAGAGATGTAAATGCGTGGGTTGTAAGGCCAAAGTTGGGATCAAACTGCTCGTATTCTAAGAAACTCATGGGGGTTGTTGACTAAGTGAGCCATCATGAGCGGGCTACATGACATCCCCAAAGCTTGCTCGGCATGGGTGTGACATGAATGGACTGGCCTCTGATCTCCAAGTTGTAACCTATCCCTTCTTTGTGTTTTGAAAATTCTTTTTTAAGTTTTAGGGAACCACTCTTTCCTATATCACTCGCTACTCTATGCAGCCAAGGGGAATTCTGGAAAATTCTAGTCTCCCTTGTCTGATGTTCCTGGGTAGCTTTATTACCTGTGTCTCTCCTGATCTTTTTTGTGATACTGGGAGTGGAAGGTTGTCTGCCAAAGCACAGCCCAAACATCCCTCGTTACCTCTAGAACAGTGGATTCCAGCAGTGAGTGCCCATTCGGGACCCTGAAAACCCGCTAGTCCAATCTCACCCCATGATGCTAAGCATTGGTCTTTAGCAACTTGTCTAAGCAGAGGGATCTGCTTGAGACTGCAGTGTGAGGGCAGGGCCCTCCCCCAGTTGTAGCCCATTCTTGCAGAACATATCCCGTAGCGCACAGCAGTCACAAAACTGGTCACAGACGCAGGTCACATTTTTTTCCCACAAAGGAAATAATATAGCGATGTCCATCTCAGAACACCAGCCCTTTTCTCGATCTCATCCTTAAGTTCTTGGTCTCTATTGACTCATCTGTCAAAAGGGGAATTACAAAACTGTCTTTCTCGTCGCTTTGGGGGGGGGGCGGAAATGATTAAAAATCACACAGATGTAAGATACTTAGAAGGATGTCTGCCCCACAGGAAGAGCTCAATAAACATTGAGGGAAAAGTGGGTTCTGAGAAATGGCAACTCTAATAATGAGTCCCGGATAGGAACGGCACTCCTATGGTTTCCAATGGCTGCCATCGTTTGGAAGTCAGTGGTCAGCACTTCCATCTGAGGTATCTCTGGGTGAGTTTGAATGGCCAACCTTCTAGTTGGTAGCATAGTGCTTCTCCCTTAGTGTTCCCTAGGGGCTAACACACATTAAATCATAACCATTATAATGCATGCCATGATCAACACCACATTATAGTCTGCCAGGGTTTCAAGTTCCTCAAGCGATCGCACACCGTCTGGCCCTGGCAAGCACATTCAGAACAGCAACAGTACTTCCAAAACCATGCGAGTGATTTTCTTGGAAATGGACTTGTCCAATGAGAAAGTTAACCTTCTTGCACCTCTCACCCCTTCAGTCCCATCCATGGCGGACCTGGGCAGGTGACAACAGAAGTGGGGCATGAACCCTTTGTACCCTCTTGGGGAGAAAGGCAATGAACCAGCCGCTCTTGGGAGGACCGGAGCCTAATGCTCATGCAAATGCCCTTCATGGTAAGCGGGGAAAGGGAGCGACGAGAAGAACAAAGCAGCGACAAACAAAAGCGGGGATTGTTTGAGAAATGGACCCTTGTCAGAAGCCTTCAAAGCCACCCTTTCACGAAGCCTGGCAGGAATACAGTATCGAGCCTGGGTGCAAGCCAAGCGTGGCCTTATTTTATTATTGCCAAACTGTTTGTGGTCTTTATTTGCCAAGACTTACTAAGTGAACGTTTGTTGGTCTGGCTGCACCTTCAGGAGCAGTGGAGCTATTGTCTAGATGCCACGAGTCCTCCCATGGAGTGTGCCCCAACGTGGACCCAAGTGACAGCTGACGCTGCTTCCGGCTCTGGCTGCTCTTTGTCTTTTAAGCGCGCCTGCTTTGGGCGGGGGCAGCTATTGGTTGGTTTTGTTTTATAACCCACAGGAGGTGTTTGGAAGAAATCAGATGGAGTTCATGGGCAGAAAGGTTCTGTCAGGATTCAGGGCTGCTCAGTGAGGTTCCCAAAAAGACCTGTCTGGAGACGCTCTTCCTGGACTGTCACGCAGGCTTTAGACAGAGATGTCCCATCTCCCCTTCTGGTACAGGGAGAAGAGAAAGCCTAGGCCGTGGTTCTCCAAGTGTGGTCCCAGAGCAGCAGCGGTTCACACCTGGGACCTTGTTTCATTTTGTTTGTAATCATTTTATTAGGGGCTCATACAACTCTTATCACAATCCATACACACATCAATTGTGTAAAGCACATTTGTACATTCATTGCCCTCATCATTCTCAAAACATTTGCTCTTCACTTAAGCCCCTGGTATCAGGTCTTCATTTGTCTCCCTCCCTCCCCGCTCCCCACTCCGTCATGAACCCTTGATAATTTATAAATGATTATTTTGTCATATCTTGCCCTGTCCGACGTCTCCCTTCACCCACTTTTCTGTTGTCTGTCCCCCAGGGAGAAGGTTATATGTAGACCCTTGTAATCAGTTCCCCCTTTCCACCCCACCCTCTCTCCACCGTCCCGGTATCACCACTCTGACCACTGGTCCTGAAGGGCTCATCCGCCCTGAATTCCCTGTGTTTCCAGTTCCTATCTGTACCAGTGTGCATTCTCTGGTCTAGCCAGACTTGCAAGGTAGAATTGGGATCATGATAGTAGGGGGGGTATGGGGGGTACGGGGAGGAAGCATTTAGGAACTAGAGGAAAGTTGTATGTTTCATTGTTGCTGCATTGTACCCTGCCTGGCTCGTCTCCTCCCCGTGACCCTTCCATAAGGGGACTGGGACCTTGTTAAATATAAATTATTGGACCTTCTTCCAGGGTGAAGGAGCCCAGGTGGTGAGATAGGTCCTGAGCTGGGGTGCTAATCCCAAGATCAGCAGTTTAAATCTACCCGTCGCTCTGCGGGAGAAAGGTGAGACTTTTTGCTCCCCTGAAGATGTACAGCCTTGGAAACTCCCACAGGCAGTTCCACTCTCCCCATAGCGCCGCTAGGAGTGAGAAACAACTTGATGGTGGCATTTTTGTCTCTTTTGAGTCCTGGTTTAATCCAGCACAACAGAACCAGAGTCTCTTGGGCAGGGCCCCGCAACTTGTGTTTTAGCCAATCTTTGGCTTTTGATTTTGGCAGGTGCTAAAGCTTGAAATCAACGTTCGAGGTCAGGGTTTCCCACCTTGGCATTCCTGACCAGCTAGTTCTTGGTCCCGGGGCCGTCCTGCGCACTGGTAAGACGTTGAATAGCATCCCGCCTTTGTCCACTTCGTTCAAACAGTCCTCCCTCCAGTAGGGCAATCCAAATGGTTCCCAGTCTGTGTCCTCGGGATGAAAGAGAGCGGCAGAATCACCCCTGCTTGAGATCAGGGACCAACTTCTAGGGTTCCTCTGTGGGGCTAGGCTCTGCCTCCTCAGTGCTGACAAACATCTGCCAGACTGCCTGGGTGGCTCCTTAGCAAGCAATCATGATGAGCACAAGACAACTTAACCACAAGGCAGTCTCCTGACAACAGACTGCATTTTCCAATCTTGCTCACGCTTTCTTCTGAATCGAGCCCCCAGGCAGACCCTTTGCTTTGACTTCAAGAGCTAGTTCCGTTGCTCAGCAAGATCAGTCTAATAAAAACAAAACAAAACAAAACAGCACAACCTTGGGAGTTTGGCCTCCTCCCGTTGCCTGCTGTGTTTGCTACCCCCAGGCTGCAGGAGATGGTGAGGCTGAGCTCAGAGGTCCAGGGGAAGCCCTGCCATGAGCGGCTTGCTTTGTGAGTGCCCGGACAGGCATTTCTTAAGGCTTTAGTCAAGAGCAACAGCAATAACAGCATTGTCTGGTGGCTTCAAAGAGTCCTGGTGCACAGTGGTTGTGCCCTGCTACTAATGGAGAGGTAGACAGTTTGAACCTACAACCCTTCCATGACGAGGCAATCTGGTTCCGTAAAGATGTATCATCTCAGAAACCCAAAGGGTCAGTTCTACTCAGTCCTAGGGGGTCGCTATGAGCCAGAATCGACTCCACAGCAGTGGGTCTGGGTTGATAGTGATTTCACTGCTGGGTTCTGAGGGTTGTCAGTTATTTTTTAAAGTTTGTCATTTACCTTCAAAGAGTACACAAATCCGTGAATTTTCTACTAGACCAACCACTGTCATTTCCAAAGTTTTACCAATTTTTTTCCACTTCAAGAAGCTGGATTTGACAAAAAACAAAACAAAACTAAACACCCATCTTCAGTGGATTCAGCCAAACCTGAAGTCCATTACTTATATGAATGCCAACTGAAGGTTACAACTGAGATTTTCATTTGGCTGGAGTCTGTTGAATACTGTGTGAGCTGCTCAGTGAAATGTACAGTCTTGGTCTTTGGGGAGCCTTTGGTCAGACAAAGATAGAAGCCATTTTATACCACATACAGAGGCGTCAATCGGAAGGAAATACAGACCATCATGCGACTATGGTTCACTTTGAATCTCTAGTGCCTGGAACATAAGACAGGTTCATCCATGTCTGTTGGATGAATCTGCGAGGGAAAGTTTCCTACACGTCTAGCCTAAGACAAGTGACTTAGGAGTTAGCCCTGCAGAGAAGAGTGGAAAGGCGATTTTAGAAAAAGTAATAGATGCAAAAACAGAGCTGGCAAGATACATGATAGCTTTAGATGGATTTTAAGAAAGTTTGAATGAACTGTCTGAGCAAGAGAATTTTTGCTGTCTATTGTTGACTCAAGCTGTGGTTTTTCAGGGGCCTCATATGCTTGCAAAAGCTGGACACTTTATCCGGAAGACCAAAGAAGAATTTATGACTTTGAATTAAGATGTTGGCAAAGAATATTGACTACATGGATGAGGGGGTACCCAAAAGAAACTGGATGTGATGTGAGCGGGATAGTGCATTTGGGTTCATTCCACCAGGTCAGACTGTTAATCAGGTCTTCTACTTAGAAGTTCCGAAAAGATAGCATAACAGCATGTGACCAAAAAGGCCTGATTTGTGGAATACAAGGACTGGTTTTGTCAACACAACAATGCACCTGCTTACATGGCCATCCTAGTGCATCCCGGTTTGGGGCAAGAAAATAGCATGCCTCCCTTGCCCCCCTCCCTTACTCACCTGACCTCTCTCAATGTAACTTCTTTTTGTTTCCATGTGAATGAAGAGGGACATAAAAGGACAATGATTTGACAATGTAGAAGAGGTGAAGAAAAAAATGAAGTGAGGTGCTGTCAGCCACCCAAACAGATGAGTTTGATAAATGTTTCCAAAATGGAATGACAGATTTGACAAATATATTAAATGCAATGGAGAGTACTTTAAGGTGATAAGGTTGTTTTGTTAAAAAAATAAATGAAGACATAGCTTTTAAAACAAAGTCTGTTTTCTTCGGGGGCACCCCTTGTTTGTACCAGGAAATGCCAGAAAAATGAACAAATCTGTCTTAGAAAAAGTATAGTCAGAATGCTTGATTTGATGGAACCTAACACCCACGACATCAGTATCTAAAAAAAGCTATCTGAAAATGTAGTGGCTTACAGCAATCATTTTATTTTTATTATGGTTTGGCGGATAAAGAAATTGGAAGAGGTTGGCTGGGCTGTTCCTTACTGATCTACTCGGCATCAGCTGGAGTAGCTGGGCCTGAAGAAATGTGTAAGTCATGCTTCTGAGCTGACTGCTCCATTGACATCGCTGGTCCCTGAGTATTCCTTGGCCTCTCTTCCCTCATCCTCGTATCGCATTGTCTGACCTGGGCTTCTCACAGCATGGCTATCTCAAAGTAATTGGATTCCTTACATGGTAACTGACTTCCCCGAGAGCGAATACTCCAACAGTAAGAACATATTTCACAAGGTTTCACTGAAAGTGGCAAAGGTTCTTGAGATTCGGCTTTGGAGGGTCCAGAACATCACTTTTGCGGCACGTTCATGATTTAGCAAGCCACTGTGGCCCCTCTATCGTCAAGGGGCGGGGAGAAAGACCCCCTTTCTATTAGTGGGGTTGGGGCTTGAATACACAGTGTGAGAAAGAATTGACACCAGTCATCTTGGAGAAAGGTTACCTCGAGCAACTTCTAGGAATGGCAAAAGTGGGAACCAAGAGGCCTTCCAGTTCTTGAGCAGCAAGCTAAACAATGAGCAATTTACCCTGAGTTCCGAGAGAATCCACGGATGGGTTTTAGCATGGGCATGGCATGAGCCCCGTCTGTCGGCTGTGGGGAATAGGCTGCAAAGGGACGAGACCGGAAACTGGAGGACAAGCTGGGAGAGCTCCCAGAGAAGCCTTTCAGAGCAAACCCGACTTGCTGGGTGACGGCTGAGTCGCAGGGGTGTCGTGTAATAAGAATGTGAAGAAAAATCAACTTATCTAAGGGGCTCTGATGTCTTGTCCAGCACAACCACAAGAGCTCCCTACCAAGTGAGAGATGAAAGGCATCGTTTTCCGTTTCGGCCACTGGGTAGGGGGTGCACAGCAGCTGGTCCCTGAGACCTGGCTCTCGGCAGTTTAATGGGCACACTTTTTCAGGTTGGTGAGGAGCTGCCACTGAGAAAAACAAACAGGGTTGGTGTGAAGACCATTAGCTAGGGCCCTCAGAACAAAGGCTCCATTTGGCAGCTGTTGCTCAGAGCAGAGTGAAAGACACAAAGGAGTTTGTTGAGCAAACATGAAAGGCGCCTAATTGATGCAATTAAGGTGAAATTAAATAAAGGTAGGTTTTAGCCCAAGTTCACGGAAAATTTTTCATAGGAGTGTCATGGAATAGTCATTTGGGGCTTTTAAATAAAGGGAGGCACAGGATGTGGGGAGTTGGCCTATTTGACCCTTAGGAGTGGACCAAGCCGAGTGTGGCAGTTGTTTATGCCAGCCTGCCTACCCTGGTCCCAGCAAGCGGGTGCTGGCTGGGAGGTGCTGGCTGAGCTGTCGATGGACTGTGGAGGGAAGGGACAACGGCAGCCACACGGACCGACGCCACCAAGACCACAATCTTGTGTTAGCATATTACTGATTTATGTACCTCCTAATACTACTATCTAAGATTATCTTGTTCATTACAGGTTTGCTTTAGCTGTCTGCCGTTCCTCACTCCAAAACACACACACACACACACACATACACACACACCAGGCAATACTGGCTCTCCTTGGAGCACAGCTCTCCTTCCGACGTTGTGGTTGTGGTCATTGTTGTTGTGCCATCGTGTCGAATCTAACTCATAGCACCCTAGGTGACAGCGCCTACCCCCCAGGACTTTCTAGGGTCCACTCTTTATCAGCCTCAGGCCTTGCTCTTCAGAAGTTCCTGGGTGGGTTGGCCATTTTCTGACTGTGTTGAGCCCCCCAAACACTAACATCCAGAGGCAGCAGTATTCTCTCTCACACTTGTTCCAGAGGTACCTCGCACACTTCAGATCTGTCTCAGGGGACATTGTTCCTGAAACCAGTTCAGACACATACATTTGATTCATACCCACTGACATACCCCAAACCCCTTGCCCTTGAGTTGATTTCAACGCATAATGACCCGTGACAGTGTACTCACTATATGCCTGGCCCTCCTCCAAGCACTATCCAAATATTCACTCACCTAATCCTCCTCACAAGCCTATGAGGTAGAAATATTCTTATCTCCATTTTATGGGTGAGGAACAGGGAGAGAGAAGTCAAATTGCTTGCCCAAGGACACGGCGTTGGTGCATGAGGGAGCCAAGATTTGAACCCTAAGCTGTGGACTCCAGAGGCCACACTCTCTACCTGAATATGAGGCCTCCTTGAGTTTGGTCCAGGGAGTGCCCAATGAGCTAGGTGAAGAAGCTCACACTGAGGTGGCACAGGGGATCTGCTTCCTTTGCCTGCTTGATTCCTAAGCAACAAAGCCACTCACACTAACCTTGGGTTGCCAGGTACAGAGCGGAGCCACCTGCCCTGATGATGGCTAAGGGGAGAGCCTCAGGAGGCTGAAAGCACACCGGACTCGGCTGATGTACGGACAACGACTCGAATAGGGACCTTTCAGCAGGAAGAAGAACTGTATTGGGAAGATGTGTCAGCCTTTTACAAGTAAATGCACCACATTTTAAAAATCTGATCAGGGAAAAATGATGCTTTTTTAAAAAACGGGGGTGGGGCAATATATGTTTAAAAGGACCCCCCCTCCCCATAAAATCAATATTCAAAATAATGTAATAAATAATTTTAATTTAACCCCCTCACATCACAAATGATGAGATTAAGATCTGGACAAATCTTTGATCATACTTAATGTGCATTAGGAATGTCCAGGAGCTTATTAAAATATCATTGTTAGATAGTATTTCTAATTCTTTCCTGTAATTACCATAAATATTTGTTTCATGAATTCCAGAGTGAGGATCACAAACCTGTCTTTTGTTGACAGATTGAATGACTGGAGTCTGTCTTCAGGTGACTTTGATGCAGCAGGTCTGTGGACCACACTGAGATCAGCCAGCCCTGGCGAGGAGACTGGCTGAGCCTTAAACCTCGTGCAACTTCAGACCAGAATCTGCTTCCTGCGTTAATTCAGGAACATAAGCAAATCAGAATGGATCTTGGTGAGCATGCTAGTACCTTGCTTATCTCTCTCTTCTTGCATTTCCTATGTGAAAGAAAGCTCAGCATCCAAGCTGATGACCACCCCCAAGAAACCCTGCACCCCTCTGTTTGGGCCACTTCACAAGACCCAGCAAAAAACCGTAAATCCGAAGTTCTGAACGCACCTGTGGCTAATCTCTCTAGATGCTCATAGAATCCATCTGACAGGGAAACCGTCTACTTTCAGGAAAGGAGTGGAAGGACAATAGTATATACTAATTTTCAACAATTTAATGAGGTTTAATTTTGTAGCATAAAATCCATTTATTTAAGCAGGCATTTCCATGAGTTCAAATTAAATATATGCAATCAATCATCATTACAACCCAGGTTTAGAACCCCTCAGGCACCTTCAACATTCTCCTGTACCTATTTGCACGCAAGCTGTGGTCCTGCTCCGGTCACAGCAACAATGAACCCTCTTTCTGTTTCTAATCTTTTCTACATGTTGCATGAAAGAACTATATAAGATTTTTTTTTAAGAATTTAAGAAGTATTTTGTGTCTGGGTTCTTTCGCTTCACATGATGATTCTGAGATTCATTTTCTGATTGTTCATTGCTTATCTATGGAAACACAATTGATTGTATATGTTGATTATATATCCTGTGACTTGACTAAGCTTGTTTACTAATTCTCAGGTTGAGGTTTTAAATAAATTGCTAAGGATAGTCTACATACAAGATGACATGTCTGAACATATGTGTGACTTTGCCTAACACTGAAAAGAACTGGTAAACAGAGGCATTCTTGCTGTATTGCTAATTATGGAGGGAAATAGTGGTCTATCACCATTATATGTGATATTACGGGTTGCTATGGTCCCAATTCCAACTCACAGTCGCCTCAGCACCGAGCAGGGCTGCCCATGGAATTTTCAAGGCTGTAATCTTTATGGAAGCCGCCTGTCACATCTCTCTCCCACAGAGCAGCCCACCCTCTGGATTCACAGCCCAGAGTGTTAGACACGTGTCACCAGGGCTCCTGATAAATCTACTGCTACCTGTAGTTTTCTGGTACATGCACTTCATCATGTTGAGAAAGTATCTTGAAGTTTCTTCATAAATGAGTGTACGAGTTTGTCAAGTACATTTTCTGGGTGTATTGCCCTCTGAGTCTGTCTTTTATTCTATTAAGATGGTACATTAATTGCATTAGCTGCTTTTTAAAAATTATAAACTAGGTTTGCAATCTGGGATAAACTACCCTTGGCTATGGTACATAATCTTTGGATATGTTGTAGAAAAAGCTTAAACTTTTGTTAAGGATCTCTGTATTTATGTTTATCAAGATATTGATCTGTATACTTTTTTCCTGTATCTCTATCTAATTGTAATATTAAGATAATATTAGCCCAATAAGATGCATTGATAAATATTCCCTCCTGCTTTATTTTATGTAAGAGTTTGTTGAGGATTGGTATTATAGCTTCCTTAAGTAGTTGATGGAATTAACTGGTGATTTTTGTGAAGGGGAAGATTTTAAATTAATTCCGTTTCTTTATAGTATTTATTTAGATTTAGTGATTCTTCTTGATTCCGTTTTGTTAATTTGTGTCTTTCTTGAAATTTGTCCGCTTCATCTACGGTGTTCAATACATTTGCAGAAGGGTCATTATAGTATTATACTGTTCATTATAATGTTTCCATATCTGTGGGGTCTGTAGTGGTTATAGTGAATTAATTCCTATTTTAATCACTTGTGTCTTCTTTTTCCTTAGTAAATTTAAATAAAAGTTTATTAATCATGTTGATCTCTTCAAGGGATCACCTTTTGATATGGTTGATGATCTCTGTTTTCTTGTTTCTACTGCCCTCTATTATTTTCTTACGCCTTCTTCCTGTGGGTCTGTTTTCTTCTCTTCGTTACTATTTTTTTAGGCGGAGGAGAAGTCTACATTATTGTTTTTATAACGATGTAAATATTTAAGCCAAAATTTTCCCTTCAAGCACCGCTCCCTAGCTCTATGGCATAGATTTTGATATTTGTTTTCATTTTCTTTCAATTCATGATATTTCCCAATTCTCTTTGTTATTCCTGCTAAGACCCTCCCTCAATCCCCCAGCCCCCACCAAGGTTGTCTGTTATTAAATTTGCTTTAATTATGCCAGAGGGCATATATTTTATGTTCTTAATTAGTGTACATGCATCGAGATCTTTTGTTGTTGTAGAAATGGTACATCCCGAAGAACAGTGCTTGGATTCTTGGAAAAAAGGGAGACTCGACCATTGTCTGGTGTGTGTTTGCTGGGGTAGAGGGTACAAGAATAAAATGACAACTAACAAATAACTCCTCCCCTTAAGGGATTTAAATCCTGCACAGCAGAGACTCTCGAATCCCTGGGAGCACATTTCCTGTGGGTTTCTGAGACTGCAAACTCTTTACTGGAATAGAAAGCTTCCTCTTTCTCCCAACTGCTGACTTTCCGGCCAGCAGCCCACGTGCCGCCAGGAGTCCACATCAACTCAGGGCAGCGAGTTCGGTTCACCTGTGGTTGGGAGACATAGTTGGCTGTTGCACTGAGACCATGTACTGCGAGCAGCAGTGGGTCCAGGTGTCAGCGAGGCTGTTAGACTTTATACACCGCCCAGGACAGTCCCTTGCAACAAAGATTTATCTGATTTGAAACACTGCTGAGGTTGATGGGGTAGAAAGTGTCCTCAGTTCTAATTCAAAGCATCCACCCGTCATTTTCATGTTAGGGCATCGCTGCACTGAAACGGGTCACCCTGTAGCAGAACATGCCCCGTCATTTTTTCTCACTGGACTGGAAACCTCATAAGTACTAGAATCCACCCAAATCTTTTATGTTGGTTAAAAAAAAAACAGGATCTAGCATAGGACAGACTTGAATTTCAGTCCTACCCTCACTTTGGTGTGTGACCTTAGACTAGTTACTTGGCCTTCTCCAAGTCTCAATGTGCTCCGTTCTATCATGTGAATAGTGCGCCTACCTCAGGGAAGACTTGTGAGCATCAAACAAAGTGAATCTAAGAAAGTGTATGACGCAGCCCTGGCACATAAGTGCTTCATAAATGGTTATTTTGCTATTATTAATATTATTATCATCTTTATCTGTGTCCCCTAGCCAAGAATATTTACAAATAAAGAAATGAACCATTGAGGTATTTCCTCATGCCCTTTTCACTCATGTTGGGGCACTGGTGCTACGAAGTAATCTTGCTGGGGATGGAACCTCCTCCTCCTTGTCTCTGGCCTAAATCTTACTTTCAACAGAGGAGGTCATCTATGTCCACCGGAGATGAATGGGAGTGTAAACAGGTCAAACAAGCAGTAAGATAAACAAGGATCTTAATAGCTCAACAGCAAATGGTCATACCAGAAGGAGGTGTGGTTCCTGCCTGCGACTTTGACCGGGCGCACTCTGGGCTCACCTACCGTTTCGTTCAAAGAAGCCGTTCTCTTTTCTTCTCAATGGCCATCACCTCACATGACACTCGCTCCCCAATTCTTGAGTTTTGGCTGCTTCTTTGGCACTAGGAACCTCTCCCAGATGTTTCCGCTGCCTGTTGGAGAACCCTTTTGATTAATATGAAGAGCCTGTGGACCCCTCCCTAAATGCCTCCCCTCCTGTCCTAGTCTCCCGCTCACCTAGCAAAGATTACCTCTGAAACAGTGTGCTACCTTTTAAAGTGATAAGTCCAAAACTGAACTCACCTGATTTCTCTTCGTTTGCTTCTGAGGGAGGAATCCATAGTAAAAGGCGTCTTAACAGAGCTCCTTGGTATACAAAGCAGGATTCACATGGTGCCAGAGAAGCGCTCATGAACCAGGAAGACAACAAGTGAAAGGTGGGTTTAGAAGGAGGGAGAGGTCAAGTCCATTTCGCACAGAGTACGTGGATCCATTTTTCTATTTGGTCCTCGATGTGCCTGCCCTGACATTGACAAGCATCTGAGCGCACAAATACCATCCGGAGCCACACTCCTCCTCTAATCTTCTTCGGGGTGCTTGATTGGTGCCCTCCATCTGCAAAACCCAAAGAAACCATTCTCGTTTCCCCGGAGTTCCTCCATCTATTTACCTAGAGACGTACTCTCCTTGAGAAGTATATGCAGCAGACATCAAGGCTAAATAAGAAAAAGATCTGTACCTAGAGGTGATAAAGATGCCTGTAGCAGACAGTATTAGAGACCGAGTTTGTACTTATTATTATTATTACTAAATCATGGAGCTAATATCCCATTTTTTGTTGATTTGACATTAGGGATTGAGAACAAACATTTCTACTGTGTTGAACTACCAGCATAATCATGAAGAGAATGATGATACCAGCATTTGTGATTGCTTAATAAATCCTGGGCACTTAACAAATATTTGTTGGGTAGCTCTTAGAGACCAAGCACTATTCTGAGTGCTGGGGTGCAGCAGAAAGTGCTCTTAACCATTTCCTGTCTTCGTGACCGCAACACGCCCCTAGGGAAACGAGGACACATGTAAAGAAGCAATGTATATATAATACGGCTTTTGAGAAAGATTGCTGCTCTTGAGAGCAACAAAGCTAGATCTGGAGATGAGGAAGACTGTCAGTTTTAATCAAGCATTCCAGACAGCCTGATGGAAAAACGGTGGTTGACTAAAGGCTTAAAACACAATTAATAAGAACAAATCCAAAGCGTGGCTATTTGTTTTAAAGTAAACCTTTGGTCAAATATCAATCACTTAGTCAATCTGTATGCCCCTGCATGTTTTAGGTATGAACCTGTATGTTGTGTTATATTATTCAGTCAGGGGCAAGCACCCATTTAGCTGAGCATGAAACCACCCCAAGCTCTGATAACTGCACTCCATGCTGGGTCGGGAGCTGCCTGATTTTCTGTGCTCCGAGGAGTGGTGCCTCCAAAGGGAGCCTTGGTATCCAGAGCTGTTGGGGGTTGCCTTAGTTATGTAAGCTGCTCTCACAGAAATAGCACAGATGTCTTTTCTCCTCGTTCGGGAGGTGTCAGTGTAGGTCGGCTCTAGAGGAACGTTTCCTTTGTCTGTCAGCTCTGGAACACAGTCGTGATCTTTACTTCTGCTACCTGGTTCCTTGAAGATCTCTCTGTGTCCGATCATCTATCTTGCCCCATCTCTTCTGCTCCCTTTCGACTTGAGCCCTTGGTATCAGCTCCACATTTTCCCCCTCCTTCCCCACTCCTCCCTCCCTCATGAACCCTTGATAATTTATAAATTATTATTACTTTGTCATGTCTTACACTGACCAATGGCTCCCTTCACTCACTTTTCTGTTGTCCATGCCCCAGAGAGGGGGGTTATATGTGGATCCTTTTGATTGGTTCCTCCTTTTTACCCCACCTTCCCTTTCCCCTCCTGGTATCACTGCTCTCATTATTGGTCCTGAGGGGTTTATCTGTCCTGGATTCCTATATTTCCAGTTCTTATCTGTACCAGTGTACATCCTCTAGTCTA
>NW_022103958.1:17028817-17032664 GCF_000313985.2 Echinops telfairi
CAGGGAGGGGTTTATATGTAGATCCTTGTACTCGGCTCCCCCTTTCTACCCCACCTTCCCTCCACCCTCCCAGTATCACCACTCTCACCACTGGTCCTAAAGGGATCATCTGTCCTGGATTCCCTGCTCCTGTCTGTACCAGTGTATATCCTCTGGTCTAGCAGGATTTGTAAGGTAGAATTGGGATCATGATAGTGGGGGTTGGAGGGGAGCATTTAAGAACTAAAGGAAGTTGCTACCCTGAACCCTGACTGACTCTCTCCTCCCTGCGATTCTTCTGTAAGGGGATTTTCAGTTGCCTATAGATAGGCTTTGGGTCCCCAATCTGCATCCCCCTCATTCAAAATGATATGATTTTTTGTTCTTTGATGGCTGATACCTGATCCCTTCGACATTGTATTCCCTTGTTCTGTTCGTACAACTGCCTCCTGATCCACGTACAGGTTCCTCATAAGTATAATGAAGTATTCCCATTCTTCTCATGACTGTCCATAGTTTATCATGGTCCACACGGTCAAATGCTTCGGCATAGTCAATAAACCAGAAATAAACATATTTTCTGGTATTGTCTGCTTTCAGCCAAGATCCGTCTGACATCAGCAGTGATAGCTCTTGTTCCAAACCCTCTTCTGAATCCAGCCTGAAACTCGGGCAATTCCCTAACAGTGTACCACTGCAACTGTTGTCGGATGATCTCCAGCAAAATTTTACTTGCATGGGATATTAATTGATATTTTAAAATAATTTGCACATACCATTGGGTCACCTTTATTTGGAGTGGATACACATTTGGATCTCTACCTGTCAGTTGACCAAGTAGCTGTCTTCCAAATGTCTTGACACAGACAAGTGAGCGTTTCCAGGGTTTCATCAGCTTGTGGAAACATTTCAATGGATATTCCATCAATTCCTAGAACGAATGCAATGGCTAATGCATTGAGTGCAGCTTGCACTTCTTGGACATCTTCCTTCGATATAATTGATTCTGGCTCAAATGCTACCCATTGAAAGGGTGGAGTGTTGACTAGTTCTGTTTGGTACAATGACTGTGTGTTCTTCCCAACGTCTTTGAATATTCCTGCTTCATTCAGTATCTTGCCTATAGAATCTTTCAGTATTGCAACTCAAGGTTTGATATTTTTCTTGAGTTCTTTCTATTTAAGAAACTCTGTGCATCTTCTTCCTTTTGGGTTTTCTAACTCTAGGTCTTTGCACATTTCATTATAATATTTTACTTTGGTTTCTTGAACTGCCCTTTGCAATTTTCTACTCAGCATTTTTACTTCATCATTTCTTCCATTGCCTAAACTACTCTATGGTTAATAGTAAGCTTCAGAGTCTCTTCTGACATCCACTTTGATCTTTTCTTTCTTTCCTGTATTTTGAATGGCCTTTTGCTGTCCTCATGAATGATGGTCCTGATGTCCTCCCACAGCTCACTAGATATTCTGTCATTAGTGTTTAATGCATTGAATCTGTTCTTGAGATGTTCTCAAAATTCAGGTGGGATAGACTCAAAATCATATTTTGGCTCTTGTGAATGTGTTTTACTCTTCTTCAGCTTTATCCTGAACTTACATATGAACAATTCATGGTCTGTTCCACAGTCAAGTGCAAGCCCAGTTTTAACTGCTGGTATTGATCTTCTCTATTGTGTCTTCCCACAAGTATAGTTAATTTTATTTCTCTGTATTTCATCTGGAGAAGTCCATGTGCATAGTCACTTTTCGTGTTGTTAAAAAAAAGGCATTTTGTATGAACAAATTATTGTTTTTGCTAACCTCTACCACACAATCTCCAGCTTCATTTCCATCACCAAGTCCATATTTTCCAACTTTCGTTCTTTCCTCTTTGTTTCCAACTTTTGCATTCCAGTTGCTGATAATTCTTAATGAATTTTGATTTCATGTTTGATCAAATTCAGATTGAAGACATTGGTAGAATTATTAAATTTCTTCATCAATAGCTTTTATTTTTTGGTTGGTGCATAAATTCAAATAATAGTTATGTTGATGGATTTACTTGTATGAGGACAGACAGTATCTTATCACAGACAACATTGTACCTGATGGTAATTGTTGAAATGTCCTTTTTCATTATGAATGCTTCACTATTCCTTATGACTGTGTCATTCCCAGCATAGTAAACCACCTGGTTATGTGATTCGAAATGGCCAATATCAGGTGGGTAAGTTAGGGTTTACAGCACATATTTTGGAATCACATAATTCAATTCTTAATAGAAGGTTTTCTTCAGTCTCTCAAAGCCCATATGCTTCAGAATGTTTCTCCCCCTCCTTGTGATTGCCCTATTTCCTAGAATAGGAATCTCTTACCCTTAAGACTGATCTGGATACTAAGTTTTAGAGCTTTCTTTTGTGAGAATGAAGGGTCCATGATTTAGAAGGCTCTAATTCCCAGCTGGTGAATCTAGGAACTGCTCATGCCTTGTCTTCTGACACTTTGTCTGGTTCCATACAAAGCTGTTTCCCTCTAAGTTCTTTCAGAATCCTTTATCCATCTCTCAATTGCCTCCCTGTTAGCACTACCTGACTGACCTGCCCAGGCCAAACCTTCTTTAGAATATTTTATGTCACTCATACATACTTTACTCTGATTTTAAATGGAAGTAATCTCTCTCCTTAAGAGCTTGTTGTATTTTAAGGATTATTTCTACCTCTGCAAGAGGAATTTCAAGCATCAAGAGGCCAGAGAACACGTGGGAAAGATATCTGGGCAGGTGGCTTTGGGGGAACGTAGAACATCCTCCAGTGTGGTGCAGCTCGTGGCCAGCTTGCCTTCCCTGATCTCTTTAATGGGATGGTTCCTTCAGCATGGTGCCTAGAAGCACCTGAATACCGTGATCTTTTGCATGTGACTCGAGCAGAAACAGAATTGTGACACTTGATGTAAATGATAGTTCATCTTTTCATTTGCCCTGTACCTTCCTAGGAATTACCCCAGCCTGTATCACACTCAATAATATGGTTCACTTCTCCCACTGTGACCCAGGCCAGTCAACCTAATATACCTTCCTCCATTCGGTTCAAAAATTGGTTGGAGCTAGTCATATGACGTCGTGCAGACCAATGAGTCATTGCCATAATATTGTTGGTGTGGTTATGTTATTACTTGTTGTTAGGATTATGCACATTTAGAACTTGCAGCAACCGTCTTCACAACTACCTGATTCAGACCCCATCTGAGAATAAAACTAACACAGAGAGATGGAGGAAGAGGGCAGATTCCCAAATTTCCCAGTTTATCTGGGACTAAGGTCGCCCCAAGATAGAGATTTCAATCTAAAACTGAAAGTCTCAGGCAACTTGAGAAGGTTGGTCAGCCAAGGACCAAGTCCTAATGATATCATTTGAACAGCTGGATTGTGCTGGGTTTAAATTCAGACTATGCTCCTTAGTCACAAGAACCTATCCGTTAACTTTTTGTTTTTGAACACTGAATTAGGTCTCAATCACTTTGCAACTCCCTCCACCAAGAACAAAGATAAAAACTCGACATCGCCATTCGTGTGTGTGCTGTCTCGATAGTCCATAGGCAAAATATTGAATGATGCAGGAAACATCAAGAGAGATTAGAAAAAAATACCCAAAGTCACTGTATCTAAAGGACTAGTCAACAGTGCACCAGTTCAGATATCATAGGAGCAAGAACCAATGGTGCTGAAGGAAGGAGTTCAAACAGCACTGAATGCGTTAGCCAAAAGTAGTTGGAAAATAGTGATAGAAATGAAGCTGCATTGATGTTGTTGCTGTTTTGTTGTACAGTGTTGCTTGGTTTTGCTCTGTCTTGTTTTTATGCATGTTGTCTCCGCAGGCCTGTCTGGATAG
>NW_022103958.1:17034214-17047774 GCF_000313985.2 Echinops telfairi
AATTTTGCATACACAACTACTTGTTCATAGCAAATGACTTTTCAACAACACAAAAAGTGACTAGATACATGAATTCTCCAAATGGAATACACAAAAAATCAAATTGATTACATCTGTGGGAAGACATGATGAAGAAGGTCAATATCAGCAGATAAAACCAGGCTAGGGGCCAACTGTGGAACAGTGACAAAGTGTTCATATGTAAGTTCAGGATAAAGCCCACATGTCTGTTATTCGTCCCCTTGGGGGCGGGGGGGCTATAAATCCAATCTTGTGATGGGTTGCCCCTTTCTCACCCTTCCCCTTCTCTGGTCATCCCCCTACCCTCATGTTATTATTACTCCAATTACTGCTCCTGAAGGGCTTCTCTTTCCTGAATTCCATGTATCGAGAGCTTTTATCTGTACCAGTGTGCATTCTCTGGTCTAGTCAGACTTGTAAGGTAGAACTGGGTCATGGTAGTGGGGGGAAGGAAGCATTCAAAAACTAGAGGAATGATGTGTGATTTGTCGTGCCTATACTGCACCTTGGTTGAATCATCCCTTCCTTAAACCGCTTCTGTGGGGGGATATCCAGTTATCTACAGATGGGCTTTGGCTCTCCACTCTAATCCACCTCGTTCGCATGGATATAGTTGTTTGTTTGGGATCTTTTGATACCTGATGCCTGATTCCGTCGATACCTCATGATCACACAGGCTCTACCACGGTCAGCTGCACCCCAATGCTAAGTAATATTTTTTTCTGATGCAGGGACAGTCAGCCAAATGAACTGGGGAACCCATACCTAACACAAGTGTTCTGTCTGCCTAACTCCTGGCCCTCAGATGAGTGCAAAGCAACATGTTAGGCACTGGAGGGAAAGCCAAACAAATAAGGTGATATATACATGCCATCTGAGCGCTTCTAATAAATCTTTTGCTTAAGAACTAGGCATTCTCCTGTTGGGATGCTGGGGTCGATTGGTAGAAAGCCTAAGAAAGATATCTGGGGGTGCTGGCAATGTTCTCTTGATCTGGATATGAATTGTACTGTGTCTGTTGGCTTTTCGAAATTTCATTATTTGTGCAAGATCTGTTCACTTTGGGGTATTTATGAATGCCATAATTCAATAAAGAGTTAATTACTTTGTTAAACAGGCCAAATTCTTGAACATCAAAACCTTTTGCTTCCATGATCCTTTTCTCTGAAATGAACCTAGTAAATGCTGGACAGTCAATCTCAGGGGCCCATATTTCCTCCCCCATTGACCTAAGTTAAATTGGATAATTTTCTGTGCTTAAGTTTCCTCATCAATAAAAGAGCTCTCATCTCATCTAAGGAGATAAAATTACATATATACATATGTATTAAGTCCCTCGATCGAGGTAGTAGTTAAGTACTGGCTGCTAGTCGAAAGCCTGGCAGTTCAGACGCACACGGGTCCTTGGAAGAGTGTTCACAGTCTCAAGAGTGCCCTGGGAAGTAGGTGAATGCAGATATAGTTAGTTGAAAATTTAACATCTTATCATATGTTCATTCTTTGGATCTGTTCTAAATTTGTTCTGTTTTTTATTACTCTCCGCTTTCTTTTCTATTGAGGTTTTTTCTGTTTTATTTTGTTACAGTTGTTAATGGCTTTTCTTTGTTTGTTTTTATATGCTTTTTCATTATATGAAATCCAGGGTAGGTAACTCTATAGAGGACAGTAACTGGAGTAATAATTTCTTACGGGTATGGCAGGGGAGATTGGCGGTGGTGGTGGGGGGGGCAGTGGAGGGCGGGGGCAAAAGGGAGCTAATCATAATTAGTACAAGAATGAAGAAAATATTCTAAAATTGATTTTGGCATTTATCACACAATTCTTAATATGTTTAAACCATGTACTTGCATGATATGTAAATGATATTGTCAATAAAACTGTTGAAATTAAAAACAAACAAAAGGCTACGGTTTTGGCATCTTGGAGCACCATCAGCTGGTGGCAACTACCAACACCTGTATGAGCACAGAGAGCAGTGTGGATGCAGAAACACATGCCAGCATAATGCAGTCACGTAGAAAAGATCCAGCAAATATAAGCTGTCATGGCTGTTACTGTCATTTTTGGCCAGTCTGTTCAGGCAACAGATGACTCTTGCTTGAGAAAGTGAAAATAAGAAAGCATGTTAAAATAATTTTAAATGCCACCTTGCTACGTCCTTAGAATCTGAGATTTGGTTTTTACAATGTCATCGTGTACCGTGTACCTTGAAAATTACTCATGTACTGCCTTCGTGTCAATTCCAACACAAAGGGACCCAACAGGGTCTAATAAGAAAGGTTAAAATTGCCCCTGTGAGTTTCTGATTCTGTAAGTCTTCATGAGGGTAGCAAGCCTCATCTTTCTGTTGAGGAGCAGCTGATGTTTTCAAACGACTGAGCTTGCGGTTAGTAGCCCCATGTGTAATGGCCCAGTCTGCCTTCAAGGCCCTCACTACCATTCAAATGGAGAGGAAAATGGTGTGCCTCAAGGGGAGCTCCTCCAGTCAGGAATGGTCTACCCCATTCAGGCCCAAATTCGAATCAGGTACTCTTGCTGAGGGCTTATTCTTGAGAATGAAGGCATAGAATAGGTGAATCGGAGGCAAGACACTTCCTTCTCCGTGGTATAAATCCTGGGGCATCATTGTGCTATTTTTACTAGAGTGCTTCAGCTTCTTAGGATCCAGTCTTGACTCTGCTCTACCTTTTGGGGATCCTAACACCTTAAAATCTAGCTCCGTTCCTCTGTCTTGGACATTTGCCCAGCTAATCTCTCAGCACTGAGGAGTATTATGAAAGTTAAGCTGCATGAAAAGGAATAATAATTTTGTTCTACCTATAATGCTTAGGGTCAGTACTGCCTTTATAAATTTGTGTGTGTTTTTTGGCAGCAGCCAAATAGATTTTCTAGCCACCATGACTTTGCCCCTGCATTACCGCATCACTGAGCTATTTATTCAGTTTCGTTAAGTTGGTGGTGGAACGGTGCCAGAAACGGCTATTAGGAAGCTAATCTTATTACCCCAAAGCAACTAAGGGATTTCTGTAAGAGGTTCTCTCTGGGGAAAAAAAAAAAGTCTTAAAAAAAATCTCACTTTTACTTCTTTTGCAAGATAAAGAAACAAAATTCCAATGTTATTAAGTCATTCCCTTATTATAGGTGATAGGATCCGAAGTAGACCCATCCTCGGCTTTGAAATAGTTAATTTAAGGTTTAAAGAAAACACCCCATAATGAGGTCAGCAGAGTGTCTAGAGTTGAGGGCCTATCTCAGTTATAAGTCAGATGGGAGTCAGCGGTGTTCTGTGGCTCTGCGTTATGTCACGTACCAGGCAGCGAATAGGGCTCCCTGTGGCTCAGCCCAGAGGCAGCCTGGATGAGGGAGGGGCACCATCACGGTCTGGCAGAGAAAGAAGTGATCCTGAAGGTGCTTCAAACACCAAAGCCAAGTCCTTTCATGTTTATCCATCTTGAAAGTGCTAAAGCAGGGTAGTAAAGATTAGGCTGAGCTTTAGGGGTCAGATGGGAGGGTTGGGTGAGGATCCTTGGATCCACCTAACAAAAATTGTTCTTAATTTCAATAACTTTATTAGCATGCCTGAGGGCCTTCAGATTGCCAAAGCCAGTAGTCCCCAGGGTGAGGAGGAGACTTGCTTTTCACCCCAGTGTGGGCCACAGCGGGTATGCTAATGAAGGTGACTCCGTTTCCTCACCTGCTGGCACCTTTCTTTGATCCTTCCTCAAAGGAAATTCTCCTTTCCTGTCACTCAACTCCTTCCCGGTTATAAGTCTCCTGACATTCTCTAACGACTGCCTTCCACTCCACTCAGCCAATAGTTACTTTCAGATCTCAGAGTGTATCAGTTTCACTAAAAATGAAGAGAAAACGACGTGACTCTCTGGAGACTTTAGGGACTACCTTTCCTCTCTGTCTATAGATGGGTCAGAGTGGGAATGCTACCCACCACCACCCCCAATTCTACCAGATGTTCTTCTGTGTAATGGGGAGAACCGCCAAGTTAATTCACGTAGGGAGCCAAAGGGTTGCCTGAGCATGGTTTGTAAGGCCGTCGGGCCTGAATGTATTTCATACGATTTCCAATTTTGAGTGACCTACAGGACGGCTTGCGCCTCCGTCTTCCTATCTGTAACGTGGACAGAATCATCCTACTTGCTTCGCGGGTTCTTGTGAGGAATCCATGAGGTGGTGCCTAGTTCAGTGGTTCTCCACCTTCCTCACACCCCGACCCTTTCGTCCAGTCCCTCATGTGACCCCCAACCATAAAACTATTTCCATTTTTACTTCATCACTGGCATTTTGCTACTGTTATGAATCGTCATGTAAATATCTGATACGCAGGGTGTAGTTTCATTGTTACAAATTGAACATAATTAAAGCATAGTGATTGTGAAATATTTATTTCTAATGGCAAATAAATGAAATTTTGTCTTGAAGCATGGTGTAGCACAGGTAACAGTCTTCACACTCGGTACTCATAAGTGGACGTATCTGCATGTGGGCGGCACCCCCTGGAGATGGATAGAGGAGTCGTGTCTCAGTTTCTAAAACCATGGGAAATATGAGTTTTCCGATGGTCTCAGGCAACCCCTGTGAAAGGATCGTTCGCCCCCCAAAGGGGTCGCAACCCACAGGTTGAGAACCGCTGGCCTAGAAGGCAGTGCGTGAGGGGCCATGTGGTGTCCGTTTAATGCAGCTTCTGGGGGGATTGTACTTTCTTCCAGAGCCAGTCGAGTGGTACGGGTACAGAACTGTTGCCCTTTTCCAGGAGTGGGGTGAGCTGCCGCAAGAGCAAGTGATTGCCATTGACCAGCCGGTTTAGCTAAGAGGACATCTTCAGGTTCTTCATTCTTTCTCTCTTTGATGGAGCCCAAACTGGGGACTTTATACAGCTGCCAATGACAGCTCCAACCCAAGTCCCTCAGGGCCCCACACAACGGCCTCTCAGCTCTGAAATCAGATCACGCTTCCTATTTCCACTTTCTAAACCCCCAGTGAGCAACTTCTAATGTTATTTCCTGAGAACTGACAAGATCTGGATTTCAAACCAGGGGACCTGGTAGCATGGTGGCTAACGTGCTCTGCTGCAAACTGAAAGGCTGGCAGTCCCATCGCACCAACTGTTCCCAGAAAGAAAGAAGTGGCACCCTCCTCCCATAAATATGGATATCCCTGTAAGCCCCGTGGGGGCATTTCTTCCCTCCCTTGGAGGATAGAAATGAGATGGAATCAACACAGTGGCAGTGCACTTGGGGGGTGGGTTTGGGTTTAGGCTTAGGCAGCTGTGGCGGTGTAGTCCACTGTGCACTGGGCTGCTGACCACAAGGTCAGCTGTTCAAAAATTGCCATGTCCTCCTCAGGATAAAGATGAGGCTTTCTACTCTCCTAAAGAGTTGTCGTCTCGGAAACTCACAGGGGCAGCTCTACTCTGGCCCATAGGGTGGCTATGAGTTGGAATCAACGTAATGGCAATGAGTTTTTTGGTTTGTGATTTGGGCGTGATGAAAAGGCCGTGAGCCTGTGCTCCGTTCTAACAGAGTACCGGGAGTTCAGATGATGTAACATGCCGTGTGTCCTGGAGGACCCGGACAGCTCAGTACACGGATATAGTCCCTGACTGGTTGTTGTTCACACATCCTTTCACCCTCAAACCTGCAGCAGTTGGGTCACCCAGAAAGTCTGCTTTCAAATCCCAGATCCACGACCTATTGCTTTTCAGGTCACTTCATAGTTCTGCCCCACAGTTTCCTCTGCTGTAAAGCGGAGATGAGGAGGATAATAGTACCCACCCTTAGGTTGTTGTGACAATTACATGCGCCAGTGCTTACTAAGTGCTCAGAATAGGACCTGGCCCACAGCAAATGCTACACTGGGGTGAACCACTGTCATTAGTGTTGTACCAGCTAGTCCAGAAGGCCTCCAGTCCAATGTGCACATTTGTTAAATGACACTGGTGACGTGAGCTCTCCTTAGTTTATAGAGTTCTTTTGAGAATCAGAGGAAAGAATGTACTTAAAACATATGGAAGCAATTTATGACTTAGGACATTCTTGTCATTCTGGGAGTGTGGATAAGGTAAATCACAGTAGGGTATGGAAGGAAAAACAAGTGAATGTGTTGCCAGAGATGTAGATCCTTTTCTTTCTTTGTTTTTTAAAATATAATCTGAGTAATTCATATTGCTATTTATAGCCATACCCCATCCTTATTCTTTCCTATCCCTAGGACAACCTGCCAACATATCGGTCTATTTTCATGTATTGAACATAGAGGGGCAGCGGAAAAGAGGAAGGCGCTCCATGAGATGGCTAGACCACTGGGCTCAGGCATAGGAACAAGTGTGAGGCTGCCGCAGGCCTGGACAGCATTTCGTTCTGGGGTGCAGAGTCTCTCTGGGTCGGGACTGACTCAATCACTGAACAGCAGCAATGCGACAATTCCCGTGCTAGTTGTTCAGTGGCATCGGACACCTGCTTCACAATGCAGACATTCTCACGACTTCCCTTGGGTTCTTCGGCTGCCATCAACCCAGTCTTCCTGTCCCATTCCAGTCTCCTCTTTGTTTTAAAGTAACTTGACCACGTGGGTGAAAAATTTAAGGGATCAAAGTACTTAACAGATAATATCCATTATTTTTTTTAATGCATCATTTCTTTAAAACTATTTTTTACTTTTAATCATTTTATTGGGGGCTCTTATAGCTCTTATCATAATCCATACCACCATACATTGGGTCAATCACATTTGTACATACGTTGCTATCATCATTCACAAAACATTTTCTTTCTACTTGAACCCTTGGTATCAGCTCATTTTCCTCCCTCCTCCACCCTTCGTCCCTCATGATCCTTTGATCATTAAAAAAATTTTTTTTTACATGTCTCACACCAACTAATGTCTCCCTTCACCAACTTTTCTGTTTTCCATCCCCCTGTGGAGAGTTATATGTCAAACATTGTGACTGGTTCCCCCTTTCTCTCCCCCCCCACCCTTCCCCATACCTTCCTGGTACAGCTACTTTCATTATTGGTCTTGAGGGGTTTATCCTGGATTCTCTGTGTTGCAAGCTCTTGTCTGTACCAGTGTACAGGCTCTAATCTAGCCTGATTGGTAAGGTAGAATTGGGGTCATGACAGTGGGATGGGGGAAGAATTAAAGAACTAGAAGAAAGTTGTATGTTTCATTGGTGCTATACAGCACCCTGACTGGCTCATCTCTTCCTGGTGACCCTTCTGTAAAGGGGATGTCCAATTGTCCATAGATGGGCTTGGGGTCTCGACTCTGCCCTCCCCCTCATTCACCTCAATATTATTGCTCATTTTGGGTCTTTGATGCCTGTTACCTGATCCCATTGATACCTCATGATCACACAGGCTGGTGTGCTTCTTCCATGTGGGCTTTGTTACTTCTCAGCTAGATGGCTGCTTGTTGATCTTCAAGCCTCTAAGACCCCAGATGCTATATCTTTTGATAGCTGGGTACCATCAGCTTTCTTCACCACATTTGCTTATTTATGCACCCATTTTGTCTTCAGCGATCGTTTCAGGGAAAGTAAGCATCTCAGAATGCTGGATTATTAGAACAAAGTGTTCTTGTATTCTTGAGTGGAGGCCTAATGTCTGTCTGCTGCCTTATTACTTAAAAAATGAATATATGTACACAGATCTGTTTCCCTATCTTTATATATAAGTGTATTTACATATGTATATGCCTGTATTTGGACCTATATAAAGTCCTTTGCCTCTTAGTTCTTTCCTCTATTTCCTTTTACTTTCCTCTTGTCCCACTATCATGTTTGGCCTTCATTTGGATTTCAGTATTTCCTCTCAGCTACATTGCTTTTAATCAAGCCCCACCTCCCACCCCCCAGGCATCCTATGCCCTCCTCTCCATTGATTTTAGCTCCCTTCTTATTCCCTTGTCCCTGGGTTTCTTGGCCCTCCACTTCCCTGCCTCCCCCACTCCCATGTCCCCCGGGAACCCTCGGTCCCATTGTTTTCTCCTCCAATTGTTTATCCCGCCTATATTATCTAGACAGACATGCAGCAACAATAATGAGCACAAAAACAAGACAAAACAAAACTTAACAATGAAAGAAAACAAAAACTAAACAGCTATAATGACAACAACAACAAACCAACAGCAAAGAAAGAAAAGCCTATACATAGTTCCAGGTGTATCTGTTCACCTTTATGAGAGTTTTCCAGTTGAGTCTGATGGGGTGTCACACCCTGGCCCCAAACTCTATTTTTGGTATTTCCCGGGACTTCATTACTTTGCTCCCCTTGCTGCTCTGTTGCACTTAGTGTTTTGCCCTGGTGTGGTGGGGTCAGATCAGGCATGATTCCCATGCTGTGTGTCCAGTGTTGTCCCCCAAAGCACTATGGGTCAGTGAGGGATATCATGTTTCCTGGTGGGGCCGGCCCTATGGTCCTGTCTGTGCATTGGCTGCTCCTAGGTAGAATATTTTCCTCTGGGCTTGGGGTGCCAGGAAGTGTTCCACTCTCTCCTTCCCTCTTCATTTGCTCCTGATCAGAAGCACCCCTCTCCCTGAGCTGCAGCTTCAGTGCTGTCATCTGAAGTGCATTTTTCTGTGAATGTGGGGAGAGGGGTATCCACATAGTTGGGATTGGGGCCGGCCCCTCAGACATCTCTGTTGGTCTGCTGCTCCATGCCGGTATGTAGCATTCATGTCTCAGCCCACCGGGTGGAAGTCTGGTCCCTCTCTCCCTCTCCTGTGGTGAGATAAACGATACCCCCATCCTTGGGTGGATTAGTGCTCTGTTCCCCCTCTATCTATGCCTTCTTTTTTCGCTCCTTCTTTTCCCCTCCTTTTCAGTTGGCTGCCCTATGTATCCCTGGATTGGGTCTGGTTCTGCCATAGTACTTGGACCTTGCCCGAGGAATGTATGCATATAGTAGCTTTCCCCCTAGGCCCCTTTTGCCCTTTTAAGCTTCCCTCAATGGATTCATGTTATACTTGTCCTTTTGTGCTTGGCTTACTTCACTTAGCATAATTTCCCCCAGTTCTTCCCATGCAGCAATGTGCTTCATGAGTTCGTCACTGCATTTTAGCAATGTGTAGTACTCCGTTGTATGTATGTATGTGCCACAGTTTTTTTAATCCATTTGTCTGTTGATGGAAATTTGGGTTTTCTCCAACTCCTTGTGATTGTGAACTGTGCTGTGATGAACATTGGAGCACAGATGTCTGGCCATGGTTTGTTTCTTGCCTATTCTGGATATATGCCCAGTAGGGGGATTGCTGGGTCGTATGGTAGCTCTATTTCCATATGTTTTAGATAGCGCCAGATAGATTTCCATATGGCTGTACATACGCACAGGTCCACCAGCAATGGATGAGCATTCCTATCTCACCACAGCCCCTCCAACACTTGTTACTTTCTTTTATTTTTAATTGGGCTCTCTTTGAGGGTGTTAGGTGTTATCTCATAGTTGTTTTAATTTGCATTTCTCTTATGGCTAATGACTGGGAACATTTTCTCATATGTTTATTAGCCATTTGGATTTCTGCCCTTGTGAAACTTCTGTTCAGGTCCTTTGCCCACCTCCTCAGTGAGAAATTAGGTTTTTTTCTTATTGTAAGTTAGCAGAGTGTTATAGATTTTAGTATTAAGGCCTTTGTCTGATGTGTCATTGCTAAAGATGTTTTCCCAATCTGTGGGCTCTCTTACTCTCTTGTAGAATTCTTTTGATGTACATATGTGTCTTAGCTTCAGTATATCCCACTTGTCAATTTGCATCTCCTCTGTGTTTGTGTCCTTCCCTATTTCCAATGTATTCCCTGCGCCAAAGTTCTCAGGTTTGTCCCAGTTCTCTTATTGATGGCCCTGAGAGTTTGGGGTTTTACCTCAAGGTCTGTGATCCACCTTGAGTTTATTCTTGAGCATGGAGTGTGGTAAGGGTCTTGCTACATTTTTCTTTAGGTAGATATCCATTTTTTCTAGCACAACTTGTTAAAGAGGGCATCTGTTTCTCATTTGATATTTTAGGGCCCTTATCAAAGATCAATTGTCTGTATGTTGATGATTTTTATCTCTGGGTTTTCAGTTCTTTTCCATTGGTCTGAGTATCTGTCAGTATACCAATACCATACTCTTTTGACCACTGTGGCTGTATAATAGGTGTTAAGCCAGGTAATGCAAGCCCTCTAAGTTTGTCCTTCTTGACAAATTCTCTACCAATTCTGGGCTTCTTCCCTCCCCATATGAAGTTGTTAATCAGCTTTTCCAATTCTTTGAAGAAAGATGATGGTATTTGTATCCAAATAGTATTGGACTTAAATAGTGCCTTGGGTAGAACTGACATCTTTACTATATTGAGTATTACAATCCACAAGCATGGGATATTTGTCCATTTGTTGAGGTCTCTCTTGGTTAGTGTTCACTAGTTTTCCTCATACAAATCTTTTAGGTTTTTTTTAGTCAGGCATATCCCTAGATATTTCCATTTGTTCTTGGCTATTATGAAAGGTACCACCTTTTTTTATCCCCTCTTCTGTTGTCTTGTCCGATGTGTATAACAGTCTGATAGACTTCTGTTTGTTGATCTTGTATCCTGCCAGTCTGCCATATTCCTCTATTGCTTCCAACACTCCACTTGTGGAATTTAGGGGATTTTTGATGTATAGAATCATATTGTCTGCAAATAATGATAATTCTGCTTCTTCCTTCCCCAGATGAATACCTTTGATGTCTTTTCTTTGTCTTATGTTGTTAGCTAGGACCTCCAGTATGATGTTAAATAGGAGTGGGGACAAGGGGCATCCTTGTCTGGTCCCCTTTTTCAGTGGGATTGTTTTGGTATTTTCTCTACGTTGGCTGTTGGTTTTTCATGTATAGCTTGTATAATATTGAGGAATTTTCATTCTATCCCAATATCCTTGAGTGCCTTAAACATTAATGCGTGTTGTATGTTGTAAAATGCTTTTTCCACATCTATGGATATTATCATGTGGTTCTTATAACTTACCATGCAGATATGAATAATACTAACAGTCTTTCGTATATTGAACCACTCCTGCATCCCTGTTATGAATCCCACTTGGTCACAGTGAATTATTTACTTTATATATATTTCTATATTCTATTGCCAGTATTTTGTTAAGGATTTTTGCATCAATTTTTATGAGCTACATTGGTCTGTAGTATTCAATTCAAGTGGGATCCTTGCCCGGTTTTGGTATCAGAGTTATACTAGCATCATGGAAAGAGTTCAGGAGTTTGTCATCTTTTTCCATGTTCTGAAAGAGTTTGTGTAGAACTGGTGTCAGTTCTACCCTGAATGCTTGGTAGAATTCTCCTGTGAAGCCATCTGGTCTGGAGGATATTTTTGTTAGTAATCCCTTTTTCTATTGCTATGGGTCTGTTGAATTTCTCGACATCCATCTGGGGCGTTCTAAGGAGAGATTGTTTTTCCAAGTGCTTTTCCGTGTCTTACAAGTGGTTGAGTTCATTGGAGTACAGGCCTTCGTAATACTGTGTAATTATCCTTTTTATTTCATTAGGTTGTGTTGTAATGTCCCATGTTTCATTCTTTATCCTTGCTATTGAAATCTGTTCCTTCTTTTCTTTGGTCAGGTTTACCAGTGGTCTGTTAATTCTGTTAATCCTTCAAGAGAACCAACTTTTAGCAGAATTAATTTTTTCTTAGTTTTCTTATTTTCCCTCTCATGAATTGTAGCCCTGATTTTAATTATTTCTTTTCTTTTTCAATTAGTAGGATTCTCCTACTGACTCTACTCTAATTACTGTAAGTTTTTTTATCAGCATATCAATCATAAGTCTTTCTTCGTTTTTCATGTGTGCATGTATTGCTATCAACCTTCCTCTGGTAACTGCCTTTGCTGTGTCCCAAAGGTTTTCGCACGTCATATTCTCATTCTCATTGGTTTCTAGAAATTTCCTAAATTCATCTCTGATCTGGTCTGATACCCGCTCCTTTTGCAACAGAGAGTTAGTCATCCTTCAGTTTATTTGCCCTTGTTTTCTTAATCATCCTTTTGTTGATTTACAGCCTTAGGGCATAGTAGTCAGAGAGAGACATCTGTATGATCTCAATGTGCTTGAATTTGCACAGATTTGACTTATGTCCCAGTATGTGTTCTGTTTTCGAGTATGTGCCATGTGGGCTTGAAAAGAATGTGATTTTTTTTGCATTTCGGTGGAGGGCCCTCAAAATATTCATCAAGTCAAGTCATCTAATTGTAATGTTTAGATCTATAACCTCCTTGTTAAGCTTCTTTCCCTGTGATCGATCTTTCTCAGAGAGCAGTGTATTAAAGTCACCTACTATAATTGTTTAACATGTGATTTCTTTTTTCGATATTTTACAGTGCTTAATTGATGAATTTCCTGGGTCTCTCGTTGGACACATATGTATTTATTATGCTAACTGGTTCTTGGTCTACTGTTCCCTTGAGCATTATATAGTGCCCCTCTTTATCTCTTTTATGGCTTTCACCTTGAGATCAATTTTCTCAGAAATCAAGATTGCAAACCCTGCTTTTTTAATTGCTATTTGCTTATTATCTTTTACTCCATCCAATCATTGATTCTCAGCCTATTTTTTTCTGTAATATTGAGATATGTCTCCTGTAGGCAGCAGATCGGCAGGTTGTGTTTTCTAAGACAGTCTGCTAGTATCTGCCTTTAATGTCTGATTTCAGTCCATTGATATTCAGGGTTATTATATCCATCTGTGGACTCTGTGATGTCGTCTTGTATCTTTTGTGTTAGGTGTTTTCCTACCTCCCTTTCTCATCCGTGTGTAGTGCATGTGTGTGTTTGTGGTTCATTCTTGCCTTCTTTCCAACATTGAGCCAATGCCAACTGGGGGCTCTTTTCTTTTTAGTGACCTCTGGGTGGAGTTGTTATATGTGGTGGTCTCTTATTTGTGCTTGGTGAGCATTATTCTTCTACACATACTGGGTAGCCTAGAAACTTTTGTAGGGCTGCTTTTCTTTTAATGTATTCTTTGAGTTTTTCCTTGTCCAGAAATATTCTTACTTCTGTATCTAGATAGATAATTTGGCTGGATAAAGTATTCTGGGTTGGCGTTATTTGCCTTCAATTTTGGGAATATGTTGCTCAACTCTCTCCTTTTCTTCATACTATCTGCTGAAATGTCTGAGCATATTCTTATTTGGGTACCTTTATAGGTGATTGCATTTTTCCCCCAAGATGCTTTTATGATTTCAACAAAGTTGGACATTTTAACCATTATCTGCCTTGGTGACTTCTTTTTATATTCAGTCTAGCAGGCGTTATTTCAGCCCCCTGAATGGTTGCTGGTTTTCATTCATTAAGCTGGGGAAGTTTTCCCTTAAGAATTCCCCCACTAATGTAACAAAGAGGAAGGGCTGAAATCCTGGTAGGGACTGAGCATGATAGTGGGATGGGAGGATAATCAAGGGAAATAGAGGAAAGAGCTGGGAGGCAAAGGGCATTTATAGAGCTCTAGATAAAGACATATACATATGCAAATATATTTATATAAGGATGGGAAAATAGATCTATG
>NW_022103958.1:17048820-17076914 GCF_000313985.2 Echinops telfairi
AATGTTTTGAGAATGATGAGGGCAATGAATGTACAAATGTATGTATGGATTGTGATAAGAGTTGTATGAACCCCTAATAAAACGATTTAAATAAATAAATAAATAAATAAATTTTGAAAAAAAAATAATTCCCCCACTATTTTTTCCATAGACTTCTTTGTTGTGTTATGTTTCGATAATCCAATCATTCTGATGTTATTCTTATTCGTAGCAACAGACATAGCTCTCAGGTTTTCTTCAACTTCTCTGATTATCTTATTTGAGTTCCCACCCACACGCACTCCCCACCCCCGTTTGTTGAAGTATGTCTAGTTATCCTCTAGGTCACTGGTGTGATTCTCTGCCTCCTCCAGTCTGTTGGCATTGTCTGTGAACTTGCTACTGGTTTTTGTTATCTCATCTAAAGGCCCTTTGGCGTGTGGCCTTTACCTCCTCTATCATTTCATCCATTTTCCCTATAGCTTCCTTCATTTCCTGTATGACTCCAAGCAGCATTCTGAAATTTTCATCCTGTGGCAGGTCAACGTCTGCCTCTTCTGTGACTGCCAGAAGGTCCAGGTCATCCTCTGACATTAGGCTTTGTTTCTCTTGTTTTCTTTTTTATGCTGTTGAGGCAGCTTGCTTTTCCCATGATGATTTAGAGAAACAAGGTGTCATTTTCCTGAGAGTAAAAGAGCTCTGGGTTCTCTCTTTGGGAGGTTGATATTAATGCTTCTGCAGGCTGCTTGTAACCAACTGCCCTGAGGGCTTGGGTTAATCAAACTGGGGTTTCCCTCTCACAATAGCCTATTGGGAATCCCTTGTTTGGAGGGCAGGTTGGATGGCCCTTTCAGTAGTAAGTCTCTGAGGTCAGCCTGCATCACACTTCAGCAACCCTCAGGACTCTGTGTGGGCCATTGGCAGCTGTGCAGGCCTCAGTCTGATGGAAAGTGCTGGCCAGAGCATGGGAACATGCAGCTCAGGGAGTGGGGATGGGGCGGGGTTGAGGGTCCCTTTATTCCAGCTAGAGGCACTATGGACAAATGGGCGGGCAGAAAATAGGGCCCAACTGCATGTGTTAGAGGGACATCCATTATTTATAAGCCAATTTGGCTACATTATTTATTGAGTTGTTTGACACAAAGTGACCTCAGGCGTTAGGTTAGACTCAGGTTCTAATACCTCAGGGAAATAATCTTCTGGAGTCCTTTTTTCTCATGCAGTCCTGTAAAATTGTTGTTGTTATGATTTGATTTTTTATATGTATTTGGAGTTCTGTTCCACATTCCTCCCCCTTCTATCAGCGTCCATCTATCATGGTCCTGACAATGAAGAGATGGTAGTGGTCACTGGGCACCGTTCTGGTCTGATCTGCAGGTAGATGAACTCATGATTCATGCAGACTCTTTGTCCTGTAAACTAGTGTTTTCTTCGGTGTCTTTGGCTTTTGTTATGAAGAAATAGAGCCTATGATTTATTTCTTAGATCACTACTCACAACTTTTAAGAATCCAAACTTCTTTCTTAGCATTCTCACTATGTGGTACATTAAAAAATAATCACAACCCAGTCCAGTCCAAGCCAATAAGTCCAATAGTATCCCATATGTCTGCTACCAATCTATAAAGTCCTCTTCAGACTCACGAAACACATGCAATGATGCCAAATGCAGGAGATCACAGGCCAGTAGGTAGAAGGTCTTTGGATCTAGTGGCATTTTAAGCATCTGAGCACTGGCAGGGGTCTCTATATGTTTTCCCCAGCTTCAGAGGTCTGGTTGCATCAGGGTAGGTCCATGTGTCTTCTGCAGCTCAGGGCATTTGTGTAGTTCCATGTGCTTTATCAGCTGCAATGCCTCCTTGGGAGTGAGCAGAGAGAGATATCTTCCACTTCCAAGGAGGAAAAATAGGAGTTCCCAGAATTCTGAGAAGGCCATGCCCACACAGAGGCCTCATTGGTTACATCTTGATTGACAGGCCAAACTCCACCCCTTCACTATAATCCTCTCAAGTTGACAACAGATTATGTAACTACCACAATGTTAAAACTGATTAAAACTGCACAGTGTTTACTATGATTTCTCAGCAACGGATCCTTCAGTTGTCCTCAACAGTCCTCTATCACAAACAACACTACAATGACAGTTATTATGCATTTTCCTGTAATAATTTTGCTGCTATTTGGGGAAAAAAAGTCAAAACAAACTTCTCAACGACTTATAACTACAAACATTTCTTGCTTGTGCCACATGTCAGCAGCTGGTGACAATCGGCTCTTCTATCTTGAGATCCAGGCAGAAGAACAGTCCTTATTGGGAATCAGCCTTTCTCCTAAAAAAAAAAAAAAATCAAGTTCTGGGGGAAAGCTGCAAAAGTACTTAAAACTTCTTCTCAAATCATTGTTATAGATTGAATTGTGTCTTATAAAATATGTGTCAACATGATTCTCAGTATTACATTATTATCATAATTATTATTTTCATTATTATATCATTATCCATTTTGTGACCTGATGTAAATATCCAATGTGCTATAAATCCTAACCTCTGTGATGTTGTGAGACAGGATTAGAGGCAATTATGTCATACAGGATTTGGCTGTATTTTGGGCCTATGTCTTTTGAGATATAAAAAAGATAAAACAAGTAAACTGAGAACAAAGGGACATAACTACTTTCAGTAAAGAAGCATCAGGGAGGAAGCCTCATTTGCACCCATGATATCTGCATCGATAACCTTTTAGACCAGGGGAAGATTGATGCCAAGACACATAGAGATCTCCCAGAAATAGTGTGCCCACATACACTGAATGGAGATAAAGAGCTACCACAGCTCATAGAGAGACAACGTCTTATCCTGCAGCTGGGATCAACAATTTGAGCTTCTAGCATCTTAACATGTGCAGTAATGAACCTCTGTTTGGCAAAGCCTTCCACTTGAGGTATTCCTGCTAGAGCAACACTAGGGCAATCACTTATGCATTCCTTCCACTTCTATCTCATTGACAAAAGCAAGTCACTGGGACAAGCCTGACAATGGTGCCCAAGAAACACAATCCTACCCAATTCCAGTAAGTAGAGTCTGACACAGAGCAATGCTATAGGGTAGAGCAGAACTCCCCTTTAGGGTTTACAAAACTGTAAATCTTTATAAGAATCTCATCTTTCTCCTATGGAGTAGCTGGTGGTGAGGGGTGGGGGTGGGGGACAGGTTGAAGTACCAATCTTAAGATTAGACATCCAACACTTAACCTACTTACTACACTGCTAGGGATTCTTAATCTTATATTGGCAGGCATTGGAAATTTCATGGAGATGGGCAAGGTCCTTTTATTGGGAAGGAACAGCAAATAATTGCAAGCAATAATTCAAACTATCCTCTTTATAGATGGATAAATAAATATTAGGGGATTTATGCCCAGGGGAGATTACTGGGTCACAACTGCTGTGTGCTCTTAATTTCATGAAATAATCCATATTTTCTGCAGAATGGTTACACCAGTCTACCCTTTCACCATCATCAGTGCATGTGGGTTCCTGTCTCCCAAAAATCTAGTCAGAAGTCATATTTTGAAGGTTTCTAATTTTTCCAGCATAATAGTTCAAAAGTAACATTTATTATTTTCAATTTATCTATGGGCTAATAATGGCTTTCAGTCTTTCTTTATGTATCTTTAATCTTCTGTAAATATCCATAAATCACCCTTTTCCCATTTTTCTGTTGATGTTCCTTCTGTTATTGAATATCCAAATATCATCTGCATTTGGTATAAATTCCTTTTCAATTTTAGAAACTGCAACTATTTTCATTTTTCCTTTCACTTGTCTAACTGCTTTATCTATAGTGTCTTTTGTTAAAAAATAAGTTCCTTTTACTTCACAGTCTTTTCTTGCCCTGGGCCACAAAATTGTTTTCCTTTCGCCCCCTTATTATGATATTTTTGTTTCACATTTATGTCTTTCATTCATTTGGAGTCTCTTAGGTAATGATCCTACTTCCCCAAATAGTGAAGGAGTTTTCCCACTCCATCCACTAACCTAGCCCCCACCCCACCCCCAATATATCTACAATACTCTTATTGTCCTTTGCCATATACTTATTGGCCTTAGCTGTCATGGAGCTGAACACTATTTTGTCTTAGACCATTCATAATCTATTGTTGTCCTTAGAATTTTCATTGGCTGATGTCTGGAAGTAGATCACCAGGCCTTTCTTCCTAGTCTATCCTCTTTGGGAAATGAAACTGAAACCTGTTCATCATGATCACAACATACAAGCCTCCATGACAGTTGGGTAGTGGCTGCACATAAGGACCATGAGAATCGGATCCAGGTCAGCCTCAGGAAGATGAAAATTCTGTCTGTGATTATTATTAGATGGCTATATCTACATCAGTCTGTTTCTCATCTTTCCAGTATATCTCACAGATCTGGTTGTCTGCTATTCCACCAAGGCCAAACTCTTTTTATTTCTCTTTAATGCTTTATAGGAGTCCTGGTGGCTTAGTGGATATCAGTTGGTTTGCTAACTGCAAGGTAAGCAGTTAGACACACCAGTTAGCTCCATGGACGAAAGATGAGTCTTTCCACTCTAACAAAGAGTTACAGTTGCTCTCTTCTCACACCTCCGCTTGGACCACCAAGAGGGGCTGAGGCCCAGCAGATCCACCTGGATGCCACTGTTTTGACTGGACGTTTGCTTTGAAGACACTCTAAGACTAACAAATATAGCTACTAAGCAAGACTTCGACTTGCGGCAAGATGGAGACCAAGTAACACAAACCAGAGGGACTCCACAGAAATCACAGCAGGAGAACCATTAAGAGGGAAATTGCACTCTGTCGGGTCACAGGAGGAGCATAATAAAGTTAGTAGACACAGATCCACTAGGTTTTGAGGAGCTGTGGGCTTTTTTCTTCCCACTGTGGAAGCTGGGTAAACCCCACCACAGTCTTGGCCAAATTTGGGCTCCTTTGGCCAGCCCAAGGGCTTTACTTCAACACAGCCACAGCTTGACACCTCCCCTGGGTAGGGTTTAAAACCCTTCACCCCCACAGTCAGGCAATCAGGGTTCAGCTATATTTGTACTTTTGTTTCTATCTCTTCTCTCTTTCCATCCACAGTCTCAGTGGGCTCTTTTTTCCTTTATCTTTCCTCTCACACACCACTGCCAGCCTCCAGGCAACTTCCCTTCGCCTAAGGCAATTACACCCACCCTCCACCCAGCTAGGGGAGCTCTGAACTCTGCGGCTTATAACACACTGCCGAGGAACTCTTGCCCACCTTCCAACACAGGAGAACTCACATCTATGCTCCAAGGCCCTTTAAGCAGTCAGAGGAATGGCCGTTCACCCTGGCTGGGGGAACCTCTGCCCACCTACCATGGCACTCTCTGTGAAAGGAGGAACCCCTGCAAACCTCCAGTGTCCCGTGTGGGTGAAGGAACTTCCTCTTACCTATCGTAGAGCTTCACATGGCCTAAGGCAGCCCATCCAACCCTTGACAGCACCACACTGCTTCAGAAACCTCTGGCCAACTTATGCGGAGATCTAGCAGACTAGGACAATTCCTCCCACCAACCATGGTGCTCTACAACAAAGCGGGCATACCCACCTGCCTTCTGCGGCACTTCTGTTGCAGCAGGCACCCCCACATGCCCTCTGAGGTGCCGCAAGCCACAGTGGGCCACACCACCACAGCTTCCTGTGAGGTCATCCAGTACAGAGCCATCCTCATGGTTCCACAACCCCCAACCACTGCCCCATGAGAGGACCGTCCAAATTTCCCTCCAAATAACAGAATACTGGTTGGCTAGGGAAAGAGTCAAACCACAGGAAGCTAAAGAGGTAGCCTGACTCCACATTGCAATTAACTGCAGGAAGTTCGAAGAAGCATTCCTATGAGTCTCCCAAAGAGAGAGCCCAGTGTTCTTCAACTCTTTGGGAAATAGTGCCAGGCACCTCTAAAACAACACAATGCAAACAGCAATCAACCCCAACAACATCAACGATAAACCAGATGAAAGAAAAGTCAATGTTGGAAGAAGCCTGAATTTAATGATGTGCATGGAAGAAGCAGACACTGATTTGTCACAGAAAGAAATCTGCAGAATGCTGCGTGCAGTCATACTGGATATGAGGGAAGAAATACAGGGGAAAGATGAAATGATAGAGAAAATAAAGGCCATGCACCAAAGGGAAATACAAAACCTAAGGGATGAGATAACAAAAGCCAGTAGCAAGTTCACAGACTTTGCCAACATACTTAAGGAGGCAGAGAATAACATCAGTGACCTAGGGGATAACCAAGCAGACTTCAACAAATGGGAAAGGCAGTCAAATAAAATAATCAGAAAGGCCGAAACAAACCTGAAAGCCATGTCTGATGCTATGAAGCAGAACATTAGAATAATTGGACTACCTGAACAAGATACAATGAATAAGTCAATGGCAAAAACAGTGAGGGAATTCTTAGAGGAAAACTCCCCCAGCTTAAAAAATGAAAACCAGGCAACCATACAGGAGGCTAAAAGAATACCAGCTAGACTGAATCCCAAGAAGAAATCACCAAGGCACATAATAGTTAAACTATCCAAATTTGAGGGAAAGGAGAAAATCCTGAGAGCAGCTGGGAAAAAACAAGGGGCTACCTATAAAGGTACCCAAATAAGAATATGCTCACACCTATTAGTGGACACTATGAAGAACAGCGAGTGCAGTGACATATTCCAAAATTGAAGGAAAGTAACGCAAACCCAAGAATACTCTGTCCAACCAAATTATCTGCCAAGATAGATGGAGCAGTAAGAATCTTCCCGGAGAAGGCAAAACTCCACAAATACATTAAAAGAAAACCAGCCCTGCAAAAGGTCCTTGCCGACCCCATTGGGGCAGAAGAACAGCATTCACCAAGCACAAATAAGAGACTGCCACATAGAACAACCCCACCCAGAGGGCAACAGAGAGCCCCCATGTCCCCCTGGATTCGTCAATCCCATTGCTTTCTCTTCAGGATTGTTCGTCCTCCCTGTCTTATATAGATAGATATAAAGCAAACGAAAAACAAAACAAGCAAACAAACAAAAACAAAAAACAAAACAAGGAAAAACACCCCCAAACCAATAGATAATTCCAAGTCTGTCTGCTGACCCTTATGCATGTCTTCCGATCAAGTCTGATGAAGTGCCAAGCCCTGTCCCCCAAGTCAGAAGTCTATTTTCAGGATTCCTCAGGGAATTGGTTGCTTTGCTCCCCTTGCTGCCCTGTTGCAGTCCCTTTGTGTTTCCCCCCACTGTGCACGGGGCAGACCAGGTACACTTTCAGTACAGTGCCTCCTGTGCTGTCCCCCATAGCACTATGGGTTAGTGAGGGAATGTCGTGTCTTGTGGTGGGACGGGCCCTATGGTCCTCTCTGTGCTTTGGCTGCTCTGAGCAGGGATGGTGTCCTTGGGGCGTCTCTCTCTCTCTCTCTCTCTCTCTCTCTCTCTCTCTCCCTCCCTCCCTCTTAGTTCGCTTCTGTGTGGTCTGGACATACCCGCCTCTGTCCCGGGCAATATAGTCAGTGCTGTCCTCTATATTGCCTTCTTCTGGGGAGCGGGTCAACATAGCTCAGCTTGGACCTGACCCCATCATCATCTCTTAGTTCGCTGCTCCATGCCAGCGGAGTCCCCTCCAGGCTTGGTGCTCTGGAATGGGGTCTGGTCTCTCTCTCCCTTTCCTATGAAGACATAAGTAATCCCCTCCCCAAGGGTCTGTTAGTGCCCTGTTCCCCATCACCCTCGTTGGTTTCCACCCCACCCCCTTTTTTCTTCTCCGTCTCTTATCCCCTCCTATTATGCTTATGTATAATTAAGTAAATGGGAGCTCAGAGAGTTGAAATACTTTATCCGGGCTCACTAGTTGGGAAGGAACTGGCATTATTATTGCTGGATGCCACTGAGTCAGTTCTGTCTAATAGTGACCCTTTATATAACTGAATGAAACACCACCCCGTCCTATGCCATCTTCACAATTGTTATGCTTGAGCCCATGGCTAGAACCACTGTGTAAGAAGCAAGAATGCATGCAGAATGCACTATTCTGAGATTATGTCCTACCTTTGTCCATTCAACAGCCTCTGAGAGTTTGAGTTTCCAGCTCAGCAATGTTACTCACTGGGTTGGTTATCTTGACTGCTGGATCACCTACCCCGGCTCCCGAATACCAGAGGTCATGAGTAATCAGCGTGTGGCTTCTAGAGTTACCATCAACTCTGGCCACATGCATTTGTTCGTGTACATCATTTTTCCTAGAAGTCCAGTGAGTTCCTGGATGCTGCAGGTTGATAGTGGAATCAGATATCAGCCTGGGGAGGCAGCTGACACTTGCAGGACAGGAAGTGAGTGCCATCCAGCCAGCAGGGAAGACTGATGCCTCTGTTTGTGCATGGGGATTGAGGCGGGGACGTGAACATGCTCACTCTCTGGGGAAATGATATCTTTCTCCCCAGAACCCAAGGTGGGTCTAGCCCAAGAAGACCCAATTTGGAGGCAAGTGTAAGAAAAGAATATTGGGAGAGAGTGTCCTGATGGGTTTGTCAGGCACTAGTCCCTGCCAGCTACAACTGGTATTCCTACTTACAACTGGAAAGAGTTTTGTTTGTTTTTTTAATGCTATTTTTAAGCAAAAACAAAACAAACCACTTGGAGTGGAGATGGTTTGAGGTCAGCTTGAATCCAAGATGTTCGAATTATTTCACCAATCTCTTCCCAACTGCTTTCTTCAGGCAACCACCCCTTAAGGAAGAGGCACATGACTACGGAAACACCAGGTTTATGTCTTCATGAAATAGAGGCTCTCTTTCAGCATCCATGTCATTCCCGAACAGCCTCTGATTGGCTTTACTTGGGTATACACACACACACACACACACACACACACACACACACACACACACAAAGAAGGGGTTGAGCCATGTGATTGGTGGGCCCACAGAGGGTAAGTAGTTTCCAAAAGGAAGTGATTCAAGGCCAAGGGGAGAAAAAACCAGGTAGGTGTCTACTTCCCTCCGTACAATCTTCTCCATGGGATTGGGGGTGGAAGGGGGGAATGTGCCATCTTCACTGACCTCATTCCTGCCCTGTCTCTTTCTCCATTCACCTCCATCTTTCTCCCACCCTGTCTGTGTTCTAGACACACTGGCTCATGCACTATTCAAAACCTCAGGCACCTTTCACCTTTTTCTTCCACACCCCTGAACCTCTGGGATTGCTGCTCATCTTCTAAACAGTGAAGTCTGCTCCTTCCCGGGACATTCTCCTACCCTCCCAGCTTTCCCAATGCAACATATGCAGAAACAACCAGCCAAACCAAAAAGCAAACCTCTTTCTGGTCAGTCAGTTCTGACTCACAGACATACAATTGCCCCCATCTTATTCCCAGGGTTGTGATCTGTACAGGAGCAGACAGGTGGATATGCATCTGCCATCTTTCCATCTGCAGACAAGCGCTTTAACCATTATGCCACCAGGACTCTTTATAACTACATATGCCTGTTAATCATATTGAGCAGTATTTATTTATTCATTGAGAGGGTCACATTTGTCCTCAGGTTAAACATTAGCCCACTGAGGCCAGGGATGAACTCTTGTCCTATAGATCCTTGTACAAGTAATTGTAATTCTATAGTAGATATTTTTGCTTGTTTACCCAATATCCATGCTCCCTGTTATGAATTGAATTGTGTCTTCCAAAAAGATACCTTGATGTCCTGATGCTGGCACCTGTCAACGTGACCTGGTTAGGTTTCTGGAGATATTGTCAGTTCAATTAACTAAGATCATACTGAAATTGGGTGGATCCTAATTCAATGAGTGGTGCTCTTATAAAAGAAGAAGAGAAAGAGAAGGAAGGTAGATGATCAAAATGGACAGTCCAAAGAAGTTTTGCCATCAGTAGAAGCTGAGAAACCGGCATGGAACAGAATCTCAACCCAGAACCCTGATTTCTGACTTCAAGTCTCCAGATCAGTGGGAGAGTTTAGGGAATGAATTGGAATTCAGAACATAAAACAAAACAAAGGAAAAGTCACACAATTTTAACTCCAGGGTATATAAAAGGGTACAAGACAGGAAATAATACATGGTATATTTTGTGATTCATCTGTGAACAATATTTTCATAGGAATTAACACATAAAAAGTAAACATGGAATTAACAAAAATGTGATAGAGTTATATATGAATGAGGGAGGGTTGGAGGGACATAGGAAAACCCTTATCATACAAACTTCTAGAGTTCTTCAACCTTCGCATGGGGAGGGACACACTTTGGCCAACCACCAATAGCTATAAGCCGTCACAATTCTCTGGGCCAGAATTTTCTCATCTGCAAGATAGGATAGTAATAAACACCTCAAATAATAATAATAAACACCCCCACAGGCTAGTTGTGAAGGTCAAATGAAGCCATGTACAGCGGCACTTAATATTCATCGTTTCAGGCCCAATAATTAGATGCCTTTTTATCTCTCCTTCTTCTCTCCCTCTTTTTCTCAATTCCTTATTCTCTTTCTTCTCTTCTTTCCTTGGAATAAAATGAGCTCCCATTTAGTTTTTGTTGTAGCTTTTAGATGCCACCAAATCACCTTTGTTGTATATAGTGGCCCTATCTTCAACAGGACCAAACACTCTTGGTCCTATAGCATCTTCACAAATGTCTATCAATTTCATTGAGGGTCTTTCTCTTTTTCCCTGACCCTGCCACTTTACCAAGTCTAATGTCCTTTTCTGAAGACTGGCCCCTCCTGATAACACGTCCAAAGTATGGAAGACAAAGTCTTGCCATCCTTGTTTCTAAGGATACAAGACAGAAGCATTCTGGCTATCCTTCTTCTAAGAAGGATTTGTTTGCCTTGCTGGCAATCCCTTGTACTGTCAATATTCTTTGAAAACATCATAACTCAAATGCATCACTTCCACTACACTCTTCCTTATTCATTGTTCAGCCTTCATATGCATAGGAAGTGGTGGAAAATGCCATGGCATGGGTGAGGTGCACCTTAGTCCTCAAAAGGATATCTTCACTCTTTAGTACTTTAAATAGATCTTCTGCACCAGATTTGTCCAATTTAATGCGCCATCTGATTTCTTGATTGTTTCTGTTAGGAACCCTGGTCTCCCTCAGCGCAGCTGAGAAACAAAGACAGGTGTGTGTGTGTGTGTGTATGTGTGTGTGTGTGTGTGTGTGTGTGAGAGAGAGAGAGAGAGAGAGAGAGAGAGAGCACCCTGGTGGTATAGTGGTTACATGTTGGGCTGCAATCTGCATCATTGGGCAGTTCAAAACCAACAACAGCTCTGTGGGCAAAAGACTAGGCTTTCTACTATAAACAATTACAGTCTTGGGGGAAAATATATAAAAACACACACATGTATTTGTATGTATGATACATATAAACTATATAGATATAGATATACTCCCCTAAACAGTTACAGTCTAAGAAATATATATACATTTCAACATCCTGTGATGTTGAACATCCTACTCTTAGATCCTAAGGGTAGGTTCCTAGCAAAAGCTATGGAATTTACAGCATTGGACAGGGTTAAGCAGATTGGTAAGTTGTCTCACTGCTACCATGGGCATTGATTGTGGACCTAAGTAAAAGGAAATCCTTGATAACATCTAGCTTTTCTCATTTATCATGATGTTGTCTATTGGTCAAGGCGTGAAGATTTGGGCTTCTGTTATGTTGAGTTGTAATCCACATTGAAGGCTGCTGTCCCGGATCTTCATCAGTCACTGCTTTAAGTCCTCTTGGCTTTCACCAAGCAAGATCGTGTCATTTGCACATTGCAAGTTGTTAATGAGTTTTCTACCAATCCTGGTAATGTCATGTTCTTGCTCCTGTAGTGCAGCTCCTCACGTTGTTTATTCAGAATACAGATTGAAGAAGTGTGGTGAAATGACACCTTTCTTGGTTTTAAACCGTGCAGTAATCCCTTCCTTGTTCTGTTCACACAACTACCTCTTTCTCTATACAGGCTCTACATGAATATAATTAAGTGTTCTAGAATTTACATTCTTCTCATTGCTATCCAGAGTTTATTATGATCCACACAGACAAAAGCCTGTGTGTAGTAAATGAAGCACAGGCAAACATCTTTCTGGTATTCTCTTCTTTCAGCCAAGATCCATCTGCTATCAGCAATGATATCCCTGGTTCCACAGCCTCTTCTGAATCCAGTTTGAATCTCTGGTAGCTCTCTGCCAATATATTGCTGCAATCATTTTTTAGTTATCCACAAAAATTTACTTACATGGAATATTAATGTTATTATTTGATAATTTATGCATCTGATAGATCATCTTTTTTTTGGAATTGGCGCAAATATGTACTTTCAGGCACATATGGCCAGGAAACTGTCGTCCAGATTTCTTGACATAGATGATTGAGTGGTTCTGGTGCTGCATCAGTTTTTTGAAACATTTCCATTGGTATACTGTCAGCTCACGGAACCTGGTTTGTTTTTCTTCACTAATGTCGTCAGTGCAACTTGGACTTCTTCCTTTAATATCATTGGTTTTTGGTTATTTGCTACTTCTTGATATGATTAAATTTATAAAACTCATGATTGTGTTCCATTATTTTAGACGGTCTTTCTCCTGCGTTTTCATAGTCTCACACTATAATATTATTGCATAGAGAAGGTGTTGGTACTTCACTAGGAGAGGATTTAAAAAAGCTTGCACCTATGAGAAAGATAAAATTACTCAGAAATAAAAATAAAACTAACATTCTGTTTTTATAGATATATTTAAGACATGTCTACAGTTTTCTTTACTTGGACTACTCAATTCATTTATTCATTCATTCAAAAAACTATTTTGAAGCCTCTTTGCTCCAGACACTGTGTTGAGCATTCACCAAAACCAAACTCAGAGCCATGGAGTTGGTTCTGACTCATCGAGACCCTACAAGACCCTACAAGACACAGTAGAACTGCCCCGGGGGTGGGGGGCGTGTTCTGAGACTGTATCTTTATCGGAATAGAAAGCTTCATCTTACTCCCAAAGAGGAAGCTCTCCGTGTAACCAACTACACCACCAGAGCCAAACAACTCTACCTGTAACCCACGATGCCACTATGCCAAGCAGGTTGGTCTAACCCTGAAACTACACCTAGATCACAGTGGGGAGATCATGGGGCTCGTGTGGCAGGTTCTGGGGGAGAAGACCTAAACAGGTCTCTTTAACAAATACTAACTGTGGGTAGGGAAGCCATTAAGCACTATGAGAGGCTATGAGAGAGGAGGAATTGTAACTCCACTGCAAAATAGCCACAATCAGTCCTCTACTGCATATGGTATGTCTGGACATGGCTCTTCAGGGCCATTCAAGGATCTAATCATGGTTGGATCCATTCTTTTCCACACATCAGGTCACAGTACTTACAGGAAACACAAGGTAAAAGTCATTTGTTTGAGCTCTGATGCCTTGGTTGAATTATTCTCAGGAATGGTCTCAACTTTTTACTCTCTGCAGGTTCAGGCACACAGTTAGGAGTTGCACAGTAAACTAAATTTATTGTCCACAAGTGATATTCATTTAGACTCTTCAGTGAGTTTAAATGATGTCAACAAAACCCCAAAGCAAATGTCGAGTACATTCCAACTCATACCAACTCTATAAGACAAAGTTGAACTTCTCCCTAGTGTTTCTGAGTCTATAAATCTTTATGGAAGTAAGACAGCCTCATTTTCCTCCCTAGGAGTAGCTGGTAGATTTGAACTGCTGACCTTGTGGTTAGCAGCCCAACTCATAACCCACAACACCACCAGAGATCCTGACCTTAATAAGGAAAGCAAAAATGATGAAACACCTAATATGTGCTAGGTGCTCTTAACTTCCCTAAACCCAGTGTGGTAGTCAGATCAATATCTTTCTGAGAAAATTTCCTTGTGTCCATTGTGGTATTCACAGGCCAGCAGTAGTAGGACACTCCGGTGTCAAAATGAAAAGAAAGTGATAAGAAGAGAGTGGAGGTTTCGCTGAGGCCACGAACAAACGAACACCCAGAGTTCCAGGCTGAGATTGAGGCCAGGGAACAAAGCCCAAGCTTTAGAGCTAAGGAAAGAACATGGCTAAGCTGTCCCAGCCATCTACAGAACTGGGAGAAACGCCCCAGACCGGTTGGACCCTGGTCTTACGCAGAGAAAGCAGACGAAAGAATGTCCTCACCGACACTGCAAAGCTATGGGACAAAGGAAGATGGAGAAGAAAATAATAAAAGAGAAAAGAAATGTGTCCTCTCCGATTTGGCAAAGTGGTTCCCACCCCCCATGAGACGGTCGCAGAGCCGTTCTTGCCTCTTTCCCGTCCTGTGTTCCTTTCTCCCTTCCTGCCTTCCTCGACTCCTCATTCTCTGGATCAAAGAGAGCTCCTTCCCTTATACTTGCTTACTACTACTCTTGCTTCTTCCATCGCCTTCTTAAAGTTCAAATGGAAATACCAGCCTTAATCCCTGAGTAGCAGCTCTGGTTTCCTGGCCACGGCATTGCACAACTTGTGGTATGGCTCCGCGCCACCATTAGCCATGCACTGAGGTTTTACGTCGCCAAGGAACATCTTGTACAATGCCACTTTTTATCAAAACCAAACAGCATAACAATGCATACAGGGCCTCGTTCACATCAACCTCATAAGATTTCACTATGATAAAAGCAAACAAGTGGAAATAGCCATTCCATCTCCCTTTGGAAATAAATAACCCAGCTGCCTCTCCTTCCTACCCCAAGTCCCTTCTTGAAGCCCCCACTCCTCCTCCGCCTCTTTCTTACCTCCCCACCCTCTTGTCATCAAGGGCTCCCTTTGGCCTCCCACTGCGCAGGTTTCACCAGTCTGGCGACCCATTCGGCCAGGGTTGCACCACACTGGGGTGGAGCTTGAGGGGAGGGAGGATAAAGGCTTGAGCCGAAAGTCCCACTAAAGCTGGGTTTTGGTTCCCCATCATCATCTTATCGTCTAAATCCCGGAAGTAAAGCCATCTTAGAGATGCAACTCCTCATTTGGGGGGTCAGATCAAGAAAAATGTGGAAGGATGCTCCTTCTGAGCAATCACCCTAGATGTCTCCCAAGTGAAAACCTTCTGAGCCAGGAGCAATGACAAAGACAGCTAGTCATAGTCTTAGACCCAGGGAGGTATCCCTGAAGGATAGCTTTTCCTCCGCGAGCCCTACTCAAATGATCCTCCTCAAGAGAAAAACAAGAGACTCAGACTCTCCCCCTGCCTCCAGGTCGTCCTAGCCTTCTTTCCTCTGCAGCCTTGCTGGAATTTCCAATGGGAAGACTTCACACAGGTTTTCTGGACACAGATGCAAAATGTAGGATGTTGTTCAAGAGAAGGCTAGGGAAGGTGGTGATTTGCTAAATGTCAATGAATAGGGATAATCCCTAGTTAGAAAGTTCTGATCCTCCGCCCTTCAGCACCTGCTCAAGACAGATCCCCACAGCCTACCTCAATGGCATTTGGAGACGCCATTTATTCATTTAATAAACATCCATTGGGTTTCTTCTGAGTCAGCACGCTTCTCAGTTCTGAGGGCCATGAAGTTTACACAAGACAAAAAGGCACTGCGATCAAGTCAATTCCGACTCCTCTGATTCTGTAATAGAACAGTGTTCTGTAACAGACTAGAACTGGCCCTGTGGGTTTCCAAGACAGTAACTCTCTTGGTAAGCACAAAGCCTTAGTTACCAATCCAACATGTAACCCACCACACCGTCAGGGCTCCCACATCTACAAAACAAAGACCCTGTCTCTATGGCAGAGGAGAAAAACACAAAACTCGCTGCCACCAAGTCAATTCTGACACAGAGCAGAGTAGATTGCCCCTTCAGCTTCCCAGGGCTTCAAATCTTTATGGCAGTAGACAGTCCCATCTTCCTCCCGAGGAGTGGATTCAAACCACTGACACTGGTGAGTTCCTCTATTCATAGCCCATCACATTAATAATTCAGTGAATAAATAAGTTCAGTGAGTGCTAGTGCTATAAAAGTTTAGTTTGTTTGTTGGGGGTTGCTATTAATTTAAAGCAGGATAATAGCGAAGAAGTTAGTTTGGGGACTGTGCGTTTAAATTAGAGTGGTCTCTTGGCTACTCTGAAGAGTCAGCATTTCAGATGAGACGTCTGTGAGGAGAAGAAGGCCAGAGAAGAGTATTTCTCACAGAGGGAAGGCCAGGTACGAAGCCTACGCAACAGGAGCAAACCTGGCACATTGGGTAAATGTGAAGAAGCTTTCTACTGATGGTGGAGAGGAATGACAGGGAGCAATGGAGATGAAGAGGCAGGGCTCACTGCCAGCCTGCTGCCTGCTTCCCCAGCCACCAGCCCGTTCACTACGCCCCCCTACCATCACCACCCCCACCCCCCACCCCCCGCCCCATTCCTTCCAGGGTCTATCTAGGTAAAGTCTATTTGGGGCTGATTTGGAAACTCTGGTTTCTGCTGTGCATGGAGCCCTTTGGCTCCATGTGTCTTGCCGGGTAGAGCCTTGGCCCCCACCTCTTTGCCCAGGCGCCAAGCACAGATTAGCGAGCAATTTCTCTGGGTGTCAGCCCTTGGGTGTGAGACTTAAACTCTTAATTCCAGACCATTATGACATGGGTATCCAATTGCCAGTGTGTGCCAGATGTTTTGTCAATGAAGGACTTCTCTCCCAGCCTTGGTTTTAAGTGAGTCTGACATTTGCTGGAACTTCCATTTAATTAAAACAAACCAAATGGGAGACTGGAAACCGGCATAGAACATCTCAATGAATGTCTCCATAAAAGGGTATTTGGGCACATTTAAGAAAAACGAATGTTAAAGTGTGGATATTATTCGGATAGCATAGTGAATCAGTTCTAAGGCATGAGCTCAGTCACTACTCACCACGGTAGGGTGAAGAACGTTGTCTTTGTGTGATGCCAATTGACCTTGGTGTCCCCTGAGACTATGATGCTGAGCCCCCCAGGCCTAGTGACTCATTCCTTCAAGGTGTTTGGTTGGTCTAAACCTTTTTCATAACTTTGTCTACTGTATGCTCGATCACATCCATGGATGTATTTGCAGCAAAGAAAAATACTTTGTACCCAGGTCTTATGCCAAATCTCCATGTAGTCGTGGGAGTTTAAAAACTCAGGAGCTACCATGTAAAGTACAACAAGTTGCCTCTCTCTATCTGGAGAAAAGGAACATGAAGAAAGCTGAGGACACATGTAAGCAATTACTCAATGGACTACTGAACTAGGCAAGCACCAGTGTCCACCACTCTGGGATCAGAAGAGCTAGATGGTACCCCGCTGCCACTGCCAACTGCTTGAAAGAGATCACTTAGAAGGCCTTGGGTAGAGTGGGACAAAAATGTGGAACAAAATTCAAAATCATTAAAAAAAGAACAGACTTCATCAAGGCTCTGTGAAGAATATTGACAGTATCATGGACTGCCAGAAGAACAACCCAGTCTCTTCTAGAAGAAGTACAGCCAGAATGCTCCTTAGAATCAAGGATAGTGAGACTCCGTCTCACATACTTAGGGCCTGTTATTGGGAGAGACCAGCCCTAGTAGAAAAGGACATCAAATGTGGTAAAGTAGAGGGGCAGCAAAAGAGAGGAAGACTGTAGGCAAGATGGATGGACGCAGTGGCTGCAACAATTTGCTGGAACATAACAATGACTGAGGAGGGGGTAGGAGTTGGCAGTGTTTCCTTATCTGGTACATAGGGTCTCGATGAATCAGAGCCAGTGGAATGGCACCTAACCACACGGTCTTTTGTCACCCTGCAGGTCTGGAAATCACCTCATGACTCAATTTTCAGCCAAACAATAGCTAGCATAGGAGGGGAACAATAATACAGACACTTACCCAACCCCTCAGAAAAAGCAACCACCGGAGATCAAGAGGGAAGCATTGACCCAAGGACAAAGTTCAGAGAAGTTGGAATGATGGAAGTGGGATAAGCGATATTGCATTTGTAGGGATTGCAATGAATGAGGTGAAACAAAATGTATACGAAGTGTTGAATGGAAAACTGATCCGATCTCTAAATGTCCACTCAATCCAAAATTAAAAGTTTCAAACAAACAAACAAACATAAATTCCAGTCTCGGGGTGCTTAGGTTCAACTCCTGACTCAGCCACTTCTCGGCTATGTGACCTTAGGCACGTAACTGTCTGTCATATCCGTGTCTCCGCTTCCTCATCTGCACCCAGGCAGTGCTTAGAGCAAGGCCTGGCAAGTAACAAAGACTCAATGGTCCATCACTCTTCTTGCTGAGGGAGAAATGCTGCTGTGCTCATGGGTTTGCGCTCACAGGGACTTGGATCACTTGGGTCGAGCAGTGGGGCACTGCGGCTGCGTGAGACCTTCTGTTAGCTGAGGTCTCGTCCCTGGAACCATGCCACAATCCTAATCCCAAATCGTTACCTCAAAAACACGAGGTCCTTGGTCCTAGAAGGAAAGAAATAAAAAGATGCAGATGGTGCATCATGAATCCATTCTTTCTGAAAAAGGTCCGGGTGACAGTGATGAGAGAGGGGTCCTCCTGCAGGAAGGATAGTGCGTTGCACCTTCTAGGAGAGTCCATGGTTTGGCCAACTGACTCGCTGTGTTATCAGCAGACTAGTCTCTGGAGAAAGACAACCTTTCTAGCCCCATAAATAGTCCTAGTCCCCAACACTGGTGGGAGCAGTTCTACTCTGTCCTAGAGGGCCGCCGTGAGTCGGCATCGACTCAGTAACAGTGAGGATTTGGGGAAGAGGGGAGGCGGGTCCCTGGAAAGTTGTATCCGGGTCCATGCTTTCAAGCTTGTAAAAATGAAACCACGAAGCAACTGATTCCTTAATTCAAATGAAAATTCATCAGGCACGCGAACACTTAACACTGATAAAGTGTAGAAGAACTCACCCTCTCAAGACCCCCTTTCTCCTTGTTGTTACCCACAAAACACCTGTTAAACAAACAAACAAACAAACAACAACAACAAAAACCTCACTGCAATCGAGATGATAGCAACTCAGAGCGACCCTCTGCTCCTGTGGGTTTCTGAGCCTGCAACCCTTTACGGGAGTAGAAAGCCCAGCCTTTCTCCCATACAGCAGCTAAGGGTTTCGAACTGCTGACCTTGAGGATGCAGCCCACTGTGTGACCACTGTGCCACCAGGGCTCTTAAAGCACCTACAGGAAAGGTTTAAAAAAAGGCTGGCTTATCTATCAAAATCCCCCAAAGAAGATTTGATATCCAATTCCTCTGGTACTTTTATGAATTTAACTTCTTTAAAAAAATAAGACACACATGTAACATTAAAAAGAGAGTCTCCTAATGCAAACTGGTGGGTCCCCTTCTATTCCTTCCTACCCTTAGAAGCCAAGGATTTCCAACCCTTTTGGCTATTTCTTTGGAATTTACCTGAAAGATTATACTAGTGGCTCTTGCTTTTTAAGCCGTGAATATTTACCCACTGAATAGCCATCGTAGAGGGCAAGGATATAACGATACCATGGCACATTGGCACTTCCTATATCCCTCCAAGCACTTCCTCTCCCTCCCTCATTCATATATAACTATATCATCATTTTTGTTAATTCCATGTTTACTCTTTAGGTGCTAATACCTATGAAAATGTTCACAGACAAGTCACAAAATATACCATGTGTCATTTCCTGTTTTGTGCCCCTTGTACCCCCTGGAGTTAACAATTGTCTGACTTTTCAGTTGTTAGTTTTATGTTCCTAATTCCAATTCATTCATTAAACTCTCCCACAGAGCCATAAAACTTCTCTCCATGAAATTAAGTCCATCCTGTCATCAAGGTCTCAGTTTTCTCTTTTGGGAATATCCATCCCTACGGGGGGCATGAGTGGGTGGGTGGTAGAATTCCTGCTTTCCAAGCAGGAGACCTGCATGCAGTTCTTGGTCAATGCAGCACATGTGCAGCCACTATTACATGTCAATGGAAGCTTACATGTCAGTGGAAGCTTCCATGTCAATGGAAGTTATGATGCTGGACGGGTTCCAGTGGAGTTTCCAAACTAGGACAGATTAGGGAAAAAAGCCTGGAGATCTATTTACAGAAACAAACTCATGGAAATCCAGTGGATAGTTTTGTTTGTTTGTTTTGAGGGTGGGGTTGGGGATTGTTTGTTTATTTCTTGTTTTTGTTGTTGTTGTTGGGTTTTTTTCTTGTTGGTTTGTGCTCTTATATCTGTGTTTGTTTTTGTTTTAAGTTGACTGCCAAAGTAAACCAGAGTAGTTCATAACTCGTGGACAAGCAGATGGATTCTGGGATCCCACATCATTCTCGTCCCAGTCCAAGAACAGTTAGTTCTTATAACCTGTCCCTGCTTGATACTCACCTTCACGAAGAGATCCCTGAAGAGAAGGGTGCTCCAGCAAAGTACGGTGAAAAAAGCAGATGGGGTCCGGCTATCAATTGGAATAGCATCTGGAGTCTTAAACTCTCGCATTCAAACAAGCAGCCATCTAAGCGAGGCATCAATTAAGCCCACATTAAAGAAGCACACCAGCCTGTGTGACCCAAATAACAAAACTCTCCAATGATGAAGGGAAAGGTATGAGAGCTTAAATTGTGAACACCCGATTAGTAGAAGGCTATGGAGGACAGTGGGAGTCCCAAATCCATCTGCACATTGTCGAGTCAGTTAAACCTCTGACGGATTCCCTCTAGCCACAGGCGAGGGACTTGAATAGCTTAACTCTCAGACAGAGATGATTGTAAACTTGATTGTACCATGGATCCAACCATGATAAATATGATACGTGGTCAGTTGACCTCCCTCTTGTCCCAACCGGAATTTGTTTTAGGCTCAAATATTTCTCACTTGTTCCATGACAGAAATTTCTTCACTGGCTTTTAAAATATTTTTGGTGGTCTTTTCTTTGCATTACTATGATTATTTTCTTTCTGTTTCATTTTGTTTTTTATTGTTTCTGTTAGATTTCTCAGTTTATGAAGCACAGAAAGACTGGATGCATGGTTTATCTGGAAGTGGACAAAGAGGAATGGGGAAGTGGGATTGAGGAGCAAACAAACAACGAATGTGGCAGGGGGAGCGTTAGAACTGATTGTGATGATGTATACACAACTCTTTTAAAAAGCAGTTTAACTATGGAAGTATATGATATGTGAATATTATATCAAGAAAACTAGTTAAAAAGAAAGAAAGAAAGAAAGAAAGAAAGAAAGAAAGAAAGAAAGAAAGAAAGAAAGAAAGAAACAGGCGACCTATGGTTACCTGAGCGAAGGAGGAAGTTTTCGCTTAGGGGGGCATTGAGTTTATGTTAATAGTGGTGGAATAATTTGGAAAAGGATATCAATAATCAATAATGGTTGTACAACATGAAGAGTATAATCAATGGCACTGAATTATATATGTAGAAGTTGTTGAATTGGAGAATGTGTTGTTGTGTACATTTTTGCCATAATAAAAAAAAACTGTGAATAACAATGAGTACAAGGAAGAAGAAAATGTTCTAAAATTGATTATGGTCATGATTATACAACTCTTCTGGATATGACTGAACTATTGAATTGTATGATGTGTGGGTGAAGTGCCAATAAAACTGTTAAAAAAAACCAATGGATCCAACAGTCTCATCTGTGACTCCTTGTGGGTCTGGCCCAGGACTGGGCAGCACAGTGTGCTGCCCACACTAAGGTCACCACGAGTGGAGGGCCAATTTGAGGTCAGCTCGGAACAGCAACATCCCTCTGGGTGGCTCTTGCAAGCCTGCTTTGGAGATCTACCGTTCTGCTAATTTTGTATTCTTTTCTAGATCACCATCCTAAAAATTCCCCGAGCCTCTCTCCAGAGTTGTATGTCAGGTTCCTGAATTCCATAGCCGGGTTCATTCTCCCTCCCTATCCCACCCCACTACCGTCACTCTTTTTTTTTTAGTGAGTTGAATCCTTCAGTAGCTTCTCAAATAAAGGTGTATAAATCTAGATGGGAAGTGACTTTGGGGGGGAGGCTGCATATCTCAAAGCATTTTGATTATATGCTCCCACTTGTTTTATGGTTGGCAGATCAATCTTCTTTGTTATAAACTTAATGACACATACTAGTCCCAGTTAGTTTGGTCTTTGATCTGAGAGTTGGAAACTATGGGGCGTTATTTAGCCCTACATCCATCTAGGTTCGCTATCAGTCACAATGGACTAGACAGCAGTGGGTTTGGGGGTGGATACTCAGGTGTGATTCTCGACTTCTCTTGGGGAACGATTGCTGATTCCCTAGACACCTGACTCTGGCTGCATGTTGGGGAATCTACAGCAAGATAAGGCCAGAGACATTGACCCCCCCTCCCTTATCCCCCATGCACAGTTTTGTTCAGCAAACATTTGTAGAGTGTCTGCACTGTGTGCCGTGGACAGTGCTGACTGCTGGGACTTGTTTGGAGTGATTAATACATGTGTATTTATTTTGACAGGCTCACATGGAAGCCTCGGGCCACATGGCACTACGACAACTCTTCTGTCAAGCTGTCCTCAACTAGGTCAGCTTCCCTTCCTTTAGTCAGCAGAAGCCAAACTCAACAGAGGAGCCTGCCAAAGAAAGGGCCTAACAATGAGCACCAGACTCTTGCAGGTGTCCCTGGCCCAGCAACATAGAGGACTTTTTGTCTGGAGTTGAGGGGCTCTGGGGGGTCAGGCAAAGCTCAGGCTTCACATTCCCAGACAAGGGGTATACCAGCACCTCTGAGCTCTGAAACCAGTGGAACTTCTTATCAACAGCCCACTCCTCCTCCCTGAGCCCATTGCAGGGGTTCTCAGAGCAGGACAACAGTGGAGAAGATAATCACAATAGCAACAACAACAACACTAGCAATAATAATTGGTGTTATCATTGTTGCCATGGAAATCAAAAGGGAAACAGCAGGTACGGCTAGTGGAAGCACTGGCACGGTGCTAGGGTCTCCGTCAATGAGGAGGTAACAGGGTTGCTGTGGTTTCCAACAGTATCTTCTCATTCCCTATCAACAGGCGAAATTACAAGAAAGGGACAGGATCAGAGTGCAGGCTACTGCTGAAAAGTTCTTGTTCACCCTGCAGCACAACTGCTGGAGTTTATCTGAAAGAAATAATGAAGGATATGAGATCCTGTGGCCAGAATTTTGGAATGATTAGGTCTAGCAAACAAAGGAGGAGAGCTAATGGCCCAGTCAGTTAAACATCAATCTTCTAACCAAAAGGCCATGATTTGAACCCACCATTCTCTCCTGGAGATAAAGGGTGGCAATCTGCTCCTGTAAAGATTTACAGTCTTGGAAATCCTAAAGTTTTACTGTGCCCTATTTGGTCTGAATAATCACAGTTGGCAACAAGCAGCAGACTTGGGTTGGATGTTTATGAAAAAGGGCATAGACTGAAATATTGTTATAAAATTAGGACCTTGAAATATCTAAATATCTACCTGGTTAAAAATATTGGCCATACTCTCATTCGATGGAACCATGCAGCCATTAAAATTAGGTGATAGAAATATGCATAAGAAATGGAAAGTTGTTGATATTATTGGCGCTTGCCCTCATGAAGAAATCACTGATGATGTGGGGGCTACATCGATGTGTGGTGAAGAAACTAGATGGTGCCCAGCTTTCAGAAGCAATAGCATCTGGGTATCTTAAAAGCTTATCTTCAAACAAGCAGCCATCTAAGTGAGGTATCAACTAAGTCCACATGGAACAAGCACACCAGCCTGTGTGATCCAAGGATTGTAAATAATAAAACCCAAATCTGATGGAGGGAATGGCGTCAGAGCTTAAACTGTGAACACCCAGCTTGCATAAGGCTATGGATGACAGTAGGAGCTCAGAATCCATTTGCACGGTCCACTCATGGATTTAGCCTCCAAGGAATCCCCTCTGACCATAGTTGGGGGATGTGAAGAGCTGTGTTATCAGACAGGGAGCATTTGCAAGTTCATTATGGTAAATGTAGTTAGGCTAAAATATAATAATATTTGCTCTCCCTTTTAACCCTATAAAAAATAATTTTATTGGGGGCTCGTACAATGCTTATCACAATCCATACATACATCCATTGTGTCAAACACATTTGTACATTTGTTGCCATCATCATTCTCAAAACATTTGCTGTCTACTTGAGCCCTTGATATCAGTTCCTCATTTTCCCCTCCTCCCCAACTTTCCTCCCTCACGAACCCTTGATAATTTATAAATTATTATTATTTTGTCATATCTTACACTGTGCAATGTTTCCTTTCACCCAGTTTTCTGTTGTCCGTCCCCCAGAGAGGAGGTTATATGTAGATCCATGTAATTGGTTCTCCCTTTCTTCCCCACCTTCCCCTTCCCCTCCTGGTATCTCTACTCTCACCCCTGGTCCTGAGGGGTCCATCTCTCCTGGATTCCCTGTGTTTCCAGTTCCTATCTGTACCAGTGTACATCATCTGGTCCAGTCAGATTTATAAGGAAGAATTGGGATCATGATAGTGGGTGGGGAGGAAGCGTTAAGAACTAGAGGAAAGTTGTATGTTTCATTGTTGCTACACTGCCTCCTGACCGGCTCGTCTCCTCCCTGAGACTCTTCTCTAAGGGGATGTCCAATATGGGTCTCCACTCCATACTCCCCCTCATTCACAATGATATGACTTTTTTTGTTCCGATGATGCCTGATACCTGATCCTTTCGACACCTTGTGATCACACAGCCTGGTGTGCTTCTTCCATGTGAGCTTTGTTACTTCTGAGCTAGATGGCTGCTTGTTTACTTTCAAGCCTTTAAGACCCCAGACACTATATCTTTTGATAGCTGGGCACCATCAGCTTTCTTCACCACATTTGCTTATGCCCTCTTTTGCCTTCAGCAATTGTATCAGGAAGGTGAGCATCATGGAATGCCAGTTTAATAAAACAAAGTGTTCTTGCATTGAAGGAGTACTTAAGTTGAGGCCCAATGTCCATCTGCTACCTTAATACTAATAAACCTATAAATATGTGCACATAGATCTATTTCCCCATCATCCTAAATAAGTATATTTACATATGTACATGCCTGTATTTAGACCTCTATAAATGCCCTTTGCCTCCTAGTTCTTTCCTCTATTTCCTTTTACTTTTCTCTTGTCCCACTATCATGCTCAGCCTTCATTTGCATTTCAGTATTTCCTCTCGGTTACATTACCCTTGCTCAAGCCCTACCAGGCCTCTTACACCCTCTTCGCCTCTGATTTTGGATCATTTGTTCTCTTGTCCCTGAGTTTGTTAGCACCACTTCCTTTCCCCCATTTCCCGCTCTCCCATGTCCCCTGGGAACCGTCGGTCCCGTTGTTTTCTCCTCCAGATTGCTTATGCTCCCCTCTTGATTCACTCACTTTTGGGGGGTTCAGACCATGCTGCTTCCCCACCATGTGACCCCAAAAGTATCCTCTGTAGTAGTCTGCTCCAGTAAGGGGACAGCATGACACGTGCTGTTGTCATTTGTCCAGTCCCCTCTGTGTCCCATTAGCTCCCCGCAGGGACGTCATCCTCTGAGACTGGTGTGCTGGCTTGGGGTCCAGCCCGTCTCTCTCTTCCTCTTTTTAAAGTTGTTCCAATTAAAAAACAAAAGTGAAGGGGAAGTACACGTGTGTTAAGCCTCTGGTGAATCACTTCTGACCATGGACTAGAAATGTGAATAGCTTGCTGTCGGGCAGAATGCGTAGAAAAGTGGGTTAGGGCAAATGGAGGCAGGCTAAAATTTAGCACCTGATCATCCCATCTCCCTTTTGGTCCATTTTAAACTTGTTCTGCCTTTTAAGATCCTCTGCTTTCTTTTCTCCTGAGGCTTTTATCTGCTTTGCTTTGTCAAGACTGATAGCTTTTTGTTTTTTAAGGTTTTTCTGTACATGAATCCAGGATAGGTAAGCATATAGAGACAGGTTCTTTGGGGTGGGGCAGGGGAGGGGAGGGGGAAATGGGGAGCTTATAATGATGAGTACAAGAATGAAGAAAAATGTTCTGAAATTGGTTGTGGTGATGATTGTACAACCCTTCTTGGTTTGAATGAACTATTAATTGTATGATATGTGAGCTATATGCCAATGAACTGTTCAAAATTTTGTGATAGAAATATACACCTTGATATGGAAAGATATTTTTTTATATATTTTTATATAAAGATTATTATATATCTATGTACATAATTATAGTATTCAAAGTGTTTCAATAAATAGATGCAATACTGTAAATGCTTACTTGTCTGTGTTAAGAAATTTGGAAGACCAACTGACTGACCAAGTGACTGGAAGAGATCCCTAGTTGTGCCCATTCCAAAGAAAGGTGACCCAAAAGAATACAGGAAGCATCAAGCAACATCACTGATATCACATACAAGTAAGATGTTGCTTAAAATCATTTTTAAAATATCACAGCATTACAATGACATGTAACTGCCAGAAATCTCAACTAGCTTTAGAAGATGTAGCACAAGGAATATCATTGCTAATGTCAAGTAGGTCTTGCCTAAAACCAGAGAATACCTGAAAAATACCTATGTTTTATTGCTGTGCAAAGGCATTTGACTGTGTGGATCAAAACAAGCTGTGCATAGCATTGCCAAGAACAGGAATTCCCAAACACTTAATTGTGCTTATGAGAAACCTGTACATAGATCAAGAGGTGGTTATTGTAAAGAACGAAGGGGCACTACATGGCTTAAAATCAAGAAAGGTATTCAGTAAGATTTTATCCTCTCACCACATTCCTTCAATCTGAATTCTGAGCAAATGACTCAAGAAGCTGGACTGTATGAAGAAGAAGGTGGCAACGGGCCTAGAGGAAGATTCATTAACACCTGCAGTAAGCAGGTAAGACCACCTTGCTTGTTGAAAGCCAACAGGACTTGAAACACTTACTGATCTATCAAGACTTTTGCCTTTAGAATGAATTACACCTCTACAAAAATAAGACAAAACCCTCACAACTGGACCAGTAAGCAACAACATGATAAACAAAGACAAGTTTGGAGTTGTCAAGAATTTCATTTTACAATTGATGCCCATGACATTAGTCACCCTATCAATCTCCAGGATTGATTTAGTTAATAAAGCCGCCCTTCCTCTATCACCCCATCACCCCTCATCTGTGTCCTCCCTGAAGCTGCACACTCACTTGGAGAGAATGACCTTCCCTTATTAAGAGTATCTTTTGCTTAAGGGTATATAAGTAGTTACATTTCCATGTTAGAACATCCAGACAAGATCTCAAAGTCCATACTATTAAGATCACTATGAATTGAAACTTACTGGGTATGTTTGTATGTGTTGTGTGTATGTATGATATTTTTACACATATTTATATGTTGTGTTTGTGTGCAGAAAGAACAAAGGGGCTTTACATGGTTTAAAATCAAGAAAGGTGTTCAAGTGTTCAATACAATTATATTCTTTCACCAATCCTGTAGCAGACATCACATACACACACACACACAATATTGAAAGTACCAGTGGCTGCCAGAAAACTGTTGGGGCAGGGGGAAGGAAAGCAGTGAGATTGGCAAGAGTTCATCTCATGTGCTGCAGACATGTCACCATGAGAGACCAGACCTCTGAAGTGAATTCTTCTGTGGAGGAGGGGCTGTCCACATAGTCAGGATTGGGGCCGGCCCCTCAGACCTCTCTATTGGTTCCCTGCTTCATGCCAGTGTGTTGCACAGGGAGAGGGACATGACTGATCAGAACACACAGAATCAAATGAAGGGAGAGGAAGAGAGAGTGGAACACATCCTGGCCCACCAAGCCCTGAGGATGATATTCCTGTTCAGAGCAGCCAAAGCAGAGAGGACCACAGGGCTGGCCCCACTACGAGACACAACGTCCCTTACTGACCCATAGTGCTACAGCGGACAATACTGGAGACAGTGTGGGAATTGCACCCGATCTGACCCCACCACACTGAGGCGAAACACTAAGGGTGTGCAACAGAACAGCAAGGGGAGCAGAGTAACGAAGTCCCCAGGGAATACAAAAATAGACTGTGGGGCCAAGGCATGGCACCCTATCAGACTCGACTAGAAAATACTCCTAAAGGTCAACGAACAGACCTTGAACTAACTACAGGCTTTTCTTTTCTCCCCCCCCCC
>NW_022103958.1:17078705-17094078 GCF_000313985.2 Echinops telfairi
AAATGAGGAGCTGACACCAGGGGCTCAAGTAGAAAGCAAATGTTTTGAGAATGATGATGGCAACAAATGTACAAATGTGTTTGACACAATGGATGAATGTATGGATTACAATAAGAGTTGTATGAGCCCCCAATGAAATGATTTTTTTTAAAAAGCCAAAGGCAGGAAATAAAATTTAAAAAATAAAAGAGACCAGTCCCTGGAAAAGAACATCATGCTTGGTAAAGCAGAAGAGCAGTGAAAGGAAGAGGAAGCCCTTCCATGAGCGGAAGTGACACACTGCTGCCAGTGTAACAATGGTGAGGATGGTGCGGGACACGGTAATGTTTCAATCTGTGGTACAAATGTTCTGAATTGGAATCGACCTGACAGCACCCAATCCAGAGGCACATACACAGATACACGAAAAGAAACTGCATCCGAAATTTCTATTTTCCCGTCAACATTTTAAATTCTGCCCCTCAATGTATGTATAGTGTTCTGGGGTGCCTTTGAGCAAAGTTCCGTTGATAGTGACTCTTTGTAGCAGAGGAGAACTATAAGGTTTTCTTGGTTGCAACATTTATGGAAGCAGATTCCATGTCTTTCTCCCATGAAGGTACTTGCTAGGTGAGTTTGAACTACCAAATTTTCCATTTGTAGCTGAGTTCTTAACTGCTATACCACCAGGGCTATCTATCTATCTATCAATCTATCTATCTATCTAACTATCTATCTATCGAACTATCCATCTATCTATCTATCTATCATCTATCTATCTATCCATATAAACACACGTTTGTATTTGTGATGAGCCAATTCCAACTCATGGAGACCCTGTGTCCATGTGGTTTTCAATGACTGAGCATTCAGACACAAACTACCTAGGCTGTCTTAGTTTTAGTCTCTGGGCATGCTCCAACTTTCAATCTGTCAGCAAGTAGCACTATTTAGGGACTCCACATATATGGTGTTGTTGTGCTGTTCGGCTTCAACTCATTGTGACTTGCTAGACAACATAATGAAGCTCTGCTAAGGCTTGCGTCACCCTCATAATTGTTGTTATGTTTGAGTCTATTGTTGCAGCCACTGTGTAAACACGTCTCCTTGAACCAGGTCTTCCTCTTTCACACTGACCTTCTACTTTATAAAACAGCATGGCCTTTCCCAGCGAAGGGTGCCTTCTGATAAGAAGTCCAGAGTATGTGCAATGTTTCACTGTCTTCTTCTCTAGGGCGCCTTCGGCCTCAGGTGCATAAGGTCCACTCCAGCCTTCCCCATCACTGTCCAGCAGTGATCGGAAACCCCACAGCTTGGGTCAGGAGCACCTCAGCTTGCAAAGTGATATGTTTATTTTCTAACACTTTCAATAGATCTTGTACAGTGGATTTTCCCAGTGCGATTAATAGTTTGACCTGTTGATTGACGCTTCTGTAAGTCTGGATTGTGGTACCAAGCAACATGAAATTCTTGACAATGTCAGTATTTTCCCATTTATCATGATATTTCTATTGGACAAGTTGTGAGGATTTTGCATTTCTTTACATTGATTTGTAACCCATTCCGAAAGCTCTTGTCTTTGATCTTCATGGAGGGGGGGTTTAAGTCCTCTTGTCATCAATTCGATGGCAGTGAGGGAGAAAGAGAGAGCATATGTATTTCCATTATATATCTATATATACTCTAATGTGTGTGTGTATGTATTCATATGTGGAAATATGTCTTCATATGTGGAAGGATGGGGAAGATACCAAAGACTTAAGCTTTGCTGTCTTTGAGTTGGTTTGATAATGGTTGATTATTTTCTTTTTGCTGTTGTTATTTTCTGCATTGTCCATCATAATCCTATGGTGTTCTGGTATCAAGAAAAATCAAAGAAACTGAATATATCCATGTAGGATACAGAAGAAGGACTTGAGTCAGCCACGAGCAAATCGTGAAGAATGGTCCCTCTTGACTCTCCTCTTTGCACTTACTGGCTGATGGCTTTCTCAAATACAAGATCTAGCCCACTGCCTGCAGGTGACCTGCCAGGAGGTTAAGTCTTGGCTGGGGCCAAAGGGTCCCAGCCGCCCACCGTTTGGTGAGTCAGGGCTTGTTTTGTGCTGTTACAAGAAGCATTCAAGCACGGAGCCAGAGGGTCATAGAGAGGTTGCTTTGCATCAGAAGCCCTTAGAAAGGTGCAGATCTATCTGGTGGAGGAAGCCCTTCCATGGGGCCAGCTCTGGAGACTGTCCCAAATGACATTTCATTGTCTGAATGTCATGTTGTTTACAACAGCACCCTACCTGCCCAACCCTAACTGCCCTTTTCTGAAGTAGATCTGAGCATCCCTGCTGCCCTGTTGGGCTTTCAACGTGCATTGTTTCTCACTTCCTGCCACTGTCCAGGGGAGCATATTGTTTCTACTTTTCAGAGGAAGGAGTTGAACTCCTCCATTGGCCCAGCATCTCCTTTGAAGCAGCAAGGGAGGTGTGTTAACCAAGTCTGCCCCACCCCAGAGACTGAGCTGTTTCTCACACATAGGCTGCTTTTCCTCTAGCTCCCCTATCTGGATCCCGCATAGTAGTATCAAACCTAAATGGCCCTGCTCTGTCAACTCTATCAGGGGCCGTGTTTTCCTTTTGGGGTCTCACTTACCGTCCAACAAAGTCCTAGACTATGAAGGTGAGTGAAACTGAAATTCAGGGCTACTGAAATAATTCAGAAGGAGAACTATAACTTTACCAACTTCTCCTCATACCCAACAGAGCCCTGGTGGTGTAGTGATTATCTGTTGGGCTGTGATCCACATAGTCGGCAGTTCAAAACCACCAGCAGCTCTCCGAGGGAGAAAGACTGGGCTTTCTACTCCAGTGCACTGTTACAGTCTCAGAAACCCACAGGGGGTCTCCACGAGTCAGTATAGACTGGACAGCAATGAGTTTGAGCCCCACACCCCAGTATCTGGTGTCCAGGGTGTCCCCATGAGTCCGTATGGACTGGACAGCAGTGAGTTTGAGGCCCACACCCCAGTATCTGGCGTCAGCCTCGGAGGAGGAATTCTGTTCCGAAGTGTCCGTGGTCATTTAAAAAAATTATTTCAATTTTTAAAACTGTGCTTCCAAGTTTGAGGAGATTCCCTTTAGTCATCTTGAACCAGGGTTTTCTGTGGTGGTTTCTGTGCCTGCCTATCCTTGTTACCATCTTTTCTCACCCCAGCATTCTGAGGTGGGCCTCGCCAGACACCTATAGTGAGCCTGAGTGAGCCTGAGAACCCAGCTCACTTTAATCACATCTGCAAAGTCTTTTTTTGTCATGAATTCTGGGATTGGGGCACAACCATCTTTTGCCCATTGCCTCTGAGTTAGTCGCAACCCATAGAGACCCTGTAGAATAGAAGATAATGGCTCCCTAGGGTTCCCACGGCTGGACAGTCCTATAGAAGCCGAGACAGCCTTGTCTTTCTCTTAGCGAGGCTGGTGAGTGTGAATCCCTGACTCTCAGGGGTCAAGTGCTTTAACCTCTCTGCCACCAGGTCTCCTTTCTAAACATCTTCCCCAAAACACATCCCCCCCGCCCCCCCAGCCCCCCCAAATACAATGTCAAGGCAGAGCTATCTTTGAGGAAACCATTAATCTTCCTAGAGAGTTGGGAAATAATAGCACAACAATACACACACACACTGTACATATGTTCCTGTGTGTATCACACTGAAACTGAGCCACAAAGAAGTCTGACTTCAAATAGGAGGGCCAGGGAAGACTTCAGCTGGGCTGACAAACAGGGCAATGGGTGCTGACAGGATTGGGTGCCGAGGGTTGCAGAGAGCACAGAGAAGGCGGTGGACGGGTGCCTGGTGAGTTCAGAGACTGAAGGTGACTGATGTGGCTGCGGTGGGGTCGCGGCAGGACAGTAAGGGGCCATGGGCTGGCTCTGGAGAGTCTGGGGAGGCAGCACGTTATTGGAGAGAACACGAGGCCTGTGGGGGTCACATAGGCCTGGCTTCGTGTCTCAGCCGCGCAGCCGCGTGAGCACAGGCTGATCCACCTGTGCACACTTCAGTGGCCTCAACTGTGAAATGCAGCTGTGAATCGTGTGCCTCTATTTTAGACTTTGGGGGTGCCTCATGAACGTCATGTTTAAAGTGCTTAAAGTGTGGTGAAGAGCAATGTGGTGAGTGTGACCAACCAGGCTGGATCACCCACCAATGAGGGGGGCAGATTCTGGATGAACCAGATAGATGGGCAGTGGGAGAATCTGCCAGGCTCCTTTTGTGCCTTCAGTGCCCACCCCATTGATTATGTGGGCAAGCTTCCCACAAGCCACCCACCCCTGACTCTACGCTAAGGGGAGAACCCCATTTAGTTCATGAAAGTCCTCCCTCCGTGCCCCCTGAACTTGCCCTGGAACTGTGGGTAAAACAGGGAAGGTGGTAGGTACCAAGAGCAGGCCTCCAACAAAAGCAGGTTTCCAAAAAGATGGTTGGGCACACCTGCAATCCCAGGCTGCTCTTAAGAGTACGTTCTTTTATGATCCCAGGCAGTAAGCTCAGAACGTATGGGTCATCAGCTCTCAGTCCATAAAGTTCTAGCCCCTAAATACAGATGTTGATGGCACACATCACACCATCGAGTTCACATTCTGAATGAGTCCAAGTGTTTAGTATTCATTTTCAAAGGACACGTACACGGGTCTGTGGGCGTATAAATAAATATGCTTTGCAGAATTATTTATTTTGACACAATTCATCAATTGAGGCTGAAAATCAAATTAAATAAGGAAAACATATGTATAAAGACTAATCTGTAACTGGCCAGTTGTATATTTTCTCTGCAGGGCTGCAGAGCTAGTGAATGAGCCAAACAGGGCAGCAAGCCTGAAATGCCATGATCTGGGCAGTGGGCAGGTGGGAGCAATGCCCTCATATCATCACCACACATCTGCATCTGACCTGTGGGGTTTTCTTGTTTGTTTGTTTTCCCATCCTATTTGTATGGATTGAATTTGTCCTCCAAAAAGCTGTATCGAAGTCCTAGAAACGTTTGGTACCTATGAATGGGAGCTTGTTTGGAAAGAGGATCTTTGAAGATGTTTACCAGTTAACATGAGGTTCTGTCGGGAGTGGGATGGGCCCTAATCCCACTCCTGAGCAGTGTCCTTAGACAAAGAGGAGAAGAGGCACAGAGAGACACAAAGGGAAGCTGTGATGACAGAGGTGGAGATTGGTGCTAGATATCTATAAGTCAACGGATTCTCGGGTCTACCAGATGCTGGAAGACACAAAGAAGGATCTCCCCCTACAGGCTTGGGAAGAGCGTGGTTCAGCTGAGACCTCGACTGTGAATGTCTTGTCCCTAGAACCGCGCGGCAATACACTTCTGTGAAGGCTGGTCTTGGCACCACCTCCCTGTCATCCTTCAGTAGCTTTAGGAGACTAGTATGACCCAAAAGTAATTAGTGGTAAGTTTGGGGAAATTAAAATTAGCAAACCGGGAACAAAACGAGTTAACCAAAATAGAATTACCTGGCATACACTATCTAGAAGAAATAAGTAATTGTGATAAATCGTACCCAGAACGCACCAGCTCCTAATGACCGTATAGGACAGAGCAGAACTGCCTCTGGGGGGCTTCTGAGATTGAAATGTTTCTGCTGGGGAGCCACTGGCAATGTCAAACTGCTGACCTGGTGGCTAGCAGCCGACTCCCAGCCTACTCCGCAGCCAGGTTCGAGATCTTAACTTGCCCAAACCCAAACCCTGTTCTGTACTTGACAAGGTATTTGTAAAGTGGGAACATAATTGTAAGCTGGCATGTGGAGAGGATTCTGTACACATTAACAATTACCATGATCACAAGCAGAATCATAATTTTTATTATCTTACTTAATCATCACAGAAACGCTGCCAAATTATTACAGATCAAAAAAAACCCAACACCCGTGCCTGAGACAATTAAGTCATTTGCCCAACTTACATAACTTCTAAGAGGTGAATTCAGGAGTTGCACCCCAATTTGTCTGATTCAAAACCGGTTCTCTTTTCACTATTCAGTGTCGCCCCAGAAAATGAGCAGGAAGAAGAGGGAGCATATTTTTAATGGGAGATGTTACCTCGAGGGTCACCACCAGGTCCTTGAACTCTGGTTACTGAGAAAGTTGAGGCTACGCAAATTTGTGTCAGATGTACATTAGCTAAATCTATTTGCAGCTAATTGTTTCCACCCAGATTATTGCTTGAAAGTGAATCATTGTTGATAAATACGCTCCAATCCTTATCCCTGTGGATAAGGAACCCCAGGAACCTCTCTGAGATTCCAAACACTCCCAGCTCGGCCTGGCTTTCTTGAGTTCCAACCACAGTCAATTTCTTTCTAATAATAGTAGCTGAGCCCAAAGAAAGCACCCCAAAGGGACAGACAAGTGGTAGAAGCTACCCCCAACCCCTTGTAAATGCTTTGGGATTAGCGACTTCATTCTTGTGCACCCCTAACCCCTCATTAGAGCAGGTAATTAAGAACTCACTTTACACAAAGGTAAATGGTCTTTGTCACCCATCTGACCCAATTCGTCTATATTCATGTGACTCCTCCAGCCTCCCAGCTTGACTGGAAGAAGATTCATCTGGTCTCTTAGGTGGTTACATTGGTTGTTCTGCCTCATGCATAGGTACATGCACACACACACACACACACACACACACACACACACGTGCACACACATATATATGCAAGCACTGCACCACCGGGAGTCATGTGTTCAAACATTCCAGAAGCTGGTATCACCTGCTGGGTTGGCCCATTTATACCAGGGCAAAAGTTGGCTTCCCATACCGTTTGGTTTCTGAGGGAACATGGATTCAAGCGGGGCTAATTAAGGGAGAATCTGCTTCCAGATGCTACTTAGCAGGTTGTTCTGAGTCTGCATCCCTGTTCTTCTCTAGTCCCTAAGGAGTGAACTGAGACCTGAAAGCAAGCAAAGCCAGGGGCCCGGGGACAGACCCACTCGGGTCATATGGCCTGCAGGCCTGGATGAGGGCCTCTGGCTCCACTGTAAAAGTAGCTTCTCTGTGGGTGGAGACAGAGGCCTGGAATTCTACCACTATATCTTCATCCCTACAGGGTGAACGTTTGGGAGCTGCAGAAAACCCTCTCTTATCACACACATACCTCCAGAAAGAGTAGACGAAGCCTATTAACTAGTGTACCAATCAGGGTTCTTTAGCGAAACAGAACCAATAAGAGAGAGAGATGGCTACATGTGGACCCTAACTTATAGCATGTTCAAGTTACAATGGACAGCACTTATGGACTTCTTTTTGTACCTGTTATCCATGATATCTACTGCATATGTACAATACTGCAGCACATAATTTGCTGACGATATACAATTCTCATGCTAACTCCCAAAGGCAAATAAGGATAAGATTTCTCAGAATACTGACAACAAAAGGCAACACTAATGAAAATGAAAATAAATGAATAGTGAAGTATTAGGCTTATATCAGACTGCCTTCCAACTGAGACCTTGGAACTAAACCTGGCATAAATCGAGGTCTACTTGTACAGGTGGCCTGTTCTAACAACTCAGTCACATACATATGCATTCATAGGTACATAGATATATAGAGATTTTAAGGAACTGTCTCACATAGTTAAGGGGGCTCTCTCTTACTGCCAGAGAGTCGGTGCTGATTCATAGTGACCCTTTAGGATATGGTTGAACTGTCTCTGTGTGTTTCCAAGACTGGAACTCTGGATGAGAGTAAAACGCCCTGACTTTCTCCCGTGGAGCATTCAGTGGTTCCACTCTGTTACCCTTGTGGATCATAGTCCAACATGTAACCACTAGGCACCAGGGCTCCCATTGTGAGGGTAGCAAATTAGGAATTTGTAGGGCTCTCCAGCAGCCTAGACATTGGACATGATCTCTATGCTGCAGAATTCCTATGACAACATGGTTTTTATTCTTAAAGTCTTTAACTCATTAGATAAGGCCACCCACATTAAGGCCAATAGTGAAGAGCCATGGCTTTATTTAAGATTCAACTGATTGTGAATGCTAACCATATCTAAATAATTTCATAGCAATATCTAGATAAGCATTTGACTAAACAATTAGACACCAGAGCCTAACGAAGATGCCACATATCATTAACCATCGGAATCAGTAGTACCTTGATGTAAATGATTGCATTAGCCTGCTTTGTTTTGTTTTTGTTGTTGTTATTTAGCATGACCCTTAGGATATAAAGCACGTATACTTGGATCGGAAGGAAGGCAATTTGAGAGGTAGACTCTTGGGAGGAAGATGCTGAGAGCAGAGCTGACTCAATGCTTTTGATGATCAGTGACTGGTGGGATAATTGGACGACAGACATTGTGTGTGACCTTGGGCAGATCCCTGGCCTCAGTCACACCCCCAGGTGATCAAGGTGACCTACAGCTCAGGGCAGCTGGCTGCAGAATTAATTAATGACAGCAAAGGAGCTTGAAAACATCAAGCTTATTGACATGCAGGGTATGATTAGTAGGTCATTAGAAGAATGAGTTAATTATCATTTCTAAAGTTGCTATTGCAGAGTTGGGGGAAACCTTGAGCACTGTGAAAAAGGAGTGGGCAGGTAGAGGGAACAAATGTCTGTGCCACACTATCTACGCTGGACCTGTGTTGGACAGTTGGATCTTTCTGAATCCAGAGGAACCTGCAGGGGAAAGGTGGCATGGTTTAGGATAGATGAAGAACAGCACTCTGAAATGGGTTTTCCTGGACGAATGGCTAGATTATGGGTCTTGTTTGTTATGACCCTACCTGGTGTTTTGCTTCTCTAAGAGATGGGACACGTACAGGGTCCACCTGAATTGGCATCAACTCAATGGCAATGTGTCTTGAGTGAATGAGAGGAGATTGGAACACCAAGCACCAAGAGAGGAGCTAAGCACAATCATAAGACCAGCAGAATTAGATTGTGCCCAGCTACCTCGACCAACTGCTCCAGGGGGGATAACAGTAGAAAATGCTCGATAGTGTAAAAGAAAAATGTTGAACAAAGCACAAAATATTAAGAGAAACCAACCTGACTTGGTGGATAGAGACTGGTGGAGCCCCCAAGACAATGACTATTAGTCACCCTGCAGGTCTGAATCCAAATAACAGACAGGCCTTGGAGGGGAATGACCACACTAGTGAGGTATGCATACCTTAGAATAATTTACCATTTGCGATCCATAAGGCAGCATTGATCCAAGGACAAAGTTCTAGAGGGTTGGGAAAGATGGAGGAATAGAAACAGGAAATGCAGGGAGGAAGTGGAATAAATGATTGGACATGAAGGGGATTACAATGAATGAGAAAAAACAAAATGTGTAAGAATTTTAAAACATAAAACTAATGTTCTGCTCTGTAAACTTTCATCCAATTCACAATAAAAAAATTGAAAGAGAGATTTTGATCCTTGGTGCATTCCTACCTGCCATACCTTCTCGGGTGTTCCATGTCACTTAACAGTTACGTGACTATGTCAACTAGTTTCTTGCCTCCAGGGCCATCATTTCTCTATCTATTAATCTATCTCAAACCACATCTCAGTTTTCTCCTCCCAGGATTCATATAAATATTGAATAAGCAACAGATATGGAAGTTCTTTGTGCATCCTAAGATGTGAGTTTGATGTTATCTCTATTGTTATATATTTGAGTGTCAAGTTCTGAAACTATATCAATCTTTGCCCAAGACCTTTTCAAATTTTATTAGGAGGAAGATGAAATGTATCATGTTTGACTCTAGAAATAAGTAGAAAAGAAAATGCCCTGGGGTGTTGTATGAGGAAGCCAAAAAGCTTGTTTGATCTCACCTCATAGTCTGCCACAGCACCTAAAACGTTGAGCACTTGTCCATATTTTCATTAAAGGATTTCCCCTCTGAAAGATTTATTTTTAAAATTCCAACAGTATAGCCAATGTAATAATCACATGGAGATGGAGTTGGGGAGTTCATCATTACTGGTAATCCAGTAATCAAACTAATTATCCTCAAGGCAACTCTAACTCATGGTGACCTCTGTGCATCTGTGTGTTAGGCTGGGTACTTTAGAGAAACAAATCCACGAAAACTCATGTATAAGAGAGAGTTTTATATGAAGGGTAAGTGCATATTAAGAAAACATCCCAACCCAGTGCTGCCCAAGCCCACAAGTCTAACATTAACCCATATGTCCGACACCAATCCACAAAGTCCTCCTCCATCTCACAAAACACACACAATGATGCCAACTGCAGGAGGAAAGCCGAGTTAGTGAATGTGTAAATATCTCAGCACTGGCAGGGGTCTCCACATGGCTGCTTCAGCACCCAGGGGTGCATCAGGGTAGGTCCATGTGGCTTCTCCTCAGGGATGTCTTGCAGGAAGTGAGCCTTGTCAGCTGAAGCAGGGAACTGGCTAAGGCAGCTGCACCCTGGTGCGACCATCACAAAGCAAGAGACCCGAGAACTAGAAAGGCGAGGCTCACCAAGCCATTTATCTCTCCACCCTTCAATTAACCCCACAAGTGTATATCGGCCAGGTTGGCACAATAAACTTTAACTGTCTCAATCTGAGTAGAACTGTGCTCCATATCTTTTTGAGGGAGAAAATAGATGATGAGGCAGGTGTTAGGTTGGATTCTCCAGAGAAGCAAAATCAGGGTCACTTATATGTGTGTGTATAGAGAAAGAAATGTACATCAAGAAATAGGTCATACAGTTGTAGAAGCGCTAAGTGTCCAGTACAGTTCAAATCCATGGGTGAGATACCAACTGGCGTTTTCTCCTGACTTGTGTAGCTGTGGGGGCTGACAAATCATGAAGCAGGAAGACCATAGGCTAGTGGATGCAAAGTCAAATGAACCCAAGGTTAGTAGTTCTGATGGAAAATGGGATCAGCAAGCACTATGGCAGAAAGTTGAGGAACCAGATACAGGAGCCAGAAACAGCAGAAGTGACAAGCTTTACTACAAGGTCTGCTTTAAAAAGGAGCAGGCTACACCCCTGAGGGGGTCTTTCTTTCCATTGCATCAAGGCTGTGACCTGATCAATGGGGCTGCATTACATCACAATTGTTAGCTGCTCGTGGAGTCAATTACGTTATGTTAGATCTCATTATGAAGTTGATTTCATTGTGTTAGGTCATATCATGGGTGGGTGGGCCGGGGCGGTTGCTGTCAAACTACTGAGATCTCTGGTCCAGCCAAGTGGATACAAACCTAACTATCAGAAGGCATTTCTTCTGAGATACTCTGGGTGGATTCAGACCTCCAAGTGTTCTGTTAGCAGTCGAGTGCATTAACCATTTACACCACCTCGGACACCTATCCCTGTTGTCAGGCATCGTTAAGTTGTTTCGGACTCATAGTGACCCTGTGTGCCACTGAATGAAACACTGTCTCCTCGGGCACCGTTCTCACAAGCGATCTTAGGTTTGAGCCCTTTGTTGCAAACTCCATGTCAATCCCTCTTGTTGAGGACCTTCCTCCGCTTCTCTGTCCCTTATTTTGCCAAGTATGACGTCCTTCTCCAGGAACTGGTCTCTTGTGACAACAAGTGTAGAATATGTGAGACCAAGTGTCAACGTCCCTGACTCTAAGGCGTTTTTCTGGCTGTACTTCTCCCAACGATGTTTTTTTTGGTTTTTTTTTTTTTGGCAGTACATGATACTTCCAAAATTCTTCAGCAGCACCATAATTCAAATTCATCGATTCATCTTTAGTCTTCCTTATTCAGCGTCCAACTTTCACATACATTTGATGCAATAGAAAATACCATGACTTAGGTCAGGTGCATCTTACACCTCAAAGCAACCTCCCTGTCTTTCAACACTTTAAAGAGGTCTTATGCAGCAGATTTAACCAAAACAACGCATCATTTAATCTCGACTGCTGGTTCCACGAGCATTGATTATGGCTCCAAGGAAGATGAAATCCTTAACAATTTCAGCCTTTACTCCATTTATCATGATATTTCCTACTGGTCCAGTTAGGGGGATTGGGGCTTTCCTTCCATTGACTTGCCATCCATACTGAAGGCGTGAATGCTTGATCTTCATCAGCTAGGGCTTCAGGTCCTCCTCACTTTCTGGTTAATGGCACCATCTGCATAATGCACTCTGTTATTTTGCCTTCTTCTGCTCCTGATGCCACATTCTTCTTCATACAAGCCAGCGTCTCTGGTTATTTGCTCAGCATTCAGTTTGAATAAGTATGGTGAAAGCTACAACCCTGATGTGCACCTTTCCTGATCTTAAACCATTCAACATTCCCTTGTTCTATTTACACAACTGCCTTTTGATCCAAGTACAGGTTCCACATGAACACAAGTAAGTGTTCTGGAATTCCCATTCCTTTCATGGCTGTCCAAAGGTCGTTGTGATTCATGCAGTCAAATGCCTTTGCATGGTCGATGAAACATCAGTAAACATATTTCTGGTGTTTTCTGCTTTCAACCAGGATCCAACTGACAGCAGCAGTGGTATCTGTTGTTCCACGTCCCCTTGGGAATCCAGCCTGAGCCTCCAGCAGCTCCCTGACAATGTACTGCGACCGCTGCTGTTGGATGATCTTCAGCAAATGTTGGCTTGCACGTGTTATTCATGCTATTGTCCTATCCTTTGAGCATTTGGCTGGATCTCCTTTCTTTGGAATGGGTACAGTTGGCCAGTTCTTTGGAATGGTCCAGTGGCTGTCTTCTAAATTTCCTGGCATAGACAAATGAGGGTTTCCAGGGCTTCATCAGCTTGTGGAAACATTTCCATTGGTATTCCATCAATTCCTGGAGTCTTGTTCTTGGCTAATGCTTTCAGTGTAACTTGAAATGTCTTCCTTCAGTAGCATCGGTTCTTGCTCATCTGCTACCTCTTGAAATGATTGGCATGTCCAATGTGATTCATCGTATCAGCCAGTTCTTTAGCTATGGGACTTTGGAAGGATAACTTTTGATAAGTGAAAGAGGGAGTCAAGAAAGCAGGAGCACTAGACCAGCAAAAGAACAAGGGGGTGCCCAAATGGTGCAGATAGGGATATTCTGGCAACAGAAGGATGAAAAATAAAAACAAATACATTGATGCTATTGATGTGAAGACAAAAGCTCATGGAACCCTTTTGCAGATTGGGGCTTTTATACATATCTTCTAATCGTTACAAAACCCTTGTGCATCATGATTTCCATTTGGATCTAGAGAACAATGGTTTGCCCAGGTTACAAATTCTATATGTGGCAGAGGCAGGACTCAAATGCAGTTCCTGAATCTCTAAGTCCTGTGTTCTTTCCACCACACCTGTCATACCTGCACTTCACATTTTACCTGGAGGGAATATATTTTTCTAATAGGAATTTACCCGGCCCTGAAGATTTTATCTTTCCTTGTCTTACTGAGTGAATGACACAAGAGGTGCACAGTAAATAGCTGGTTCTCTTTTCCTTCCTACCCTTTTTAGGGCCACTGTGCAATTTGTTCAACAGGACAGTAATAACAGGTGACATTCATAGGGCATTAGGTCCTGTGTCTTTTGTAGGTGATATAGCTAACTCTCACAACGTATAAACTAGGTCACATATCTTCAGTCTATGGAGGCACAAACCAAGGCTTAGAGAGTGTAAACAGCTTGCGCAAGGTCATTTAGCTGGAACTGAGCAAGCTAGTATCCAACCCCAGTTCTCTTTGTCTTTAAAGCCTATGTAAGCGGGGTTGCTTTCAATACATGAACGTTCCAAGTGGTAATCTTCTTTTTCCAAGTTATTCTCAAATTACCATTCATATAAATATCAAGCACTTGGAACCTACTTTTTACTCATAAATACTTTTATTCATGTTTTCCAGGGGCCTTGGGAGCCTTGGTGAGGCTTTCAGTTAAGCATTGGACTTCAAGCAGCAAGGCTGGTCGTGCAAGACCACCAGGCGCTCTACAGGAGAAAGATGTGCCTGTCTGTTGCTGTAAAGATGACAAAACGAGCATACCCTCCCAGAAGGGTCACAAGGAAGGGACGAACCAGCCAGGGTGCAGTATAGCACCGTCGAAACTCAAAGCGTTCCTCTAGTTCTTTAATGCTTCCTCCCTCCAACCATCACGATCCCAGCTCTACCTTACACATCCAGCTAGACCAGAGCTTGTACACTGGTACAGATAAGAGCTCTCGACACACGGAATCCAGGACAGGTAAACCCCCCAGGAACAGTAATGGGAGTAGTGATACCATGAGGGCAGAGGGAAGGTGGGAGCAGAAGGGGGAGGAAGGGGAAACCAATAGGAAGGATTGATGAATAACGCGCCCCCCCCCCCACCATCCCCGAGGAGGACCAACACCAGAAACGTGGGTGAAGGGAGACAGCGGGTGGTGTAAGATATGAAAATAATAATAATCTATCATTTATCAAGGGTTCACGAGGATGGGAGAGGGGAGGGAAGGGAAAAGAGGAGCTGATACCAAAGGCTCAAGTAGAAAGAAAATGTTTTGAAAAGGATGATGGCAACATATGTACAAATGTGCTTGGTACAATTGATGTAAGGATTGTTATGAGAGCTGTAAGACACACACCCCTCCCCAAGTAAAATGATTTATTTTAAAAAAAGATTGACAAAGCCTAGGAAAGCCCATTTAGGGTCGGTGTAACTCAGAAACCTAACAGTGGGTTTTTTTTATATATACACACATATATTATATAAAAATACAATTTGTGTGTATATATATTTATTTTGCATATATATATACACACACGATGTGTGTATATTTGCAAATGTATACAGATATACATTTATATGCATACATATGCATATACACAAGAGTAAGGAGCCTTGGTGGCACCATGAAGGAGGCATTGGACTGCTGCTAACTGTGAAATTGATGTTCAAAACCATCCGCTACTCCGAAGGAGAAAAATGAGACTGTCTGCTATCATGAGGATTCACAGTCTCAGAAAGGCTAAGGAGCCGTTCACTCTGTGCTACACAGGATTGCTTTAAGTTAAAATCCACAAGGTGGCTGTGGGTTTGGTTTGGGTATAAGTAAGGGTTTCTTGGCATTATATACCTAACAGTAGAAATTCTGCTTCCTATAAGGAAAGACATTTTCAACTTAAATGGCAGGTAACCCACTGCCATCAAGATCATTCCGACTCACAATGAACCTGTCTATAGAGGCTTTGAACCTCAGACATTGTGGTTAGCTGCCCAACACTTACCCAACAGCACCCACCAGAGCTCCTTTTATTCGGTAAAATGACCCAATTTGCACAGCCTCTTGTGGCATTTGCAAGTTCACATGGCTTTCTTTTCTAGAGAACACTTGGCCTTGTGAGTTAGTTAATTGTACCAGCCTGGCCGATAATCACATGTGGGGCTAATTGAAAGGCGGAGGGATAAATGGGTGGTGAAGCCTCGCCTTTCTAG
>NW_022103958.1:17095821-17111931 GCF_000313985.2 Echinops telfairi
CACATTTGCTTATGCACACATTTGTCTTCAGCGATCATGTTGAGAAGATGAGCATCATGGAATGCCAATTTAATAGAACAAAGTGTTCTTGCATTGAGGGAGTACTTGAGAAGACTACATTTTACAGGAGTAGCTAGACTTTCTCCCACAGAACAAGGGGTGGGTTTGAACTACTGACCTGTGGTTTGCTGCCCAGTGCATTGCCCCACAGCACCATTTGGGATCCTTCCATGAGGTATAAAGTCCTTGAAAGTAGGTGATATTTACTTTAAGATCTAGCTTATTCCATTAAGAAGACCAGGGAAGTGTTGGACTACTAAGTGCAAGGTCAGTGGTTAAAACTCACCAGCCACTCCATCCCTCAGGAGAAAGATTGGCCTCTCTGGTTCTACAGATACCATCTGCAGCATCCCCGTAAGTCGGAATCCATGTGCTGGCAGTGGTTTGTGTTGGTGGGGGCATCGGTGTGGTGGTGGCAGTACAGTTAGCGTGGCTGCTAACTGTAACTTTAGGAATTTGAATCTACAGGATGCTCTTATATGAGGGGGTACACCAAAAGCCCTGGATTTCCCCCCAAAATGCTATGTATTAATTTTTTTTCACAAAACAACCTTATCACCTTCAAGGTACTCTCCATTACACTTAATACATTTGTCAAATGTGCTGTTCCAGTCTCAGAAACATTTTTCAAACTCATCTGTTTGGATGGCTGACAACATCTCCTTTGTTTTTCCTTCACCTCTTCTACATCATCAACTCACTGTCCTTCCTTGTTCCTCTTCATTTGTGGAAACAAAAAGAAGTCACACAGAGCAAGGTCTGGTGAGTAAGGTGCGTGGGTCAAGAGAGGCATGATGTTTTTTTTTCATCAGACATTTATTATTTATTAATCATTTTATTGGGGGCTCATACAACTTTTATCACAATCCATACCTACATCAATTGTGTAAAGCACATTTGTATATTCATGAGGCATGAAGTTTTCTGCCCCAAACTGGCACACTGAGATGGCTACATGAGCAGGTGCAGTGTTGTGGTGGCAAACCAGTCCCCTGACTGCCACAAATCAGGCCTTTTTTTGTCAAACACTGTTACACAATCTTCTCAGAGTCTGACCTGGAGGGACAAAAATGCAAATGCACTAGGAGTCGACATTTTTGTCTGTTCAGGAAGTTGACGGACATCCAGAACTAGGTTTGTCACAATTGACATTTCATCTTTTTTGAAACAAGAAACTACTCATACACTGGAGATTTTCCTATAGCACTGTCCTTGTAAGCTGTGTTCAACATCACAACAGGTTCTGTGGCCTTTTTCCTGAGCAGGAAACTAAATTTCACAGCCACACACTGTTTTCTTAAATCAGCCTTCACCAGAACCAAGGTTTGAGCAAACCTGTTTTTACAAAATAATTCACTTTGACCAGAGAGAACCTTCTCAGGTGATACCAGTGGGTGCACTAACTCAGGGCTAGTCACTCGATGCTCACCTGACAGGAAAAATGCATACTACAAAAGTTCCACTCTGCCCAGCACAATTCCAGATTTTGGAGTACACCCTGGTGTGTGTGTGTGTGTGTGTGTGTGTGTGTGTGTGTGTGTTGCTGCTGTTGTTTTTGTATGCTTTTCAGTATATGGAGATATGAATTGCAGGATAGGGAAATGGAGAGAGACAATAACTCTTGTAAAGACTTATTGGGAATCTGGGTGGGGGTGGGGGAGGTAGGAGGGAAATGGGGAGCAACAATACGATAAGGAAGGAAATGTTTGACAACGAGTTGTAATAATATTACTGAACTATGAGAGTGTATGATATATTCATTATATCTCAATAAAATAATTTTTCACAGAGGACAGAAGCAATTGCTGGTCTGCCTATGTTCTGCCTCTCCCATGTCCATTCCATTCAAAGATAATCTATATAACACGTAGCTCTGGCTGTGCCCCTGGGCTGCAAAGTCTTCAACATTTCCCATGAACTGTAAATCAAACTCTTCCACTTCACTTCTCATTCCTCCCCTTCATAAAGTTACATTCCAAGTAAATCAAACACTCTTCAAACTGGAAATAGCTCTTTAGAATTCTACTATAAATGGCTCCCACCAAAATACAACGGACAAAGCTAGTATGTGTGTGTCTATATCTATCTTTTAAAAGGGCGTCCTTCTTAAGCTGTGAGGCAGGTTTCTGAGAGGACAAATTCCCAGAGAAGGGACAAATATGCAGAAAGGTCAGTTGACAATGGAAGTGATTGTCCCCCCCACTCCCCCCACTCTCAGGGCATTTTCAGTTTGGGATTTAGTTCAAAGAGTCCAGGCAGGAAGTCATGAGTAAGAGGCAGAAACACCTTCAGGAACGTTTATAGTATCTAGTATCGAGGGGTTGGAGGACAAACTATGCACTTGTGGGGTCAGGTCACCAGTGGGAAGGCTGGAGACCTGATCCCAGGGTCCTAGGTCAGTCCCCTTCCCCAGTACTTGTCAAATTCTGAAGCTTTTGGGAGCAAGAGGCTAGATTCCTTATATTAGTCTCACATAACCAAAGGCACATTAGAGTTCAGGCAAAATCAATGAACATCTTAAGGCAGTGGTTCTCAACCTTCTTAATGCCATGCCCTTTCATGCAGTTCCTCATGTGGTGTTGACCCCCAAACATAAAGTTATTTTTGTTGCTACTTCATCACTGTCATTTTGCTACTGTTATGAGTCAGGCGACCCCTGTGAGACGGTTGTTTAACCCCCAAAGGGGTCGCGACCCACAGGTTGAGAACCTCTGTCTTAAGGTCTTCTTGGGGATGCTAAAAAGGGGTGACACTTCAGAGGTACCAGATGGATCCTTGCCGGGCAAATCCTGGTATTTTCAAAAGGGATGTTCTTGTTTTACTATATATTTTCTTAAAACCAAACTAAAACTCAAAAGAGAGCATGACAAAAATAGTAGTTTATAAATTATCAAGGGCTCATGAGGGAGGGGGGAGCGGGGAGGGAGGGGAAAAAAAGAGGACCTGATGCCAGGGGCTTAAGTGGAGAGCAAATGGTTTGAGAATGATGAGGGCAATGAATGTACAAATGTGCTTGATACAATTGATGTATGTATGGATCGTGATAAGAGTTGTATGAATCCCTAATAAAACTATTAAAAATAAATAAATAAAATAAACTTTAAAAAAAAGACAGCAAAGTAGAAATAAAAAGAAAAAATAGCGATGCCAGAGGTAATAACTGTTGATTCCCATCGATAAGCTAGTTTGCATGTTTTATTACAGTCACCTCTTCAACAACCCGCTCAGTTTGGATCTAAGTCCCATTTTACAGTTGAGGAAACATGAGCAGAAATTTTAGCTTCTTGGCCCAAATTACACACGCCATAAAGGGCAGGGTGAGATTTGAACCCAGGCCTGCCTGACTTGTACTCTTCACTATTAATATTCTCTCTCCACACACAGGTGAGTCCTGCTTTTGACCCAGGTCGCATGGCCACCACTCCTGAATTCAGAAGTGATGCTTCTGCCGGCGGGGGCGGGTGTGTGTGTGTGTGTGTGTGTGTGTGTGTGTGCAAGGACTTTCTCTCTCCTAGTCTGTAGCGTGAGTTCCCTTTTATTTGCTCGGCATTTTTGGCCTTGCTGTGAAATTTTGCTTGAGCAAAATGTCCCAAGGCAAAAGTCAAAGCAAGTATAACAAAAGGGCCCATTGAAATGAATTACTTAGGTAACTTCTAAGCTCCCTCCTGTAAAGTCCCACTGCTGCACCTGCCATCTGGAGCCATGCTTCGTGAGTCTCAGAGGCTGACGGTAGTGAGGCCGAAGTATGGAGCTAGCCCACTTTGATCTAGCCGTGCTCAGTTCCAGGGCTTCGGTTCCATAGAAGACGGCAGCAGGAAGCAATGGACGTTATTAAGCTGAGGCTATTTGGTGTGTCAGGTCCACTTCCATTGTCCTGACTTTGTGGTTGCTGGTAGGTGCCATCGTGTCCGTTCCAACCCTTAACAACCCTGCGCAAAACAGAATGAAACACGCCAAGTCCTACGCCACCCCCACCATCGGGCCATTGTCGCAGCCACTGTGTCCATCCATCTCCATGAGGGTATTCTTCTCCCCCATTGACCCACATCCAAATCAGATGCCCTTCTCCAGTCCCTCCTGCGCATGCCCGAAGCAAGTGAACCCAAGTCTCGCCCTCCTCGCTTCAGAGCTACATTCCGGCTGTGCTTCCTCCGGGACAGATTCCTTTGTTTTTCTGAGAGTCCGTGGTGTATTCCATATTCTTTGCCAACCCCATAATTTAAAGGCATACATTGTCTTCATTATTCAGCTTCCATATGCAGATGAGGCAACTAAAAATACATTGGCTTGCTTGGGTCATGACTTGGGTTGGCCTCAAAGCGACATCTTTGCTTTGAGCTGAGATGAACTAGTATATCCTAATAGGTAAAAGTAATTACTTTGGACTCATACATATATAGGTTAAATTCTAATTTTCCTTGCTTTTTTTTTTTTTGATCTTGGGCAAGTTTCTGTATGACCTAAAGTCTCAGTAGCTTCTTCTTAGTAACTTAAAGCTAATAATAACCACTGTTTTATAGAGTTGATCCAAAGGTGAAATGAGACCTTGTATGTAAAACACCCAAAGCTACCACTTGTTGAGCACTTGTATGCCAGATGCTCTACTAAGTGTTTTATATGCATTGTTTTATTGCATTTTTATAACAACCCTACGAGGGAGACATATTTGATCTGGGGCTGACTATGTCAGTAAGTGGGAATTGTTGTTGCAATTGTGGATATTGTTGTTCCAATGATGTCATGTTGGAGTGGGGTGCAGACTGACTATTGTGAGCACCCACATGTTGCCTTCGCCTAGTTCTAGTTAGGGAGGATGCCCTTCTTGGTGAGCTCTTTCTTTTGGGTTTTCTCCACTCTTGGCCTGAAGAACTTGTGTGCCCATTTCAACTTCAGTCCCCAGCTAAGCCCTCCCAAACTGGTGTTGTTCAGTGAAAAGCCTGAAAGAATTCTCAGAAAATGCATTCTACTATTAATCAGAAAACTAGACTTGAGTCCTAGACTCCCGTGTTTCAAGTAGAGAGCGGTGTCAGGAATTCATCATTTGCAGAGCATCATGCTTAAAGGGCCTTATCGGAACAGAAAATGGAGAGAGAAGGGATAATGAACGAAGCATTGATTGAGCACCTACTACACAAGCTATCTCAACAGTTCATCGCAGCACCCTACAGTTATTGCCCCCCCTTTTTACAGATGATGAAACTGAGGCTTAGGGAGGTTAAGGACATCCATGAAGATCATCCTGGCCATGAAGAGACAGAAGCACAACTTTTCTGATAGCTAGTCACGGTATCCTCTGTTCCTTGACCTTTTCATAGCTAAATTCTTCTGGAAAACTACCCACAACACTGAATGCTGGTGCCCGCAATCTCTTATTTCCTGGCAGCTTCAGAAATGCCAGGCAGCCACTCTTCCTGTAGGTGGGAATTTGGAGAAGTGCGAGCCCCTGTTTACTTCCTGAGATGGTCTCTTCTCAGAATTTTCAAGCTTAAACACTAACGTGTAGCTTTGGCCCCTTCAACTAGGCCCAGTGATACAGTAATGCAGGCTCCTGACTCACCCCTTCGTCATTTCCAGTGACTTTCCAAAGCTGGGCATGGCATGACACGGACCTCTCAGTCTCTCTCCTTGGAGATGGGCTCTTAGGACACACCTGTGAAGAGGAAGTCACCTGTCAGCCACTTGTGCTGCACAATCCTTTTAGGATGGGTTAAGGAGCTGAGAGGTAAAGTCTAGGAGCAAGGGATATAAAGCTAGTTAAAATTTTCTCTCCACATAATAGCTATCTAGTTCTTTCCAATATTATTTATTAAACAAAGTTCTCTCAATGCATCTGCCTATCTATCTATCTGCTTTTCTACCTGCCTATCTGCCTACCCACCTGCCCATGGATGTACCTACCTACCTGTCGATCTATCTACCTTTCATTCCATCTTTCTATTTCTGTCTGACACTAGTTTCTCTGTACTGTTTTTTTTTGCCTGATTTGTCTGTTTCTGAACCAACGCCATACTGTTTTTACGAATGGCCTTCTAATATACCTTAAAAGTAATGTCTTGATTGTGGATCATTACAACGTTGTAGATGATCTACTTCCTCAGAAACAACCCAACTGAAATTTTAATTGGGATTGCAGTCATCCGTGCGGCTGTTGATGACCTTTTGGCCGCTGGAAATGAGCCAGAAGTGGCTCTCAGTATTAGGGAGAGGGTTGGTGATGGCAGCACATCTGGTGAAGCCGGCATTTCAACGCACTCCTAAGGCGCTTGGAAATCTTCACCAATAGAGATGACTCATGGTTTCGTGAAAAGCTGCTGAGCTCATTAGTTTCAGAAACCATTGCCTGGCTAGGCAGGGCCTTTTGGGTAGGTGCAGTGCTGACTGGGTGCCCCCAGGAGCAACACCTCTCACTGCTCCTGGGGTGGTGAAATAGCCAGAAACTCGTTCTCATCCAAACTCTGGAAACCACCATGGGCGAGGTCATGTCCACACCTGTCCACACCTTTATGAGATCGTTATCGGCATCGTTCAGGAAAATCGCTTTTTGACCAGACAATCTAGATGATTGGAGGGGAAAATAATTTCTCGATTGTGCTCACTTTCAATTTTTGCTATTACTAAAGGAATCTCTCTACTTCACATACACACTGAATCCAGATTGGGGTGAAAGTCTAATTATTTCATATTCAAAACAAAAACAAGACAGAAAAAAACTTTTTGGAGGAAAGAAATCCAAAAACAAAACTCAAACAACAACAAAATAAATTTACACCCCTAGAGATCATCGCTGTTACAGTCTTTTGGATTGGAGAAATATTTGAAAACTATTTCCAAGCGAGAACTATATGAAGTCCCCCTGCTCTTTTTTAAAGAAAAATTATTTCAATGACCGATATAATGAATATCATGCAGTGCTGTACTCTCAGACCTCTCTTCTGAAAGAACTACCCTCTTGGATTCCCACACTTGTTTTATGCTTTTATGATTTATGTATGGGCCCTGAACTGTCAGCAGCAAAGTGCCATGTGTCAGTCCTTATATAAACGGTGTTTTGCTCTTCTGTTCCATTTATGCGTCGTCCCTATTGAGCTATGTACTGCTCGGCTCATTGGGCCTGCTGAGAGTCTTGCTTCTAACAGTATTTCCCTGCTCGCCGACTCTCAAAGTAGTGGTCTCAATTGACCCTCCCACCAGCTTGCGCAAGAGTTGCCAGTGCTTTATGGCTTTGCTGTGGTTTGGAAGTTTTAGGAATCGATGGATGTGAGCTGGTGCCCCGTTATTGATAAAAGTTCCATTCCACAAGTATTAAGGAGGGTGAGCCTATTTTCACATATTTTTTTTCTTGCCTCTGAATTCCCCACTCATCTCTTTGGTCTGCTTCGAATTGGGTTGATGCTTGTTTGCTTGTTTGGCTTTATTCTTTGCAAAGTATATCTGTTCATCACATAACGTGCCTTTACAATTGCATTTTGTGGGTTGCTAAAGGTAAATTTAAAACCCAGACAGAACACCCAAAATAAATATGGGAAAACATCCTCACCTCATTACTATGTGAGGAATGTCAATTATAGCAATAATAAGATACCATTCCACACCCATCAGAGTCAATAAAAATCACATCGCCTGAACAAACTCCCAGCTGTTCCCAGCTGCTTCAGGACCCAGAGCTCAGAGCATCTTTGGCTTCCACCACACCCACAGCTTTGCATTTGTTGTGTTTCTGGTACATTTTGTCTTTGTGCTAAATCATATGTTTTCCTTCCCATTTTATCCCCACTCCCACCTCACCCACTGTGCCTCTTAATTTTTTTAAATTTTTAGCTTTTAAAATTGTGATTTAGGTGAAAGTTTATGGAACAAGTTCATTTTCTATTTAACAAGTCAGACATGTTTTATGCCATGACATTGACGGCACTCCTCCTGCTTCCGCCCTGTGCTGCCTGTTCGTCCTTCCTTCCCGTCTCTTCCCACTTTCTGAACATTGTCTCTGGGCAAATGCTGGCCTTTTGGTCTCCAAGGGTTGATGATTCCAAGGATGGGGTAAGGATGATGCTAAGCTGTCATACGTCAGTGCAGACTTACAGCAACTCTATCGAGGATTTTCAAGGTTGAAATCACTTGTGAGCACTGCCAGTCCTATCTTTCTCCTAAAGAGTTGATGGTGGATCTGAATCACTGGCCTTGAAGTTAGCAGCCTACCACCTAACCCACAGGGTTATCAGGGCTCCTTGTTCACATTACAGGCCTGTTGTTTTTCTGAAAGATGAGCCATGGGGATGGGTTTAGTTCCTGGTCTGAGAGGTGACTAAGAGCCATCATGATGGTAAATTAACAAACAAACAAACAAAAATGATGACAAAATCATTGGAACTTTCATTAAACAAAAATACCAAAATGAGAGGCTATTATTTCTTGACATCTAGGTCGATACACTTCTGAAGATGGTGTTTCTAGTTCTCTAACCCTTTCCCAAAGAATTTTATACTCGGCACTTTATACCACCTCCACACAGCAATGTTGGCATTCTCAAAGGACTCAGCCCACCTTGGTGTTCAATGTCGTTTTAGTTTCAGGAACAAAAAGAAGTCTGCAGGAGCAAGATCAGGACTGGGGGGGATGAGGCAAGGCCCCCCCCCCCACCCCACCCCCCGTCCAAATTCTCATAGTATAGCCCTTGTGAATGTTGAAGAATGAGTATTCTCATAATGGGGGAAAAAATTCCTTGGGACAAGTTTCCTAGTCTTTTTTTTTTTTTTTTACCTCATGTAGTTTTCTACTTTATTAAAATTATTTCCTAATAAGCCCCAGGGAGCATCCTGTGTCTGAGAAAAAGCTACCAAGATGACACTGTGGGAGTCCTAAGAAAAGTCACTATAATTTTCCGAGTTGACCACTCTGCTTTGAATTTCACTCACCAAGCAGACGCCTTCAAAACCCACTGCTATGACTGATCTTTTTCTTTCTTAGAAGAAGGTTAGCCAGAACGTCTCACTCACAGTGATCCTATAGGAGGGAACTGTCCCTGTGAGCTTCTGAGCCTGTTAACTGTTTAAGGGAGTAGAAAGCCTGGACTTTGTCCCATGGAGAGGCTGATGGTTTTGAACGACTGACTTTGAGGATCACAGCCCAGTGTGAAGGCACGATGCCACGAGTCCCCGGAAGAGGACATCGTGCTTGGTAGAGAGTCAGTATGCACAAAGTCCCTCAGTGAGATAGATGGACACGACACATGGCTGCATGAATGGGCTCAAGGGCAGCAATCATTGTGAGATTCTTGTAGTGAGGCAGCAGTGTTTCTCTGCTGCCCATGGGGTCAGTATGAGTCAGCGTCAAGTTGATCGCACCTAGCAGCAACCATAAAGACACTAAGACAAGTGTTAAACCAAGACAGCTCGTCTGCAGCCACCCATTGATCCCAGAGACTTGTTTAAGCACATTTTGTTCGAAATAAGCCAGTGCGTGTAAGAACTGGAACCTTAGTTGGAATATGTTTGGACTTAACCCTGGTGTGTATATATTTTTAATTATTTATTTTCATATTGAAACATTGTTCCAAGTTTGGCTCAGATGGCTGCCAGACATAGGACAGACAGATCATCGCATACTTCTGCACGTTTATACATTTTCCCTCCTGAGATTATTCCATGATATAGTTTATGGCCTTTGTTTCCCTGAATCCACCCCCAAACCAAACCCACTGCCATTAAATCATTTCCAGGTCTTATCAATCAGACTATCAATAGGGTTTTTCAAACAGTAAGTCTTTATGAGATTCAACAGTCTCATCTTTTCCCCACAAAGCAGCTGGTGGGTTTGAACTGTCAACCTTGCAGTTAGCAGTCCAGTTATTGTAAATATATTTCTAGTCAATAGGTGTACCCTTTTCCCCACAATATCATTGTTTTTGCCCCCTCCCTAGAATAAATCTTATCTAGTCCTGGTACATTGTCCTTCATATATATATATATACTGTAGGACTTACTGTGCTAGAATATTGTTGAAAATTTATGCATATACTGTGTCCATTAGTGATATATAACTATTGATTTTTCTTTTATTTCCTTTTTACAATGTCCGTTTTTGGAATCACACTGGCATTAAAAATGGCCTAGAATGTACTTCCTCTCTGTTTTCTGGAAGAGTTTATGAATGATATTACTTCTGTCTTAATGTAAGATTTCACTAATAAAGCCATTCGGACCTGATATTTTCTTTATTACAATTTTTTTAACCAATTAATTTGAGGTCTTTAACATAGGAATATGAAGATTTAAAATTTTTTTCTTGAGAAATGCTAGACTGTGTATTTTCAAGGAGCTTGTGTTTTACTTTAAGTTTCAAATTTTACTAATATAAGTTGGATATGGTCTCTAAATTCAGATGGGGCATATTCAAGGATATACAGCTTTTGTTGACTTGTTTTAATTTTCTTTAGCCTCCACTTGGGCTTCCAAATGGGAAATTGATCATCTGGTCTCCAGTAGGTGCCTGACTTTGTTCTCATCGATGATCTTCAGCTTCTATGCTGTCTATTGTCAAAAATGTAATCTATTTTATTCTTTTGTGTTCTACCAGCAAGATCCAGGTTAATATTGCCATCCGCATTGCTGAGAAAAAGTATTTGCCATGAATAAATTGTTGATTTCACACAATTGTGTTATGTGATTTCCCACATCATTTCTATCACTAAGCCCATATGTTCTAACTACCAATCGTTTTTCTTTCGTTTCCAGCTTTCACATTCCAGTCACAAGTGTCGATGATGTTAGTGGGATGTTTGATTAATTTTGCACTACAGAAGTTAGTAAAGATAGTCAGTTTCTTAATATTTGGCACTAATGGCCAGTGCATACATTTCAATAGTAACCATATTGACCAACTTTCTTGCAGACATACAGATATTATCTTATCACTGGCAGCCTTGTACTTCAGGATAAATTTTGAAATATTCTTTTTGTGGATGAATCTAATACCAATCCTTTTCAAAGTTGTTCTTCCCATCATAGTAGATCATATAAATGTCCTGTTCAAACTGGACGATACCGGTCCATTTCAGCTCACAAATTCCTAGGATTTCTATCTTCAAAGTATTCCATTTTAATTTTGAAAACTTACAATTTTCCTTAATTCACACTTTGTTATTGCACATTTTGATTACTGATGGATGTTTTCGGCTGTCTCTTCTCATGGAGGTCTTAAAAGCTTTGCTCTTTCCACAACATTCAAGCTGATGCTAATTTAAAGAAGCAGCTCTTTCCTGGTTATTTTCAGAGTGCCTTACAACCGGAAGGGCTCAACACCTTAGGATAGTATCCCTAGTCAACCTGTATGCTGAGCAAATCTGAGAAACTGAACTAAAGGAAGGAAAACACAGCATCAGAATTGGAGGAAGACTCACTAATAGCCTGTGATATGCGGATAATGCATCCTTGCATGCATGCTGAAATTGAACAGGACTTGAAGCATATTATGAGGTACTTTAAACACTAATGCACTTTAACATTAAGAAAACAAGAATTCTCTAAACTGGACCCATAAGCAACATTGTGATAATGGAGAAAAGATTGAAATTTGTTAAGGAATGTTTTTCTACTTGGACCCACAGCAACTATTAGCATCAGTTAACACCCATCGAAGCACAGTCAACAAATCAAATGACAACAAGCTGCATGAGGAACGCTGCTGCAAAGACCCCCTGGAAGTATTACAATGCAAAGAAATCAATTTGAGTATTAAAGTGTGCCACACCCAAGCCAGAGTCTCTTCAGTCACCTCGTAGACATGCAAAAGCTGGACCGTGCATAAGGAAGACAGAGGAGCTGACGCATTCCAACTACGGTATTGGCAAAGAACATCAAATGCACCATTGGCGGTCAGGAGAATGAACAAATCTTATCTTGGAAAAAGCACAACCAGTTTGTTCAGTAGAAGAGAGGGTGGCAAAACTTCATTTCATATACTCAGAAGGAACTAATGCATGGAGAAGGACATCCTGTTTGGTAGAGAGTGAGTGAAAAAGAAGTGTTCTATAAATGTCAGTAAGATCAGATTTGACTTATGGTGGTCTTTAGGCCTTTCATGTTCATACTGACTATAGAGTCCCTTGCGTGGATTTACAATCAGTGCTCATGAAAGCTGCAGTCAAGAGATCAAATGATGCAGTGCATTAGGTCCATCTGTTGCACAAGACCTCTTCAAAGCATTGAAAAGCAAGACTGTTACTCTGAGGACTAAGATGCAGCTCTCCCAAGCCAGGGTATTTTCAATAGCCTCACGGGCATGTGAAAGTTGGACATTGACGAAGGAAGAGTGAAGAAGGATTAGTCCACTTGAATTAAAGAATATTGAAAGTACATGGACTACCAAAAGAACAACCACAACAAAAAATCTGTCTTGAAAGACATGCTCCTTGGAGGCCAGATGGAGAGACTTCATCTCATGTACGAAGCTTGGACATGTTATCAGGAAAGACCAGTCCCTAGAAAAGGACATCATGCCGGGTAGAGGTGCGGTGAAAAAGAAGGGCTTCGACAAGATGAATTGACACACAGGAGCTGCAACAATGGGTTCAAACGTAACCATTGTGAGGATGCCAAGGACTCGGCAGTGTTTTGTTCTATTGTACACGGAGTCGCTATGAGTCAGAACTTACTCCATGATGGCTAACCATCACAACATACAGTCCCTTGATACGGCGCTGTAACTGTACTTTTTTTTTTTTTCTTTTTTTTTTTAACATTTTATTAGGGGCTCATACAACTGTTATCCCAATCCATACACACATCAATTGTGTAAAGCGCATTTGTACATCGTTTCTCAAAAGATTTTCTCTCCATTTAAACCCCCGACATTAGGTCCTCATTTTTCCCCTCCCTCCCCGCTCCCCCCTCCCGCATGAGCCCTTGATAGTTTATAAATGGGTATTTTGTCATATCTTGCCCTGCCCGACGTCTCCCTTCATCCACTTTTCAGTTGTCTGTCCCCCAGGGAGGAGGTCACACATAGTTCCATGTAATCGGTTCCCTCTTTCCTACCCATTCTCCCTTTACCCTCCCTGTTTTGCCACTCACACCACTGGTCCTATAGGGCTCATCCGTCCTGGATTCCCTGTATTTTCAGTTCCTATCTGTACCAGTGTACCTCCTCTGGTCTAGCCAGTCTTGCAAGATAGAATTCGAGTCATGGTAGTGGGAGCGGGGAGGAAACATTTAGGAACTAGAGGAAAGTTGTATTTCTCATCGTTGTTACATCGCACCCTGACTGGCTCATCTCCTCCCTGAGCCTCCTCTGAAAGGGGATCTCCAGTGACCTACTAATGGGCTTTGGATCTCCACTCCGCACTCACCCCATCATTCACTATGGTGAGACTTTTTGTTCTGATGATGCCTTATACCTGATCCCTTCGACACCTCGTGGTTGCATAGGCTGGTGTGCTTCTTCCATGTGGGCTTTGTTGCTTCTGAGCTTGATGGCCGCTTGATTACCTTCAAGCCTTTAAGACCCCAGATGCTATACTTTTTTATATCAGCTATATTTCTTAAAAGATTTCTACTTTACCTTCTATTCAGTAATTTTTCCTTCTTTCTTTTTGCTCATTTTATAGAGCAGTTTCCAGACGAGCCAGTCTCCTCAATGGCTGAAAAGAGAACCCTCCCTGATGTCCTTGGCCCTCTTCCTCTTGGAAAGCCCTCCTGGTCTTCGAACCCCTCCTGAGGGGTCCTCTCTTCTGAGACACATCCCCTGTCCTACCACCTCCCAAAGCAGGATCAATTTGCCTATTGTCTGTGTTCTTACAGACTTGGGACATGCGTTTAATAATTACCCCTCCACTCTTTAATTGTAACTCTGTATTTATCTACAAGACCCTGGTAAAGTGTCCTAATGATATTTTTATGTTTGGTATTTCACATAGTTCCTGATATAAACTAGACACTAACTGGTTATGTGCTGGAATTTGGGTAAATAAATGAATGAAAAACCATTGTTTACCTAATGAAATTCAAATTCATTAGAGTGTCATTCAAGTACCTCCACAATCCAACTGCAATCTACTCTTTACGGCCTATCACTTAATCAATGACTTGTTAATTCATGTCTATATTATTTATTAACATATCTATTCACACATTAATTTAATATTCACTTATTCTTCATGTGTCTAGCATGTGCAAGATGCCACACTGAGTAAGGGGCAGAGTTCCAGGAGCAAGACAAATGGATAGCTGTCTTCATGGAGCCGCGGTTCTTGACCTGGGCGTCGCCACCCCTTTCACAGGGGTCGCCCGATTCATAACAGTATCAAAATGACAGTGATGAAGGAGCAATGAAAATAACGTTAGGGTTGAGGGGGTGGGGGTGGTCACTACCACATGAGGAACTGCATGAAACGGCCGTGGGATTAGGAAGGTTGAGAACCACTGTTCATGGGGTGTGCATTCCAGCAAGGGGAGCAAATATTAAACAAATAACTATACCACTTTATTATACATTGATAAGTACTATGAAGTACTCAACCAAGTATTGTGGGGTGGGGATGAGATTATCCCAGGCAAATGGGAGCTTATGGGAAGGTCCTTAGGATTAAAAAAAAAAATTTTTTTTAACAAAACAAGCACAGTAAATCCAATTACTACTTCTTCTCACTGTCTTTTTACCACACAGCATTGGATTGATCCTCATTCCCTGGACATATCCACTGTGGTATATGAGATTCCTCTGTTCCCTGCAGAGTCCCCTTTATCACCCCCTCTGCCCAGTCCCCTCTGTCTTCTTCCGGTTCTGCAGCCCCTGCACTCCTTGCTCCCTTGTGATCCTCACATGCCTCTATGTCCTCTGATTTCTGCTCTGTGCTGCAGCGCATCATCTCGCCGTAACTCAGGGGTGGTTAGGGTTAGAACGTTCTTCACACTGACCGGGCCTCTATTCCCAAATAGGCTTCTCTCCACAGGTGTGCTGCTGCTCTTGTTGTTCATTGCTGTTGGGTCCATTTCAACTCATGGGGACCCCAGGGGTGGAGAGTGAGCGGGCAGATCACAGGGGTTGTCTTCCGAGGCGGCTCTAGGTAGCTCAACATTATATGAGCATTATAACTAGTAATCATTTCACTACCTAGCTGCCTAGTTCCACAGACAAAGGAGTTAAGATTCCAACACATATTTTGCGGGGCTTTAATCCAATCCCTAACAACAAGATCTTTGAGGTGGTAGCATGTGCATGGAGACTCCGAGAAAGAGTTAAAATGAAGACTCACGTACCGGATTTCATTTATAAGCTCATACACTGTTGGATACAATGTGTTATCCTCCCACTTTGGCAAAGACCAAAGCCATTGCATTGAGTTGATTCTGGCTCATAGCAACCACAGGGCAGAGCTGTCGCATTGGGTGTCTACAGCAGCAAGCTTTACAGAAGCAGACTGCTACATCCTTCTCTTCTGGAGAGACTGATGGATTGAAACTGCCAACCATTCCTTTTAGTGGTCCCGTGATTAACCACAGTGCCACCAACATTCCTTTTGACAACGACAGCTTGAAAACAGCGTAGGAAGTCACGTTCCATGTGGAATTCTCTAAGTCTGCAATGTGGTGGCTCAGAAAGAACCAGTGCTGACATTGTTCTGGAATTTTCTCTCCTCTTGTCCCATCCCTGGCTTCATTCTGCACCAAGAGCCTTTGCCCACACACATGCAGATAGCCCAACCCACACATCCACGTTCCAGCACCTCGCTCACAGAATGACTCCCATTGGTTATCGCGCCCGCTGAAGAGGTTGGTGCAAGCCTCAAAGGCAGGCTTAAGATCATTTGAGTACGACGTTATTGGGGGTAGAAGGAAGACTCTGGGCCCATGAATTTCCTTACCTTATAGAGGCGAGACATCATGTAGTCCCCTAAAGGAAATGACTGGGGCAGGATCCATGTGATTTGTATCCAAGGATATTAAAATTACAGGAAGAAGTCCAGCCCCAAATACTAAGTGGATGCCTGCCCCTCCCCTGAGAAGAATGTATCTCAAAGGATGGCACTGAATCTGCAGCTTCGGGAGAAGGATATAT
>NW_022103958.1:17113854-17122758 GCF_000313985.2 Echinops telfairi
GATGTGTGTATGGATTGAGATAACAGTTGTATGAGCCCCTAATAAAATGTTTAAAAAAAAGAAACATAGCTGATGTTGTAAGAAGAAGAGCGGGGAAATCCTCACATGCTAAAGCCACCCCTGGAGTGCAAATCCAAACAGAACAGTGTGAACTCAATTGGGTAGCTTCTCCACTAAGCTGGCGACCAGATTTTGTTGTTATGGTGGGGTTTTTTTGTTGTTGTTGTTTGTTTTGTTCTGTTTTTTTGACAGCTGCACTTGTGACAAATGAAAGCAAGGCAGAAGGATTTACTTGAGAACCCTCCAGATGGGAAGAAAAGCAAAGATTTCCATATGCAAGTAGGACTGAGAAGGGTCACTCCTTCAGTCAAAGACTACCTAGGTGAAAAGATCCACTCACTAAAAGGGCAGCAAGGAGGTCTGTCTCAGCTTTGGGTCGGAGTAGAGAGAAAAATAATCCCCCTCAAATTCATATCTACCAGAAAGTCCTTACAGGAACTTGAGCATTTATGGTACAGAACATCTTCACCAACTACCAAAAGGGGTTCCTGAGTTAGCTCTTGCAAGTAGCTGGCAGAACTAAGTGTTACTCCTCTCTGGTAGATTGCCATTCCAATTCGACCACAAAGAATACCCGTAGGTAATGGTTTAATGATCACATTAATAATAATCACAAAATACATGAAAAAAACAGCCAATCACTGTGCCCGGGAAACAGACCATAAAGACTGAAGCTGCTTGGTTCACAGATACAGAATAAAAACTACTAAGACTGCGGTAACAAGACATGACCAAGCAGATCTGGATAATCATTAAATAAAGCATCTAGAACTAAAATAAGCAATAAAGTAGTAGAAATGCAAACCATTTCAACCAAAATCTCCTAGCTGACACTTATTTAACCTGATGATATCTTTGGGGGAAAAAAATACCTAAAATGAAGCATCTCATTCCATCTTCACTGCCATCAAATTGATTCTGATTCATAGCAATCCTACAGAACATAGCAATCCTCTGTCAGTTTCTGAGATGATAACTCTTAATAGGAGTAGAAAACCTTGTCCTCTCAAGTGAAGCAATCCAAAACCAAACCAGACTCGCTGCCATCTAGTTGACGCTGACTCGTAGAGACCCCCTCCGTGAGTTTCCCAGACTGTTTAAGGGAGTGGAAAGCCCAGGAGGGGGTGGTGGTTTCAAACTGCAGACCATGTGGACTGAAGCCCACCTTGTCACCATAGAGAAATCAATACGTGGAAAATAGAGGAGGTACTAAAATAACTCCAGAATTGCTCTGGGTGGAGTGGAGCTTTCCTAGTTGAGCTTTCCAAGGATGCATTTTTCCCTCTAGGCAAACATCTAACAACTCCCTCTGAGTTAGTGCACCCAGTGGCATCACCTGGGAAGGTTCTCTATGATCACAGTGAATTTTTTCATAGAAGCTGTTTCGCTCAAAATTTTATGCATAGAATAGCATTTAGCATAGTGCTTAGCTCATAGTAAACATTTTATATATGCTAGCTTTCATTAATCCTAATTAAACACAAATTATATTTGTTATTAAATGATGTCTTTGAACTTCTGATATATATATACTTTATGTTAAAACTTTATGTACAGAACAAAGGAAATGTTCCAAAATTGATTGTGATGATGGTTGTATAACTCTTCTTGATGTGATTTAATTAATTAATTTTATGGTATGTGAGTTAGATGCCAATAAAACTTCTAAAAATAAATTTTAAAAATGTGTCCTTCCAGAAACCTGCCTCACAGCTTAAGAAGGACGTTCTTTTAAAAGATAGATATAGACACACGCATACTAGCTTTGTTCATTGTATTTAGGTGGAAGCTATTTATAGTTTAATTCTAAAGTGCTATTTACAGTTCGCAGAGTGTTTAATTTACTTGGAATGTAATTTTATGAAGGGGTAAGAATGAGAAGTGAAGTGGAAGAGTTTGATTCACAGTTCGTGGGAAGTGTTGAAGACTTTACAGGCCAGGTGGCACATCCAGAGTTATGTGTTACATAGATTATCTTTTAATGGAATGGACACGGGAGAGGCAAAGCATAGGTAGACCAGCAATTGCTTCTGTTCTCTGAAAAAATCATTTTATTGAGATATAATTCATATATCATATACTTCCATAGTTCAGTAATATTAAGAAGAGTTGTATAAACATCACTACAACCCGTTTTCAAACATTTTTTTGCTTATTGTATTGTTGCTCTCCATTTCCCTCCCACCTCCCTCTACCCCCACTCATATTCCCAATAAGCCATCACAAGAGTAATTGTCTCTCTCTATTTGCCTGTCCTGCATTTCATATCTCCATATACTGGAAAACATAAAAAAAAACCCAACATCAGCAACACACACACACACACACACACACACACACACACACACACACACATAAGGTTGTACCCCCAAAACCAGAATTTTGCTGGGCAGAGCAGAGCTATCATAGTACACATTTTTTCCATCAGGCAAGGATCAAGTAACTCCCTCTGAGTTAGTGCACCCAGTGGCATTGCCTGGGAAGGTTCTCTCTGGTCACAGTGAATTTTTTCGTAAAAGCAATTTTGCTCAAACCTCGGTTCTTGTGATGGCCGATTTAAGGAAACCGTGTGTGACTGTAAAATTTTGTTTCCTGCTCAGGAAAAGGCCACAGAACCTGTTGTGATGTTGAACACAACTTACAAGGACAGTGCTATAGGAAAAAATCAAGTGTGCAAGTGGTTTTCTCATTTCAAAAAAGGTGAAATGTCAATTGTAACAAACCTTGTTCTGGATGTCCATCAGCTTCCTGAACGAAAATGTCAACTCTTAGTGCATTTGGAGTTCATTCTACCACCTCAGACTGCTAATCAAGCTCTCTATGTAGATGTTCAGAAAAGGTCATGTAACCGTGTTGGACAAAAAGGCCTGGTTTGTGGCAGTTGGGGGACTGGTTTTGCCACCACGACAATGCACCCGCTCATGCGGCCATCTCAGTGTGCCAGTTTTTGGCAAAAAGAACCTAGCATGCCTCTCTTGCTCCACATACCTTACTTACCTGACCTCTCTCCGTGAGACTTCTTTGTGTTTCCACAAAATGAAGAGGAACAAGAAAGGACAGTGATTTGATGATGTAGAAGAGGTGAAGGAAAAACAAAGGAGGTGTTGTCAGCCATCCAAACAGATGAGTTTGAAAAATGTTTCCAAGAATGGAATAGCAGATTTGACAAACGTATTAAGTGTAATGGAGAGTACTTTGAAGGTGATAAGGTTGTTTGGGGGAAAAAAAGAAAGAAAGAAAGAAAATTAAATATGTAGCTTTAAAGAAAAAAAAATCAATTTTGTGGGGGCATGCCCATGTGTGTGGTGTGTGTGTATGTAAAGAATATACCAGCTGATACCAAAGGCTCAAGCAGAAAGCAAATGTTTTGAGAATGATGATGGCAACAAATGTACAAATGTGCTTGACACAATGAATGTATATATGGACTGTGATAAGAGTTGTACGAGCCCCCAATAAAATGATTTTTAAAAGAAAAAAATACCAACAATATTCAAATAAACTAGAGAAAGAAACTTCTATTTTTAAAAAGGCAGGAAATATTAAAAACTGGAACAAATTTTAAAATGGGTCAAAAGGGAGGTCAATTGATGAAGTATGATGTTTTAACCTAATTACATCTCTCATAATTGAGTTTACAATACTCTCTGTCTGATAGCAAGGTTATTCACACCCCTGGTCATGGTCAGGGGATTCAGCAGAGGATTAATCCATGGAGGGACCCTGTGAATAAAGTTTGGGCTCCCATTGTCATCCATAGCATTCTGAAAATTGGGTGTTCACAATTAAGCTCTGATATAATTTCCTCTTTTGGACTTGGATTTTATTATTTATCATCCTTGGATCACACAAGCTGATGTGCTGCTTCCATGTGTACTTAGTTGATACCTCATTTGGATGCTGCTTGTTTAAATGCAAGCCTTTGTTTTGATACAAGCCCAGATGCAATTCTTTTTGATAGCCAGGCACCATCTACTTTCTTTACCACACTTTGCTGTAGCACCTGAATCTTCAGTGATCTCTCAGGAGGGCAAGCATCGAGCAGAGCCATGTTATAAGAATTCATTGTTGCATTAAGTGCAAGCTCAAAATTCACTCACTTGTCTATGGTTTATATATGTCTCTGGTTTACTTCAGAGGTCCCATTATTGTTAATGACAGAGAACATTTTCAGTCAACCCCCTGGGGCATAAGGCAATTCTGTTGAGAGTGTCATTAATTCAACCAATGGTATAGAATTTAACATTGAGAAAATAAATTTATACAAGTCTATACTGCCTCTGAACCACAATCTATGAGTTGCTGCTTTGTACAGTTTAAACTCTTAAATGATTGAACACTGTGTACATTGATCACGGTTTGGTAATAGGGGCTTCCATACTTATTGTCACTCTCTGGCCAATGGCCTAATCTTCTAGGTCAGTGGTTCTCAACCTGTGGGTTGCGACCCCTTTGGGGGTCAAACGACCCTTTCACAGGGGTTGCCCAATTCATAACAGCAGCAAAATTACAGTGATGAAGTAGCAACGAAAATAATTTTATGGTTTGGGGGGAAGGGGTTCACCACAACATGAGGAACTGTATTAAAGGGTTGCGTCATTAGGAAGGTTGAGAACCGTTGCTCTAGGTCCTTATTCTTTGCTCTGGAAAAATCAGGAAAAGGGGCTTACGCTCCTTGAGAATATGTTCTGAGGTTCCACGTAAACATTACTAGAACCAAGCAGACTCAGGAAAAGGATGAATTCTGGATTTCAATTACACTCAATGCCCCAGGCATCAGCTTACTTTTTAGTTTTTGGGATAATTCTACTTTCTGTTTCTAAAAAACATACTCAAAGAAGGGACTGTATTTGATTGCTTAAAGCTCAGGTGGTGCTTTGTCCTTTAGCAGCTTAGTTCAGCCGATAGAAATGGCAATGCATAAAATTGAATTTCTATCTGTAGAAGAGTGAAATAGGACACATACCTGACTCCATGTATGAAAATAAACTCAAGATGGGTCAAAGACCAAAGCATAAAACCCAGAGCTACAAATATCATCAATTACAACATAGACACAATGAGAAAATAGGGCTCGTTTGAAGGGCATACACACACTATCAAATATAACAAAGAAAGCACACACAGTAGAATGCAAAATAAGTGACTGGAATCTACTGAAAATAAGAGACTTATGTGCATCAAAAGACTTCATCAAAAGAGTAAAAAGAGAATGCACGATGTACAGAGACTGAGTTCTAAAATCCATAGAAAAATGGAGTACTTCAACAGGATAAAGATAAATAACCCGGCTGAAAAGCGAGCCAAGGGCATGATCAGAAAATTCACTAAGGATGACATCCAAATGGCCAACAGACATATGAAGAAATGCTCACACTCACGAGCCATTTGAGAGAAGCACATCAAAACAGTAAAATGCCACCATACACCAACATTGACAGCCAAATCATAAAAGAAAAAAATCAGAAAATAACAAATGTATGAGAGGCTTCAGAGAGATTGGCACCCTCATACACTGCTGGTGGGGCTGTAAAATGTGGGCACCCACTATGCAAAGTGATGTGGTGCACCTCGAACAACTGGAAATAGAAATTGAATATGATCCATGTGGCAGTTACATAATCTACTGAGAACTTGATTCTAGCCTGTCAATCAGGTCGCAGCTTGCAGACCTCATTTGCAGGCACTGAGGAGATAAATAGCTCACTGAAGGCCAGACTCGCTCTCTCTCTGCTTCGTCTTTCTTCTGACAAGCCACATGGCACTATGCTGATGGACGCACAGCCCTGGAGCTGTAAGAGCCACATGGAGACCCACACCAGGGCTGAGATGCTTCCACCACTGGATCCACAAGACTTTTCACCCACTAGCCTGTGATCTTCCTGGATTTGGCTGTCATTGCATGTGTTGCATGAGTCTGAAGAGCCATTTGTAGACTGGTATCAGACATATGGGCTAATATCGGACTTATGAACTTGATCTAGACTGGGCTGGGATGTTTTCTTAATATACAATTACTCTTTGATATAAAACTATTTCTTATATACATATGAGTCTCCCTGGACTTGTTTCTCTAGTTTATCTGGACTAACACAATCCAGCAACCTTATGTTGGATACATATACTGTGTTAGTCTGGGTAGACTAGAGAAACAAATCTATAAAAACTCATATGTGTATAAGAGATAATTTTATATAAAGGGTAATTGTACATTAAGAAAGCATCCCAACCCAGTCCAGTCCAAGCCCATAAGTCCAATATTAGCCCATATGTTTGATACCAATCTATAAAGTCCTCTTCAGACTCAGGAAACACATGCAATGGTTCCAAATGCAGGATGGTCACAGGCCAGTGGGTAGAAAGTCTTTGAATCCAGTGGCATTGTAAGCATCTCAGTGCTGGCAGGGGTCTCTACGTGACTTCTCTGGCTTCAGTGGTCTGGTTGCATCAGGGTAGATCCATGTGGCTTCTCCAGTTCAGGGCACTAGCCTAGTTCCATGTGTTTTGTCAGTTGCAATGTCTCCCAGGAAATGAGCAGAGAGAGAGAAGTCTTCTGCCTCCAAGGAAGAAAAACCAGATTTCCCAGAATCATCAGGAGAAAGCCTTGTCCACACAGAGGCCTCATTGGCTATGATCCGATTGACAGACTAGACCTCACCCCTTCACTCTCAATCCTCTCGACACCAGATTATGTAACTACCACTTATACTAAAGAAACAAGAATCATACGACAAACAGACATAGGCATATCCATGTTTAGTGCAGAACTATTCACAATAGAAAAAAAAACAATATGAAAATGACCTCGATGCCTATCAGTAGAAGATTGGATAAAGAAATTCAGGCCGGGGGGTGGGTGGCGGGGGGGAGTTCTGCTATGTACACAGAATAGAATAGTATGATCAGTAAAAACAATAACAAAAACATGAAGCACCTTATGACATGGATAGACCTGGAGAACATCATGTTGAGTGAAACAGTCAATCACAAGAGGACAAATATTACAGGGACCACCAACATAGGGGGAAAATATATTAAAACCAAAGATAAAGACTTTTATACTGAAGGAAACTTCCAAGGAGACTGCCAAAGGGAGGATGGCAAAGGAGGGAAGATATGGCATCAGACTAGACCAGGGGTTGGCAAACTCTGGCTCATGAGCCATATGTGGCTCTTTCTTTCTTTTTTTTTTTTTCAATCATTTTATTAGGGGCTCATACAACTTTCATCACAATCCATACAAACATCAATTGTATAAAGCACGTTTGTGCATTCATTGCCCTCATTCTCAAAACATGTGTCCTCCACTTAAGCCCCTGGCATCAGCTCTTCATTTTGCCCCCCTCCCCCACCTCCATTAACCTTTAATAATTTATAAATTATTATTTTGTCATATCTTGCACTGTCCGATGTCTCCCTTCACCCACTTTTCTGTTCTCCATCCCCCAGGGAGGAGGTCACATGTAGATCCTTGTAATCAGTTCCCCCTTTCCAACCCACCCTCCCTCTACCCTCCCGGTATCGCCACTCTCACCACTGGTCCTGAAGGGATCATCTGTCCTGGATTCCCTGTGTTTCCAGTTCCTATCTGTACCAGTGTGCATTCTCTGGTCTAGGCAGATTTGTAAGGTAGAATTGGGATCATGATAGTGGGGGCGGGGAAGGAAGCATTTAGGAACTAGAGGAAAGTTGTATGTTTCATTGTTGCTACACTGCACCTTGACTGGCTCGTCCCTCCCCGCGACCCTTCTGTAAGGGGATGTCCAATTGCCTACAGATGGGCTTTGAGTCTCCGCTCCGCACTCCCCTGCATTCACAATGATATGATTTTTTGGTCTTTGATGCCTGATACCTGATCCCTTTGACACCTCATGATCGCACAGGCTGGTGTGCTTCTCCCATGTGGGCTTTGTTGTTTCCAAGCTAGGTGGCTACTTTTTTACCTTCAAGCCTTTAAGACCCCAGGCACTATATCTTGTCATAGCCGGGCACCATCAGCTTTCTTCACCACATTTGCTTATGCACCTGCTTTGTCTTCAGCGATTGTGTTGGGAAGGTGAGCATCATGGAATTCCAGTTTGATTGAACAAAGTATTCTTGCATTGAGGGAGTATTTGAGTGGAGGCCCAACATCCATCTACTATCTTAATACTAAATCTATACATATATGCACATAGATCTATTTCCCTACCCTCATATATAAATGTATTTACATATGTACAAGCCTTTATTTAGACTTCTATAAATGCCCTTTGCCTCCTAGCTCTTTTCTCTATTTCCTTTTACTTTCCTCTTGTCCCACTATCATGTTCAGCCTTCATTAGGGTTTCAGTAATTCACTCTGCTACATTACCCTTGATCATGCCCTACCAGGCCTCCTACACCCTCCTCACCACCGATTTGGATCACTTGTTGTTCCTTTGTCCCTGGGTTTGTTAACACCACTTCCTTTCCCCCCACTTCCCCCTCTCCCATGTCCTCCTGGAACTGTCGGTCTCATTGTTTTCTCCTCCAGATTGTTCATCCAGCCTATCTTATTTAAACAGATTTACAGAGATAATAACATGCACAAAAACAAGACAGAGCAAAACCAAGCAACAAAATAAAACAATAACAACAAGAACATCAAACCAATGACATAAAACAAGACACAACAACAAGAAAGGAAAGCTTGTAGTTAGTTCAAGGACTGTGTATTAGTCTAGGTACTTTAGAGAAACAAATCCACAGCAACTCATGTGTAAGAGAGTTTTATGTAAAGAAAGTGTGCATCACAAAAACATCCCAACCCAATGCTGCCCAAGCCCACAAGTCCAACATTAACCCATTAACCCAACACCAGTC
>NW_022103958.1:17123055-17129219 GCF_000313985.2 Echinops telfairi
CGACCATCACAAAGCAAGAGACCTGAGAACTGGAAAGGCGAGGCTCACCAAGCCATTTATCCCTCCGCCCTTCAATTAATCCTACATGTGCTTATCGGCCAGGTTGGCACAATAAACTAACTAACTCAGACTGTTGGCCTTTAGGAGTGTTTTCCAGTTGAGTCTCTTGGTGCACCAGGCTCTGGCCTCAAAGTCTCTTTTTGGTATTCCCTGGGGACTTCGTTGCTTTGTTCCCCTTGCTGTTCTGCTGCACCCCCTTAGTGTTTTGCCTCAGTGTGGCGGGATCAGATCTGGTGGAATTCCCACACTGTCTCCATTGTTGTCCCTGTAGCACTATGGGTCAGTGAGGGATGTTGGGTCTTATAGTGGGGCTGACCATGTGGTTTTCTCAGTGGCTTGGCTTCTCTGAGTGGGAATATAGTCCTCAAGGCTTGTGGGCCAGAATGTGCTCCACTCTCTCTTCCTCCCCCTTCATCTGCTCCTGTTTGCTCTGATCAGACATGTCCCTCTCCCAGAGCTGCAGATTCAGTGCTGTCCTCTGAAATAAATTATTTTGGGGAGAGGGGCAGGTGTCCACGTAGTTGGGATTGGGCCTGGCCCCTCAGACCTCTAGTGGCTCTTTCTATGTGTACATGTAACCCTAAGCTGAAATTGGGAAAAAAATTAAATGATATTATTCAGATGACGGTGATTTCATTTGTTTGTAAAAATATATCTATGACTCTTGAATAATTTTTAAATTGTTGTGTGGGTTTGGCTTGGCTGTCTCAAAAGTTTGATAGCTCCTAGCCTGGACTATTGATGGGTTCTGAGTAGGTCAAAGATGGAAGTCCACAAGAGGGAGAAGAAAAGACGAGGTGTAGGTGAAGAGTGAAACTACTGGGGGGTTACTGGTAGATTAAACTGTTGAATACAAAGTTGATGATCCAAATGTTAACCTCTTCCTAAGTTACAACAGAAATTCTGGGATGGGAAATTGAATTCAATAAATAAAAAAGAAATGGCATTGCTTGGAAGCTAGGTTCAAGTCCCAATTCTTCCGCTAGGGAAAATGACTTAATCATCCTGATCCTCTGTTTCTTTGTCACAAGGAAATTATTAGTAATGATAATGCCTACTTCAGAGCATCACATGTGACCATGCAGGTGACATTTGTGGTGCTCTGGACACAGAGTAGGCACTAGCTTTCATCCGTCACTACCGCCTCTGAGCCCTTTCCCCAGTGAGCACCTTCACCAGGTAGAGATACAATTCTTGATTCATAGATTGGCATTCCCGGGAACTAGCTATATATGTTTCAGCGATCTAGACTTTTGTCTCCACTTTCCTCCTGCCTCCACAGTCCTACACTCCACCAGAGGTGGCTGCATTTCACTTGAGTTCCCCAACCCACCAATATAGTCTTAATTAGTGTCCACTATTTTACCTTTCTAGTTTCTAAAATCCATTGCATTGGCTACACAGAAACTCACAGACAAAATTCATGATTAGAATGTCTATGAAGGAAGTTAACAAATTGCAATGCCCGTGGGACGTGATCAGGGTAGATTTTTACAGGGATAGGTTACCAAGTTTCAGGTCTGCTAATAAATTCCCAAAGGGGCATGCCACACTGCAGCAATCCTCAACCCAAAGGCATTTAGCTCTGCTTCTGTGGGTCATCAAATCCAGCTTCACCAATTCAGTGCAAACCAGCCTCCTGTACAAAAGCACTCGGCTTACTGGCTATGGGTTGGGAATTCCACCACTCTGTTCCTTGCTCTGGCTCCCAGGTCTTCTGCTGGTGCTTGCACAGTAAGGCAGTCATCTGGATCCAGTGGTCCACTAAGGTACAGAGGTCAAGAGATCCGGAGAACACACTCCACTCCTAGCTCTTGCTGGTCAAGCGATCCCACGTCCTGCTCCTCAGGAGGCTCATTTTATACACAGCAGGATGGCACTCGGGAATCTAGTTAGAAATTACTCACCGGTGAATCCTATTGGTATCGTCCTCCACCTTCTTGCCAGACCCATGCAAGGAAAGGTCATTTGGTGGGAGTTAAAAACTTTGGCTAGAAAAGTCCCATTAAATAATTCTCTGTCCTGCACTATCCCACAGGAACCTTGGTGGTACAGTGGTTACACATTGGGCTGCTAACCACAAGGTCAGCAGTTCAAACCACCAGCAGGTCCTCAGGAGAAAGGTGAGACTTTCTACTCCCATACAGAGGTACAGTCTCGGAAACCCACAGGGCAGTTTCCCCCTGTCCTTTAGGGTGGCTATGAGTTGGCATCAGCTCAATGGCAGTGAGTGAATAGGTGCCAAGGGTTTTTAAATTTTTATTTGAGAGGCAAGGAGAGCTGTTTCTAAGTACTTGATCTGAATAATAAATATTCAAATTAGTATCGGACTCAATTCAAAGCTTATTGTCACCAATTCCTAAAATTTTCTCTTCGGAGTGAAAGAAATGATCTAGTCAAACTTGCCACTTTATAGATGAGAAAATCAAGGCTAGAGAGTTGAAGAAACTTGCTTCATGATCCTGGTTAGTGGCAGCATCATGGTTAGCCCCAGGGTTCCCGTCTTCTTGTTGATGTTGCTCAACAAACAAACAAACAAAAAACTCAATGCCATGGAGTGTGCACTCTGACTCGGAACTACCCGATAGGGACCTCGACAAGGCAGGACTGACCCCCAGTTTCCAGGACTCCTGTAACTCGAACTGTTGACTCTGCGGTTCAGTCCCCCATGGAAGCACTGCACCACCAGGGCTCCTTGTTATTGTTGTTACGTGCCAGCAAGTCAGTGTGGACTCATAACAACCCAACGCACAACAGAAACACCATCCAGTTGGTCCTGCCCCATCATCTGTCGTTGCTATATTTAAGCCCGTTGTTGCAGCCACTGCGTCAGTCTTCCAGCGTGTCCCTGTTATGGATTATTCTGCAACGGAATATACTGGTTGCTTGGCTGTTTACCCCCATAAAGGGTACGCATGAGCTTGATATTTGGGGCTCCCTGCTGGTCCATGAGGAAGCTGAGGTTTAGAAAGGGTAGGTTATTTGCCAAAGATCATCCATCTTGTAAGTTAAGTCATGCGAGTAGGAGGTAGGATCTTTCAAATTAAAAAAAAAATCCATGCATTTGACACCGTTGGCTTGTTTTCCGGTTCTGGTGACTTGCAGGTGTCTTCTTGCTAAAGACAGAATGAGCAATGGAACAGCATGGTGAAGCAGAACTGGAAGTCAGACGGGCTCTCACGCTACCCCACTGCAATTTAGACTAATCACTTGACCTTGTTTTCAGTTTGCCTTGTGTACTTGGGCGGCACACAGTGCAGTGCCTGGCACCTGGCTTGTGATCAATAAGCAGTTGAAGATTGTTGGAGAAGTGTAGCATTTGTTTCTCACACCATGCAGCCCTGTCTTCACTTCCTTGTGCTTTCCCTTTCTCATGGAAGCCCTGTGGAGAGTCCAACACTGGCCCGCAACCCTGTACATCCCCATTCAGGTGAGACGCGTACCCAGATCAAATTTAAGAGCGCTCTGTTTTCACAGCTTCGGCAGGGATCACCGACTCTACCTAGTGTGAATACACTGCTTGTTTTCCTTCTCTTTCTCTTTGCCACTGGAAAAGTCCATTAGCACTGAGTGACATGACTAAACCGTCAAGAGGAGAACAGTGGATGTGTTCATAACGCTTAGGTAAACACCATTTGCCATTGTCATCACCGAGGCTTTCAGAGAGGTGGCACTCGCCCTGGTTCTGGACTATCCTCTTCTTGGCTCTCTATCTTTCAGCAACCTGGAAAGACAGGTTTGCAGAGGGAGGGGCCGTGAAAGGGACCGGTAAGGAAGACAGGACATGGGAAATAAGTAAGGACTGTAAAAGTCAGAGAAGAGAGATGGGGGCGGGGGAGCCTTTAGGGCCTTTATCTGTGCTCTTTCCCTAGCAATGCTGGAAAGCTCTTCATTCACCATTGCTTCGTGGCTCTGATCAGATCCTCTTGTTCCACATCTGCCCTTTCACCACTTTGTGCAGTTTTTTTGGTCACAAACCTGACTTGGACCCAGAAGTTTGACGATGTTGTCTCAATTCAAATATTCAGAGACCCATGTCTCGGATGGTTCCTGCAGGAGTGGATGGGTTTATGAACCGAGAAGATGAAATATTAGCCTTGGAGTTACTACCTCAGTCACTAATCACATGTGACCTTGAGTCGATTCATTAAGCAAGCTGGGCTTTTATGCCAGAGCTCCAACTCGATGATCGTTCAGCTCTGTTTCTGGTGCTATAATTTGAAGGATCACCAGATATCCAATCATCTCTGAGCCTTCTTTCCTGGCCAGGGTAAAATGACCTGTAGAGACTCCGGCTGGGTAGATAGCATCACCATGTAGACACTCGAAATATCCCTCTTGTTGAAAATTCAGAAATAATTTCTTTCCTTTGTTCAGTGTCTAATTCTTTTCATAACACTTTCAGAAATAGACAATAGAGAATAATAACCGAGACGCCCCAGACTCAGTCACACCTGGGTTCAAATCCCAGCTCTGTCTCATGCCAAAAGGGTTAAACTCAAGCAAGACACCTTTGCTCTCTAAGTCTCCATTCCTCACCAGTCACATGGGGTTAACAACGGAATTTCTCCGTGGGGTTATTGTAGTGAAAAAAATCCCCCAAACTCACTGCCACCGAGTCGATGTTGCCGCAAAGCCACCCCTGTGAGTTTCCGAGATTGTAAGCATTGGTGGGAGTAGAAAGTCCAGCCTTTATGCTGAGGAGGTGCTGGTGGTTTCAAACTGCTGACCATGGGGATTGCAGACGAACTGATAACCAATAACCACTATACTTCCGGGCCTCTTTTGTGGGATTATTATAATGAGGATAATGAAAGAAGAAGCAGCAGCAAAATACTTACTGTTTGAATGTTTGTCCTTCTATGAATTGTCATATGATCATACATTTGCTGCCCACATCACCATTGTCAAGTATGTATGTATCCCTATTTAACAGATGAAGAACTAGTACATGCGGGATTTAAGTGACTTTTCCACAGTCTACCTTTAGTTAGAGGAGCCCTGGTGCCATAGTGGTTACATATTAGGCTGCAATCCTCAAGGTCAGCAGTTTAAAACCACCAGCTGCTCTGTGAGAGAAAGACGGGGCACACTCTAGTTAAGAGGTAAAACCAGGACCAGAAATGAAATCCCTTGTATCTCCCCATATCATTATATAGTCTCTGTAGTGAACTTTCTAGAGCAGTGGTTCTCAGCCTTCCTAATGCCACAACTCTTTCAAACAGTTCCTCAGGTGGTGGTGACCCCCGACCATAAGATTATTTTCATTGCTACTTCATCACTGTAATTTTGCTCCTGTTATGAATCAGGTGACCCCTGTTAAAGGGTCGTTCAACCCCCAAAGTGGTTGCGACCCACAGCTTGAGAACCGCTGTTCTAGAGGTTAATCTTTGAGGAATAGAAAGTGAAAAAGAAGAATAGAGGAGAGCTGAGGATTTATTCTTGGAAACCCCATAGCTAGAAAGATAGGAAGAATAAAAAGCGAAGAATGAGTACTTAGAAAAGTAGCAGAAGACAAAGATTTCAGTGTTGCAGAAAACAAGGAAGCAAATCTTTTCCTAGTGTCAAAAACCTTGAAATCAGACAAAAGGGCTGATTTTGACAAAAGGAATTTGAGAAAGGGAGATTCTTAATTGGCTTAGTTGATAAATATTTAAGAGTCTAGGCACACGCGTGTCAGGTGTGCCCTAGATGTGGGATGTATGTAGGCAACTGGCTCTAGCATGATTAGAAAAGTGACTTCTGACCTAGACTTGAATGAACAGATGGAGCCTGCCACTTGCAGATCAAAAGAAAGCGCGTTCTAGGCAGAGAGGACAGCTAAAGTACAGTCCCTGAGGCAGGAATGTCCTTGACCCTGACCTTCAATAAGGCATTTTCAGTAGCTCGATATGAACAGAAAACCGATGACAATAGTTAATGGAGAGTTGGCATTAAAGAAAATCAAGAGCCTAAAGGTAGACTAGAGTGAACCCTCGTTTATCGCGGTTAATCGGTTCTAGACCCTACCGTGATAAATTAAATTCCGCGAAGTAGGATTCCTTATTTGTAAATCAAATATTTTCGTAGTTAGAGCATAGAGGACATGAAAAAACACCCTTTAG
>NW_022103958.1:17135300-17145249 GCF_000313985.2 Echinops telfairi
GGTGCAACGCGATAATGCGCAGTGAGCGGCTGGCAGCGCATGCGCAACAAGCTTGTTTACATCTCAGCTCCGACAATGCGGGCGCGGTCCGGCGCCATCTTGTAATGGCGTCCACAAAATTGTATGTTTAATCAGTGATATATTGCACCCTGACTGGCCCATCTTTGCTATATTGCACCCTGACTGGCTCATCTTTTCCTTGTGACCCTTCTGTAAGAGGGTGTCCAATTGTCTACAGATGATGATATCATTAACATTGATATGATTTTTTTTGTCTGGGTCTTTGATGCCTGATACCTGATCCCATCAACACCCCATGATCACCCAGGCTGGTGTGCTTCTTCCACGTGGGCTTTGTTGCTTCTCAGCTAGATGGCTGCTTTGTTTATCTTCAAGCCCTGAAGACCCCAGACCCCATATCTTTTGATAGCTGGGCGCCATCACCTTTTTTAACCACACTTGCTTATGCACCCATTTTGTAAGAGACAATTATTGTTCTCTATGTGTCTGGAGAAAAAAATAGAGAGTCCAAGACTCGAAGAAGAAATTAGTCTACAGGACAAGTCTACATAAACCACAGCTTCATCTATCCTGAAATCAGAACTAGCTGGTGCCCAGCAACTACTACCCATCATTCTAAGCAGGCTCACAGTAGAAGGACCCTGTTAAAATAGGAGAAAATTGTGGGAGAGAACCCAAATTCCCCCAAACAAACAAACAGCATGGAAGGAAGAAAAAAAAAGCTAGTGACCTGGTTGAGTTTGGAGACACTCCAAGATCATTGCCTTGAGATACTCCCTATACTTTGAAACGAAACTAATGCCTGCACTTACCCTGCAGCCAAATAACAAGTTGAGTTTTTAAACTTCCATCCACAACAAATAATATAATCCTTTAACAAAAATTACCTCTAAGCAAAGGCTTCAGAAAGTTTGTAGAAACATGGAATTAAATGATAATGGATTTTTCCCATGAGCCTTTTGTGGCTATTCATCATTTGAAATGCGGATAGTGCAATTTGGTAACTCGATTTTGAATTCTTTATTATTTATTTTTCAAACTTAAGGTAACTATAAGCACTAGTTCCACATACTTCTAGAGAGTTAAATTTCAAGACTTCAGAGTTCCCCAAGAGTCATTTTGCAAGCTTTTTTTGGTGATGACTAAACAAGTGTGTTAAAGCAAATAAATAATGTCCAGCGCAGTGAGGGTTTTTCCCCCCTCAGTACAAAAAAAAAGTGAAATCTATTCAAACTTAGGATATTTTTATGTGTAGGACCCTTACGAATGTGGTCCAAGGGATCGTGGTGGCATTGAGAGTTATGCACCGGGCTACTAAACACCCAGATCGGTGGTTTGAACCCACCGAGGGAGAAAGAAGAGACTGTCTGCCCTCATAAAGATTTAGTCTTGGAAACCCTAGCAGCAGCTACTCTGCCCTATGTGTGGTCACTGTGAGTGGGAATTGACTCAGGAGCGATAGGTTTCATTTGGCCCAAACATGAGAACACCACCTGACCCAAATCGGAGACGTAATCTCTAAAGATCATCATTTCTCCAACTATGTTCTATCTAAGCAGTGTTGATTCCATAAAATCTTGTTTGATAAGATTTCACTATCAAATAGGTTTAAGAAACGGACCCACTGCTCTCCTCCCTTGGTGATGCAAAACGCACATGCCCACAACCAGGGCTCTGAGATGTGGGGCAGTAAACGACCCTGAGCATCACTGTTTAATTCAGCGTTTTGCAAACTCCCTGGACCATGGAACCTTTTGTGAGTGTGTCCGGGTGGAATAGCATTGTGAGGAATGAGAGAATCGTGAGGTTGGAAGCACAGACTTTGGGAAAGAGGGAGACCTGGGAGAATTGTGCCAGCTTTGCCATTTATTACTAGCAAAGAGCCCCGGTGATGTTGCCGGATACCCATTGGACTGCCAACCGAAAGGAGGGAAGTTCAAACCCACCAGCCACACGGTGGGAGAAGGATCCGGCTATCTTTTCCAGTGAAGACATAGTCTCAGAACCCTGATCTAGGGTCCCTGTGAGTTCTAGTGGACATCGATGGCTGTGGGAGTTGTTGCTGGTGTTGTGCGACCTTGCAAGAGCACTGGTGGCTTTGTGGGTTAGACATTGGGCTGTTAATTGCAAGGTCAGCAGTTCAAATCTACCAGCCTATAAAGGGTCGCTATGAGGTGGAATCAACTCAATGAAAATGGGTTTGTTGTGGGTCTTTGTTTTGGGTTTTTTTTTGGCATGTGAGCCTGAAGGGGCACTGGTAGCACTATGGGGTAGTCACTGGCCTGGAACCTGAAAGTCAGTGGCTCAAACCCACCAACCCCTCTGAGGGCAAATGATGAGACTGTAGGCTCCCATGAAGATTTATAGTCTCAGAAACACCTAAGCGGCACTGTCCTATAAGGTCTCTATAAGTCAGAATCCACTTGATGACAGGGGGGTAAGTGACCTTGGGAAAATAACTTAACCTTTCTGGCCTTCAAGTTCTTCATTTAAAAATTAAGAATTACATTTACCTATTGTAGGCTTGTGGGAGGGTTGAATCTAATCCTGTCCTGTGGAAGCTGGAAACCCATGAGACTGCCTGATTTTTCCGGGTCTCACAAGTTCTCCCTTTTTGGACAGCGCACAGCTGTCACCTTTCTATTACTCTCTAGTTAGTGGACAGTAATGGAGGCTTCCTTCCTGGACATAGTTTCTGCCTTCCATAGGTTTCATAAGTTTGACCGTATAGAAACATCAATCAGTACCCTGGTAACCAAGGAACCTTCCTTCAGTGGCTAGCTGTTATTCACTGGGCTTGTGGAGGTAAACAGTGTGACTGAGACATTCTGGGCAGGTCCAGAAACGAATCCGTAAGTAAGTATTGCATTGGAAATCTGGCCATGAACGTGAGCGTCTACCTCCTTTGGCTCACCTTTTACTAAGAATGAACGTCCAGCACCGAAGGCTCCCCTGCAAACCGTACTCAACACAGCATGTCACTACTCTCATTCCAAGGAAAAGCTAGACCCATCAGAGTGCCTTCCACCCAGGTGATGTGATCATCCGGTGGCTCCTTCCCGGCATGTCCTACAATTGTTTAGTCTACTTTGGCAAACAGACCTCCTTGCTGTACCTTGAACATGCCCACCTCAGGACCTTTGCATGTACTGGTCCCCCTGTACAGAACACTCTCCCCCTTTATCAACATGGTGCCTTCCTTAAGTTCCCCAGGTCTCAACAGAAAAGTTCTCTTGTTAAACCTGCCTACGCTTGCAGTATACCTCCACAGCATCTACAGCCTCTCCTCCTCCACCTCCTCCTCCTTTGCGTTTTCTTTACTTGGGTATCTGCTACTTTGATTTATGGGTGTGTTTTTTTTTAGCTTATTATCTGTTTCCATTCAGGGAAGCACAAGCCTCAAAGCAGCGGAGGTGTTTGCTGCCCTGGTTCAGCTCCTGAGAGTACCTGCCACCTAGTAGACACTCAGTGGAGGCGTGTTGAACACGTGAACGCAAAATCTGCTTACGCTGTGTGGCCACCGACTAGGTGCATTCTGTTTCAGCCCAGCTCTCCATAGCTGGTTGAAGAACGAAAGACGCATTTACAGGCTGGTCTATACAATTTTCTTTTTATTAGTGTTTTCTGGGACCCATTAAACAAGAAACCCCATTTTGAAAAAAAACATTCTTTTTTCACAAAACAGAAATGCTCAGTTTGAATTTAACATCGTTCCAAAGGGCAAGATTTCTGATTTTTTAAAAAGTGGCAGTAGGACTGCTTCCCACAAATTGCCAACCCAGAAGCCAGATGGGAAGAAAAGCAGGAATTATGCAGACAGCTACAGAAAGATTAATCCCAATTTGGCTCAACTTGTGAAGGCCTGTCCATTTCAATGGTTCTCAAACACAGTCTCAACAAGTTTTTAACTGCTTCCGCTCTTATTCCAGAAACAGAGTCCTGAGAGCCAACACCGAGGATAATTCAGCTGCACTGTTGTTCTTTCCAAACAGTATACGTCCCTCCAGGAGGGACACACCAAGTGATTGATTGCACTCTATAATTACACCAGCTCCTCATGTCCATCATTCCGTATTTGTTGAGTGTGCACAGGAGGCCCACAACAAACACTTGATTTCACTGTAGAATCATACAAATGCCTCTCCCTCTTACCAGTTTACCCTTTTCTAGAGTTTATGCGTTGGAGAAATGACACGCTTGGAAAACTAACACCTAATATACATTATTGACATTATCAAAAGAATCCTCAGTATTTTTCAAAAAGGAAAAAAAATGAAATAAAAACCAACCCACAAATACTCAAAACATAGAAGTGCTTGACATTTAAATAGCAATTTACATCATATAAACACATTCGTCATCTTCATTGGTTAAAACAGGTCAAAGGGTTCATCCCTGGCTTCTTGTACCACGTAAGTCTCACAGTTCCCTCGAAGGCAACAGAGTTCGCGTCCAACATAGAACCAAGCAGCCTGTTTTGGCTTCGCTGCAGCGTAGGTAGGAAGGCAAGGCAGTGAGTCTCATAGTAAAATGTCCGTCTGAGACACCACATCAGCTTGAGGGCTTGGTCCTTGGAATCTGAGTCACAGCCTGAAGACATTCATTCATTAACCCAACAAATACTGAGTAACTGCCTCAAGCTTGGTGGTGGGAAGAGCAGGAAGAAGACACAGTCCCTGCCCTCAAAGAGCTTACAGTCTAGTGAAGCAAGAACTTTCCAGAAAGGACCAATATGCTCAAAAGAACACATGACCTTAGCTGCTTAGAAGGTGTGCACATTCAAGAAATGGTGGCCTACGTCCCTGGGAGCCAGGGCCTTGCTCACATTTCATTGAGCCAACTCTGTAGGAGCCTCAGATGAGCTCAGCCTGATAAGTCTTAGCAACACATAGTTTCCTGCTTTGAGTTCCCATGAAACCTGCTTTAGTTTAATAAGGTTCAAGGAGACTATGTTTTATGACCATGTGTACATTCTCAAATGAGAAGCATATGTCCTCAAAAGAAGGCGAGGACATCAACTCATGCTAACTTATCTCAGGGACTTTGCTCTCCATTTCGACACCATGATGGAAGGCACTTTGTTCACACCCCGGGCTGGCAGGGCTCAATTACCTTGAGTTCTCCAAGTCACGAACAGCACATCGCAAATGCATCCAACTTAAGCCGAGACAATCGAGAGATAGGCTGAGAACTTAATACTCCAGCATATTTATTCAGGCTCCGGGAGCCAAGAAACTGTCACTTCCAACAAATAACACAACCTGCTAATTATCTGCAGAACTGTCCCGGTTGGTACTACCCAGATTCACTCACAAAGAGCAGTGATTGCTCTTGAATGGAGAGATGGCAGAAAGAATCAAGGCCACTTTGTGGGCAATGCGGGAAGCTTACAGGTTGGAGGAGGGGTGTAGACCGAGAAGAATCTAGCCACCTTAGGTGATGGTCAAAGGCAGAATCAGGGAAGGAACACCAGAGAGAGAACTGGGAGACTCCCCAAGAATGCCAGGCAATTCAGACACATCAAAACAACATATTGGCTTGCTATACCAATTTGAAATATTTGGATGTTTAACACACTCTGCACAGCCAAGTGGTGGGAAGGCCTTGCAAGTCCTGATCTTTGCTTGAGAAGCAGGGTGTGTCTCTATCTGGGAGTGTATATTCACAGAGTCAAACTGGTTAATGTTCCCTATTTATTTTTCTCAGCTCCCACCATTGCTTTCTTTGAGAGTGGCAGTGAAAAATTAAACTGGACAGGCTTGGGCCTCCCTCCTTCCTTTTATAAGTAAGACGTGCTCTTAAGTTCTTCGTACTCCTGGGTACATTGAAAACAACTTTGCAAGCAAGCTTCCGATGTGATCTGCACCGCACAGAAGCAGGTGCTCTGTGAACTGAGGACGAAACAGGGGCCCTGCTTCCTCCTCGTGGACCTGTCTTCTTCCCTGCGCTATTGAGGTAGAGAAGCCAAGATTAAGGGAAGCTAGAATGGGAAAAGAAAATGGGGGAAAAATTGGAATTTCAAAGCCATTTTAAAAACATCTGTCGGTCTACCTTCCTACCAATTGATCGATGCAATGACAAGTCTCCAGAGCCCCCAGAACAAAAGGCCCCCGTCCCTACTGAAGACAGCTCCCGAGTTGAGTTTCCCATTTTCCTTCTTTCTTTTCTTTTGCTTCTCTTCTTTCTTCCATTCGTTTTGTCTTTTTAGCGTTCCTTTGGATGCAAGCCTAGTCAAGAAACCATTCACTCAGGGGCAAGTCCAGATGAGACAAGAGAAAGATGATCTAAAAGAGGAAAGAATTATAACCCAGAAGATTAAGTTCTTCAGGACGCACCCAGCCCCACATAGACATTCCTGTAAAGATTCTCTCTGCCAGTTCCCTTTTCTTCCTTCTGCGATTTGATGCTGCCTCTGCTTTGTCATTCCATTGACCGTGTTTTCTACTGGAGTTTAGCTGACATGACCGCACTGAACTTATCTGACGTTGGCTCTCATCTGAGGTTAAAAAAGGAGACCCTCTACATCAGTGGTTCTCAACCTGTGGGTCACGATCCTTTTGAGGGTCGAACGGCCCTTTCACAGGGGTCACCTAAGATCATATTTCCGGTGGTCTTAGGAACCAAGACACCACTTCCCTATATCTCCAGGTGGGTCCGCCCACATGCAGGTATGCCCACATACAGGGTCACCACATCATGAGGAACTGTATTAAAGGGTCACGGCATTAGGAAGGTTGAGAACCACTGCTCTAGATAATTCAAGTCATGGTCCCGAACATTCTAAATATTCAAAATGGGTTTGACACGGAAGCCTTGTTTTGGCTTTGCTCTAGGGATGACGGGACATTGCACATCGTTTTGCTCTGAGAATACACCGCCATCTTTGATCTTGACTGGTTAACTCAGTGGTTCTCAATAGGGGACATGTGGCCACCTCTGGAGGCCACGCTAGCTGTCACAGCTGCAGGGGCTACTGGGTCTAGTGGGTAGAGGTCAGGGATATTGGGACGCACCCTACCATGCACAAGACAGACCTACCACAAAGAATAGCCAGCCCCCGAGTGTCAATAGTGCTGATTGAGAACAAAGGGTTAATGAGACGGGCTAGCAAACTTAGCAGTCGCTTCCACGCCACCACCTCCTTTTTTCCACTTATTTTTAAGCATCCGACATAAAAACAACCAAGGGTGAAACCAGAAAATCCAAACACATCGCCATGAAATTGACCTTAACGCATAGAAACCGTCCGAGGACAGAGCAGCACTGCCCCCAGGTTGTCGATCTTTTCAGAAGCACATTGCCACATCATTTTCCCATGGAGCGGCAGGTGGGCTTGAACTGCTGACCTTCTGGTTAGTAGCCGAGTGCTGAACCACTGTGTCATCGGGGCTCCTGAAGGAGGTATGTGGGCAGAGGTGACAATTGGGGTTTTCTTTGTTGTTGCTGTTTTTTTTTCTTACCAGCCATCCGTGGCAGGGGGTGGAGAGAGTCAGCGTCAGGACAATCATTTCAGAATGAGTATAAAGCACACCCCACCCACCCACACCCCCTCACCCCCCGCCGACCCCGGCCACCACCATTAGTCTTCTCACTGATTGAAACATTGCAAGTCATGTGATTACACAGAGATTACAGTCCCCACCCCTGGATGCCACAAGTTCCCATGCTCCACTTGGTGGCTTCCAGAGGGCAGGTTGTCCTAACCAGCATCTTCCAAGCATATGCCCATGACCTTGAAACCCTGGAGCTCACCCTAGTAACTGTGCCCTCCTCTCTTGACAAAGCCAGGAGGGTGCATAGGTGCCGCGGACGTATCTCCTTATTCTAAATCATTCTGCATATAAAAACAGGTAATGCCCTCTGATTTATTTATTTTTTTCCTTCCCCTTTTCTCTTAGCAAGAAGCACAAGGCTACTCATCCAGTTATTCTTGCCACAGAAAAGGATTTCACAATAGAGGCAAACAAAGAAAGACAAAGGAAACAAATCACAACCTCTTCCAGCCTCATATTTCACAGAAAACTGTGTACGTTTGCTCCCCACATAGGACATACTTCAAAGTAACAAAATAATTTCATCAACTGTAGTGTTCTCCCTCCCGTTAGAAGCAGATGCCTTGGGGGCTTGGGTTTGCTTTCCCCCTTGTGGTATATAAATATCCGAGAAACGCTGTCTTTGAAATAATCACGCCCAGGGGGTCTTGGTTTGCCATCGTCTGGGGTGCGCGAGTGTGTGTGTTCGAAGCGTCGGCAGCCTCAGTTTTCGTTTTCTCTCCACCCGCGAGCGTTCTTCCCAAATTTATAAACCAGTCTGCGTCCGTCCACACGCTCCAGAATCTCTCTTTTGTAGTAATATCTGCAACAGAGCACACCGCGTCAGCCCGCTGCGCAGCCAAGGTCGCCGCGGCCCGTGCTTTTGCGAGACGGGAAACTGCTCACCTCATCGCGCGGCTGAGTTTTTCATAAGTCATGCTGCTGTTGTTCTTCTTCTTCCCCCACAACTGAGCCACGGCCTCTGACTTCAAGAACCTGAAGATGCCCTCGGACCGGTCTTCCCACTTGATTAATCCCGGGTTCTTGTCCGGGCTCAAGAGGATGTCTCGGATAAACTCCCATAAGTGAGTCCCTCGAGGGTCTGGGGAAGAGGAAAAAGAAAGGGGGGGTTCTAGTCATTGGGTGGTCAGACGGTGAATGTTCTCAACTGTCCACCCAAAGGCTGGAGTCCCCCCAGGAGCAGCTAAGAAGGAAGGCCTGGCAACCTACACCCCAAAAATCTATGAAAAACCCCACGGAGCACAGCTGCCATGGGGCTGACTCGACTTGATGAGAACTTCTCTCTCTGTCTCTCTCTCTGTCTTTCTCTCCAGCCTATGTCACAGCAAAGAATTGGGCAGAGGTAGCACCGTTAGAACATCTTGCGCCCAGCAGGAGATGCTCAATTCTGGAACGCTCTCTGCTGGGAAGCAAGGGCCCAGTATCACCAAATACTGGAAATCAAGAAGACGATGGAAAATGAGCTCATTCAATATTTACTCTTTTACAAATCAAGAAACTGAGGCCCAGAAAATTGAAGTGACTTGGCCATAGCGGCAAGCCAGGCAGGCCTCATGAAACACAGGGGGCTGCTGTCTCTCACTGCGGTTGACTAAGAGCCCTGGTGTTGTCGTGGTTACAAGTGGGGCTGCTAACCCTTCCCGGTCAGGTCAGCAATTCAAAACCACCAGCCATTCTGAGGAAGAAGGATGAGACTTTCTACTGCCATAAAGAGCAGTTTCAGAATCCCACAGGGGCAGCTCAACTCTGTCCTCGGGCTTTTAGGACTGGGAATCACTGGATGGCAGTGGATTGGGTTGGGTTGGGTTGGCTGCTAACAAAAGGCTCTGGGTTTATTTCAACTAGTTACTGCCCTGGAGAATGACGTTCAACCACTTGTATTTTAATACCTCAACTCTTTTCTCACTCTGCCTAATCTGAGTGAAAGAAATGGAGGCAGCAAGCAGGGAGGATAAGGTGACAATTTGTCTAAACCATAAAGGTCACCCCTTATCTTCAACTTGGAGGGAAGGGCCAAGAGCCATCAGTAACCAGGCAACTTACTATGCTTTTTGGTGTGGGACTTTGCAGGGTGGTCTTGCTCCTTTTTCATATCAGGTGACTCTGATAAGGAGAAAAATGAGAGTTGCTAAAGTTATCTGTTACCTACAATTCCATTTCATCCATCCATCCACACATTCAGCCATCCACTCACGTAATTTATTGTGCACTTACTATATGCTGACAATGTGGTCATAAACACAATGGAGGCATTATGTGAGATAGAGAAAAATAATGCAGAGGAGGAAATGGAGAGAGGAAACAGAGGTGGGATGATTTTCAACCTCATCCAAGGTGGTCACAGAAGCCCTCTCTGACTGAGAGAGCCAGCGCTG
>NW_022103958.1:17150245-17244459 GCF_000313985.2 Echinops telfairi
GTGAGAGGTCGGAGCTGAAGGCAGAGAATTGGGAGAGATTCAGAGTATTGAGGGCGGTCGGGGTGTAGGAGGATTGCAACCCTTATTGTGAACGAGGTGGGAAGCCATGGAAGAATTTGGATTATTAGAGGGTTTAAACATTTTTTTCTTTCCATAACACAAAAATATTAACATTTATAACAAAGAAATGTGTCTTTTAAGCTGAAGGAGTGCCTTCTTTGGCATGCAAAGTTACATTTTAATCAACCCGACAAAGGGACCATTGACTGGCCGCAGCCCGGGACAGAGGGCCACAGTGAACTAGGGAAACACAGATTTGTTTTAACAAATGACTCATTATGGTAGCTCCTGCAACTGTCACCTAAGAGGAAATGACAGAGGTCGATCTATGAAATAAAACTTCACATAGAGAAAATGAGATGATCTAGGGATGTTTGGGGCTAGGGGGCGGTGGCAGGGGTGGGCATGGAGCGCTTTGGTTGGTAGGTCTTATCAAAAATATGGATGAAGCCCACATCACAATCAAAAGTTTGCGTACAGAACAGTCCCTCAACATGAGTCCATCCGTTAAGAGATTGTGACAGTAAAACGTAAGTCTCCTTCAGGCTCATTACAGCAGGGGTTCTGCTCACAGGACCCACGTGCCCCCTTCATGGGCATTCTGGGTCCCCTGCAATTGCGTGCAGAAGCTGCGGGCCCAGAGCAGTCATGAAGTTCTCAGACATGGTCTGGGAAGGGGCAGGGACAGGAGAGGACGATGGATAGGGGCAGCCAGCAGAGTGCTGTTATACGGCGGCGGGGACTGCCAGCATCTCACAGAGCAATGTGCACCGGCATGGTTCCGTGGAAAGCCAATTTGCTCTCTAAACTTCCGCCCAAACCACAATAATAAAGGTGTTGTTGCTGTTGTTGTTGTTTGGTTGTTTTCAAGAATGGTCCATTACTCAAACCAGTTTCTGAGTCATTAGCGTGTTAAGAGGAATAGCTGCTATTCATTGAGCACCTCAAAGGCTGAGTGCTCCCAAGCTGACGGAAAGGTTGGCTGGCTGGCAGACGTCACGCAACAGCTCTGCAGATCAAAGACCTGGGGGTATGCTCCCGTAAGATGACAGCCAAGGAGACACTCTGGGCAGCTGTCCTCTGCCACACTGGGTCTCTACCAGTTAGAAGCTACTCAATGGCCTTGCCCACTCACCCTAGAGCCAGCAGGCAGTGCAGGATGCATTTTACATGAATAACCTTCATTACTCCTGGGCAACATGCCTATGAGGGAGGTACTGCAGTGGTCTGAATATCACAGCAGAAGAAACCAAGAAGCAGAGGGGTCAAATCACTTTTCTACAGTCACACAGCCTGAGGGTGAGGCCAGGATATGCTCCTGCGTCCTGTGGATCTAGAGCAATGGTTCTCAGGCTCCCTAATGCCGTGATCCTTTCATACAGTTCCTCATGTTGTGGTGACCCTTAACCATAAAATTATTTTCGTTGCTACTTGATCACGGTCATTTTGCTACTGTTATGACTTGGGCAACCTCTGTGAAAGGGCTGTTCGACCCACAGGTTGAGAACCGCTGAACTAGAGGTTTAACCACTCAGCAGTGCTACTTCCAACGAAAGTGGCCACCTGAGAACATAATAGGTAGATGGCACAAAAGTCTCCTCCTGCCAGAATCAGACATGTTTGCCCAGTTTAGAGCCTCTAGTTCTCTAAGCCCTTGGTAAGTTTGGCCTGGTGAGGGGTGGGGGCTGGGGGCTGGGAGGCACCATTGGATGATTCTGATCTCCCAACTGGCCTTGACTCAGGTCTCCCAGCAGGTTTCTCCAAACGTTCCTCACAAGTGTCCCGGCAGGAGGGCAGGGCTCTTACATGGTCTACACAGAAGAGAGGCCTCTCACCCTGGTTAGGAATTTCTCTCCTGCACACCTGTCTCGGTTTACTCTGAAATCTGCAAGAACAAATTCACAGGAAAGGCAAGGTGCCCTCACTCTCCCTCCCTGCCAGCTGCAGAGCGAGGTTGGGTTGCGACATCCCATCAGGATGTGACAATATTGCGCCAGCTCTGGCACCCACCCCGGTTTCCAAGCGATCCATCACTCTAACAGGGCCACGTTGTTCTGCAGACAAAGAGCAGCATTTACCCAGCAGGCCACAAGCAAAGCTCAGTGCAAATGGCATCCCAGAGAGATGCAGGGCCATTATGTCAGAGCCAGGGCTGAGTTCAGGAAAACTCCAAGTGTGTCTCAGATTTGACTCACCGGCCCCACTGCCATTGAGATGATTCTGACCCATAACGACCCTGTACAACACAGTAGGGTTTCCAAGATCGGAGATCTTCCTCAGACCTGACAGCCTCATCTTTCTCCCGTGGAGTGACTTGTGGGTTTGAACAACTGACCTGGCAGTTAGCAGCCCCAGACACCACCAGGAGGGGCTTCTTACTATTAACCACCCTATTAGTTAATGGTTCTAAGCTGAACGGGAACCAATGACTTGGGGTTTAGGTACTTTGGCGAGTAAGGGGGAAACCTTGGACTATTCTCCCCAGTAAAATGCATGCATGTGTACACTCGTGACATTTCATTAGCAATTCCAGAGGCTTGAAACCCACTTTACATGCCCAGGCTGGCAAGACCAAGACAGCATTTTCTCTTGGACCAGTGAGACATTGAACACAAGCCAGCTGCCAGCCAGTGGATCTCGGCTAGAGTGACCCATTCCAGCTTTGGAAAGACCCCAAATTGCTTGCCTGTTCACCGACCCCCCCCCAAAAAAAAGTTGCTTGACTGTTCACACACCCCCACCTGCAAAAAAATTGCTTGACTGTTCACTGTAGGAGGGTCCAATCTGCCCAGTGGTACCACAGAAGAAAGGGGCTGGCTCTCTATGTCCACAAAGATGACAGCCTATGAAACTCTGTTGAGCACTCACTAACGAGAGACTTAGGACAGATCCAGGTTGGAGGAGAGAAAAAAAATCCTCAAATCAAGATATTACCATCCTCTTGTAAAGGAATAAACCCCAAAGGCAAAAGGGAACTCAAATTTCTTCCAGTTTAGATCTGTTTGTCTCCCCCTCTCTGATGTGCTGGGGCAAGCTGGGACACCACAAAACACCAAAATCATTTGATCTAAAAACCTCACACTTCATATGATGGTGTTTCCCTCCACCACCCCCTACACACACACACACACACACACACACACACACACACACACACACACCTTTCCTCCCCACCACCCCCACCCCCAAATCAAAGTCACGATCTTTGAAGTGAGCCACGTCGGTAAAGGATTCATTCTGATAAAAGAATGGCTTGCTCTGGGGGAAGTTTTCCAGCCTGGCTTTCCCATCTGCTCCCAGCACTGCAGAGCCAGGTCCACTCCGGGCAGGGGCAGCGTGGCAGCAAAGGCTGACTTGAGCCTGCGGCTCCTGATGCGAGTGCCAAAGCATGACTTCAGCCAAGCTGCTTCGCAAGAAGCAAAGATTGGGCGTATTTGCATATGAGTCAGCTGTGAGCCTTGTGTGTTCTTTACGGGATATACAAATTTCAGTGTTATAATAGACCGTGTGCCACCCTCGCTGTAGGCTCAACAAGTCAGGGGATAAACACATCAGGCCTGAGTTGGCGTGACTGGCTGACGACGATTGGGCAGATCAGGAACACCGGTGGCGGTGGCCATTTTATGAAATGGGCAGATGACAAGAAATCAAAACAGGGCCCGCTTCCCCACCTGCCTCTTATCACGGAGGGCATCAGTTTACAGGGAGCCGAGCCCAGCCTCAGCTCGCCCTGCGACTTGCTGCTTGCTTGAAAACATAGGAAGGTGTTTCACGGCACTCACTTTCATGGGGAGGGGAGAAAGAGCTAACAGGCTCAGAAACCCACAGGGGCAGTTCGACCCTGTCCTGTAGGGTTGCCACCGGCCGGGTGGCAGTGTGTTCTCTTTTGCGGGAGTTTAAAATCTAAAAACTCAGGCACCTGGCAAAGGTCTTTGGAGGGGATGCCGGCCCCCTCGAACAGAGATCAACCTATTCGGAAAGGAATGGCCCAGGTGTAGCTGGGCTTAAAGATGAGGCTTTCTGCTCTCCTGGAAATCTGCAGTCTTGGAAATCCACAGGGACAGCTCTAGCCTGTCCTACTGGGTCACCGTAATCAGCACAGGCTCCATGGTTCGAGTTCCAGTGAATGAGGCTATGATTAAAGAGCCCACTAAAAGCAGGGGGGGGGGGCTGTTACTGGGCTTCCTTCTCCAAAGGATTTATCAACCTCGGACCCTGAATGAATGTGTTCAGTGACCCCTTTGATAGAGCACATGAGCTGCATCTCTCTTTCCCCAACGTGGGTCAGACAAGAATAGGGGCAGGGAAGTAAGGGAAGATGGCGCTTAGCCCGTCGTAAGAGCACTGTTCCTCAGGTAGGAGCCTGGTAGTGTGGTGCAGTGGATTGCGCTTTGGGGCACTCACTGTAAAGACTCACAGTCTCAGAAACCCACAGGAGCAGTTCTACTCTGTCCTGTAGGGTCGCCAGGAGTCAGAAAGACTCCATGATAGTGAGTAGTCCTTGGATGTGGGAGAAAAGCCTGAGAATCCACCGTAAGCCATCAAAACCCACTACGGAGTGCAGGTCTCTGACACACGTAGAGCCACACATAGAGCCGACGCAACAAAATGGGTGCTTCACTCAAATATAGAATAGGTGGATTCAGGTGATGGTGGTATAACTGCAGCTATGAAAGCAGAACCCAGCTTCTAAAGCCTCGTCACTTCTGAGATTCTGGAAGATTAGTCAGGATCGAGTAAGGAAAAGGATGGGCCGGCACTGAGGACAGCAGAGCCCTGCTGAGCCCTCTGGGGTTTCACACCACTGAGACTGGGGAAGTGTTGGTTGAGCCTTGTTCTTAATTGGAATTTTGTGCCATGAATCAACACTCAACCAAAGGACGTGGGAAGGTTCGACCTGATGAAGTTCAAAAGGAAGGCCGAGGGTGCTTTCCTCAGCCCTGGAACCCTTGCTCGTGACTAGGTATCAACCAGGCCACAGAAATGTTCCCCCAAGTGATCCCAGTTCCCCCAGAATGGCAAATGCATGGCGGAGCCTTTCAGTAGACACATTGACACATAGTGCTGCAGGTGGGGGCAGAGTGTAGTGAAACCCATTCTTAATCTCAGGTCCAGGAGACTTGCAGCATTTATGGATGAAGTTCAAAGGCCATGGCTTTCAGAATGGATTACATCTCGACACACACAAAAAATCTTCACAACTGGATTAATAAGCAACATTCTGATAAAGGGAGAAGTGATCAAAGTTGTCAAAGTTCCCCTTTCTTGATCCCATGGAAACAGGAGTCAAGAAATCAGATGCTGTCTTGCGGTGAGCAAATCTGCTGCAGAAGAGCTTTTTAAAAGCATTACAGGGCCAAGGCATCACCTGGAGGAGGAAGGGTGGCCTGACCCATGCCGCAGGGTCTTCATTCCCTTCCTTCGCATGCTGGACGAGGCGTAAGACAGGGCAAGGAAGAATTGATGCCTTTCAGTTAGGGTGCTGACGAAGAGTAGGCCATGGACTTCAAGGAAAGTGAACGAAACTCTGTGGGAAGAAGCGTAACCCGGATGCTCCGTAGCAACAAGGATGAAGAGAATCGTCTCACGCACTTGCGGTCTATTCATCCAGGTTATCATGCTTGATGAGAGAGAGGGTGAGCCAAAAAGAGATGGATTGACACCGTGACTGCCACCATGGGCTCAACCATGACGATTGTTAAGGGTGGCATGGTCCGGAGGGGGTGTTGTTTCACTTCATGCTTTCTTTCACCAAGACTCATTTGAATCTGCTCTGAAGCCAGTTCCAAGAGGAGAGAGCAACACGCCTCGGATGTCCAGCAGACCCAGAAGTTAGCCCCCAGGGGGAAGGACAGCAGGAAACCCTCGATGAACTCAGTCGCACAGGGCACCACTGGGGAAGGGGACTTCTCGGCAAGGCTTCCTTCCACACCTCCGGCAGGCTTTCCCTTGGCTTGGTGCAGCCGTGATTGACAGACTGCAGAGCCTCCCGTTGAATCCAATCTTCACAAAATGGTGAAGATTAGATGCAACTAAAGTGAACATAGTTCACGGCTTGTAGGTATTCTGACCGAAGGGAGAGCCCTGAGGAGCCCTGAGGGTCAGACTTGAAAAGTGGCAGATTCATGTGCTTTGGGAGGATTCTAGAAACTTCTAATTGCTACCCCTCCACCCAGAGAGCCTCACCACATCGTTTACCCTGAAATTCGACTCTTAGACACCCTTTCACCTAAGCCAAAGGCAGTTTGTTGAAACTTAAACACAGCCTCCTCCTCCCCCATAAGGATGCCAACGTCTGAATAGTATCATCTGAGCACACCAACAGTATAAACAGGTAGTTTCCTCAGAACCAGGTTTTGTTGAAAAGAGAGGAAGAGTCAACAAGCTTGGGGCGTGACTCACTTCACTCGAGATAAACAACTGTGCTGGAGGCGTCCCTCTGGTCAGGTTCCATGACCCATTCGAGAAGGGCTTCAAAATCCTTCTCAATGGCTAACCCCACTCTTTCCCCAGGCTTTTGGGAGAAAGACTCCAACCACCTGGAAGTGTGAGGGGCTGGTCCTTCGCTCCCATCCTTAGTTCACTCTGACATGGGGCACGCTGGGCTTCAGTCAGGACAACTTACCCACAGGGAGGTGACTGGTGGTTGTCATGGAGATCTGGGCCCGACAGAACGTTTTGCTGTCCAACAAATCTGTGGCAACAAGAAGATAAAGGGAATGAAGAGGCTCCTCCTCGCTAGACCGCCCAGGAGCAGGATGGGGCCGGGCGTGAAAGCTGGGGAGTTAGTTACCTACTGTGCTCCCATAGTTGGTGTCGTATAAATAGTTTTCTTCTTTCCAGGTGTTCATGATCGACGGGTCTAAAAGGACAGGAAACAGGGCAGCTCAGGGATCAGTTTCCCTTACTTCGCTGCTTGCTCTTCAGAGAACCCGGTGGGGGGGGGGGGCGGGGCCCCAAAAAGACTCTGGTCTCCTGTCCCAGGTTCATGTTCTGCCCCCCCACCCCCCGCCCACCAGTTTCCAGAGATACGGAGTTTCTCGGTAACCCTGGCCTGAGTTTTAGACTTGTGTTGTTTTGAGAGCAGGGAGGGCACTTATCACAGCGGAAGCCTGTCCTAGACCCATGATTAGGGATCCTGCGAACTGTCTCAGGCTGCACGTGACAGGAGGGTGCCCAAGCCTACTCTCTAATCCCCAGAGTATTTCGACACCAAGAACCAAAAGTCTTGAATGAACTCACGACGAAAGACCCATAGATTTGTTTTGTTTTTGTTTTTCCCCACTAATATTTTTCTTGGGAGAATGAAAGATGTTTGTTTCAGATAAGATCTGGTCGGTCAGCTTCTTCACCGCTGAACTCGAGAGAGAGGGTCTCAACCCCAAGCTGAGGGACACCCCTTCCCTCCGGTGTCCCTTCCATCGGTGTCAGGGGTGGTGTAAAAGTCTCAAAGCAAAATTGGTGCAGGGGGTGGGGGCAGGATGCGGGGGAGAAAGTGTTACAAAATCAAATGACTTTTTTTTTTTTCAAATGACTTTTAAGAGTGGGCACCATGGCTTCATTTCAGAGAGAAGCTCGCTCTAGCTCTCTCTTTCTCCCTCTGTCCTCCACCGCCGCCCCCCCACTTCTGTCAGCACGCCCCACTCTGATGAACCCTTCAGATTTTGGTTTCAGAGGAAACCCCCCACCTCCTACCCTGAATAAATCCCTGCTCCTACTCAGTGCTCCGTCTGGGCTGCTCGCCAATAGCAGCCTCCCTTTCCTGGCTGGCCAAGCATCTCTGAGCTGGCATGAGCGCAGCGCCTCATCCCCTGGAGAAGCTTCCTGCTCTTGCCTCTTCACAGACCAGGGCTGCCCTCAGCAACCCTCCTGCCCAGGTCCTGGAGTTTGGGGCCCAGGTAGGTAAGCTGCTGGCCGAGTTTCATTTTGTTTTTACAGCATGAATGATATAAACCCTGACTCACTGGCTAAGTCTTCTTGTTTACGACACAGGGATTTAGCTGGTATTCTAACTAATAGCTACGTGTTTGGACACCCCAAGCCCAGTCTCTTGGGGTTACACCCTCTCTCCTTGTTTGGTCACCTCGTACACCTGTTGTTGTCTCTGAAAACAAATGGAACCCAAGAGGATGGGGGTGTTGGCCCCCCACCCATGAGCCTCTTTCTCCCCTCCTCCCAGGGTGGACCTCCTCCTCCACCCTTCAGCTCAGTTTTTCTGAACTGGCAACACCAGCAGGTCTGGATGGTCAAGGAGGGATTATCAAGTTAGCTGGGCCCTCTCCAAGACCATCCCTGGCTCCTCCGGCAGGGGACCTGTCAGCTCACCCAGGGGAGGCCTCCTGTCCTCTCAGCCAAGCCCTGTGTCCCATCTCTAGGGCAGGCAGGCCTCCTAGAAGAGCAGAGACCATTCCAGGAGCCCAACTCCTGGTGTCTGGTGGGGCAGGGAAGGGTTCGGAATGGTGAATTACCATGCTTAGCAGCTACTGTTTTTTTCTTGACTAATGGCCGGTCAGGTCAGCCCCCTTATAAAAGAGAGTAAACCCCTGTACAAGTGACTCACAAATCACCTGGGTCCAATCTCTCCTTGGAGACTGGCCTGCCACCCTTGGGGAGACCTCTGCCAATCTCGACCCCATTGGGACCTCAGTCTTAGGGATGTGGACCTAACAAAAGGACCCAAGAGCCATGGCAAATCTTCAGGAACACAGCCATCGAGTTTGTTCTGGCTGGTGACTGAGAGGTCATGGATAAAAGGCCAACATGCAAGGAACTCCGAGTGGCGCAAGGCCCAGTGCGGCAATCCTCCCCTGGAGGCCATTATTGCCTCTCCAAGTTCAACTGAGAGAGGGCTTCTCCAAGTTCAACTGAGAGAGGACCTCTCATGGGAGAGAGATGGCACAGGGCAGAGAGGGGCGACTTGGAAGGGAAAAGAGAACATGAAATGCAGACACTATGGAACTCCAGACTCTTACTCGGAAATGCGGTGCAGAATATGAACTTTCTTATCCAAGTGCCCTACGAGTTGGGTTCCACAACTGCCTTTGGATGTCCCTACGGGAACTCCCAAAGGTTCCCAAAGTGACATCAGCTCCAAGGTCAGCATCCTCCTCCATGTGGGAGGTGAAGGAGAAGAGGGAGCTTCTTATCTTCCTCCTCTGCCAAGTCCAATCGCCTCACTCTTGGCAGGAAGAAGACCGACCCTCATTGGATGCTTCCTCGCTGGGGAGCTGCATGTTTGTTGCCTGATCAGTAGTGGGAGGCAGAGAAGAGTGGGCAGGATGGCTGCTCACCCTCAGCCCATAAATCAGAAAGAGCTGGCTGGCAGTCAGCAGCCCCGAGGTCAAGGGAGAAGGCTCCTGGTGGGATGGCCCAGTGGAGAACACCAGGGAAGAAGTCTCGTTGGTTCCCCACCAAAATACTGGCTCCCACTCTCCCCCATGCACTCACTCTTGCCCCTTCTGGGTTATTCTTTCTGGGAATTTTCTTAGCCAAGATGGCTTCCCTGGTCTGCTACTAGTACTCACCGGTTTGTTCGGTCTTTACAATGACATTGTGTGTGGACTGGAACAGGTCACTGCTGCACTGGCCTGTGAGGGACAGATTGGGAAAGTCAGTAGGGTCCAGATGGAGCCAAAGTTTGATCCTGACACCATGTCAGAGTTGGCCTCTTTGAAGAGCTTCCACAAGTCTCCCTGCCTGTTTGCGTGTGGGCCAGGGCTTCCTTCTCAGCCTGTGCTAACTCGAGTTGAGCCTCCTAACCCCCGAAGAGCAGCTGTTTGGAAATCCACGTCAATGGAATGGTTGGGAATTGCATAGACAGGCATCCAGTATGGCAGAAGAGAACTCCGGAAGACAGGAGCCCAGTTTGTCCACTATCAGCTGTGAGGCCTTTTACCGCTCCAGATCTTGGTTTCCTCATCTCTAAACTTCGGGGATTAAACTGACGCCTCGAGGTGACCTCAAAGTTCCTTTGTAACCCTAAAATCTGACACAGAGCAAATGAAAAGATCGAAGGAACGATTTTCATGGAACTAGTTCGCTTCTTCTTGGATTTTCAATTTAACCAAGCCCATCTTGACTCGTGAATCCCTTGGGTGATGTATATATGTTTCACAGGCATGGCTGCTAACAGCAAGGTTGGGAGTTTGAGCCCATCCAGAAACTTCTTGGAAGAAAGGCCATGTGATCTACTGCCAAGAAATCAGCCACTGAAAACTCCACAGAGCCCAGTTCTAGTCTGACTCACACGGGTCACCACGACAACATAACAGCAACTGTTTGTTTTTTCAAAAAAAATCTTAATTAGATTCAATCTATGAAGTATATCTTGATAAATATCATGATTCTTCCCTTTGTTCTGCCCTCAGCAGTGTTTGCTTACAATCCCTCTCTAGTTCTATCACGTATCAAAGCTTGTCTACACACACACACACACACACACACACAAATAGATATAATGCTTTTTCTCCCCAGGCAGATTGCAAGTATCTCAGGGGAAAAGGTCAGCCCTCTAGCTATCCTGACCCTGTTTCTACATCTGTAAAATGGGTACAATAGTAGTTCTTTTGCTTCTAAGCAAAATCCATTCACTTCATGACCAGGATAAGTAAACAATGAATGTACATGGATATAAAGTCTCTACCAAACGTCAAGCAACAAAACCAGGGTGGGGAGGCAGGCGAGGAGTCTGGCTGGCTATTCAAAGCATCCCAAGGCTACAGTGACAAGCAGTGAGGTCAAGCTAGTCACAAAGGTCAAGGGTGGCCGCAGCGCGTCCTTGACCTGCCTGCCTTAGGTTTCAATCAGGGCAATGTTTTAAAGGAGTGCCTTTAATTGGAGGTGTGGAGGTAAATGTTTTTAATTCTTCAAGTGTAAGTCTACTCTTTCTGAAGAGTCCTGGGGGTTATTTATAGAGCCTTGTTTGGTTTGGGTCTAGTAAAAAAACAAAAATGTGAGCAACCACCGCCGTGGGGTGGGTGGGAAGAAAGGAGTGTCAGGGAGCTGGATGAGGTCATCGCCAATGGCCACCAGAGCTCCAGGCTCCACAGGCAGATGGCAGTTCTCGGTGTCGAAGGCACCTGTCAGTGTGGAGGCCTGTTCCCAGCGCTGGAGACTGTGCTGCCCAACACCAGCTAGCTGCCCAAGGCCAGGTTCTGCCAATACGCATGTGTGTGTCTTTGCCAGCTCCCCATCCCCCCACATCACAAGATGCCCATAACTCTTCGAGAAGCTAATTTTTCACAGCCATTATCAGGGGAAACGGTCAAAGTTGTTGTTCAAGATGGGCTGTCTCTCTTGCAGGGACTTCCAGGTCTGTATGGAGTGTGTGTGTGTGTGTGTGTGTGTGTGTGTGTGTGTGTGTGTTTGAGGACACACTCACGGGGCCTGCCCACGTGCTGTTTGAAGTTTGGAGAGAAACATTTGGGGGGGGGGGGCGTTAAGGAGTCCCGATTCCATAAAGTACTGCGGAAATATCTTACATGAGTCCACATAAGCGCCCAACCCTTGTTTGGCGTTGCACACCTGTTTGAGAGGCTGCTGCAGCCCTGTACGCCTTCTCTCCCACCTCCATCTGGCGCTGCCTACTGCTCCGAACCCTTAGTGCCCATCCACAGGTCCCTCCATGGTGGCACAAGGAATTTGCGCAAAACTGCTAACCAAGAGGTTGGCAGTTCAAACCTACCCTGCAGTTCCTGTGTGGGGAAGGATCTGGCCATCTGATTCCCTAAAAATAACATCCCAGGAAACCCGATAAGGCAATTCTCCCCGGTCCTCCCGGGCTGCCCTGCATCAGAATCGACTTGGTAGTACACACAGCAATGTGGATCAGCTTCATGAGGACATTCTTTTTCAACACTTGAATGCATAATGCATTAGAAACGAAAAGACCAAACCATCATGCAAGGAAAGAAAAATAAGGTTTCCTGGCAGGCAAGTAAGTCTTCTGTAAATGTCTAGCTGGTCCCTGTCTCCTTGAACATTCCCATCACTGTAAGGGGTGGGGTCCATGTAGCAACACACAGGTGTTTGTAAAGGATCAGACACACCTCACACCCATAGGCTTCGCTCCTGTTCTTGCACCTCCCTCTACGTCCCTGCCTTGAGAAAGAGAACTGGGAAGGTGAGACCAGGAACCCTGCTGGCCGTGGAGTCCCAGCTGGCTCTCGACAGGCAGGGAGAGTGATAGTCACCATTCCACTTGAGATGCTGCAAGTTACTGTAGAGGAGCTGGCCCGCCGTCCCAGCCGCCCGGGTGAATTCCTGCAAATTCATGCTACAGAGGTGCTCGCCATTGATGTCGAACTCTTGGAAAGGGATGCAACTGGCGTCCAGTTGGTTGGTGTCCAGAAAGTGCTGGAGCCACTCCCACACCTGGTACTTGGTCCAGTACTGAGGGTGGATTTCATGCCATTGGCCTCCAAAGAACCCGCTGGAAACTGCAAAAGAGAGAAAGGTCAGCCCTTGAGTGACTGTGGTTGTGCCTGGGGAATCATGTCAGACACGGTGATGCACTGTTGACCTTGGACGTCCTAGGACATGTGCATCTGCGAGCATCTATCTATGAAGGGGTTGGGGAGCAGAAGACAGGCTCTGGGAGAGGCTCATTGAATTGTGGAAGCCAATCAGTTAGCCCCCACGCACCTTCATGCCCCGCCCCTAGCATGTTACTACTGTCCCCCAGGCGACTGGTTAGGAGCCCTGGTGGCACAGTGGTTAAGTGTTCAGTTGCTAACTGCAAAGGTTGGCAGTTTAAACTCACTTGTTGACACCATGGGCAAAAGACCTGGTGATCTGTTCCCATAAAGATTACAGCTCAGAAACTCCTATGGGAAAGCTGTGCTCTGCCACGTGGGGTCTCGATGAGACAGTCAACTGACTGCACCCACCATGACCACCAGCACCAGGTGCTTCATGAGGGGGACGTACAACTTCAAATTCTCTGAAAGCCTTCTCCCCACGTGCAAAATTTGCACCATAGCAGCTACAGTATTGTTGTGACTAAAATGTAAAACAAAACCAAATCTCACTGCCACCTGCCATCCCGTCGATCCTGATTCATAGCGATCCTCCAGCGCCGGGAGGTCATTTGCTTGTTATCCACAGCCAAATAGCTCTTTCTCTGCCTCCTCCTTCCTCTCTCCCTTTCCTACTGTTCTTTCCTGTCTCATACACACACATACACATACCTAAGACTCAAATCCGTTTTGATCAAAGGTAAGGCCTGAGGTGAAGGTGCTTTTCGCCGCAGTCCTTTGGCTTCTTACCACAATGGTTCAGCTTCGTCACCTGCTAAGTGTGCTGCGATCCCAGTGCCCACTCCCCACCCCCGCTGTCCCACCCTGGTTATTAGAGCTACTATGATGTCACTGTTCTACCCAGATACCTTCAGTCCCTGCCCCACTGTTCACTGGCATTGGGCACAACATGACCCAGCCAGGCTTTGAGGCTTTTCACCAACTCCTCCTGGCAGTTGCTACAATCTATCCACGTGCCCTATGGCTTTTGCCCTCTTTCTATTCAGTTCCTTCAACCCAGTTTATATTCTACCTATTGCTGCATCTTCAAATTCCAACCACCGCACAAAGCCACCGCTGATTCTGCAGACTTGACTTCAAGGGCTCACACACTTCTGGATCTCTTGTTATTTCTCCTAGTGGCTTTACTCACGGTCTGCCCTTCTGTAGCAGGTTACTTACTACCTGCAAGGTCAGCAGTTCAAACCCACCAGTCACTCTGCCGAAGAAAGATAAGGCTGTCTATTCCCATGAAGAGTTGTCGACTCCGAAACCCTCGGGGGGCAGTTCTGCCTTGCCCTGTAGGTTTGCTATTGAAGGCTGTGAGTGAGTGTGAGTGGGCTATTCACATCAGGAGGTGGTGGGATAAGCCTCTCTGCACTGTCTTATTTGACCTCGTAGGTTATATGCTCAAAGTCAAGGTCCTGGACTCCACCTTATGTCTCATCCTCCTCTGAGACCTGCCTCTGGGTTTTTGCTACGTGAGTGCTCGCTATGTATCTATCCAACAGAATTCCCTGCTGATGAAGAAATAACCCCCCCAAAAAAGTTGTGAGATGCATTCCCAAGATAGCTCATTCAAATGCCAGTGGAGATGTGAAGTCCATCCAAGCCAGCATGCATGGCTGAGCCCAGCCAGCACGTGCTACAATCTATGCATGTAACTCCCTCATGTCCACTTCACACAGCACATGAATAGCTGGCCCAAATCTTGGGGGAAGCCTCTACGGCCACTTGACAGAGTTGACAGAACTCTTGAAAGTAGAAACCAAGGGGAGGCGCTCTCCCCTGGGAAAGGTGCGAGATAGGGGCTAGGGAAAGACACAGGTACCCCACCAGGCGGAAGCACAGGGACGCCATTACACTTGCACATAGATATTCCACAAACTCAAGAATGGACCACAAAAGTAGTGCAGGGGCCAGGAAACCATTGCTACCCTTTTTTCTTCAAGGTCATGCTAAGATCAGCACGCTTCAAACTTGAATGTGATCTAAATCACAAGGGACTATTACTAAAATGAAAATTCTGGTTCAGGGAACCTGGCGAGGGACTTCTAGTAGGCTCCCAGGTGATGCCAACGCTACTGGTATGTGGCACTCTCAGAGTGGCAAGGTGCCAGCCAGCTCAGAAAGGTGTGACACCTGTGGTGCTCATGGTCTGCTCAGAAGACCCCCCAGAGGAGAGGCCATGGGAGGCAGACTTGCAAGCACACTCCTGCTCGCCTCCCTCAGAACCCACGCACTACTTCCAAATTCAAAAGAACGAGAAACTGGGCGTCAAGTTCATTGAAATCACAGGGGAGACAATCACTGCCAATACTGCTGCTCACCATGAATGTTTCGTTCCTCATATCTCTTTGCTAAGCAGAAGGGGCCCTAACCCCTCACCTTGGGCCCTAAAAGGGGAAGCCACTATGGCAGGTGGGGACAGGGAATGGAAAAATCCAGCCCAATATCTTTGCTGTCAAGTAGCGTTTCCAAATGTACACACAGCAAAGCTTAGCCTGGATGTTTGTGCTGTCCTTCCTTTCCTTCGTGTCTTACGCAGAGCTGTCCCGGGATGCGGCATATTGTTGTGGTTCTCCATATCTTCAATCTATTCTTCACGATAATGTCTCTGTGGTTGTGCAACTGTGCAGTGCTGGATTTGCACATCAAAGGCAACAACAGACCTGACATATGTTCTTCTTCAAGTGTAGTCTGATCTAATGAAAGGATCGTTGTTGGTACAGCATCCTAGCAGAAATAGAAGACCCAGAGAATTTTGTCTACTGGGAAGGCTGCCTGAGCCAGGAGACCTATCATCAAATTCCTAAAGTTTCCGGAGAAAGAGTGAAAATCTGATGAGTTCAGCTATTCTTTTTTTATTCAATTTATCTGCCCTTCCTCGTCAATTGTGACCAGGATTTGTGATTGGGGGGGGAGGGGGCTCCTAAAGTCTACTCCAGCTTTCTCCAAAACAAACAGAAGGGATGATGTTGCCTTTATCTAGGGTCCAGAGGCCTGGGATGCCAAAAAGTTTCCGGTCTAGAGAACTTTCTTGTTCTATTGGGAACCATCTTTCTGTGCGCCCACAGGGTGGTCTGGGGCAGAAACGTCACTGCTCAGAAAGGACAGCGGTCTGGTGGAAGAGGGATGGTGACAGGAAGCTCAGCTATTTCAAGCACGTGGCTGGGCTTCCCCATGAGAAGGGAGAGAGTTCCACATGCATCTGCTGTGCACTGGAGAATCGACCCTCCCATGGCACGGTATGCTCAGCCTGGTGGGGCAGTGATGGGACACTGGGTTGTTACTCTACAGGTCGGTGACTCAAATACATCTGCCAATCTGTGGGAGAAAGATGTGGCCATTTCTTTCCATGAAGATTACAGTCTTGGAACACACACCCCTCCCCCCCGGGGGGCAGCTCAACTCTGTCCTAGGGAATTTCTATGAGCCAGAACTGACTGCACAGCAACAACCATGTTCCTCTCCCTCCTGCTCCTCAGACTCTGCTCACCGACAAGCCATTTCCACTTGTCCAGGGAAACATGAGGGAGCTCTGGGGGCATCCTGGGCTATACATTCAGCTGATAACCATCAGGCCAGGGTTCGAACCCACCAGCCAAGACTCAGGAGAAAGATGAGGCTTTCTAATTCCATAAAGACTGAAAGTCTCAGAAACCCACGGGGGCAGTTCTACTCTGTTGTCCAGGGTCACTCTGAGGTGACTCGACGGCAGTGATTTTGGTTTGGTTTGAGGGAAACAAGAACAGCGCTCTCTTGCTTCAGGATCAGCAGCAGGTCTGGGTGTACTAAGGTCCAGAACTTCTCTGGCCTCTGATTCACAGCTAGCTGTCTGCCTGACTTGACTGCTTTTATGATTAACTTCTTTGGGATTTGGGGCCCTTGATTTAGCAATAACTATCTTCAATTCTGCTTCAATGATAAGCCGCAGGTTCAATCTCTAAATCCTCTCTAAGCCCTACCATGAAGTTCAAGATGATATCTACCCACTCCTCCCATCAGAATGTTCTAGATTAAAGCAGAGCTCCTGGTAGCCTGACAAATCTCCTCCTGTCTTCACATAGGGAAGTAAGTCACCAGAAGATTAAACAGAAAGATTAAGCTGCCATTCCCTCCTCCTCCTCCTCCTCCAGCTCTATGCTGTGTGTGCTCACATACATGTGCTCACATGTACACAAACACACACACACCCCTCTCCTTTCTTATATTGGTATCCCAGCTAAACACTCTGAAAAGCTACAACAGGTAGCCTGCCCTTTGGGCATCTCTTTTACTACCTTCTCTGCTAGGCTGCCAACCCAACACCTTGAGGATGGAGAAGAGAGAGTCTGAAACATTAAATAAGCTGCTCTTTGGAGCCCAGGGATGGGGAAGCCTACAGGGAGCATCAGCTTCTAGAATTTTCTCCATGTCCCCCCAGTCCCCACACTGCCCATGAAATAAAACCTGTGTTTTCCTAACATGACGTTGGGAAGGGAAGCCTCCTTCAAGTACGAGGAGGCTCCTCGGGGGGATGGCCTGGTATCCTGGGCCTCTTACCATTGCACGTGGAGTAGCTGTCTGTCCAGGCAGATTGCTGATGGAGGAGGTTGTTGCTGGGGTTGAGATTCATTACACCACTTCCTTCCAGAATCATGATCTGTCAGGGGATCAAAGAGCCCTGTCAGTTGGTGCCTCTTAGACACATACCATGTGAGAAGGCAGGTCAGAAAGTTACTATAGGAAGAAAGACTCAAGAAACAAAAAGAACGTGTCCTTCCCCCCAGGCCTCCAAAACACATGGCCCTAGTCTTTTCAGTAAAAGCCAAGCTCGTTGGAAACTCAAGAGTTCCGGGTTCGATTTTCACAGGTAAGAAGCAAGTTCTTACAGCCACCCATTCACAAATGAACAATCTCTGATCAGGAATGAAGTGGGAGGAGAACGCAGTCCCTGCTCGCTGGGCGAGGCTGGCCAGCACCCAGGTGTTTTACAAAAGTGAAAATGCCAAAGAGGCGCTGTGTACAGTGGAATTCAAACCAATGCAAACCCGAGCCAGGAGAGATGCCGGACTGGCGCTCATGCCGGGGCCCTAATCTGAAACCAGTCATTCACTCGATCCAACCCAGCCGAGCAGCCCTGCCCTGCACAGAGTCCTGTCCATGCGGGATCTTCTACGTGCCGGGCTGGTGATCTGGGAGCCTAGACCACAGTCCAGATAGGCGCTTGCAGTCCTCAGCTCTGGGGATAAGAAGCATCGACTGGGTGTCATAAGACACTGCTGCTTTCCTTCATTCACGGTCAAAGCTATGACTACCTTTCCCGCTCCATTGACAGAACAAGAGAACACAGCAAGCTTCGAAAGGGACCCAAAGCCCACTTGCTCAAGCCAAGGGAGTTTGTTTGAAGAACAGGACCCCAAAAGAGCCTTTCTCCCCACAAGCCTATCTAGATGTTTTAAAACAGCTTATCATCGATCGTGTCTGCCCTCAGCATGGTGCTTTCAAACTGGCGCTATCAGTCTGGGGTCAAATTGACCACAGCAACTGGAAAGGTTAGATGGGAAGCTTGGGACATGGGCGTCATGGTGGGAGGGTCATCCGAAAAGGAGGGGGAAGATGTTTGCACCCCTTGAAGGATCTCCCTGAATTGCCCGTGTATCCAATTGCTAAATTGGCCTCTTTTCAACAACAACAACAAAAAACCTATTTCAACAACAAAAAACAAAACATTTTTGAAAAAGAAAATGCAGACAGAAAAAACCCTTTCCCATGACCCAGCACTTGTGACAGCCCCTTCCTTGTGCCAAGCACTCTCCCCATTTCCAAGCAAAGTCCCAGGTATGTGTTCAATCCTTCAAAGGAAGTGTGGCCTGCTTCCAGAGGCTCTGGGGCACCAGCCAGAGTCTGCACTGGAAGGCACGCTTTAGAAAATGCTGGAGTGGGAAGAGGGATCTAGCTTTAGAGCCATGGGCACCGAGAACGTCCTGCCTGTTTAGGTAAACCTCACATCCTCAGAGTGTTACTAATATGCCCCGAATTGAAATTGCCCGTGCAAAGCAGGGCCAACCCTTGAAGTCCCTGCCCTTAATGTATCTGCTGGACCTCTGGCTCTGTGGAGAGCTTGTGGCTATGGGCGGAGGGCTGGAGGTGGAGAAGAGACCTGAGGGAAGCACAGAAAATACCCAGATGTAGTCAACCCATAGGTACCAGCGCGATAATGGGCTAGCCACTGATGTGGGCACTGCAGTGATTAAGAGTTGAACTGGGCCGGGCAGAAACATGTATGACCATTATTTGCATCATCACCATCATCCCTGGTAAATAATTGGGCCTATGACCAGCCAAAGAAGGACATGGAGAAGGAAAGGGAGGGTGAAACGGTGGGCCCCATAACAGGGAAACGACCACAGGGGGTGGACAGAGAGTCCAGGCCGTTCTCTGGTGTTGCATGCAAGAGCTTCAACGTCAGAAAGAACTGGTTTGATTCCATGCTCGCCACTGACCAGGTAAGATCAGTGCTCCCTCAGACAAGTTCCTTGGGCTCTCTGAACCCCCATTTCATCACAGGCAAAGTACAGGTAGTCAAACCTACCGGGCACATCGGTTGGGCATTAAATGAGTCTGTACATCAAGCACTTGGCACCAAGTAGGCGATGTTCACATGGTACGTGGGTTATGCTGAGGAGAGTGACTGCCTCTCTGGAGAGCTGAACCAGAGAACCCTGTGGTTGAGTTTCCCCATCTGGAAATGTAAGGAAAGTGACTGGCGAGAGGTCTTTAAAGTCCCTCCCAGAACCCCTTTGAGTCTCGCTCACAGAGCAGGGAAACAAGCCCACCTCAGAGCTCCTCTTCCTTTTCACACGAGGTGGGCCTCCCCCCCAGGCAGCTTCTAGAGCAAGTGCCCCGAAACTCTGCGATCGGATTGGGGACTTCAAGCAAAAAGAAAACCCCCGAGTCTCAAGAGGGGGTGGCCGGGAGTGGGAGACATGGCCCAGTCTCTGTTTGCTCAGGGCAGGGCTTGTTCCTCGCCAGCCTTGGCTCAACCACAAGCAGTGCGGCGGTTACTATTTAACCCTGAATGGGCTGAAGCTCAGTGCCCAGCCCATGGGCATGCAGGGATTGGTCCAGCAGGCTTGGGGAGGATGGGCAAGGGAAGGCTGCCCTGCAAGGCTTGCAGGCAGACCCCCCCAACAGGGCTGTCTCAAAGTGACCATTTCAGTAAGAACAAGACCTGCCCACACCAACCATGAGCTCCCTTCTCAGCCAGCTATGCATTCTCTCCCACAGACGGCTCACGCACTGCTCCCGGACTCCCAGCAGCAGCCCAAGCAGGCCAGTATGGGGCAAAGGCCCTGGGGTCTGGAGCTGCAGACAAGTGGCACCGGATCCTACGTCCCTGCGTCCTGTGCAGAACTTTGAACAATTCACACTTCTGCTCTAGCTCAACACCTCCATTCTGCCGGGCCTCCTTTCTTTCACCTGTCAACGGAGAAAGAGCCCAACTCAAAGGAATGCAACGAGGCCACGTAGGTAGAGTGAGAGGCCTTAGCAGAGCTCAGTTAGAAAGAGTCCCACAAGGTTAAGGACAACGTGGGCCAGTTTTTCTCCTTGGGGGAAAGGTGGCAGGGGGTGGGGGTGCGTTCAAGGCCTACAAGTGCCTTTGCTCCAAGTAGACATCATTTCTCACAGTGACCTTCTGGAAGCCTCCAAAGCAACTCTTACCCCAGAACTGCAGTGTCCCAGCGGCCCCACCCGGCCCAGAGACTGGCCTGAAACTGAAACTGGAGCTGGGTTCCCTGCGGGCACCCCCTTTCCCAGGGAAAGCAGCCAGTATGGCGAGGGCCCTTTTTTACAGGGCATATTAAATGGTTACTACTCATAAAAGAGTTTATGTGGCTTAACCCTTAGTGAGTCAGAGGTCATTTAAGCTCACCCAGGCGTGTGGGGAAAGGAGGTCAGCGTCTCCTCACCAACCGAGTCGGGCGCTGCGGCGGCGTCACTGGGAAGGGGGGGCTGAGGGGTGCAGGCCACACCTGGTGACACTGACAGACAGGGGTGGCAGTGTGTCAGCTGAAATCTTTCATTTGTCGTAAAAATATCCCTGAAGGTAGGTAGAACAACGAACCCCCTCTCCATAAGCCCAGCTCACGTGCATCAAAGTCCCTTCAAGGCTAACTCTCTGCGAGTTTCCTTTTGAACCTCCTGGTGGCGCGGTGGCCTGGTGGCGCGGTGTGGATGCGCTGGAAGTCAGCTGGAGAAAGACGGGGCTTTCTCCGCCTGCGGAGAGTGGCGGTCTGGGGAACTCACAGGGCAGTGCCACCCTGCCCTCTAGGGTCGCTGTGAGTCCACGGGGACTCCCTGGCAGTGAGTAACGCGCTCAGATCAGAGCTGTCATTAGCACCCAGTGACGGGGATGCTTCAAATCACGTGGTTTCATCCCCACGCTGGAGAAGCACGCGCTGCTGTTCGCCTCGTCACCCGTTTCCCTAGCCGCTGATTCTGTCATGGTATATGAGAATGATCCTATTGATGGACAAACAGAAGGATAACTTAATGCGCCTCTGTAAGTGCCCTGATAATGGGCAGCAGAGCTTTGCCTTAGGAAAACCGTGTCGGATGTGCGGCAGAGGCTGGAAAACTAGAGGCGCCTGGGTTAGGTTAGAATCCAAGCTTCATCTCTGAACCATGTGACCTTGAGGGTGCTCACTTCTCCACGTCTCAATTTCCTCGCTGATTTTTTTTTTTCCTAAAGGCCAGGGGGAGAGGTGGGATAATATTGACTTCCTCTAAGCCTGAGGGCTGTTTTGCAGAATAAACACCATAATGAGTTTGAAGATGTCTAGTCCAACACCTGGCACACCCACACGCTATAAAAACATGTTTCCTTTCCCTTCTTTAAATATTAGTTGTCAGGACGTTCCTCCAGATATCTGACTTCTTCCAGGGCCATGTCTTCAATTCTGAGCCCAAGGGAAAGTGATTCCTCTCTGTGAGGCTAAAGCAAGCCGAGAAAAAGACTCCCTTCTCTTCCACTCCAAAAGGCCCTAGTAGCATACCGGGTTAAGCATTGGGCGACTTACTACAAGGTCTTTGGTTCTAATCCCCCAGCCATTCCAAGCGACAGCAGTGAGGCTTGTCTGTGCCAGTAAAGAGTTACAGTTCTGTGAGACTGTTCTACTTGGCCCCATAGAGTCACTAGGAGACAGAACTGACTCACCGGCCATGGGGTCTCTTTATCTCTGGCTCAAGGAGAAAACTCAGGGGTGGAGACATGGGGGGTGCAGGCTTGGGGGTGATCCTCAGTTATGCTTTTGTGTGCCATCGAGTCAATTCAGAGCAGCCCAATAGGAGAGAGTACAACTAACTGTTCCTACAGGATTTCCACGGCGGTAACCTTTCCGAGACCAGATCTTTTCTCCCAAGGAGCCACTGGCGGGTTTGAACCACCAACCTTTTGAATTAGCAGCCAGTGCTTAATCGTTGTGCTACCAGTGCTCCTCTCCATTCCCCTAGACAGTAATTAAAAGCAGGTTTCTCAGCCACGCACAGCTGCCATGTGGGCCGGACAGTGTTTTATGATGGGAGCGTCCCCGGTCTCTACTCACTGGATGACAGCAGCACCACCCCCAGATACCCCCAGGGGCAAAACACCCCCTGTATAGTCAAACAAATCAGGTTTTTCTCCCTGGGGTGTGGCAACCTGGGGCTGTCCCTTAGCCTTTCCAAGCTGCTCCTTTTCCTTTGGAGAAGTAGGCTCAGCCTTGGAACCTACCACACGGGCTGGAGGAGTAAGTGAGACCAGAGACCAGAAGGCCTCAGCAGAGTGTTTGGTAGGACGTTTAAGTGGACGTTTAAGCAAATACACTTTCAGGGGGGGAAATTATAATTATTTTTTTATATAAAAAGAAAGAAAATGCATGATCAGGGCTATCTTTGTGCATTCCAAAGTGCTATGTGGATTACCCAAGGGAGTGTGCACACAGATTCTCCTGGGCCCCTTCCTATGGAGGGCACTGAACTGTGTTCCGCTCTTCCCCTACTGATGACCCATAGCTCAGGACATTGTGCCTTTGGGCAACAGTGTCTAAGACTGATGATTTTTGAGACAGAAGGCTGCTCTCTATTTGAAGACGAGGAGCTGCGGCCTGCTACCCAACAGACACAATACAGATAGGTACCTCCTGCAAGCCTTCTGTGGGCAGCAGCTCCCTACACATGATGGGTCCCCACATCCCTGGCAGGACTTGGCCGATCTAAACCCTACTTTTGTAGGAAGAAGACACTGAGCAGTTACAGCGGCAGGAGAGACGGGTCAGCTTCTGCCCCTTGCTTTTATAATGGGAAGTTTCGAGTCCATGCTGTCAAGCAGATGCAGGAACTTCCCACAATGTCCCACATGGACTGTGGACTTGCACCACCTCTGTGTCTCCCTCACTTGGAAGACCCGTCACTCACACCTGCCTCCAGATTCTTGTCTAAGGGTTGATTTGCTTCCAGATGAGTGCCGGCCTGACCACTTCCCATGACCACCTAGGGGCTAGAGTAGGGGTCACAAGCTTTTGAGACGTAAGAACCCATCCTGTCCCTCACCAAAATTTTAAAATTATTCAAGAGCCATAAATATATTTTTATAAACAAAGGAAATCACCATGATCTGAATTACTATCCTTTCACTTTTCTTTTCTTTTTTTTTCAAAAAAAGTGATTCCAAGAAAGCTGCATTTGGCTTGAGAACCACATTTGCCCACCCAGGGGCTAGACCCATGGGGCTGGTGGGCAACAGAGCACTTGGCCTGACCCTGAAGTTTGCAAGAGCCTCACATGCTGGCCGCTGTTCCCTTCCAACACTGTACATGGGGCACACCAAGGCCAGTCAGACTGGGCTCTGCTGAAACTGAGCTGAAAGAACTTAGACAAATGTGTGGAGAGCTTCCAACTCAGTCTCGTTTGGCTCAAGTTTGGGGAGAGTTCGTGACTCAGGTATGAGAGCCGAAATCTTGATTCTGCCACTCGGCTGGCTGAGTTCACCAAAGGGAAGGTGCAGCCTCTCTGAAGCCTCGGGTGTTCGTGTGATGAAAGGTGGAGGGTGAAACTGCTGCGAGGCTGTGATGAGAATGTTTGCCTTCGGCATGTCACTCTGTAGATGGCAAGTGACCAGTAACAGATAGTATCACTCAGGTTTACCCACGAATCTCTCTTTGAATTTTGTTAGCTGCCTGGGGCATATTCTTGAAGTCGAGGGAAGACTCTTCCGAGGTAGAGTGTGTGTAGTAGTTAGAAGCCCCAGACTTAAGTCAGGGGGTCCCAAGTCAAGTGCTGGCTTTGCCAACTTGCTTTGGGAGTAAGCCTAGGGAAGTGATGTAACTTCTCCGAGCCTCAACATCCTCATCTATAAAATGGGGATGGGGTGGAAAGGGTGGTGGAAAGACAAAAGGAGATAGGACCAGTAAATGCTTAGGATACTGTTTGGCACATATTAATACACTTGATAAACATTAAAGCACCTCTATAATCATAAATAGTATTAGTACTCCTGTTTCATTCAACCTCCAAGGAGGAAATGAAAGACCCTTTCAACTTCAAGTGAAAACTCTATCACCGGTACAATTTTCTCTAATTCTAGCTACCTGGTCCAGTCAAGCGGAGGACCGGATCCCTGCCTCCCCGGCCCCTTCCCCGTTCTGGGTGCTGCTGCGTGGACGCACCCATTGTGGCTGAGCTATGAATAGCATGCACTGGCCCCTGCTCACAGATACTGAGCTATTCCCCCCTGGGCACAGGCCTTGCTCCAGGGAACTAGAAGCCAGCCCCTCCCTGTTCAGGGCTCTTGCTTCCTGTCCTCTGGAGGTGAAGTGGTCAAACAGTGGGAGGGCATGCCTCCTCAAACTCTGGGTTACCACCTGGGGCTATATTCCTGCGCTGTCCCTGCCCCTGCTCCCACTCCATGGCTGGCTTAAGGGGACAAAGGGCAGAGCCGGGAGAGCAGCATATCTAACACAGAGGCTCCCGGCAGAGTGTGGCCAGAGGGTTTCTTTGTCCAACAGGATCCCTGGGCCCAGGGAATACTCGGTTATTGGAAAAGCACAGGGTCTGGGCTCTGGGCTGGTGCTGTGTACCGAGCCAATGCTGAGTCATGGCAGCCACACAGAGCCGAGTGGAGTGGCTTCCTCGGGCTTCCTGAGTTAGAGTCGTTATGGGCACAGTTCCCCGGGTCTCTCCGCCCTTGGAGCTGTTGGTGGGCCATGTCACTGCCCTTTGGGTTAGCTGAGGAGTACTTAACAATCCAGCTTCCAGGACTAGCTGGGACAGCAAAGCAAGAGGGAAATGGCGCCTCTCAGGTGCTCAGATGCAGCCAGAGTCAGGTGTTCAAGAACTCAGGAGGCTCTGCTGAGTCTCCGGACTCCCCCCAAACCCACCACCATCGAGTCGGCTCTGATTCCTAGTGACCCTTAAAAACAGGGTAGAGCTTCTCCCTAGAGTTCCTGAGACTGTAAATCTTTACAGGAGCAGACAGCCTCATCTCTCTCCCAAGGAGTGGCTGTTGGGTTTGAACTCCTGACCTTGAGGTTAGCAGCCCAACACGTAACCCACTAACCACAGGGACTCCTAACCAGGCCTAAGACTGCTGGACGGGGCCTGCCTTCTCTGCGTGCACAGGAGCTCTCAGCGGCGATAAGTGCAGTGCACGGGTGTCTCCTTGGCAAGAGGGAGGCATTGCTTTTTCTCAAGAACAGGATTATTGAGACCCAAGGACCAATTCCTTTAAAAAGAATACTAAAATACATATGCCATTATTATGAAGAAGGCTCAACATTTGCTAAAGCTCTTAATGCATTATCTCCAGCAATATTGTTTTAAAACATCGAAAGCCGGCACTATTATGATGTTATAACACATAGCTTGCTTAAGGCTCAGAAGCATCAGTAGGCCATTTGTTGAAGGCCACACAGTAGGAATGAGGGCTGGAAAAGAAATCCAACTTGGACAAGCTGGTAACAAACCCTGGACCTTGGCCTCTTCCTCCTGAGAAGAGAGACCGCTTTGGGGGAGAAGAAAAGGACCCTTAACTCACCCTGACTCAGCACCACCCCCATTTCCTCTCTGATCGCAGCATTTCCCTTTCCCTCTGCTGTTTCGCTCCTTGATCAAACTTCCCCAAGACTACAGACCTCTCTGGTCCATAAAGACCCTACCTGGTCCCTTCTTCCACCTTTGTCAGAGCAACCTGGCATCACCTGACTCCCCAATACACCCCAAAGCCCCTTCCAGGATGGAAGATTCTGAAAGCTGCTTCCATAGTGCCCCTTCTGAAATAGGCTCAGGTAGAAGAATGAGAACAGTTCCGAGACCTGAATGCGTTTTCTCTCTCCCAACCTCGAAGCAGATCTTGTACTGGCTGCAGTACAGATGCCCCTCAGTGATTTAATAAAGGTCTGTTCCTTGTATATTTGAGGAAGGTAGAATCTGGTCCATCATTCCTGATGCTTGACCCCTTAACCCTCTGAACCCCAAGCTGAATTTACTCCTCTGTGCCCTTTGCCAGCCTGTTGCCAGCCGATTCATAGAGACCCCACGTGCTGCTGAGCAACATGGCGTTCCACAGCTGACACCGTTCAGACCCTGACAGCCAGGCCTTTCTCCCGAGGCCCACTGGCTTCATTCATTGAGCCATCTCTTCCCCAAACTGCCCGCAGAGCGGACTTTCATGTGGAGGTTTTTGTTCCTCAGGCCAGGCACGCAATTAGACATTTTAAGTAATTACTTTTATGATGACAGTGCTGCCCAGGCCATTCTAAGTCTTTAATCAAAGTTAGCAGCAGGTGAATTCATAGCATTTGCCTGAAGGATGTTGCAATCCCTTATGACTTCCTGTTTCAATATGACTATGATTGCAAAAGAACTGCTCCCAAGTGGGAGCAAAGAAAATTCTGAAGGCAGCCGAATGTAACTAACGCTGGCAATAACTGGTGCTTTTGCCCGTGAATCAAAATGTGCATCAAGCTTGGGGAATGTATTTGATCCTCTTCGGATTAGATCACAGGTCATTGCAAATCTGACTTATGTGTTTTGAGGCAGACATTCACGTTCCCGGGGCGACCTCTGAAGTATTATTCATGGCTGTCAGGCGTTTCTGAGAGCAGTGGTGCAGTACTGGGAGACCGGGTCTGGGTCCATTCTAGGCACACAGAACTGAAAGTGAGTCCTTTGGAAATATACATATTATGCTGATCTTTATCATCGCTGGTGCCAGACGCAGACAAGACTGCAGGTACTGACAGCAACAGGCACCAAAGCTGATCAGAAGACAAGATTACCTTAGATGGCCCCCAGGCCTTTATCAATCCCACTCAGATAAGACACGCTTAGGGCCCATGGGGTAAGCTTTGAATCTCAAAAGGTTACAGAGCCTTTTTGAAACCTCACTGGACAGTAGGGTTCTCTCCTTTTACCAAACATGGGCATCCACATATGGTGTTACATGTATTTTTGTGAGTCCTGGTGGCATGGTGGTTGATTTCTTGGCTAGTAGTCAAAACGTTGGCAGTTCAAACTCACCCAGGAACTCCACAGCGCAGGAGAAAAGACCTGGTGATCTGCTTCATAGAGCTTCCAGATTAGAAACCCCTATTCCCAAACTAAACTCCTTGCCATCAAATTGATGCCAACTCATGGTGACTCTCTGAGACAGGGTAGAACTGCCCCTATGAAAATCCGAGATGACAACTCTTTACAGGGATGGAAAGCCCCATCTGCATCAGTTCTAATCTGTCATATGGGGTTCTTATGAATCAAAACCCACTCCCCTAACAGCAAAAGCCCCTAACAAAGTCCTCTGAAAGCCCCCGGACGGCGGCGATGACCAACAAATTAAGGCTCCCTGACCTACAGATACTTTAAAAGTCTCTTGCACTCACATTGGAGTGTCATTTAAATACAACTTGAAAAGAATGAAGTCAGGTGTGGCAGACGGACATTTACTCCAAGCAGTGTGAGAAGACCCGAGAGACTCCATTCTTGCTCTCCTAACTGGGCATGTCACCTGATTTCCTACAGTGAGACCACACCGTGGGGCCACACGATCCCATGTCACCTGGTTTCCCAAAGTGAAACCACACCATGGGGCCACACGATCCCATGTCACCTGGTTTCCCACAGTGAGACCACACCATGGGGCCACACGATCCCATGTCACCTGGTTTCCCACAGTGAGACCACACTGTGGGGCCACACGATCCCTCACTCTCGACAGCAAAATAGGAATCATTCCACAGAGCCTTCATAATTTTCCTGCCAACCTCAGACGCTGCTGCCTATTTCTCTTTCTCTATTCTAAAACCAAACGATCAAGAGGAATCATAGAATAAGAAAGGTGTAGCCAAAAAACAAACAAACAAATCCCCACAAAACCAAGAGAAAATAAAAAACCTACAGGCCTCGCTTACTTAAGACTACCAGACTACCGTATAGTCTTGCAAAGGCACCTGTATGGCAAGAACGCCCAGGATTACTTTTTCTTTCGGGGGCTTATTTTCCCATTTGATTGAAGAAGTCATACAAGTTTTTTTCAACATTTGGTCTCTAGATGACCTGTATCGTCATCATCTCAGGAGGAATGAAAGATTCTCGCATCCTCCCTGAGACCTCTGAATCAGGATCTGCACGTCTAAGCACCTCCCTGATGCGTTTCACACACCGTCAGAGTGGAGAATTCCTGGCTGATACACTCATACACACTGCCGCTGTCGCCGTGGCGGCTCTGGTTGCTAGGGTTCCGACTCCTCAGAAGTGACCCCACACACTGGCATGAAGCACTGCCCGGTCTCTTGCCACTCTGACAATTGTTGCTGCACTTGGGTCCAGTGTGACAGCTCCTATGTCAGTCCATCTCTTCGAGAGCCTTCCTCCTGTTTGCTGACCCTTTACTTTACCAAGCATGATGTCCTTCTCCAGGGACCGGCCCCACCTGACGACAGAGTTGGACTTTATTCATTCTTCTGGCAGGCCATTGTCTAGTTAATATCTTTTGTCAACACGGTGATTTAGATACATCCATTCTTCAGTCTTCCTTCATCACGGACCAGCTTTTGCATGCACATGAAGTGATTGAAAAATACCCTGTCCTGGTCAGGTGCACCTCAGTCCTGAAGATGACTTATTTGCTTTTCAAAGCTCTAATGAGATCTTTTGCCGCAGAGTTTCCCCGTACAGTGTGTCAGTTGGTTTCCCGAGTGCCATTTCCATGGGCATACTTGTCTCCCCGCAACTTCCTACCGCGAGATGACTTAACTCCGGGAGATAAACAGCCTGGCGGGAAGCACCCCCTATACCCAAAGACACCCTTGTAAAATGCCAGACAAAACAGCGAATCCAGAGACGTCAAGCTCCATCAGTGGAAAATCTACAAACACAGTAGTCACCTACTTGAAATACAAGATCCTCATGCTCAGCACCGGCAAACGAGCTGCTTTGACCACGTACAAATACACTGCCACCCAAGGCCAAACACACATGTCTGGGCCAGACACAGAAGTGTTCAGAGGGTCTGTAAGAGGATCGTTTCCATTAGCCCATCGTCAAGATCAGCTGAGTCACCTGTAGTCGATCCAAGGATTACTTGGCCATTTGCATTTTCGGCCTCATATCCAAGAAAATGGGGTCATTTCAGAGGAAAGAAATTAGCTCCCAGAAATGCTGTTACAAATAGTGATCTATCCCCTCAACGAATGCTAGTTGTCAGATGTCTCCTAGGTGCTGGGTCCTATGGTGGGTGCCAGGGACACAATGGTGAGCAAATCACAGGCACTGCCCTGCCCTCATGGACTATTATTCAGCAAGGCCACTGCACAATGGTAGCTCTTTCCAAAGCTGTCGGAGCTCATTCCCCTGCCTCCTGTTGGGAATGGAATGGAGCAAGAGAAGAGGACGCCAGACCTGCTCCGGCTTTTAAAAAGAACCAGCCTTGAAACAAAACAAAACAATCAGCTCAACTTTAAAGTCCGCCTGATCTTTTCCTCTCCGGCAACCCCATGCCTTTGTCTTCACAGAAAAAAACCCTTACTACGACATCAAGTTGGCAGACAGGCTAATGCCCCCTGAGTTTCGCTGAGTGGCCTCAGCCAAAACTGATCTCCACTCAAGGCAGAATAAAGCAGTTGGTTGTCTGGATGGCTAAATGTCTCTCCCCGAGACAATGGTGTGTTTATGTGTCACAGGGTTAGGAGCAGGTTGTTAACACAAAACCCACCGTACACAGAGCTGTTAATTCAGTTGCTGGCAGGGGCTTCTGTTATCTTCGGAATACCTCCCAGAGGGTATGGGCCCTACCTTTTCATTTGAGTTGGCAGCAGGGTTATTTTTTTGCACCTGTTGCTCTGCTCCGATAACAACGCAGTTAAGCATTGATTTGTTGGAAAATAAACAGAAAAAAGCAAAGAAAGGCATCTGCCCAGACAGCCTGGGCTGGTTTGACTGAGCGTTCATGCCAATTTGTTTTTCCTATAAAAGCCAAAGAAAAACCAGTGCATTCAGTCTGGATACGACCCTCCCACTCCTTTAGAATTAAGTGAGGTATTGAATTTGGCTAGTTGGAGCTGGCAGGGCCCAGAAGCCAGAAGACCCTGTACTTTTCCATTGGCTGATTCGGGCAAAGGCACTGAGGGGTGTCCAAGATCTACAGGGTGACATAGCCAGCCTCCAGCCAGCCTTAGGTCAGATCATGAATCAGATTAACACAGGTAGAGAAAGAGCTGCTGGGACAGATTCAAACTCCAAACTACATTCTTCCAAAGGGTTGATAACTGAAAGCCAATGGGTTGAGGGAGCATGTGGTCTCTGGTTACCTCCAAAGGTGAAGACTTGGCACACCTGACCCTCAGTCTAGCCTCTCCCACTGATGTCTTACAGCAAGCTCTGACCCAAGAACATAATTTGAGAATTCCCAGGCCCCGGATCCTAGTTTCCCCATCAGGGAATTGAGGCTAGCCATACCTTCCTTAACAGCAGGCTGTGGGGACCCACTCATGTCTTGGTCCCAAGTTGAAAGGGGTCGATTATGATCAAGGTGTGATTTCTACATAAATCTAAGCACCATCATGCTCTCATTTCTCATTACTTTGTCAATATCACATGATGAGCTCACGTCAAAAAGAGCCACCAAGAGCTAAACAGATCACTTAAAGGGAGATCCTAACAACATTCATTAAGCAATGCCATTTTTACCCAGCTTTTAACACGCAGTCAGAGCATCTTAATATCTCTCCTTAAGTCCCAGATAATCTCCCTCCCTCAGCTCTTTCTTGGGCTTGGGGTCTTCCTTACCACCAGACCATTGACTTTAACAGGAAGTCGGGCCACAGAAACGTCCTGTGTGGAGGAGCGTTAAGAACAGGGTGTTCTGACAGAAAAGGGACATGGCTGGCTGAGCATTCCCAAGCATTCTTGTCATGAGCAGGGCAGGGAGTGGAGTGCCTTGGAACCAAATTGGGCAGCCAGAAAAATAAAAGACTTAACAACACCCTGCGTTGACTAAAAAATAAATAAGACCAACTTCGAAGGAATGCGGGAAGGGTGGAGGAAGGTTAAGAGGTGGGGATCCCAGGCAGGGTGGGGTTGGGATGGACTAGGACAATGGATTTGACCATTTTAAGATTCAAAGGCTCCTCCCTGAAAATGACCAAGATGCCCAGACCAAAGAAAGATCCAGAGCCACCCCTTTGTAACCTTCCAGACTGCACGATGACAGCGAAAGAGGATGGCAGGCAGATAGCTACTGTTCCTTGGTCATTTACAAAGCGCTAGGAATTCAGCTGGGCTTTGCATGCCTTGTCAGAGATGTAGGCATCGAGATTAGCCCCATGCTAGAGTGGAAGAGGTCCAGAGAGCTGAAACCACCTGTCCAGAGACACGGAGCTAGGTAATGGACTGCATACATAACCGTTCGTGTACTGAGGAGGGGGAGCATCATTCCTTACAGCTTTGGGAATGGATCCTGGTTTGGGTGAAGAAGAGGAGCTGCCCTTTGGGACCTCTGACTTTCAGTTTGAAAGCTGGGCTCCTTTAAGTCAGTTCCCGTAGCTTCTCCTCTAAATGAGGATGTGACAACAACCATCTGGTGTCTTACTATGAGTATCCCCATTTAGAGTACATCGGCTCAAACGGTACGGAAATCTCAATTCATGGCCACAAGGCCCCATAAGTCGGTTTCCTGTTGAAAGTGTCAAATTGGCACAAGGGCGATGCTTGGCTCAGATTTATTAGTTAGGATAAAAGAGCACCAAGAACAAGGGCAGGGGTCGGGGTGGGGTGGGGGAAACGGCTAATAAAAAGGAAAGAGAAAGCATGGCGTATCTGAAGAAGCACCTGAGCCTGAACAGGCACACACCTGTTGGTGTTGTAACCATCCCATTGACCAAGTACTGTGGATGGATCATTGGGATGACCTGAATTCCACCAGAAAGACCAATAAATCTAGAGAGTTCATCCGCACTCTCCCACCATCTCCATGTCGGCCACCATGCTTCAGCCCTTGAAAAAACTCCCTAAAAACGTAGCCCAAAAGAAGTATATAGACTCTGCTATGGCTTTTGCCACTGACCACTTAAGAAGCACATACTATCTGAATGCGCCTCTCCCGTTAAAGACCTCCTCTTCAGCCGGAGCAGGGATTTCTCTGTGTGCAGATAGCCATTAAAATGACGTAGGCGCGAAAGATGAGCTCCATCCCAGTGATGTCTGAAAAGAACAAGAGACCTTGGGCACATGGTCTTATTTTCCTTCCCGAAACAACCCTGGCTCTGCTTCTCCTGGCTCTGCTTCTCCTGGCTCCCGCTGGGCTGTGCTTCCCTCTGGAAACGGAAGACTGAAATGCAAGGCAAGCAACTCCCCACCGGAAAGGTTTTCCAAAGGGAGCATATCCCATTTTGCAGGATTACTCAATCGTTCCTCCTGTTTCTTTGGAGGGAGTATTTGCTGCTCAAAGCCATTACCAATTTGAAAATTACAAATACACATAGGTAGATAGATTTAAAGTAGGATAGAAAAATGTTGAAATACAATCAGCCAAATACTTCGTAAAAGACATGTGCTATTTCCTAATAATCCATGTGCTTCTTTATAGCACATAGAATAAAAATCTCTAGGACAGGTCTAATAACCTCCATGATGTCAAAATAGTGAAGGATGTCAAGTGTATTTTGAGCAATCAGCTGAGTAAATGCAATAAGAAAGTGTCAGTGATAAAGCCATAGTTACAGTTAATCCTGTGATGGTCTTTTACTCACATTCAGATTACAAGGATATGTTCTATTTGCATTAGAGGTTAGTGAGAATAAAGATGTGATTTAAAACATGTTTTTTTTTACATACAAGTTCACAGATCCCTAAATTCTATCCATGGATATCAAGGGTCCTTAAACCCTAAGTTAGGAGCCCTTGCTGTTTTATATCAGCAATGGCTCTTTGTTCAACTCGACTCAAAGAGTTCCTAGAAACCCTTCCATATAGCCAGAAATCTCATTTGTACAATTTACTAGGAGGCAGACTTCACAGAACAACAACAACAATGAAATCCACTGCCACAGAGTCAATTCTGACTCATATCGACCCCCCTGTAGGGCAAGGCAGAGTTGCCCCTGTGGGTTTCCAAGACTATAACTCTTTATGGGAATAAAATACCTTGTGTTTTTTTTCCATGCAACAGATGGTGATTTTGGACCGCTGACCTTGTGGTTCATAGTCCAACAGGCAACCACTACACCAGTGGGACTTCCAGACATCACACAAAATAAGTAGGAAGTTTTTCAAAGCCCCGAGTACTTGACAAATAGCCAAAAGGTTGGTTGGCGTGAACCTATTCAGTGACACCGTGGAAGAAAGGTCTACCTCCGAAAGGTCAAGATCTTGAGAATCCTGTGGAACAGTTCTACTCTATGTAAATGGCATCACCAGGAATCAGAACCAACTCGACTCAATGGCCAAGAACCACAGCCTCGAAGGGCGCCCAAGCTAAGGTCTGCAGCAACAGTGTCACTTGGCATCGGGAGACACTATCGAGAATTGTAAGTGCTGGCAATGGTAGATGAAGCTGAAAGCTGGTTATGGGAACTCCCTAGAAGGGAGTGCATTTGCTCTGGATGCCACTGCATAGCAGACCCCCAAATAAAGATGCCATGTCCCTGTCTCAGTTCTTCCTGGGGATCCCCACGGATTGTGGTTTCCAACTAGCTCCAGGAATGCTCAAATTGGAGGTCCCAATGGCCACGGCTCATCCCATCACCCCACTGCCCACCTTCCCCAGAGAAAATCCTGTTGTATTTCTTTCTCCGGGTCACCATCCAGAACAACAAAATCCCAGAATCAACTAAGCATTTGCATCAGTCCAACAAAGACTCGCTAAAAACACCCGAGTAAAAGAGAAGCCTTCAGTGTCTGTTCCAGCAGCGAGCAAGTATTCACTTATTCACAAACATTTGTCCAAGTGCGTTCCACGTTATTTGTCTAACTCAGTCCTCACAACTGTCACGTGACATAGTTGCTGTGAGCTCCATTTTCCAGATGAAGAAATGTAGAGTCCAGAGCTTACCTAATGCACTGAAACACACTTGTCAGCTGCCACAGTGAAGGCAGCCGACGCCATTCTATCCCATTCCCCTCCTCCACTACAGTTTATCCCCAGCCCTCCTGAGCGTTCTACAAAAGAATCCCAAGAGGAGGCTTTCTACTGCTGTCAAGAGTTACCATCACGGAAACCCGAGGGACCGGTCTACTCAGACCCATATGGTCACTATGCATCAGAGTGGCCTCGATGGCAGTGAGTGGGGAAAAAAATCCCAGAATAATCTCAGCAGGTAGCCATGGTCTCCAAATTCATTGCCATGCACCCAAAGTAGGCGGCTTTCTTCATGTTTCAGGAAAGGCTCAACTGGCTTCTGGGAGCAATTTGCATCAGGCTTACTAACCAGTCTAGAGTCTGTCATCGGACTAGCAGGGACCTAGCCCTCAAGATGATTTCTTTTGTGACTATGATATAAAGTGAGGGGGAAATACCAGAATATGAAGCATTAAGTTCATTACAAATACAAAAATTCCCAATAAATGGACATGTTGACAGGGGTGAATGAAAATAATGAGAAGTTAAAAAGAGAGAGAGTGAGAGAACGAGAAGTTAGAATGGTGTGGCCTCTTAGTTACTATTCAAAATGCTATAATGAGCACTTTGGCTTATTTTTTGCTTTGCTCATCAGAAGATATGTTTTGAATGTGCCCGTGCCTGTTTTAAAGAAATGTGGCTGTAATAAGGAATGATGAAAATGTTTCTGAGAAAGAGAGGAAGTGGGTTCTGGGACCTTAGGGTGACGACTAAGGATAGGGGACATCGGAGAGGAGATATTACGAATCAAATGAGCAAGCATAAGGGGCCGAGCCCCATAAAACAAGCCCAAGAGGGAGTGTGGTTAGTTGCTGGTGAAATCCGTTTTCAAAGGAGCTCTTTCACAGGGTATCTCTTTTAAAACAAGGCTAATTAATACTCTGGGAGCCTCTTTAAATGGGCCACCCTGCTTGACCCTGCTGTAGGTGCTGGATGCTCCACATCCAGAGCTGAGGTCCTCTGGAAACACTGATTTCCAGTTTGGGACAGTCTGATTACTGGGCCAGCCACGATTCCCCTTAGAACTGCCCAAAGAAGCTCCTTCAAGGAATTGTGAGTTCACGTCCCTCCGATATGCTGCGTAACTCATGAGCATTCAGTCAAGGGAGCTCATCGGTGCCAATCAAAGTGAACAAACTCAAGGGCCTGAGTGCTCAACTGCTAGCAGTCTGCTTTGGCGCTTTGTGGAAGCCACCGTGGCCTGTTCCTTCACGTGCATCAACTGCTCCTTTGTGGGCTCCATCCACTTTTACACGGCCACCAGTTTTTGAATCATGGCATCAATTGATAAAGACAGCGTGTGGCCATGAGAGCAGATTTCAACATCCCTCATAGATGCAAGCAAGTAGGAACAAACGACATATTACATTGGGCAAATCTGCTACACAAGACCTCTTCAGCGTGTTCGAGAAGAAAGATGTTCCTTTAAGGACTCAGGTGTGCCTGACCCGAGCCATGGTATTTTCCATCACTCCATCTGCAAGCAAAAGCTGGACAAGAAGTGAGGAAAAACCACAGAAGAACTGATGCACTTGAGTTACGGTGTTGGCAAAGGAGAGCTGGAACACAGCGCACTGCTGGGAGAACAAACAAATCTGTCCTAGAGAAGTACAGCCAGACTGCTCCTTCGAGGCTAGGGCGATGAGACGTCATCTCACTTACTTTGGATGGGTTATCAGGAGGGACCGGTCCCTGGCAAAGGTCATCAGGCTTGGTAAAGCCGAGGGGCAGCAAAACAAGAGGAAGATCCTCGGAAAGGTGGGCTCACGTGATGGCTACAACAAGGGGCTCCCGCATCACCACTGTGAGGACCCGACCAGGTTTTGTCCTGTTGTGCATGAAGTCGCTATGTGCCGGAGTTGGCTCAAAGGCACCCCACAACCACAGTAAAGGTCATTTGGTTCCAGAGGTCACGGCCGTGAAAACCCCACGGAGCACTTCTACTGTGCACACGCGGTGTTGCCATGAGTTAGAGTCTATACACAACCAACAACAACAAAGGTGCCTCAACTAAGTAGCCAAGGCCTTCAACATCCCTTAGGAACGTCATGTAAAGGGTCCTGCTGACCGGTGGCCCATGGGAATATCCTTTGCGGAGTCATCCTTAGGAGGGGATAGCCTACCTCAATTGCAGAGTTGAAGCTAAACCTGCTGATTTAAACACATAACTGGTTTCCACCAGGTCATCAGAGACATAGAAAAGGAAGGTTGGACCGGGCCTTGGAGATGATTGGGTTTAAACCCATTTTTGTACAGAAAAGAAAGCCAAGGCCCAGCGAGATGGCGTAGGTTGCCCTAGATGACAGCTCTGCCAGGTTGCCTGACTTCTAGCCCCTAGTCTTGAGCTTGAAATTCCCCAGAGAAGATTCTCAAGGAAATATCTTTTTTTCCCCCCCTCTGAAGTCCAATTGAGTGTTTAGCAAATCACTCTGGGGGGAATCTATGGAAAGTTCTATTCCTGCAAACCCCACATGAATGCCAATTTGCTTGAAAATATGTCTCCTCCGAGCTCGAGGTTATGAGAGCCATTCTCATCCCTGTGAGCTTCCGGCTCCCTTCACAGCTTACTCGTCTGCCCCTTTGAAGCCCCGTCCAGTTCCAGAAAGGTCGCAACCATCACCTATATTTAATAGGAAATATAAAATTGCCAGGTCCTTAGAATGTGGCACATTAAATTATTAATTAGGAAATCGGATAGGTTTACAAGTTCTATTACGAAAAATGGGTAAGAAACACACCAACAAAACAAACTACCTATCCCCTCCTCAGTTACGGAGGAGCGGACCTAAGAGAACCTGGCTAAGACGTGACGGACTTCCTGCTCCTGTCTTGGGATGATGGCTCGCCCGGGTTTCAGCAGCCCCTGCTGCAAGCCACCGAGTTTCACTCCGGTTAGCCGGTCACAGCCAGGGTTCGACTGCGGGGCTGGGAGCCCCGCCCACCCCAGAAAGGATTGTCTCGCGGACCAGAGAGCCAGCTGACACTAGAGAAATGAGCTGAAAGGGCAGCAAAATCATGTGGCCGAAAATCAGGTTCGGACTTTGATGTGGACTTCAGGATGCCTCTGTCTGGAAAAAGGAGGAAAAGAAACCTGCGTGCACCTCTATGTCTGTGCGTGACGCTGTGACACCAAGCAGGTTCCCATAGCTGAGCTTTCAGGAAAGCACAATTAGCGCATGAACGCAGTCCGGTGCTAAAAGACCCTCACTTAGGAGTGAGGAATGACTACAGAAAGTTCATTTTGAAGGCCTAGAAATGAACTTCGGCCCAAAGCACCCACATTCTGACCTGATACGAGTTCCTTCCCGTTTCCAACTGGCTACTTGAATGCATACGAATAGATATTTTAGCCTCTACAATTCCATGTTGTCTCGGCCCCTGGAGGAATCCAAAGAGAGATTGGCTGAGGGAATCTGGGTAAAGTTGGTAAACTAATGGGAACACAGAAGGATTCCTATCAACATGGACTCCTGAATGCTAACATGGGGTTTTCCAAAAGTCCTGAGAGACTTAAAGCATTTCCATTTCTGGGGTTCAGAATACATTTTAAAACTAAAATATATCAAAAGTGGGATTCTTAAAAAATTAGCAAATGGAAATTTTTTACCAAAAAAAATTTTTTTAATTCAAAAATTTGAATTTTTTCAAATTCACTATGAAATAAAATTGAATTTGACTCCTTTTGTAAATACGAGGACTGGATCAAATACATTGCACAACCTATAACTTATAACCACCCTTAAAAGAGCCAAGTAATGTTGCCATTTTGAACAGAAACACAAGAGAATTTATAGTGCAGCTGTTCCCTCAGGGCTGCTTCACAAAAAATAGTGCCCCTACAAAATATTTTGGAAACATTGAGAAAGATCTCCATTATGTTTATTATTTTCAAATTGATTATAGACTTCTGAATGGTCCTTATTTCATCATTTTAAAAATCTATCCCGTCAGCCGTTAGTGATGGTGGTATGGAAACAAAATAGTCCAGGTTATAAGAACGTGGGATTGATGAGCCCTCTTTCAGTCGCACAATTCTAGATCTCAACACAAGGACAAGTTGAGCTTCGATCAACTCTGAGCAACGTTATTAAAGCCATTCTTAAAAGTCTCCGAAGAGTCCTTTCGAAAAGCATCTCTTATCTATCCATGAAGTTATTAACTAAGTCTTCATCATGGCTGTTGGCGACTAACTCTGCCTTTCACCTCGGTGTACTTATCACATGGCCCCTCGTGACCGCCAGCTTTCCCTGCACCTGTTGAAAGACTATCTGAGCACTGCTTCTCACCTCCATGCCTCCAAAGCCGGTTGCTGAACTAGATCGTCCATCAGAGCCTCTGTGAATCCAAACACTGAAGCCAGTGCAGATAACCAGCCAACGTATCTATGCTCCTAAACCCACAGCCTTCCACCTCGTCTTGAAAAGACTCGTGGCCCCTTAATACTGGGTGTGTGCTGAGTCTTTGCTAAGATGGTTGTTGAAAAGGTCACTTTCCCACCACCGTGCCTTTTTTACCAACAAGATCACCTCCACACTGTTCTCAATTTTACCCACACTGGGTGTCCAGACCAAATTAAAGCTGCCCGGTCGTAGAAGGCATTGGGTGCAGCTGAGTCATGTCTGTCTGTCCGGCCACAGTATCCCATTATGGAACAAACAAAAGATTAGTCCGTCCCCTTGTGATATGGCGAAGCCCTTTGCCAAATTGGATTTCTTTTCTCAGCAGTGTCGCCAATACACCTGCCTGCCTCAGCTGCCTGATCACTTTCCCCAAGACCTGCACACACGTCTGCCATTGTCCAGCCATTTGTCAACAGCGAAGCACGCTGAAGCTGAACTTGCCTTTCCCTACAACTTGCGGGTCAGAAAAATTACCCGCAGCAGACAGCTCTACAAAGTGTGACCATGTGCTATGAAGCCAAGAGGGATTTGGCCAACCCGCTCCTCGCTGAGCTTTAGTAGCATCACCTTTTTCTATCTACCTGTTTGTCTCGGAAGAATTCAACCCCGGGAAACGTCTGTGCCACCCAGCTAGAGGGAACGCTGGGGCCTTTTAAGTCCACAGTCACTGGAAGCTCCCACTTGATGTAGGCGATTCACAGGTAACACCCAAAATAGCCTAGGTTTCCTCAAGGGGAAAAAAGAGAGAGAGAAGAGAGAGAGATAGAAAAAAAAACCTCTAAGAACCAGTGAGGTAACTTCAGGTAAGGCGAGCTTCACTTCCTGCCCTAGCAGACTCCAGCTGCCACCGGGAGGCTTTTATTTTCAGCCGTCTGATTCAAGGCAGGCTTCTCTTCCCACTCAGGTGTCTTAATTCACGACTCAAAAGAAGGTTTAAAAATGAGAACTTACCTCATTTACCTAAAGATTCTGGGTGGGAAATCCAATAGCTGAGGCTAATGGAAGAGAGGCAGCAGGCAGTAAGCACACCAGCTCCTGAGGATATGGGGAACCACGGGTGTTAACACGTCTGAGCCCTCACCAGAGTGAAGATAAATGCATATGACAATAATTTTAAATCATTTTGTAGGATGTTAAGCAATAAGCCACCAACCGGGAATTCCCTAAGTCACTTCCCCCTTCTCTGATTGGCTGCAGGGCCCTTTAAAAAAATAAAATAAAGGACTGCGAGCATTGGCTCATTTGCATTTGGCCAACTCACACGTTAGTGTTCAAACAAAACAGGTCTAACCAGGTTCTACCTGTCTGGAGAACAGAGACAACCTGTTAATGGATGAGGAATTGATTTGGTGGTGACTGTTCATTTCAACCAGGAGCCCTGGTGCTGCCGTGGTGAAGCACTTGGCTGCTCATTGGCAAGGTCAGCAGTTTGAACCCACCTGGGGCTCCGAGGGAGAAAGCACGGGCAGCCTGCTTCCATAACAATGGACAGCCTCGGAAACCCGCTGGGACAGTTCGACTCTGTCCAGTAGAGTCGCCAGGAATTGATGGCAATGGGTTTGGCTTTCATTCAGTTTAGAGGCTATTTCAGGTAAAAAGTACCGTGTACCCCACCGCGAAAAAAGAAACACAAAACCCACCAGGGAAGAAGGAGGCAGAAGCCGAGTGAGCAGGAGGAGATGATGCTGCGGGAGAAGGAGCACCCTGGTGAACAGCTGTATGAGTTACTCCTTGTCCTTAGTCCCCTCTGGCTTGCCCTCGAGCGTTGCCTGCGGGAGAATCACCTGGCAGTGTGGGTGTCAGAGCCTGTGGGGGCTCCTGGCAAGATAGGCTAGGTCACAGGTTCTCTCTCAGGGCACATGACTACCTCTTTGACATGGACCCTGGGCTATGTGAGAGGATTTTGAAAAGTCAGTCTCCCCCTGTTATCCTGGAGAGCCCTGGGAGGACTCTTGAAAAGGAGGACGGTGAGTAGAAGGGCCCCCTATGAACTGTTTGAGTCTAATAGTCAATGCTCAACAATGCAAGGGCTGATAACCCAGGTTCTTTATATACTTTATACTTACATGATTTTTTTTTATTGTTTATCGACATTCCTTAGATTAGAGGAACTAAAGAGGAAAACACTGGGACTCTAAAATAAAACAACATGTTTGGGGGAAACTAATGAAGGCCTGGGAAGGATCTATGGATTTCAAATGCCCATGCAATTGCCAAGCCCCTGGGCCAAGGGCATACAGGGACCCATCTATGTCTGCTTCACTGGTCCCAAATCCACCTCCACCCAAACAGGTGAGTGACCACTGTGGGTAAGGAAAAATAAGTTCCCTAACCATTAACTGGCTCTCTCTGGTCTTCCTGAACATGGGTCTGGCATGAGTTAACCAAGCCAATTTCTTTCATGTGCCAGCCCTGATCTCTGTGGGAGAAGAAAAAGAAACTGAGGTTTGGCCAAAAAGACAAAGGTTCTGTGATCAAATCCAGTGGGTCCCCAGTTCAGAAGTCTGAGTATGGGCAAACACTGACCGTGAATAGAATGGACGGTCAATGGCTGCTGGCTAAGGTGGAATCGTCAGTGAGAGGCACAATCAATCTTTCTGGTTTGCTTCTGCTTTGTTGGAGATTCCCCGCCCCCCCCCCTTTAGGTTATACAATGGAAACAAGCGGGGTGAGGGGGCGGTTGGGGTCAGGGCCTAGAGGCTTGGTGGGAGAGCAGGGGGAGATAGGGTCATCTTGGACCCGTAACAAGGTACTTACTTTTTGAAGGTTTGGGAAGTGTGCTGCAGAGCGAGGCTAAAAAGGTCCTCTACTTCCCCATTGTTTGGTGCTGCTAAGCGTGTTTCTGACTCAGAGGCCCATGTGACAGGGCAGGACTGCCCCTCAGGGTTTTCTGGGCCGGACTCTTCCCATGCAGTCACTGCCTGCCTTTCATTTAGCAGCTGAGCTCCCAGCCTTTGGGTCACCAGGGCGCTACCTTCCAGGCTTCCAAAAGCCTTCTCGCCATTCCTTTAGGGTTCTACCTAGTGTCTTTCCCAGGGGCCCTGTTAAAACGCAAATCTCTCCCTTTGGGCTGATAAAACCAGTTACTGTCATTATTGCCCATTATCACATTAGCCTCAATTACTTTATCAGCGCCTGATCTGAAAGCAGGGCCCTAAGGGAACAAGGGACTGGCCTGGCAAACTTTTGCTTAGGAGATGAATCAGAAAATACCTTAGATAGGTTTCCTCCTCCCAAAGAGTAGGGATGAGGGAGTTGGGTGGGGGGTGGGGGGTGCTATACGTGCCAGTTGTACTCCAGGGAAGTAAAGGTGCTCATCTTGATCATTTTGTCCCAGATCACCCTGCAACAGCATAGGGCGGGTAGGGGTGGGGCGGGGTGGGGAATGGGGGCTGTGGCTCAGGAGGTGGTGGCCGGCAAATGCAATGTGACTTGCAGGCCTAGTCTCAAATCCACTGATCCACTGTCATCAAGCCAATCCTGATTTGTCGCAACCCCAGAGGACACAGTAGAACTATTCTACAGGTTTCCAAGGTTGTAAAAATGTTCATAAATAAAATGAAACCCACCCGCTGACTTTTCACTTAGCCGTCAAGCACTAAACCCACTGTGCTTGATCGCTCTGGTCACCTTTAATTAGGTTGTGTTACTGTGGGGTTGGTAGGTGCTGTCGAGCCAGTCCGACTCATAGGACAAAACAAGCTGGGCACCATTCTCACTCTCTATGCCAAGCTTAGGCCTACTGCTGCAGCCATACGCCAATCCACCTTGTTGAGAGTCCTCCTCTTTTCCACTGATTCTTTACTTTACCAAGATGGTGGTCTTCTTCTGAGAATGGTCCCTCCTGATAACATGCCCAACATGTGTAAAACAGTCTCCCCATCCTGGCTCCCAAAGAGCAGTATGACTGTACCGCTCTCAAGAGAGATTTGTTTGTCTTCTGGCCAATATTCAATACTTAACATCATCACTTTAAAATATTCATTATTCTTCGGTCTTCTTCATTCATTGTCCAGCTTCTGTATGCATAGGAGGCGATGGAAAATACCATGACTTAGGTCAGACTCACCTCAGCCTTCTAAGTGAAATCTTTGCTTTTTGTAACTTTATTTTAAACTGAGCTTTTGCAGCAGATTTGCCCAGTGCAATAACTACTCCCAAGGGGTGGGGTTTTTGAATCTAAGTAAGATCAAATCCTTGAAAACTTCAACCCCCACCCTTTATCATGATATCGATTATTGGTCCAGGTGTGTTTTCTTTAGATTGAGATGTAATGAAGGTTGTAGTCTTTGATCCTCATCAGTAAGTGTTTCAGTCCTCTTGCCTTTCAGCAAGCAAGATTGTATCATCTCTATATGGCAGGTTGTTACTAAGTCCTCCTCCCATCCTGATGCCACATTCTCCTTCTACTTCTCCAGCTTCTCTCTCTCTCTCTCTCTCTCTCTCTCTCTCTCTCTCTCTCTCTCTGTAGCATATAGGTTGAATAGGTAGGATGAAAGAATATAGACTCTAACACACACCTTTCCTGATTTTCAGTCAAGACGTATTCCCTTGTTCTATGTGAATACCTGCTGCTTGGTCTGTGTACATGAGCACAAAGGAAAGTTTTGGAATCCCCATTCTTCACAAGGTTAGCCATAATTCGTTCTGACCCACACAAAGTCAATAGAACACAGAAAAGCATCTATCTAATTTGTTCTTGACATCAGCGATGATAAAAATTGTTCCATGTTCTCTTCCAAATCCAGCTTGAATTTCTGGAAATCCCCTATTAATATATTTTTGTAACTATTTTTTAATCATCTTCAGTAAAAGTTTACTTGCATGTGATATCAGTGATATTGGTTGATAATCTCCTAATTCTGTTAGACCACCTCTCTTTGGAATGGGCGAATATAAAGGCTCTCTTCCAGTCCACTGTCTTCTAAATGTCTGGGCAGAGATGAGTGATTGGCTCTGGCATTGCATCCATTGGTGGAAACATCTCATCTGATCTTCCCTCGATCCCTAGAATCTTGTTTTGTACCCTGGCCTTTAGTGCAGCTTGGGCTTCTTCCTTCAGTATCATCAGTTCTTGATCATACTGCTACCTCCTGAAATGGATGAATGGGAACCAATTTGTTATGGTACCATAACCCTGTGTATCCGGCATCATTCAGTACTTTGCCCGAGTCGAGTCGTTGATGTTCTTAGGTCCAGTCAGTTCCAGCTCACAGAGACACTATCTGCAACAGCACGAGGCACTACTCAGTCCTGCTCTGTCCTCACAGCTGTCGTTGTAAGCGATCCCATTATTGCAGCCACGGTGTCATTCCATCCCACCCAGGGTCTCCTTTTTGTTGTTGTTGCTAACTTTCTACTTTACCAATTGTCCTTTTGCAGGGACCAATCTCTCTGGATAATAGGTTCCAAGTATGCGATAACAAAGTCTCATCGTCCTCACTTGTAAGGAACATTCTGACAGTACTTCTTTCCACACAGAATTATTTGTTCTTCTGGCAGTCCATGGTACTGTCCATGCTTTCATTCAAAGGCATCGATTCTTCTTCAGTCTGCCTTCTACATTTTGCCCATAGATCTTTAATTTTGCAACTTGAGTCTTGAATTTTTTTCTTCAGTTCTTTCAGCTCATCTACAAGTTCAAGTTGAAGCTGAAGAAAATGAAAACGGGTCTATGAAAGCCGAAGCACGTCCTTGGGTATGTTGTCGTCAGGTGCCCTCGAGTTGACTCCAACCCATAGCAACCTCACGTACAACAGGTGGAAACACTGCAGTCCTGTGCCTTCCTTGTCATCATTCCGGTGCTTGCACCCCTGGTTGCAGCCACCGTGTCATTCCATCTCACTGACGGCCTTCCTCCCTTTGGCTCTCCTTCCATTTTTCCATGCATGATGTCCTTCTCCAGGGATTGGTCTCTCCTGACAACATGTCCAAAGTATGTCAGATGAAGTCTTGCCATCCTTGCCTCTCAGAAGCACTCTGGTCTTATTTCTCCCACCACAGATCAGTTTGTGAGTTGATGTTGGTTCATAGTGTCTTTCTAGGACAGGATAGAACTGTCCCCTGGAGTTTCCAAGACTATCACTGTAGACAGGGGTAGAGAGCCCTGTCTTTCTCCCTTAGAGTAGCTGGTGGTTTCAAACTGCTGACCTGCAGTTAGGGGCCCAATGCATAACCACTCCACTGCGAGGGCTTCTGACCTGGAGTATGCCCACTGAAGTTAAAGACCACCTCAAGATTAGATTAGACACAATGGACACTAATGTAAAGAACAAACTAATTGTGGGATATTGAGGACATTGTACATGGAGAAGCTAAAAGGTCACTTTGAGATTTAGGAAAGAAAGGAAAGATCAATCTGGAGATCAAGAACGACTCGGAAACTTGCCCTTGAAGGTAGCATAGCTACAGCAACCAGGACCAAAGAGGAAGCAAAAATGTTGAACAGAAAAAACTCAACGGGTGTCTTGAGAATGGTGCACAATAAATTGTGCAAAGACCCGGAGTTCTACAACAAAAAGGGAAGACAAACATGCTTAATGTTTCTCAAACTGAAAGAACTGAAGAAAAAAACTCAAGCCCTGAGATGTGATATTGAAGGAATCTATGGGCAAAACCATTTATGGTTGACCCTCTCATTTCTAGCTGCAGGGTCCTGGCTATATCTCCATTCTGTTATCTACTTACTAACCCATGTTAGATCAGAGGATTTTGCTCCATCCAGGCCCCCTGAAACAAATCACTTGGGAGTCCTGGTAATGGAAAGAGGTGGGAAAGATCGGATCATCTATCACAAACTACCTGTTTGTTGAGGTTTTTAGGTATATGAAGTACCTCAGCGCCCTGGTGGTGTAGCAATTATGTGTTGGGCTGAGATCCACGTGGTCAAAACCACCAGCAGCTTCTGAGGAGAGAGACGGGGCTTTCTACTCCTGTAAACAATTACAGTCTCAGAAACCCACAAAGGGTCACTGGCCCCACAAAAAAAACAACTAGATTTTTTTGAGGTGCATTACATATACAGGAAAACGTCCTGCCTTGTCATGTTTGGCCAACTCCAACAAGACAGTGCATGCATCACATTTCACTTGATGGATAGATGGAGGGGGAGATGATAAATGGATGGATGATGGATGGATGTTCTGGGTTTTCATTGAGAATGCTGAAAGATGGAGTTGGTGCTAAGGTCCTTAAAATAACTGAAAGAGTTTCAAATATATTAAGCAGGTCCCTCGTGTATTTTCGTTGCTGTTGTTGTTAGTAACCACAGAGTCAGCGCTGACTCACGAAGACTTCATGTGCAGTAGAACAAAATGGTCCCGTGCTTGGTCCTGTGCCATCTTCGTGCTGGTTGGCATGCCCTCGTCTATCACTTTAGCCACGGTGTGCATGGGGTGCCTTTCGGCCTGGGAGACCCCTCTGCCAGGACGATCTCAGACAACAGTCTGTCGTCTTTCATGGGCTTTCACTGGCACGTTTCCCCTGGATTGCCAGGCCTTTCTTCCTGGTCTTAGTCTGAAAGCCCTACTGAAACTGGTCTACCATGCATGCCCAGGGTGGTACTTGAAATCTCAGTGCATGTGGTTGTTAGGTGCCAGCAAGTCAGCTCCGACCCATAATGACCCTGTGAACAACAGAACAAAACAGTGACCAGTCCTGTGCCATCTGTACAATTGTTCCTGGGCCTGAGCCCACCGAGGCAGGACATAGGATCCACTATCTCAGCGACATGCAAGCCCCCACCGTGCACCAAACTGACAGATGAGAGATAACCCCCCTGGATAAGGAGTTTAAATGTATAACCACAGAAGCTGAAAATACTGGAGCCTTTATAAGAAAACATTGTTCCCTAAAAGTCAGGTGGACTTTCTCAAAGAGAAAATCGGTAAGACTCCCATTACTAGCTCAGACTGCCAATACAAATATGAGACAGGACTTCAAAACATTCATAGAAAAATGAACTCAAAACATGATTCCATTTCTCCATGAATTTTTGAAGACCCCTTGTAGATTCAACTCGTCCTTTGCTTGCAGGATTGTCTGGGAGACTGATAAAGATGTAGGAAAAGTGATGAGACAAAGCCCTTTGCTCCTGTTTTATGGATGGAAAGTCTAAAAAGAGAGAAAGAAGACACCTTACCCTCAGATCAAGAACTGGTACCAACTCTAAAGGCCCAGTAACTCCACACAGAAATATTTCTGGTATTTCCCACAGTTCAAGACCCATCACTACCTCAGACCTGTACCTCATGTGGAACATGCATGTCTGCCAAGGCCTGGTGCTACTTCCACCCCCCACCCCCACCCCTGGAAGAAAAAGAGGGATGAAGCGACCAGACTAGTTAGAAGCCTGGAGACTCCAAGTTCAGTTGGATTGTCTGTTAGACATCCACATGGCAAAACTAAAAAAAAAAAAAAAAAAATTCAGGGACCTTCATGTCTAACTCAAAGCCAAAACAAAGAATCTCTTTAAGCCAAGTATCAAGCCCTAAGGGATCAGTGTTAACACCAACAGAGGCTGTGGTTACAAGGGTAATGGAGTCTTGTGCTCGATTAACAAGGAAGAGGATGCTCATTCACTTTACACAGCACCTTTTAATCAGAGGCCTGCTATTTATTTTTGAAAACAAATGTGTGTTTGCAAATGCTTCTGTGGATTATCCTAGCCTGATGACATGGCGTCACCTCCAGGACACAGTGTGATGGCCATTTAGTTGAGAGTCACACAAGAACATCTCCACAGACCTAATCCCCAGAGCCTCTAGTTCTGTAAACTTCACGGGGCGGGGGGGAGTGGGTAAGAAAGGAGGATTAAATAGTGAAGAGCTTTATCATTAATTACCTTTACTAGCATTAGATAAAAACCCGGGATTCAAATCCCATCTTACCTCGTATGCTAGTTATCTAGTCCTGTTATAACCTAAATACCACAAGTGGGTGGTTTCCACAAACAAAAATTGATTTTCTCACAGCCTAGGGGGCTAGAACGCCAAACAAACGCAGAAGCACGTCAGCGCTTACAGAAGGCGTTCTCTCTGTGTGGGCTCTGGAGGAGGGCCCTTGTCTCCTCTGCACTTCTTTCCCTGAACAGTCTTCATGTGGTGTGCCGTCCCTCTTCCCTCATCTCGACTTCCCAGCTTATGTTTAGTCCTGGTTAATCCCCTTTATATCTCAAAAGAGATTGACTGAAGATTCACACGACTCTAACCCCACCTTATTCACACAGCAAAGACAAGCCATTAATAATGGGGTTAGCATCACAAGCACAGAGTTTAAGATTTGCACCATATATTTTTTGGGGGTGGTGGTAGTTACATAATCTGTTGCCAATTTGAGACTTCAGAGAGAAGGGGTGGAGTTTAGCCCATCAATCAGGTCACAGCTTGATGACCTCATTTGAAGGCGATAAGAAGATAAATAGCTTGCTGGAGGCAGGACACACGCTTTACTCTCTGCGAGACATTCCTGTTGAGAAGACGCATGGAGCTACATAAGAACCCTGTAGAGGAAGAGCCACCCTTGCCCGCGCTGAGATGTGCCCACTGCCACTGGATCCACAAAAGTTTCCACCCACTGGCCTGTGATCTTTCTTCCTACATTCAGCATCATTGCATGTGCTGCCTGAGTTTGAAAAAGAATTTATAGACTGGTAACGGACATATGGACTACTATGGAACTTATGGACTTGCTCTGGACTGGGCTGGGATGTTTTCTTAATGCACAATTACTCTTTGGTATAAAGTTCTCTCTTACACCCATATGAGGGTCTATGAATTTATTTCTCTAGTCCACCCAGACTAACACAGGGGGAGACACATTTCAAAAATCTTTCATAGAGATTCAATTCCTGGGGCGTTTCCACCTGCTGGTGAGAAGTTCCATGGGCTGGGAAGGTGGGGTTTGAGTTCTGTTTGGGAGGTTGATGTTGACAGCCATCCTCACAGATCTGTGTGGAGTCTTCTGATCATTACTTCACATGTTGTGCCTACATGTTGAACAACCGTCTGCCAAAGGCACTGAACAACTGAGCTGCTTGTCAGTGAGGTGCTGGGTTGCACAGGTGGCTTAACAGGTCTGGGGAAAAAATAATAACTCACTGCCTAACACACACGTGTCCATGCATACAACTCAGGCATTTGAATGCCTGATGCACCAGTCTTATCTGTACACCGACAATGAATTTTCTGAACTCCTCCTTCACATGTATTTTTAATTATCCTCAGGACACCTCCCTTCTTATAACTTTCCTTGGCCCTGCCCTGTGTCTTCTGCCTTGCCTACACCTTATCACTCTGTTTCTCCCCTTATCTTTCTTTATAGCCAGAACAATGGATTCCAGTACATCCATTCATCATGAAGAAGATCCAGAAGCAGCAAGGTTTTCCTTCTATTAAGGAAGGTCCCTATGAGCTGTAACTAATTCAACAGCACCTACCAACATACAACCAGGTATCCACAATTAGACGAAGACCTTAATTGTCATTACCTCATTAAATCCTCCCAAAAGTCCATCAGAGGAAACTGAGCCTCCTCAGTCAGATATATAACTTGGCCAAATTCAAACAAAGGCTGAAGCGCAAGCCTTCGTCAGAGAAATGCCAGAGCGAGATCCCTTAGCCATGACTCTCTCCAGAAAAGAGAAACTCAGAAACATGTTGACATGTGGACGGTGGTATTTTACATAGATGTGGAAAACCAATCAATCCTAGAAGGTAAATTAAAATGTGAGTGTTTATTGCAAGACTAAGATTGAAAAATTTAAATGAAAAACAAAGTATGAAATAGCTGAACTCCAAGGATGGTTGGGGCTTATAGTCTTCATTTCAGTCTCTACCCTTTGATAAGAAATGCTTAAAAGGCTAAATGTTCAGAATAAAAATTAACAGGACAGAAAAATGGAATCATCCCGTGTGATCCAAAGGATGTAAACTAAACATTCAAGATCAGAGGAGGAAAATGTATTCCGCTTAAAAATGTACTGAGCACTCAGTTTACAGAAGACTATGGAAGACATGAAAACCCAGAACCCACTGAGAGACACCACAGGGAAAAAGCCTCCATTGAATTCCCTCAGACCACTGACAAGGGAGGTGAAAAGCCCGCCCCAGAAAGAGAACTTCAGAAAGTGAACTAATGAAGATCTAAAAATCAAGCCAAAGTCACTGCCATCGAGTCGATGCTGACTCATCATGATCCAATAGGACAGGGTAGAACTGCCCCCCCCCCCGGTGAATTTCCAAGACTGTAACTCTTTAGGGGAGTAGAAAGCTCCATCTTTCTCCCAAGCTCAACTGGGGGTTTTGAACTGCTGACCTTGTAGTTAGCAGCCCAACTTGTAACCACGATGCCCCAGAGCTCCCCAAGGCAGAGCAAGTTAGGTCAACATTTAACATGTTATCATTTCTTTCCCCTTTGAACCCATTCTTAATTTGTTCTATTTTTCATCATTATTTTCTGCTTTCTTTTGCATTGGGGGGAAAAATGGTGTGATCAATGTCATGAAGCAGGTTGTATAGAACTTGTTAAAGGAGAACCTCATTTGCTATGCAAACTTTCACCGAAAACACAATAAAATTTTATTTTAAAAATATTTGAGGGAAAACCCACTGGAAAAAGTTGTGACTTGGCACTGCCTGGGGAGTCATGAGACTCTTGACACAAAGGCCACTCCAGCACCAGGTTTGAGAGCAGCAAACCAGCCAAATACTGTTCTGTAGGCATCTGGATCCAGAACTGGTAGAGAGGAAACAAGAATGCGCTCGAGTGGTGATGAAGTCCCTAAACATGACTGTTGAGGACAGTGGTGTAGGTTAGGTACCTATCGGTATGGTCTCTATCGGTTTCCCTACCCCGTTCTGGGTAAGCAGTTGACATCATCTCAGTTCTGTAAAACTCTAACCAACTGGATTGCTGCCCCCAAATGCCTTTCAGATAGAAATTTAGAATTCTAAGCCAACCTAGGCCCTGGACATTTTTATAGAAACCTCCTTAAAGTGTTATCAGAAATAGACAAGCACATCCAATGGGACTATACAAAGCAAACAAACAAACAAATGTCTCATTTGCATAAATAAGCTTTCCATTCGGTCCATTTGAAACCTATGCCCCTGCACAGTGGTGAAATGTCAAGAAAGGCGCCCTCAGGATTATTCTTAGGGAAATCCAGATGCAATCTCCCCTATGTGTCATGGATGGCTCTGATCGAGCTCCCCTCTCTGCCCCCCACCCCCGTCCTTAGCAATGACATGAGAACTCGGGTTTTGAAATTAGTCAGTCTAGCTTCCAGAATGAAGGCAGTAAGCCATGCAGTCCTGTTTTGAAACCTAGCTTCTTTTGTGACAATACCCCCGAAAAGATTCATGAGAGTCCTGATAGAAGATTGGAGAGTAATCACTCTGAAACTCTGAGAACCAAATATATATATATATATATCGTAGGTGGGTGCACAGTAAAACTGAAAGGAGAACCCTTCTCCACACACTGTAGCAAATATGCCTAGTCAGTTCAGCTGAAAACGTCTCCGTGGAGGATAACCCTGATGCAAAAAGAACCAGCCACAGTCTGCCCACTTCCTCAGAGTGGAAAATGTGGACACCCTTCAGCTCTGTTATACTGGGAAGAACGAGCCAGGGAGGACACAGCATAGCAGGCACTCCTAACAGGGTAAAAATCAGGGGTATGCTTAGCTTACTATGAACTTTCTCCATCCTCATCAAAAAACAAAAACTTCAAAGTCTGCTCAAAGTTTATGGCTTTCAAATTTATCAGGCCAGGGTTTGCCAAAGCCACTGAGGCAGAAAACCTCAGGAAGTCCAACCTTAGCTCTCACGATTGTGTGTGATTGTTGTTGGGGAGGGGCGTCCTCAGCAAAGATTTGATTTTTTTTTTTTTGCTAATTCATTTTCTTTCTAACTTGGCAGGTCACCTTAACTTGGAAGCTGAGTGCTCTGATGGGGAAAAAAAAATATGCTTGCAAGGGGTTGGGCCAATGCTCTGTGAACTTGATACTTGGCTGGGGGTAACATGCTTTGACCAGCTAGGTAAGCTGAGCTTAGAGAGCCTTAGAGCCTTGCCAGTATGGACCCTGTCACCAGACCCCTCACAAGTCACCCAACCCACAGCCAATCACCAGTCCTTCTCTGTCCCTTAAAGCTAGTGACAGCAAGAACTTGGCAATGCAGCAGAGTTGCTAAGAAAGAGGCTAAAGGGAGATTTTAAAATGAAAATAGAAATAAAGAGATAGCAGCTCCCGCATATTTGACCCTGATGCCCACAGGGAGACTTTGAAATGCCCCCACAAAACTCACCATTTTAGTCATTTGTGCAAGATTTTCAGACACATACCCCCAATTCTGTACTTCCTCATCATTGCAGAACAGCCAGATGCGTCCCTTATTGAAATAATGTTTCTGTGTGCCCGTTCCCTGAAACCATGTGTCTGGGAGGAGCGTACACCTACACTGTTTGACACACAAGATGGTCGTACATAAAAAATAAGGATAATTCTTCCTTTGATAATTATGGTTACTGGTATGAACACACATTTAGTAAGTGAAAAAGAAAATGAATCCGTTTTTTAAAATCTCAATGAATAACCTAGGTGCTGCATGTTCTGAGAAGTGGAAGTTGCATCGCATCCCACTCATGGCACCCTGTGTCCAACAGAATGACGCATCACCCAGTCCTGGGCCTGCCTCACAATTGTTGCTGTGTTTCAGCCCCCTGTTGCAGCCACCAGGGCCATCCATCGCTTTGAAGGTCTTCCTCTTTTTTGCTGACCCTCTGCAGTACTGAGCATGATGTCCATTTCCAGGGAGCAGTCCCTCCTGATAACATGACCCCAGTCCTTGAGACAAAGCCTCTCTAGCCTCACATTGAAAGGGCGTCTGAATGATATGATGATACACATAGAAAACCCCAAGGATTTGACAAGAAAAGTGTTGGAAATAATCAAAAGCTTCAGCAACATGACAGGGTACAAGCTCAACGTACCAAAATCCATCGTATTCCTATATACGACAGGCAGAGAACACTGCAAAGGAAGTGAAGAAGCAATACCGTTGACACGATCCCCCTCCCCCAACAAGTAACTTAAGGAAACCACTGATCAGAGAAACAAAAGATGTGCCTAAAGAAAACTACAGAACATCACTGCATGAAACCAAAAAGGCCCACGTAATTGGAAGGATGTTCTAGACTCTTGGAAAGACTTGACTTGTGGAGATGTCAGTAAACCCCCAAGCACTCTGTCAAGATACTGCGATTCTGATCCCCATTCCACCACCAGTTTATTAACGAACTGGAAAACGTATCCCCCACTTTACATGGAAAAGTCCCAGCATAAGCAAACCATGACTTCAGAAGAACAAAACAGAAGGCTTTTCACTTCCCAGCCTCAAACCCTACTACACAGCCATCGTCCTGAAAGCATCCTGGGACTGAGAGAGGCGCGAACCAGTGGAACAGAATAGCAAACCTACCTGCGGATATAAACAGAAATAAATCTACCTGGGGTTTGTTTCTACAAAGAGACAAAATATACGAAATGACAAAAAGATCATCTCTCCAACAAACGGCACTGGCAAAATTGGATTTCCATTTGCAGAAGAATGAAACAAGACCCGTACCTCACTGCCTGCACGCAAAGGAACTAAAACTGGATCAAAGACTCAAATGTAAACCCCAAACCTTTAACCATCATCAGTAAAAAGAACGAGGGACAAACTTAAAGGCCCTACGATCTGCCATAACCACACAGTCAAATATCGTGAAAAATGTACACAGCAGAGGACAGAAGAGATGACTGGCCATGTACATGCAGCCAAAGACTTCTTCAAAAGAATAAAAGGTGAACCCATAGGCAGGGGCGGGGGGAGAATGGCAATGATATATCAGACAAAGGACTGATCTCTAAAATCTATAGCAAAATTCGACACCTCGACAAAAAAAGCGACGCATTATCCAGTTAAAAATGGGCAGAGGACATGAACAGACAGTTCACCAAAGAAGAAACCCAGGCAGCTAACAACTGTACAAAGACGTGCTTAAAATTGCTCACCATCTGAGAGACACACATCAAAAGAGTGATGAGATAGCATCTCACATCAGCATTGATAGCAAATATCAAAGTTCAGAAAATATAAAAAACTGGAGAGAGTGTGGAGAAATTGGAATCTTCAAAAAATGCTGGTGGAAATAGAACTACTATCCCAATAATCCCTCTATTCGGTATATACCCTAAAGAATTAAGGAACAACTCCTGACCAGATGTCTGCACATCTATATTCATCGCAATACTATTCACAATAGCAAGATGATGGAAATAAGCTAAATGCCTATTGGTGGACGAGTGGTTCCATAAACTATTCCATAATGGAATAGTACTCATCACTAAAAAGTAAAGATGAAACTGTGAAACACCTCATACTATGAACGCATTTGGAGGACGTTATGCTGAGTGAAGGAGCCCTGGTGGTGTAGTGGTTACGAATTAGGCTTTGATCCCCATGGATGGCGGTTCTATCCCAGAGACAGCTACAATCTCGGGAACCCACTGGAGGTTGCGATGAGTCTGCATAGACTCGATGGCCGTGAGTTTGGTTTAGGCTAAGTGATGTCAATCACAAAGGGACAAATATTGTCTGAGACCACAGATTTGGAAGAAACAAAATTGACACACAAGTTTCATACCAAAATAAACAGACTTTGATGGTTATCAGGGCTTGGAGGAAGAAGGGGAGAAGGGAAGCAACTGGCTGGCAGGTAGACAGGTGTTAACTTGGGTGAAAGGGTAGATAATATCAGACAAGAGAAAGAAGAACAGAGAAGGGGGGTGGACAAGGGAGGCTCCTTGGAGGTTTGCTATGTCAAATTGTTCAAAATGATGATGAAATATAAGCTCCTACCTAATTCACAATAAAGTATTTCAAATAAAAAATTAAGATGCATTGTATCACCAAAAATTGAACCTTTCTATTGGGAACAATTAATTCATTTGATTAAATTATCTAACTGTGCAAAAAAAAATAAGAACTAAAAATATAATGAGCGTCTGGCTGTACTTCTTCCAAAATGGACATGTTTGTTCATCTAGCAAGCTAATCTATGGGCAATGAGTTGATTGTGACTCAGTGTGACCCTGGGTAGGGGGTTCTATGGCTGTCTACCTTTGTGGGAGCTGATCGCCTCATCTTTCTCCCAAGAAGCAGCCGATAGGCTTGAACCACTGTTTCTGCAGTTAGTAGTCCAACACCTGCCCAAGAGAGCACCTCGGTCTTCTTGTTCTTCCACTGTCCGTATTCTTTGTCAACACCGTGATTCAAATGCATCGGTTCCCCTTCGGTCTTCCTCAGTCATTGCCCATATTTAACATGCCTTCGAAGCAACTGAAAACTCATTGTAAATGAGGGGGAGTGCAGACTGGGGACCCAAAGCCCATCTGTAGGTAATGGGACATCCCCTTACAGAAGGGTCATGGGGAGGACATGAGCCAGTCAGGGTGCAGTGTAGCAATGATGAAACATACAACTTTCATCTAGTTCCTATATGCTTCCTCCCCCTCACTATCATGATCTAAATTCTACCTTACTAATCTGTCTAGACCAGAGGATGTACACTGGTACAGACAGGAGCTGGAAACACAGGGAATCCAGGACAGATGGTTCCTTCAGGACCAGTGGTGAGAGTGGCGATACCAGAGGGTGGAGGGAAGGTGGGGCAGAAAGGGGGAACCGATTATAAGGATCTACATATAACCTCCTCCCTCGGGGGTGGACAACATTTCCTCTATTCTGTTCTCCCCAATATGCCTCCATAAAAATTTTAATCCCCAAGAACCTTTTGTCTAGACTTGGAACCATTCAATATTTGGCAATCAACAAATACCTACTGAGCATCTCTCATATGTAGGCACTGTGAAATAGGGATTCTGCTGTGGGGGAAGGGAAAGTGAGAGGCAGGGGAAAAAAATCCCTGCATCATGATACTTAGCTTCTAATAAAATGAGATGACAGTACATTTCATATTCTTCCATGCAGGGCCACTTTGGGTACCACTTCCTCAGTCATCCTGGTTAACCTGGGTTGAAAGGGTCTTATGCATCCTCATACCCCAAGAGAGCCAATCGCATAGTGTTCAAATTTGCTTGATTAATTGAATCAGATGGCATTTCTCACAGAGTCAAGGGCTCAAAGTTGGAGCCCTAGTATCCAGGAATGGTACCATAGACAGCAACACTCTGTGTATTGATGGGACTTGAGAAACGTCTTTATCTCTCATTAGACCCTCATTAAACCCTCACAGCGTCCTTAGGACACGTGATGCAGAGAAGATGGTTGAAATCCAGACCCCATCAGACTTAGTAGCTTTGCCAATGTCATGCCGTGGGCACCTGGTAGACAGCGATCCCCCTCATGATCTGGATCATTCCCCCAATGACTGCTATCCTCTCATTTGTCCGCACACCTCAAGGGAAGTACTTTCAGACATAGGAGGCTCTAGTTTCTGTTGGGAATCAAATCCACAGTAGACCCCAGCTCTTGAGTGACGACTGGAAAGATGGGGACACTCAGAACAGGGCCAGCACCTGGAGAAACTTAGATGTGGTTCTAGAGAGAACATGCAGAGTTGCTTCTTTCTAGCCCCTTTCCAGAATGGCTGCCAACCGCAGCACGGAGAGGTCGTGTAGAATGTCCGACTTCCCCTGGTCTGCTTGCCCTTTCCCAGGTTTAGCCCTGAAGACCCCTCGTCCAGGGAAGCCTCTCCGTTCCCAGCAAGTCAGAACGGATGGTGCCTCTGGCTGCATGTCACGCTGACCGGTGCTCTCATTCAGCCCTCTCCAACAACTGGGTGTCCTTGAGCACTTACTTCGAAGTCTCCAAGCCACACAACCCCCTCCGCCCCCGCCCCCACCCCAGCCACGACTGCTGTGAGCATGAAAGAGAGAATGAGCTGCTTGTTTAGAGAGATAACAAGTCCACCACAAGTGGCTCTGTTATTAACGTCTTCGGAGGCTGTGTTGAGAGCAGTGTACAGAGAGCAGTGCTGCCGTTCATCAATGAACCTATGAGTTGGATAAATGCAGCTCAGCATCTAGCTCTGTTTGGAAAGACAACTTGCCAAAGCTCGTGTGGCCACAGCAGGCCCCTCAGGATGGCCTTGCTCAGCGCACTCTGTGAGCCAAAGCCCAAGCCGACTCGGTGCAGCCTGGGTGTGTTTCTGAAGCATGTGCAATGTGCCAGATGCCGGGCTGATTTTTTTACATGCCATTTCCTATTTTGTCCTCACACAGCCGCCCTGAGGTACCATTATTACCACCCCACCCCCATTTCAGGGTGAGGAAACTGAGGTTGAGTAGCTTGTCATCTACGAGGACAGATGCAAACCAGGTCTCCCCGAATGCAGAGCCTCTCTATCCTTAACCACCATCTAAAGCAAGCTCAGGAAACGTTCTTCCTGTGCCCAAGCTGAAGCTGACAGCTTCTCTCCCTGCAAATAGAAAGAGAGCGGCACGGGGCAATCTGATAAGTCCTGGAGAAAAGGGGAATTAGAAGGCGAGCCCTTGCTTGCCCTAAAACCCTGCTAGGTTTGCCAGCACCCTGACTAAATAGTTACACAATCTAATCACACTGCATGCCTGCTTCAGAGTGAGGAGAAAACAACGAAGTAATGCAAGCCAATGAACCATTGTGGTTTGGACAGATTTTTTTTTCAGCATCCCCAGTCTAGTATTCCTAATGAATTCCGGTAGACCACCCATCATAGAGGAAGGAGGATCTGACTTGGAAACAGATTGGGGGTTTCATCCCAACATTACCACTCCTTAAGTAGGGTACCTTGGAAAACTGGGGGTTCAGTTCTCCTCTCGGTCAAATAGGTATACAGTGTGTGTTCCTGTGCCACTGGTCTTCTCCACCACTACCACCATCATCATCGCCACTTGTCCAGTGTGTAAAGTCTCCTAAGCATTGTACGTCTTCGCATCAAATCCCCTCACAAGGTCTTGGAGGTAGGCACTATTTTCAGCTCCATTTTACAGATTACAAAATGGAGGCTTAGAGAAGTTATTTGGCCAAGGTCAGGGGATTTTAGGAAGAGACCCAGACAATCTTGCTCCACAACTGCCAGTGATCCTGTAGATGGTTTCGTGTCACCTCACCGATAGCACCCAACTAGGCACCACATGTGAATGTTCCAGGCTCCTCAGCCACCTTCTGGCAGCATCCTTTCTTCTACTACCTATGACTCTTTTCAGAGCCGGAAAGGAGGAGGGGGCTGGTGGTGGGAGCGTCCTCTCATGGGTGCACCTCCTTGTTCTCTAACTACACTGCCTTCCAAGTGATAGCTGGTGATTCACGAGGTCGGGATGGGAGCATGTGATCCCGCGGGTGACTCAGGAACACAGAGGAACCAAGGGAAGAGCGTCAAGTGCAACAAAGCCAGGAGCCACCTGTGGCAAAGGTAATTACAGACTGGAGAGACAACACGAAGGCCCAAGACTGCTTCATACAGATCGTCATACATCACAGCCTCAAAGACTTTGAGACCTAGAGACTCAACTAGACCACTGGGGACCCACCTAGAGTCAACCCAAGCAAGCAGACAAACAAACAAAAACGCACCCTCTCCGGTCTCGCTCTGCATCCTCCTCCTGCCTTTCCTCCCTCTATGAGTCCATGGCCCTGTCTCCCAACACTGTCCTTACTGGTCTACTCTTCTCAGTAAGGGTGGAAGGAGACTAAGGTTGGAAGGATGATAAACCCAAGCCAAGCTAACTGCCATCAAGTCTATGCTGACTTTTAGTGACTCTATAGGGCAGGGTAGAACTGCCTCCCGTGAGCCTCTGAGACTGACTCGTTACAGGAGTAGAAAGCCTCGTCTTTTTCCTGCTTAATTACATGCACCACCCAGGGACTATTAGATTTTTCTGATGCCCTGGTGTTTCAGATTTCAGAGGCTGTAAGAAACCTCCCCTTTCTGAGAGTACTCTCTCACCTGCAAGGAATACCACCAGGGGATTATGGGCTCTTTCTATGGAAATGCTATTTGGTTACTTAGTGCTTTGCATTTTCTAGCACCCAGGACCTGGCTGTGACCAGAACACAGTAACCAGCCACAGCTGGGCAACAACAAAACCAGGCCTTTTAAAAACAGAGCACCTCTCCCCACTTCCTACCAGCCCTCCAACACCACGAAGACGCCACATGTCGGGGTGTCCCCCAATAAGAAAAATAACAAAAGATATTGCTCTATTGCTTCTAGATGTGATGTTTAGAAATACAGATCCTCCATTTAGCCTTCATACGTAAGCCTTCCCAATACCCCATGGCTTGGTTCCTCCCACTTTACTGGGTAACCCTTTTTCAAGAGGCTCTCTGCCTACTGCTCTGAACCCGGCCCCTCAGCCAGCAGAGCCGTGAAGTAGATGTGAGGGTCAGGGCTGCATGACAAGGGGAAGGAAGAGCAAAGCTTCATCCTTGTAAAGCCCTAACAGAACTGGCAACACCCAGGATTGGCTTGGGCGTGGGAGGCAGGCATTCTGTAAGTAGGAATGTGTGTTTGTACAATCTTTATGGAGGGCAATCTGGTCGTATCGATCAAAATCTGAAATGTTCAGGTCCTTCAACTCAACAACTTCATTTCTGGTACCCCCGCAGACTTACATACAATAGATCACAAAAAATACGTGATTGCACATAAAACTAACGTCAGTGTGCATCACTAGGAGAGTGCTTCAGGCATGCTCTATAGAGACACCATAAAATAACAATAAAAGATCATGGGAAAGTGGATTATTGCACATGCAGTTAGGTTAAAATTTAACACCTTATCGTTTGATCTGCCTTTTGACCCATATTTAATTTGTTCCAGTTTTTTCATATTTTCTGCTTTCTTTCTGATGGAGCCTTTTCTGTTTTACTTTGTTATTAGGTTGTTGGATGTTTTGTTTTGTTTTCATGTGTCTTTCTGTATATGAAATATGTAGAGACAGTAACTGGATTAATGGTTTCTTAAGGGGATGGCAAGCAGCCCTGAAGACCTAGTGGTTACATGGTGCACTGGTAGCCACCAGGTCAGGGGTTTGAAACTACCAGGCAGTTCATGGGAGAAGATGGGTCTTTCTACTCTCAAAAGAGTTAGTCTTGGAAACCCACAGAGTCTGTTCTTTCCTGTCCCATGGGGCCTTTATCAGTCAGAACCGACTTGATGGCAGTGAGCTTGTTGTTGTTGTTGCTACTCTGTTTTAGAGGTGTGACACAGGAGGTTGGGGGAAATGGGTAGCGAATAACAGTGAGTACAAGAAAGGAGAAAATGTTCAAAAATTGATTGTGGTAATGATTGTACAACTCTTTTTTATAAAAAATCATTTTATTGGGGGCTCATACAGCTCTTATCACAATCCATACATTCATTGTGTCAAGCTCATTTGTACATTTGCTGCCATCATCATTTTCAAAACATTTTCTTTCTCTTTGAGCCCTCCTTGGTATTAGCTCCTCATTTCCCCTCCCTCTCCCACCCTTCACCCTCATGAACCCTTGATAATTTATAAATTATTATTTTTCCATGTCTTACATTGACCGATGTCTCCCTTCACCCACTTTTCTATTGTCTGTCCCCCTGGGAGGGGATTATAAGTAGATCATTGTGATCAGTTCCCCCTTTCTCCCCCACCTTCCCCTTCTCCTCCTGGTATCATTACTCTCATTATTGGTCCTGAGGGCTTTATCTGTCCTGAATTCCGTGGATTGTACAACTCTTAATATGGTTGAACTACTGAATTTGGATGATATGTGATATATGTGCCAATAAAACTGTTTTAAGAATTATAATAAAAGATGAAGTTAGAAGTAAAGATGTTCACATATTAAGTGAAAACGCAAACTAAAGAGCAGGGTATGAATATAAGTGTAATCATTTTTGTTCAAATAAGTGATTTATAATGTCTGAGAGGCTCTATAAGAAAAGATTAACAGCAGTTGCTGAAAGGAGGAGGGATGTTTACTTTCGTTTACTTTAGTTTTGTAGCACTCACGTATGTATCTGAATTTCTACAACAAAACCACCCCCATGTAAGACCTCTCCCTTACACGGAATGCTATCCCGTAATTGTGGCTAGTTGCCAAGGAGTGGATTTGGGCGTGTGATGACTCTATGTGATATGGTCTTTTTTATTTTAATAAATCATTTTATTGGGGACTCTTACAGCTCTCATAACAATCCATACACCCATTGTATCAAGCACATTTGTACATATGTTGCCATCATCCTTTTCAAAACATTTCTTTCTACTTCAACCTTTGGTATCAGCTCCTTAGTTTTTCCTCTCTCCCCCACCCTCCCACCCTCATGGACCCTTGATAAATTATAAACTGTTCTTATTTTCATATCCTACACCATCCACTGTCTCCCTTCCCCCTCATTTCTGTCAGTGGTGTTTTGTTTTTTTTTAAGTAGATTTAAGTTCTTTAGTAAATGAGTCATTTTGAAAAAGGACCTAAGAGGCTAAAATGCCAGGCGGCAAACGGACATAGCAAACACTGGATGACGTGTCCTATGACTCTGTTGCTGACGAATCAATTCCAGCCAATAAGGACCCTGGAAGACAAAGTGGAACTTCCCCACAAGGTTTCCAAGGCTGGAACCTTTGCGGAAGCAGGCTGCCTCCTCGTTCTCCCTTTGAGTAGCTGGGAGGTTTGAGTCAGCAGCCAAGTGCTTAACCACTGCAACACCAGGGCTTTCTTGATGGTTGGGAGACTGGATTAAGCACTGCCACGCTGAACTTGCCTTTGGAACGGCCAAGAGCACAGCTGCATCTAAATAACCCAGACACACTAAACACACCTCCCTCTAGGCAGTTTAAGGAGCTAAATCTGAATGGCCCATGGTTTACTGCTGACTGCTTTCTTCAACTCCACACTTGTCCACTTCCTCCTTCCACCCACCTCCAGCCACCACAGGACTCAAACCAGAGAGTTCTGAGGAAAGGCCACGGGAGCTAAGCCTACCGCCACACAGTAAACACCCTGCCAATGATTTATCACCCCTTATCTCCATCTCCACACTTTCACTGAGGGTAAAGTTCATCACAGGAAGCGCCTTCCAAGTGAACCACCCTTCATTCTCAGAAGCCAACATGCTCTGAGCAAGGATCACATCCAGCCCACTGGTCTTAATTTCTCCCTTGGTCAGCAGGTCCCCAACAGGCTTAGGAGCAGAGGCACCTGAGAAGTTTTACCAAAAGACTGCACCCATATCCCACCATAGACTTGAGGAAGACAGTCACTTACACACAACACACACACACACTCAAACTCACTGTCATGTAGTCCATTCTGACTCACAGTGAAACCACTGTGGAGTTTCAGCAGAGCTGATAGCTTCATCTCTCAAGAAATGTTGGTGGGTTTCCAACATCTGATCTTGCCATTAGCAGCCCAAGGCATGACCCACACCACCGCCAAGGGTCCTTTCCCTCAAACACAGCCCGGAGGAATGGTATTTTGCTCTCCTACGAGAGTGCTATCAGTCCCAACTCATGGTGACCACAGGACCTGATGGCACAGTAGGTTATTCATTGAGCAGCTAGCCATATGGTCCCCAGTTTGAAGGCACCAGTGGCTCCCTGGGAGGAAGCTGGGGTATTGTAACTGGGTAAAGAAGCACCCAGGGGCTCTTCTCCTCCGGCCTGAAGGGCCCCTGGGAGTTGGAATCAGCTCAACGGCAGTGAGTTTGAGCTGGAAGAGATGGATATGGAGTCAAATGTCCTTGGTTGGTAACATTTTCTTAAAAGTTGTTGCTAGCTGTCAATCCCAACTCACGGCAACCATGTGTACAACTGAACAAAATCAAAATGTGACCCAGTCCTGGGCTACCTTCCCCAGGGATGGTGTGGGTTCAAGGCCCTTGTGGTATCAACTGGGCATTTTCAGTACCTTTCGACCCTTGGGGCTGCTCTCCCCACAGTATGCTGCTCTCCCCACAGTATGCTGCTCTCCCCACAGTATGCTGCTCTCCCCACATCTGATATGATAGCTGAGTGGCGGCCTTCTCAGTAGTCTCCTTCAGCCAGCTAATAACCCATAATCAACCGACCAAGGCAATAGAATTGTAGTGGTTGAATAGAACTGGGCCCACCCCTAGGGGTTTTTTTTTAATAGCTTTATTAGGGCCTCATACAACTCTTATCACAATCCATACATACATCAATTGTGGAAAGCACATTTGTACATTCATTGCCCTCATCATTCTCAAAACATTTGCTCTCCACTTAAGCCTCTGACATCAGGTCCTCATTTTTCCCCCCTCCCCCCCACTTCCCCCTCTCTCATGAACCCTTGATAATTTATAAATTATTATTTTGACATATCTTGCCCTGTCCAACTTCTCCTTCACCCACTTTTATGTTGTCCTTCCCCCAGGGAGGAGGTCACATGTAGATCCTTGTAATCAGTTCCCTCTTTCCAACCCACCCTCCCTCTACCCTCCCAGTATCACCACTCACACCACTGGTCCTGAAGGGATCATCTGCCCTGTTTTCCCCGTGTTTCCAGTTCCTATCTGTACCAGTGTACATCATCTGGTCTAGCCAGACTTGCAAGGTAGAATTTGGATCATGATAGTGGCGGGAGGGGTGTGTGTGAGGAAGCATTTAGGAACTAGAGGAAAGTTGTATTTTCCATCATTGCTACATCGCACCCCGACTGGCTCTTCTCCTCCTCAACACCCCTCTGCAAGGGGATCTCCAGTGGCCTTCAAATGGGCTTTGGGTTTCCACTCCGCACTCCCCACCTCAATCACTATGGTAAGATTTTTTGTTCTTATGATGCCTGATACCTGATCCCTTCAACACCTTGTGGTCGCACAGGCTAGTGTGCTTTTTCCATGTGGTCTTTGTTGCTTCTGAGCTAGATGGCCGCTTGTTTACCCTCAAGCCTTTAAGACCCCAGATGCTATATCTTTTGATAGCCGGGCACCATCAGCTTTCTTCACCACAATTGCTTATTCACCAGCTTTTCAATGGCTGATTTTTTTAGCCGTCAATCTCAGGCTTTTCTTCTATGGTGCCCCTGGGCCTGGGCGAACTGGAGCTTTCAACCTTTTGACTAGCAGTTTGGGGTAACCATTCACATCCCCCAGGGACTCCTCATCTATCCTAGAATCCTGCTTTGCATAATTTGGACATCCTGAGCTCGACCCTTTGGCATAAAACAAAAGCCCATTGCAAGGATCTGCTCATGCATTCTCTCCCTGCAGGGATTGCAGTGCTGCTTCGAGCACACTCCCCACCCCCCCCACCCCCCCGGCGAGTATGGCCTGCAGCCTGGGGTCCTGGGAATCGTCCAGCGCCCCTCCCTGGTGATACAGAAGGGAACAGGAGACCCTTGGAAAGCGAAACAACACAGCCACAGTCTTGGAGGCAGCACTGGTAGTTGGTTTCAAGTGGCCTCACCCCATTCCACACTGCCCACAGGAAGGGCACGGCCTAAAGTTCTATGAAGACATTTGTCTCATTGCCTGAATCAATTTCCTGGCACAATGTCTGGAGCTCAGCAATTACCCACTGGCAGAATAACTGAATAATTTGGGGCCAAACCTAGTGCCAGTAGTAGAGCAGGACACTGTCCTAAGGGCCACGCTTCTCAACGTCCATGTGCACTCAACTCACTTGGGATCTGTTTAAATGTAGATTCTCTTTTAAGGCTTTGGGGAGTTGGCTTGGGGTTCTGCATCTCTAGCAGGAGTTTAGGGTGTACTAGTCCACAGACCATAATGGTGCACCTGTCTACTACACACTGGAGCCAGACTGCATAGATGAGAAGCCCGGCTCTGCTATTTAGTCATGGAATATTGAGCAATTTCCTTAAGAATCCCTGCACTTTGGCTTACTTACCTTGAGTCAGGTGCACCTTAGTCTTCAAGCTGACCATTGCATTTAGCACCTTAATAAAGGTCGTTTGCAGCAGATTGGCCCAGTGTAACATATCGTTTGATTTCTTGACTGCTACTTCCATGGGCTAAGGCACTCAGTGGCTAACCTAATGGTTGAAGTTTCAATCCTACCAAGAGGCACTTCAGAAGAAAGACCTGGTAATCTACTTCTGACCAATCAGCCATTGAAAACCACCTGGAACATAGTTCTGCTTGCAAACACGGGGTCCTCATGAGTGAAGACTGACTCATCACTGGTGCCACGAGTGGTCATAACCGTGCCAGCTCGACCTCAGCCATTGTGAAGTCTCGATGCGGTAATAAGTTTTAAGCATTTTGCCCAGCGTCTGGAACATGTTGTTGTTGTTGTTGTTGTTGTTCCAGGCGATCGAGTTGGTTCTGACTCATTGTGACCCTGTGTGTGACAGAACAAACCACAGCTTGGTCTTCTGTCCTCTTACAATCATGGCGATATGTGAGCACTGGGTCACTCGACCATGTTGAGGGCTTTCCTCTTTTTTCCCCTCACTCTGTGTTTGAACAAATCTGATGTCCTTCTCAAGGAACTGGACCCTGCTGATACCTGATCCAAAGTAAGATGAGGTTTTGCCATCCTCGCTTCTAAGGATGCACTTCTTCCAGGAGCGGTGTGCTTGTTCTAGCGGTCCTTGGTATATTCGGTTGTCTGTTTTTCTTCTTCCTTTATCATGATTTTGCTTGCTCCTCAGGAGCAAGGTGAGGCTTTCTATCCCCATAAAGAATTAGTCTAAAAAACCCACAGGGGCAGTTATGCCCTGTCTTAGTGGGTCATTGTGAGTCAGAAATGACTCGATGGCAGTGAGTTTGAGTTTCGACTGTGCACCAAATATAATGTGGAAGATGAAGAAATTGATGATTTTTTTATCAGCGTCTGCAATCTGACATTGATTAAACAGGAAATCAAGATGCACTGATAATTATAGGTGATTGGCATGCAAAAGTTGGAAAGAAAGTAAAAGGATTTGTAGTTGGAAATAAAAACAATATTGCAAGACCAGCAAGCATCATATTCCTTGTAAATACTTTTGTTCAACAACATAAATGTCAGGAATCAAATCAAGTACATCTGTGGAAAGATACAATGAAGAAACTCAACATCATCAGTCAGGACAAACCCAACGGGCAGCATGGAGCAGACTATCATTGCTCATATGCAAGTTGAAGGTGAAGAAAATGAATGCCGGACCACCTGAATTCAGAGATCCTTTCATAAATAGATCGGACTCATTGAATACTCATTTAACCAAATTAATTGTGGGGTGCTATCAAGAATGTCATACATAAAGAAAGAAAAAGGTCAATTAAAAAGATAGAAAAGACCAGAGTGGGTGTCAGAAAAGACTTTGCAGCATGCTCTTGAAATTAGCATAGCTAAAGTGAATGGAAGAACAATGAAGTAAAATAATTGAACAGAACTTTTCAAGGGGCTGTTTGAAAAAACAAAGTATTATAACTAAATGTGCAAAGATATGGAATTCAAAAAACTAAAAGGGAAGAACATGTTCAGCATTCCTTAAGTGGAGAGGCTCAAAAATAAAATTCAAGCCTTGAGTTGAAACGTTGAAGGATTCTACAGGGTCCCTATGAGTCAGAATCGACTCCATAGCAGTGAGTTTGGTTTGGTTTGGGCTGATGGGGAAACTATGGAACAATGCAAAAAGCATCAAAAGAAGATGAAAGGAATACACAATTACTATACCAAAAAGAATAGGTCAGTGTTCAGCCATTTCAGGAAGAAGCATATGATCAAAAACCGGTGGTGTTGAAGGAAGAAAACTGAACTGCTATAAAGGCATTAATGAAAAGCACATCTCCAAAGAATTGATGAAATATCAATTGAGAAGTGTCAATCACTGGATGCAATGCTGGAAATTCATACTCAGCTACGCCAAGAAATTTGGAGGATAAGCCAACCACCTGGAAGAGATCCACATTTGTGCTTACTCCAAAGAAAGATGATCCAGCACAATGCAGAAATTATTGAACAGTTAGGTAGTTAGTTTATTGTGCCAACCTGGCCGATAAGCACATGTGGGGGTTAATAGAAGGGCAGAGGGTTAAATGGCTCAGTTAGCCTTGTCTTTTTAGTTCTCGGGTCTCTTGCCTTCTGATGGTAAGACCAGGGTGCAGCTGCCTTAGCCAGTTCCCTGCTTTAGCTTGCAAGGCTCACTTCCTACTAGATATCCCTGAGGAGAAGCCACATGGACCTACCCCAATGCAGCCCTGGGTGCTAGAGCACCCATGTGGAGACCCCTGCCAGCACTGAGATGCTTACACATTCACTGACTCGGCTTTCCTCCTGTAGCTGGCATCATTGCGTCTGTTTTGTGAGCTGGGGGAGGATTTTGTAGATTGGTGTTTTACATATGGGTTAATAGGTTAATGTTGGACTTGGGCAGCACTGGATTGGGATGTTTACTTGATGCACACTTAACCTTTATATAAAACTATCTCTTATACATGAGTTTCTGTGGATTTGTTTCTTTAAAGTACCAAGAATAATACAAACAACACTATTAAGTTACATGTAAGCAAAGTGGTTTTTTGAAGACAATTTTAAAAATGGTTGCAACAGTGCATAGGCAGGCAACTTTCAGAAATTCAAGCCAGATCCAGAAAAGGACTTGGAACAACAAATGTTGCTGATGTCAGATGGATCTTGGCTGAAAGTAGAGAATAGCAGAATAATGTGCATCTGTGCTTTATTGACTATGCAAAGGCATTTACATACGTGGACTGTGACAAATTAAGGATGACATTGTGAAAAATGGGGATTCCAGAACTCTTAAAAATGCTAATCTGGAACCTATGCATAAACTAAGAGACAATTATTCTGACAGAAAAAGGGGCGACTGTGTGGTTTAAAATCAAGAAAGGTGTATATCATCTTTGCATACTTCTCCATACTCGTTCGATCTGTATGCTGAGGAAAGGATCTGAGAAGTTGGACTAAATGAAGACAGACACAGAGGCAGGATTAAAGGCTGGCTCATGAACAACGTGCTAGACACAGGGGAACTAGCCTGGCCTGCTAGAAGGGTTGAGGGCTTGAAGCACTTACTGATGAAGATCCAACTACAGTGCTCTGTATGGTGGTCTCGAACTACTGACTTTGTGGTAAACACCTGAAGCATAAGCACTATGCCACCAGGGCTCCTACTGGGCACTCAGAAACGGTCAATTGATATGAGGGCAGGAGGTGGTTAGGCAAATCTTTTTATAGTAAAACAAACTTCTCCCTTTCTGTTTTTGACCCTCATTTGGAAAGAATCAGCACATTTCCCCCCAGCACCCAACTAGTCTTGGTCCACACCAGCCCCTTCAAATGACTCCCGACACCAGAGAGGATTAATTCTCCCTTGCCATATCAGAGTAGCCTAAGGTGTCTATCCTTATCCCCACCTCCTGGCTGTCGTGCAGCTGTGAGCTGAAGAGATAAAAATTCGCTAGCAGGCAGATGTGGCAAGGTTCCCCCTCCCAACAATTCAGCTCCAGCTGGCAGTTGTTTGAATGTGTTGCTCCTAAAAGCCACTCCAACCTTTCAGGAGGTAGAGAATTTTTATCTCCAAGATCCAGGAGGGAATAAAGATCGATGAGGTAACGTTACCAAGCACGCTGATATCATCACAGTAAGGATAGGTATGCTTATCAGGAAGACATAAATTTAGAAGCCGGGCGGGGCTATCAGGTGAGCAGGATCTTAAGGAAAAATGAGGAAAACCTGTGAATATCCAGGTACCTCGTGTTGACGCCTTTTCCTCTGACTGTGGGCTCTTTTAGAGTCTGCCTCATTCCCGGTGTTCCTGCCCTCCAGTCACGATCCTCACTGCTACCATAAATGGAAGTCTTCCCTTGTGCCTCCCTCAGCCCAAGTCTTTGGCTGAAGGAAAATCACTCTCCTAGGATTTTTTAGGGGAGTTCTGGTGTGATGGTGTGTTACCGTGTTGGGTTCCTGATCCCAAATGCGGCGGTTCAAACCCACCAGTCTCTCTGAGGGAGAAAGATGAGGCTTTCTACTCCCTTAAAGATGTGCAGTTTCAGAAATATACAGGGGCAGTTCTACCCCCTGTGGCATGGAGTCACTATGAGTCAGCATTGGCTTGAAGGAAGTGAGTCTCTTTTGTTCTGAACATTTTTTAGACATCAACCATGGAGGAGGGGGCCATTGCAAAGGAAAGCAATGCAGTTTTCAGAGCAGAAAGACCTGAACAGGTACCCCAGCTCTAGCACTTACCAGTTGTGTACTCTTGGAAATTCACCAAGTTGCTCATCTGTAAAGCAGGGTGAATACCTCCCAGCCAGTGGTTGTGGAATTAGAGCTAGCAGGTAGGGAGCTCCGGGGCTCTCTTTGCTGGTGCAAAGAGTCAACTGGATTTGGTGCTAGCAAAAAGGTCAGAGGTTCAAACCCATGCAGAGCACCTTGGAAGAAAGGCCTAGTGATCTACCTGTGAAAACCCAGCTATTGACAATGCTACGGAGCCCAGCTCTCCTCTGACCCACATGGGATCATCATGAGTCAGAATCCACTGGTTTGGGGCTTTTTTTTTTTTAACTATAAAACTGTCTTGCCCTGGCAACCTTCAGTGAGTTATATGATCACGGACTTCGGAGAGAAAGCCTCCCATGCGCCTCAGGTGGGGCTATTTCTACCTTTGAGCTCACTGTCTGTCGACTTCCCTGCCAGTTCAGCACGCAGTTTTCACTGGAAGGCAGCCGTTCGTTTCTGTTTCTCCCAGCCACCTGCCCTGCTTCCCACGAGGAGCTGCGAAGGGCAGGAACTCGGTCCTGGATCTCCTTCTCCAGAGCTAGTTGGTGAATGACTAGGATGGGCTGAGTACCAGCCCCTGACCTAGCAACAAAAGTACATTCCCCTAAACAATGGGGAATTTGCCCCTTTGCCCTTGAGGCTCAGCCTTGGATGAAGGAAAAGAGACCATTCCTAAAGGAGGAGGAGCAGCTACGAGAAGGCCCGTCAGTCTCAGGGCCCCCATGGAAGGTCACGGCAGTTCCCTCTAGTGAACAACCTCCATTTGATCCCGGGCTTCTCTGGGCAGAAGCCCTGACATGTGCAGGCAGGGAAGCGCTTAGCTCTGGGTTGGGCATTTTCTCAATTGTTGCATTCTCTCTCTCTCTTATCTCTAACTAGTTAGTGATTAACTGTGCTTTGAAAGTTTCCCAGCCTCCCTCAAGCTCCCTGAGAGCACAGGTGGCCATTGGGTTGGAGCAAGAGGACCTGACTCAGGGCCCAGTTTTCTGTGCTAGACAGGGAGGGTCCAGAGGCCACAGCCCCTAAGTCCTGGACCCAGTGGGACAAAGCCAAGAAGTTTGGCACAGTGCTAGTTGGCAGAGATTGCTGGGAAGGGCACCATGAAAGTGTGTCTGCAGGCAGCTGGTTCTGAGGAATTGTGTGTGTGTGTGTGTGTGTGTGTGTGTGTGTGTGTGTGTGTTTGGGGGGAGGGTGTAGGATCACAACCAGGACCTGGGAGAGAAAGGCATCACTGGCTCTTACTACCTGAACCCCTAGTCCACCCACTGGAGCTGTCTGTACAAATTCTGCCCCCATGTAGCGTCCCTCTTCTGTAACAGCCCTCATTGAGTTGGAATAAGTACCCCTCCCCACCCTTTTCAAGGAGAAGCCCTGGTGGTGCAGAGGTTATGAGCTGGGCTGAGATCCTCGTGTTCGGTAGTTCAAGCCCCCAGCTGCTCTGAGGGAGAAAGACTGGGTTTTCTCCATGGGCTGCTATGTGCCAGCATTGACTAAGTTTTCGTTAGTCTCTGCTCTCATTGAAGCTCCGAAGGGTGATGCAGAATCCATCAGCTATAGGAAAGGATGGAGGAACTGAAAGGAAGAGAAAGAACAGGCAGAAATGGGGAGTTGAACAATTAATTTAACACAACTGTGCCCAATGCATGAGCCCTGGTGGTGCAGTGAGTGAGACCCCTTCCTAGCAAGCCCACCCAGCTGGGCCACACAGGGGTCCACGTAGAGGAAGCAGCTGACTTAGTCAGGTCCCTTCCAGTTCTTGCCAGGGGACCCCAAGACCCTTTCATTTGGGAATTGGGTCTCTCCCCTACCTTGTGCTTTCTTGCACAAGGGGATTTTGGTTTTTTACTGTTATTATTTGAGGTTTGGAATTCCCTGAAGGGAATTTCAAGGGGAACCTAGGAACCCCTAAATTACAACTAATAAACAAAACCATCAGGAGTGTGCATCTAATTGCCTTTGTCTAGGGACAGGCTCCTATCTTCAGCCAAAGTGATGTAAATCAGACCTGACACTGCCCACCTTAGAACCTTTTACTCACTTCCTGTTTATTCCTTTGCTTTTAGGGGAGAAAGCAAAACAAATCCTCACCAGACATAAAGGCCCTGTCGGCCCTCTGCCTCTCCTCTGGCCCTGCCCTGGGTCACTCCAGGCCGAGACTCCCTGACCCCTTTCCTGCTCAGTCCCAGGGCCTCCAGCTGCCCGTTGCTCCTGCTTCCAGCTTCAGTTCCAACCCTTCCCCCTGAGACAGGCCTGCCCTGAGGCCCCGGCTGAATCTGCATCACTTTCACTCCTACCAGGTGCCCAGTTCCATCGGCAGCCTGTTAATGTCTTCAAAATACTTCTTAGAACTTGTGGGCTGCCTAAGCACGAGATCAATAGTTCAAACCCACCAGCCCCTCCTTGGGAGAATGATGAGGCTTTCTGCTCCCACAAAGATTTGTAGCCCTTGAAACCCACAGAGGCAGTTCTCTGTTCTGGAGGGTCACTGTGAGTCAGAATCCACTCAATGGCAGTGAGTTTGAATGTAGGAGACCTCCAAGCCATGTCAAGCCATCTGCTAGGACGAATGGATAAATGTGATGCTTGCCTTCGGCTCTCTAAGGGTTGGATGAACTCCCTATCATTTGAGAAGCATTGCTCAAAACTGGGTATTGGCAACAATAACCATTGGGCCACATTCAGTCTACCACCTCAATGGGCTGGAGGTAAGAACAATTTTCACCTGTTTAAGTGGCTTCAAAACCCCCAAAGCGTACAGTTTTATAAAATATAAAAGTAATAAGAAGTTAAAATTTCAGTGCCGATATATAAAACTTTATTAGAGCAGAGCCACCATTATTTGTTTAAGACTTATATCTGGCCATTGGTGGGGGTGGGGTGGGATGGGGGTGGGAATACCAAGCAGAATTCAATAGTTGTGACAGACGTTACCTGACCTAAAAAGCTTAAAATGATTTTCTCTCTGGCCTTGTACTGAAAACTTTTGTTAGTCTCTGCTCTCATTGAAGCTCAGAAGGGAGAGGTAGAATCCATCAGTTATAGGCAAGGATGGAGGAAATGAAAGGAAGAGAAAGAACTGGCAGAAATGGGGAGGTTGAACAATTTAGCGTGACTGTGCCCAATGCACGAGTCCTGGTGGTACAGTGGTTCCTTAGTTGGACTGTCACCATAAGCTCAGCAGTTCAAATCCCCAGCCACTCCTGGAGAAAAAGACAAAGCTTTCTACTCCCATAAACACTGACCATCTGAGAAAGCCACAGGTGCAGTTCGCCTCTGTCCCAAAGGGTCAGTATGAGTCAGAATCTACCCAGTGCTACGGAGTTTGGACTTTGAGGTACGTACGATGCACTGCGTTTTGGTGCTTGGCTTACTTTGTTTCTCAGCACTAAGTAAAGTTTTGCTGGTCTTCTTTTTAGGGGCTCTCTAGTCGGTTCCAGCCCCTCGCAATCCCAGGAATGAGAGAGGAACACCGCACGATCCTGTGACGTCATTACCCACGTTGCTTTGCTTGAGCCGGGTTTTGCAGCCGCTGCACCCTCCGTCTCAAAGAGCATCTTCTCTTTCACTGACCCTGAGCTTTACCACGCATGATCCTCTAGAATGTCTCGGAACCAGTCCTCCTGATAACATGTCCGAAGTACATGCAACCAAGCTTTGACATCCTCACTACTAAGGAACATTCTGACTATATTTTCTGGCTGGTCCAAGGGTAAAGCAAATGATAGAAGGATGCCAGTGGCCATAAAGAAACACGTAACCGGGAAACCAGGGAATCCTATTCAGGAGCCGTGTCTCTTCTGTGGTTGTTCCAAGCAGGAGTATAAAAAAGCAAGCTCAAAGGCCCTATCAGAAACCAACCCAAGACGACCTCCCTGCGCAGTAAGAGGGGAAAACACACCGATTTGACATTTCCTGTGTGAGAGATGTCTCTCGCTTCAACTATTGTGGCATTTAACAAGGAGGACAGGTCTCCTTATAGAAGAAAGAAGTCCATTCGTGAGCACCAGGGCAAGGGATGCTGGGAGCAGGAGTCCAGGACTGCCTGTCCCTGTTTCAGCCAAAGACAGAGACCAGGTTGATTCAAGACACTGAGTTTAATTTGCAAGCACACAAGAAGGAAACAGTGGTGTTGGCTACTTCCAAACTGCTTCAAAAATTCAGTGAAAATCAGGGAAGTTATATACTCCAAACTATGTAACAACACTCAGGTTTTGCAAAGATCACAGGAAGCAATTACCACCCCAAACTATGTCACACACACACACACACACACACACACACACACACACACACACACAGGTTTTGCCATGATCACAGCAAACTTATCTCTACCTACATCTCTCCAGGGGGTACCAGACCACCAACCCCTGAAGCACCGTGCTCTGTGGCTTGTCTAAATGGAGGGCACTTCATGCCTGGCTCCCTAACTTAATGGCCTACCTTACTTAATGCCTTCCTGAGTTAGAACACCCCTACTGATTAAGCTTAAAAGGGATTTTTACTTCAAGGGAGGAGTCTGTTACACTGGATTTCCAACAAACTAAATCTTAAATGTTTTATTTCTATATTTCTAGCATTTTGATTAACAGCAAGCTAACGCCTCACCCTCTCTGTCACAGGGAATTCAAAGAGGGAGGCATGGGAATAGGATGAGATTCATTTCTGACGTGTGACTGGAGCCTGAATGAGAGCGAGCCACTGGAAGAGAGTCATACAATGGGCAGCCTGTGCCTCCTGCCTGTCCCCTCCTCTCCCTCTTCCTCCTTCTTTCCTTTCTCTCGCTCCCTTTTTTCAAAACTAGTCTTATTGGCATACACTTCACGTACCTTACCATTTAGTCACTCTGTCCTATTAAGAAGAGCTGTGCAATCAGCACCACAATCAATTTCAGAACATTTGTTTCTTTCTCCAACTCACTGCGGTTAACTCCCCATGTCCCCCCGTTCCCCACTTTCATGAGCCTAGGTAATTATTAACCCAGTTCCGTCTCCGTAGATTCACCTATCCTGGATTTCATACACAGAACATTATACAAAACACAAACAGGAAGCAAACAAACAAAAAAGCCCAACAACAATGACTAGACAAAACAGAGAGAACCCTCAATCAAAAAGAAAGCAGAATATTGAGACTGAAACAACTAAATTGGGTCAAAAAGAAGCTCAAATGACAATGTATTTCGTTTTAACCTAACTGCATGCACCAAACCAAAATCTACTTATAATGCTCCCTATCTGATAGGATAGTATGCACCACCCGGACTATGTTCAGATGGGATAATCCATGTGTGGATTCCGCAAGTGCATTTTGGGCTTCCACTGTCATCCATCGCCTTCTGCATACCAGGTGTTCACAATTTGAGCTCCTTTAGATGTGGGTTTTATCAGTTACGGTCCTTAGACCAGACATCCTAGTTGGTGAGCTTCTTCCATGAGGACTTAGTTGAAGCTTCACTTAAATGGCTGCTTGGTTGAAGACAAACCTTTAAGGTCCCATACGCTGTTCTTTCAAATAGCCAGGCACCATCTGGTTTCTTCCAGACTTTGCTGTCGCACCCATATCTCCATATTCTCTCCATGACTCTCTCTTTCTTGACAACACCATTGGCTGAAGGTTTGCCATCTAGTTGTGCCTTCCTGTTTGTCCGTGTGGTTTTCAGTGGCAACTCTCAATAAATAACCCCAAGGGACCTCCAAACTGCAGGTGAGATGAAGACTCTGGGTCACAAAGTTCCTCTTTTCTGGCAACAGAATGAAACACAGGAAGCAAACGGTAGCAACAAAGAAGACGCGGTCCTTGGGGCCCCTCACAGAGGAAACAGGAGTTGGAGTGCGTGGCTTCTGCTGACTTTTAGTTCTGATCCAAGGGGTCTAGAAGGACCTTCCTAAGCCTTTCTTTTTGGTGAGTTCAGTCTACACAGTGTTGTTTTCACTTCTGGTAGCATGTGGCCATTTTTGTACCAAGTCAATTTAGACAAAAAATGTTTTTCCCCTACTAATATTTTTTCATTCAAATGAAAATTACTTTATTGAGATAAGTGACATGGAAAATAAGAAATGTCCTTACAACTTAAATTCACTGTTTTTGCCCAAAAGACATTTTGTTTAAAAATGGGTATTACTAATGATGAGGTGTCAAGGGAATCAGGTATCAGGCATCAGAAGACCCAAAACAAACAATCACATGAATGTGAATGAGAGGGAACCGAGTGGAGACCCAAAGTGCATCCGTAGACAATTGGACATCCCCTCACAGGAGAGTCACAAGGAAGGGATGGGCTAGCCAGAGTGCAGCATAGCACCAACAAAACACACAACATTCCTCTAGTTCTTTAAGGCTTCCTCATCTCCAATATCATGACCCCAGTTCTACCTTACAAACCCGGCTAGATCAGAGCATGGACACTGGTGCAGAAAAGAGCTCTCACACAGGGAATCCAGGACAGATAAACCTCTCAGGAATAGCAATGGGAGTAGTGATACCATGAGGGTAGAGGGAAGGTTGGGGGTGGGGGGTGGGGCGGAACCTATCGCAATGATCTATTTATAACACCGCCCTTCCCCCAGGGGGACGAACAACATGGGTGAAGGGAAACAGCAGATGGTGTAAGATATGAAAATCATTTATACATTATCAAGGGTTCAAGAAGGTGGGAGTTGAGAGGGGTAGGAGAGAGGAGGTGATACCAAGGGCTCAAGTAGAAAGAAAATGTTTCAGAAATGATGATGACAACATATGTGCAAATGTGGTTGATACAATTGATGTGTGAATTGTTATGAGTTGTAAGAGTCCCCAGTAAAGTGATTTTTTTTTAAATGGTTTTCACTAAACCCATGAAAAGACATTCAACCTCACTGCTCATCAGAGTAGCACGAACTAACTAGAGGCCATTTCATGACCTTCAAATCGGCAAACATTAAAAGTCTGATGATAATAAACATTGACCAGGATACGAAGGAAGGGATTCCAGTCGACTGCTAGTTCAGGTGTGTGGATTGTTGTAAGCACTTTCAAAAGCAATTTGTTACCATGCAGTAAGTAGGAAGATGCACCTAACTCATCAAATCCACACTCAGGAACAAGATCTGGAAGACTCCAATACCTGTTCACCAGGTGAGGGATCCATCTCTGCCCTGTCTGTACAATGAGCATTGAAAACATCTTGGTGGGAGAAGAAATACAGTGTTCCCGGTAGGCATTTCGTTTTCATTCACTAAATCTCCACTGAGTTTCTCTTCCTGTGCATCGAGACCCCCGGGAAGTTGTTAAATGGCAGAATTCTTGGTGGCCCCACAGAGAGTGGAGTCCTACGTCTGATAAAGGGTGGAAGAAAGAAACCCTGGCTGACGCGTGTGGTCTTTGAACCTCCCTTTATCTAATCCTTGGTCCTGACATCAGATTTCAAACTGGATTACAAAGCTAGGTGGTCCTGTTTACTCATCATTTGCTAGGCAAAGAGTCCTAGGTGAGGAGTCAGAGACTTGGGGCTGGGTCCTCCTTCTCTTACTAGCACTGTTTGCTCTTGGATAGGCCCTTTCTCCTTCCAGTCTGCTCACGTATAATGGATATGGTCAAACCGAGGGTGACTCAGTTTTCTCAATTGTTCCTTTTAATTCTCACGTCTATAAATTCCTCACCCATGGGACTATTACCTGTTTAGTTTCCAAGTGAGCCCACAGTGCCACCCACCTCTTATACAGCAGCCTCTATATTCACACTCCAGCACTCCATGGACCGGACTCTCTGTTCACTGATACTTACTTCTAGATCCTTCCATCCCTCTACAGTCTCTATAAAATCCCAAGGCATGTTCATCAAAGAAATATTAACTTGTATTTAGAGACCATTTCCCAACTGAATATAGATAGTAGTCTTCTAATGCCAAAAGAAGTCAACACATGATATCATAGCTATAAAACCCATGAATGTCTGATTAATTATTTGACTGGGTAGGGTTTAAGCAAAGGTTGGCAAAATTCTCCACAAATACACTCCTGCTTCTGTGGACAAGGAAAAATAATATTGACCCAAAGTTCAAATACAAACTTGGGTCAGTGCCATTGCTTTCCTCCTGATTCTTGGGCATTCTGGAGGCTTTGACTCTGCTGGAAAACCTTGGGCTCTGGGACTTTTGCAACCTGGGTTGATTCCTAAGTGCTGCTAAGTTACAGAATGCAGTGGGAGAGCTTTCTTAGTTCCAATCCACATTTGGTTAGGCTAGATCTGTCAGGATAGCTTCATTCAGGGAGATGTGCTTGCGTTTGGGCATATTTGCCCTCCGATCCATGCCCACTCTCAACCCTACCCAAGCTTGCTTGCTCTGTTCCTGGGATCTGATGCCGCACACAGAAGGGGTGACTCGGCTCCCATGTAAGCTGTCGTCTTTAACCTGAGTTCAGCTGGAGGGGGAGCCAGCATAAGACAAGAGGAGGAAGCAGGAGTCCAGGGTATTGCTTCCCTCCCTTGCTCTGTACACCACACCTCCAGTAGCAACTGCATTCCCACCATGGTCCCAGTTTCCTCCAGACCAGTCTATCATGGCCACTGGTAACAAACCATCTCCTTATCTCTCTTCATCATTATAAATAACAGTGACTTTCTGCTGTTGCAAACCTTTGAGTGACCCCAACATCTTCTATTTGGCTTCACAGCTTTCCCAACACTAACGTAACCAAGTCCTTGCATTCAGTCACCTCGTGAAAACACTTGAGGTCTTTCCTGATCAGACTCCATCTGAGACTGGAAGTAATTGACTTCGACGCTCCAGACTCCTTACTCCTCTGTCATCAAGCAATTGCCCTTTTCAAAGCCTATTCAAGTGTACGGATTAGCTATGGAAGCCCACGGCATCCCTGAAAGAGGGCAGGGATTGCAACTCCCATTTTACAGACCCAGAGATGATAAATGACACGTCAGAGGTTGCACAGCTAGTGAGCCCGAGCAAACGCCAGAACCCAGGTGCTGTGCTGCCTGGATCAGCACTGATTTCCCTATGCAGTCTGGCTCTTCTCTCCCCCCACAGCTATTACCACCAGGAGACATTCCTTCTGGGTCAGAATCGAATTCATTTGGGTCTCATTTGCACTTGATGAAAAGGTGCATCTTGTACCTATGCAAATTGCACACTCACAGGAGTTTGAGAGAGTATTCATTTCTATTTCGGTCCTCAGATCAATATTTTGCATTAACCATCAACCAGGCTTTGTCGGAATTCTGCAAGTGCTAGGACAGTGTTTCTCAAAGTCAGAATCAACCACAGGGGCCTCGTCCTGTGGAAATGGGTATGTGGGGTATGGGAACAGAAAAGGTGCATAGTTAATCAGCACCCCAGATGATTCTTATACAAAACGCATTTTAAAGAACATTGTTCTTAGTCATTGGGCCTAGCGACTCAGGACCATAGCCTCGGGAACACCAAGGTCAATTGGCATAACATAAAACACAAAGACCATGTGGCACATCCTGCTTTGGTGAGTGGGACCTGGGGTCTGGAAAGCTCATTAGCAGCCGTAAGGTGCAACTCCTGGTCTCTCACAGTTCAGCGGGCAGAAGAGGGCTGAAAGCTAAAGACCCATGGAAACAATTAGCCCAGTGGATTAAGACCAGAAGAACTAAACGGTCCCCAGCTACTGCTGCTAACGGCTCTGAAAGGGATCACACTGACAGGTCTTGGATAAAGTGTGGGGGTGGGGGTGGGGAGATGTGTGAAACAAAACTCAAAAATCACTAAAATATATATATGTTTAAAACAGACTTACGTTTCATGTAAAGACTGGTGGAAGCCCCAAGACGATGGTCCTTTGTCGCACTTCAAGTTTAGAAATGAACTCCCCCTGCTTGCTCCATAGACAGGTCTACAAGGAGAACAAGAACATAGTAAGGTAGGCACATCTTGGGAGAGTGCACCGTATGAGAACAAAAGGAAACTATTGACCAAAGGAGAAACTTCAGAGGTGCTAGGATAAACGGAGGAAGGGAAACAGAAATACAGAGAGGAAATGGCAGACATGAGCTTACATTGAGAGGCCTACAATGAATACGATCAATTAAAATGGGCAGGAATTGTTGAGTGTAAAACTGGTGGTCTGCTCTGTCGTTCACAATAAGAAGGTTTGGGTTTGTTGTTAAAGGCCCACTATTGTAAGCTACAGGAAAACACTGTGTTCACAGACGGGATCGGCAAGGTGACCAGGGTCCTGGTTCGGGGCCATATGAAGGTCCAGCCCTCCGTCTTCCATCTTCTGTGGAAGGTGCCACTTACTGACACCCTCCTATGTGTTAGGCTTAGTTCTACACACTTCATTTCCATCTCTCTTTACACAACGGCCCTAAGACAGAGGCATTATCATTCTCATTTTACAGATGAGAAAGCTGAGACTCAGATTAAACAAGTGACCATGAGCCACCCAGCTATGACCCAAATTCCAAATGAGTTCTGTTTGATTGTAAAGCAAGACGTGTGTCTGTTCGTATCACTACTTCCAAAATGTAGACTGCTTCACCTCCACACCTCCAGTCATGGACACAATGACATAATCAGAACAGACTCCTTGTAGGGTGTTCACACACTATTCACGCACTTGGGGTGTTCTTCCCACCTGTGCTCAATGAAGCATCAGCAAATTTGTAAAAGGGATGGGTGGATTATACTCCAACCGCCATTCGAAACCTCCAGGGCAGAGAAAGCAATACTGGCTGGTGTGGTTCCCATGGACCCTTGATTGTCCCCCATTCACTTTCTTCAGGGGCTCTGGGAAGCGCGTCTTCTGCACTTCCCTCAAGCTTCTTTTGTTGTTGTTGTTCCAAACTAGTAGAAGCCAATAGTAGAAATGAAGAACAAAACACGACACAGCAGAAGTCTGGTCTGTCTTAATCCGTGAGCCCTTGGGGAAATCAGCCCAACTGTTCTTATCACAGATGTTTAAAAACTAATGACACGAATGGGCAGCTGTGCGAGGGCATGGAGCGCCACATCTGGAGGATCTTGCATCACTTGGGCTGCCTTTCTAATGCATCGCTTTTCCTGTCTGGTCACCAGTCTTCTGTTGACAATGGTCCCATTTTCTGGGCTAATGAAAACTGCCAGCGGAAACGTGATTGGTGGGTGGGTAGGAAAATTCTCAGACCAGGCTGATCATTTGAAGGGTGCGGAAAGGCTACTGGCCACTAAGAACTTGCCTGTGCTCCTTCGCCTCTTCCGCATTCTCTCTTTGTCCTTCCCAAGAGCTGTTTTAACCTGCCGTCTTAATCTCCCGTCTACTTCTCACGTGTAATAAATACTGCCCTGGCTAGCTTTAGAAGATGGGGTTCAGCATCCAGGTCAGTAACTCAATTTCCTTGAGCAAGTGAAGTCACCTCTCTCAGCCTCAATTCCCTCATCTATAAAATGGAGACAATGGCATATCATCAAAATTGCACAAGTGCTAGAAGAAGAAAATAAATTCCAAATAAAATAGCTATCAGAGTGGCTAACTCACAATAAATACTCGCTAAATATTTTTTATTTCATTGTTGCTTTAATTCCCTAATTATATATTATTTTAGCATATTTTTAGAAGCATCTTTTCTTTTCTTTTAATTCTTGGGTGTCTGCTATGTGCCCAACACTAGTCAAGACACTGGAAGTAAGTGTGGTGACTGAAAAATAGAGTCTTTGCCCTCACAGAGCTTAAAGCTGGTGGGGAAGGCAGGTCATAAACAGATGCACCCATAATACACTGCCACTTGGAAATCAATGACATGAAATGAAACAAGGTGAGATGATAGAGAATGGTTAGAGGTTTAATAATTGATCAAGTGGTCAGAGAAGATGTCTCTGCAGAAGTGGCATGTGAGAAGAGTTATGAATGAGATGAGGAAACAAGACGTTGAAACTAAGTGTTTTTGAGACAAGGAAGAGCAGATGCAAAGACACTGAGCTTGGAGCATCTTCCATCATTTGGAGAACAGCAAAAGGTCTCATGTGGCTCCAGAGAGTGAGCAATAAAACTAAAACAAGCAGAGAAATAAAAGCCACATTGTTTATTTGGAAGGGATCAAATAAGAATTTCTGAACTGAAAATCTCAAAAACCAAAGGTAAAACAAAAACACTGCAATGGATGGGCTTAATAGTAAATTCAACACAGGTGGAAAACACCATTCTAGGAATTAATGGAATACAAACTGTAATTTTCCCCCAACAATTAAGGCTATGCTGGAAACATGCACTCACCCACGCCTGCAGTGCAACTTCAGTTTCTTCTTTCAGTGCCATTAGTTCTTCGTCATTATGTGCCCTCCTGAAATAGAGAAAAACCAACTAATCCTTTGGGGGCTAGTGATTCTGTGTATTCCTGCCATCTTCTTTATATTCATTTATTTATCCGGGTCTTACACCATCCAATGTACCCATTCACCTACAGTTCTGTTATTCATTCCCCTCGGGTGGGGTTATTCAGTCATCATTGCTATTGGTTCCCCCTCCTCCCCGATCTTCCCACACCCTCAGGGAGTCATTACTCTCATTACTATATCTGAAGGGTTCATCTATCTTGGATTTCATGCATCAAACAACCTTAACTATACAAATGAACATACACGGGTCTCATAAGATTAATGCAGTGAAACTAAGACCGTAACAGTAAGGAGAGGAAATATTAAAGAACTAGAGGATATTTATGTGCTCATGCAATGCGATATTGCACTCTGCATACGTCATTCCATCCTTGTGGCCCTTCTGTGAAGAACTGACCGGTTACCTCACAGGTGGGTTTGGAGTCTCCACTCCCTCACGACGATTTAATTACTTGTTTTTTAATTACTGATACCTGTTCCCATCGATCACACAGGCTGGTGTGTTTTTCCCTTTTGGTGTTTCTTGTACTGTTCGGTATTTTGACCATAGAACCCTTCAGTATTGCAGCAGTGCAAGCCTTGCATGTTTTCTTTGTGTTTTTTTTGTTAAAAGCAAAACAAAAGCTAAATGTGTTCATCTCTGTTTGTTTTCTAACTCCAGCTCTTTACCCATGTTGCTGCACAAAATTTCACCATGTCTTCCAGAGCAGCCCTTTGAAATCTTCCAGACGAGTCTTCTCATCATTTTTCAACTTGCTTTCGCCACTCTCCATTAAAGAGCAAGAGCCTCTTCTGACAGCCACGTGGCATGTTCATGCTTTCCTTCTTCTTTCAAAGTGACTTTTTCTTTCTTTCTTTCTTTATGATGTCCAACAAAATATTTGTTATTTAATCATTAGCATTGAATGCATAAAACCTATTCTAAAGATGGCCTCTAATTCAGGTAGAGATAGTCAAGGTGATAGTTGCCAGTTATGTTGTTGAATAAATGTATTTGCAATAAATAGATTGTTGGTCTTGGAAAATGCTTGAAATAAAGCACGCATTGTCTATTGCTATTTCTATTTCCAACTACCAATCCTTTTTCTTTGTTTCCAACTTTCACATTCCAATCACCACTAGTTATCAGTTTCTATTCATCTTGTTGACATGTTTAGTTTCAGACAGTATAAATTGGTAAATAGCTTCAATTTCCTCATCTTTGACATTAGTATTTGGAGCAAAAAATGAATAATAGTCATCTTAACTAGTCTTCCTTGTAGGAATATGGATATTGTCCTATAAATGATGGCATTATACTTCAGGATAGATATAGAAATATTCTTTTTGACAAAAAATGAGACACAATTTCTATTCAATTTGTCAGTCCCATCTTAGTTCATCATACAATTGTCTGATTTCATTTTGCTTGGACATACAATTAATGTCCATAAAAATAACAGACAAGAAATAAGATGATGCATTGCACTGGGCAAATTTATTATGAAAGTTCTGCTTGAGCAACTGTTTTGAGAATGATGAGGGCAATGAATGTACAAATGTGCTTTACACAATTGATGTATGTATGGATTGTGATAAGGGTTGTATGAGCCTCTAATAAAACGATTAAAAAAGAAAAGAAAAGAAAGTTCTCCTTAAGGTGTTCGAAATCAAAGATGTTACTTTGAGGACTAAGTATGCCTGATGAAAGTTAGGCTATTTTCAATCACCACATATGCACGCATATGGAAGACCACCCAAAAAGGAATAATTAATTGATGCATTTGAATTAGGGTGATGATGAAGTATATTGATTATTACAAGAATGTACAATCTGTATTGCAAATACAGCCAGAATGCTCCTTAAAAGTTAGTATGATGAGTTTTCAACTCATGTATTTTAGACCTGTTACCAGAAAGGACCAATCCTGAGCCAGTTTGTTCTGTTGCACAAATGGGCTCCGTGAGTCACAGCTGACTCCCTAGAAATTAACAACAGCATAAATGCTTGTGTAAATGCTGCTTTAACATCAGAAAATTATTCTATGTAATTTCTAATCTTACCAGATTAAATAAAAAGTATAGGTAGTTCAACACATGCAGAAAAACATTCATTATGGTAAATATTAGTATAGGCACACAATAGATGAACCTGGTAGGAGAAGAATGTGAAGCAGAACATCGAACTCCTGGAAATGAAATAGAAAATTATTGGATAGGTTGAGACTGGAGAATTTCTTGAGATTGCTGCCCTAAAATCCTCTTCTAACCTTGTCCTGAAACTAACCCTTGAGGTCACCTTATAGCTAAATAACAAATTGGCTCAAAATAATAAGAATAAATACCCACCATAAATATTGTGCTCATCTGTAAAACCACCTAGGAGAGCAGGGGCAAGAGGCCCCCAGGTAAGCAGCCTACTGGGAGCTCAGTGGAGCTCAGTGAGCCTGGTGTCCAGGAGGACAGGTGGGAGGATTCTGGTGGGTGAAAAGACCCCCACGACAACCCAGAGTGCTTTCTCTGGCTGGGTGGCAACCCTCCTCCACATCCGCCTCTCCCCAGAGCCCCGGAGACCTGTGACCCGATTCCATCCATTTCCTGGCCCATGCTGGTCATGCTGCTTTTGCATACCACTGCGACCACCACCCACCAATTGCACAACCCCACCCTCCACCCAAAGCTTGGTCACCACGTCAGGAGCTGGACGGCTGCCCTGCTGAGTCCTCAACAGCCAAGGCTGGACCACCACACAGCAGCTGTCTGTTTGCAGCACTCACCTAGGGGAGCTACTCTCTTCTCTAGCAGTTCCCCTCTCTCCGAGAGACAGCTCCTGCTGCCAAGCCCTGGTCCTTCCCCACCCCCACCCCCCACCGGCCAACCTGCAGTAAGTTTGTTCACCTGCGGCTGCGGGGGGGTGGGGGGGGTGGGGGTGGGGTGTCCTCGGCACCATTGCCTGAGACCCCTCCACCCATGTGGCAGCCACTTCTACTGTGCCCACCACTTCCCCAGCAGCATATCTCAGTTCTTCCACAGCCTCTCCTGGCCCACTGCTCATACAGTACATCCTTGGTCTGGAAGACATTTACCACCCCCCAGTCCCCCATCTCACCTTGCTCCAGAACCCAGGGGATCAGCGACCTGGTCCCTGGGGCTCCCCAGCCCATGCTGGCCACACTAACTCAGACCCCAATGTGGCTACCACCTGCCAATTAGCCCCCCTCAGCCTTATGGATGCACCTGGAGCTCCTCCCTCCCACCACCCACAACAGCAGTGGCCTGTCACATGCCCCCGGGGTGCACCCCACCCACAACAGTGACAGCAGCCCACACTGGTGTCCCACACCTCCATCCTGTGGAGGCTTTCCCCTAGCACCTGCACCAGCAGCAGTGAGATTGTTCCCGCCATTGATCCGCATCCCCTCCGGTGGCAGCAAGGCCTCCCCCACTGTTGTCTTCCATTAGGTGCCTTAAAAAAATGTTTTTAAAGGCTGCAAATCATGACCTAACAGCGCAGACCAACTCGGCCCAGCAGCATACATAGTCATCAGCCTCACTCCAGTCTCTGAGGGCCCTCACTGTCGGCAACTGTATTCCTGTGGCACTCTGCCTACATAGCAATCTGACCCACCAACATAATAGGCTACAGGCAGCCCTTGGAAACACCCTTACCAGTCACTCAGAGAAAGAACGCGATGCCCCGTGGTCTCCTAGAAACATCGTACCCAGCTCTATGAAATTGTCACATAAACAGCAACACAACTCAACACTCCCAACAAGAAAACAAGAAAAACAAAACACAACAGCAGGGTTAACGACACTCAAAGAAGAACCAGACATTGATCTGCCACAAAACAAAATTTTCAGTAGGCTGCTTGGAGTAATACAGAAGATGAGGGAAGCAATGCAGAATAAGGATGCAATGATAAAGGAGATCAAGTCCACAATAGAGAGGATGAAGTCCACACACCAAAGGGAAATACAGGAGCTAATGGATGAGGTAACAGAAGCTACACACAAGATCATGGATCTCGCGAACAGACTAGAGGAGGCTGAGAATCGTATCAGTGATCTCAAAGACAATGAGGCAGACTTCAGCAAACAAGAAAGATCGTCAAACAAGATAATAAGACAAGAAAGACAGTCAAACAAGGTAATAAGAAAAAAAATCTGAGAAAAATGACAGATGTTATGAAGAGGATCAATCTTCAAATAATTGGTCAACCAGAACAAGAAACAATGAAGAAGTCGACAGCTAAATTAGCAAGGGAATTTCTGGAAGCAAACTTTCCCACCTTAATGAATGAGAATCAGACACTCATACAGGAAGTAGAGAGGACACCAATTAGACTAAACCCCAGGAAGAACTCACCAAGGCATATAATAGTTAAATTATCCAACTTCGAGGGAAAATTACCCTTAAGCACACCCTTCCTGATTTTAAACAGTGTCCTTTTCTTTTTTTAAATAATTGTATCTTGATCTATGTATAGGCCCAATAAAATTTTAAAGTTGCATTTAGACTAACATAATTCTTTTGTAATTAGGGGAAAGACACTAACTGAAAAAAATGTGCAAGACCTCTTTGCAAAATATATAAAACAGTTTGAGTAACTAAAGAAGGCTTGTATTAAATGAAAGAAATTCTATGTTAGTGGATTGGAACACTCAATATCTTCCAAATTGACCTATGAATAGAAAAAATCTAAGAATTTGCAAGCACTTTCTAAAATTTATACAGAATCGCCAAACTCTAAGATTAGGCAAGACACTATGAAAGAAGATACACAGATGGGAGGAGATACTCTTCTAAGTATTGAATCTCATTATAAAACATACACGTCAATTTAAGGATAAATAAGTGGAAGTAGGCATTGTTAGTGTTTTTCAATATCTGGATATCATCCCCCACCCCAGGCACATGGTAGATTGCACCTCACAGCCCTTTGCAATTGGGTGGAGTTCTCTAAGTGGTTCCAGCACAAAAGCTATCAGAGGAGGCAAGTGATGGGTGACATTTTCATGCTTGAGTCAGTGAAAACTGGAACTTACAATTCAGTTGATTTAGGTTCACCACCTGCCGAGAATTATAATTTCTAACCTAAATACAGTGAACCAGAATCTACAGATTAGCAAGATCCATGTCATGTGGTTCTTTGAGTTTCCCAGGTGTATCTTACACAAACAACTTTTCAGCAGGGAATTGACTGGGAATGAATGGGCTTGAAGTCCTGGGATAAACCACCTGGGTGAAGCACGAGTCTCCTTTCTGGATGCAGAGTGGTCCAGATGATACAGATGCTGGCAAGCTGGGCCACCTCATGAAAAACAGACAGGTGGTGGCTCTGATGCATCTCCCACACCAACAGAGGTCTTCTAATGAGAAAGAAGTAACTTTAGTATATTAGGCTATGTGATGTTATAATTATGTGTAACCCAAAGAAGCAAAGCCTCTCCTATTCTATTCAACATACAACTGCTGAGTGGAACACAACGGATCCCAGAAAGAGGCCCCACAGAAGCAAAACTACAGAACGGTAGGGGAAAGGTCGTCTTGTACAACTGAATATCCATTTGTTGAGGAGGAGGAAATATGTTCATTCTTCACACCATGCAAATAAACTTTATGTACAATATTATTCTAATTTGAAAAGTAAAACATTCTAAAACTTTAAAAAGAAAATAAGGGAATTCTCCATGACTCAGGAAAATGATACCTAAACAAGAAACAAAATTAACTCTAAAAGAGATGATCATGAACTTGCATTCTGTTAAATTTCACAAGAAAAGGCATATGTTAAACAAAAGAAGAAAAGGAAATATGAGAAGTGCTTATTTTACATTTGAATAGTAGTTTTTGCTTGGTAATTAGGTTGTGGGTTGAATTCATTTTCTTCTTTTTGCTTATCCATTTGTTCCTCAATATTCTCAAGGAACATCAATCTCTTTTCTGTTCCTGGAGGGAGATGCTTGGAGGACATGTCTTCCTTTCATTTCTGGTCTCCCTCCTTGGATAGGAAATGCATTTGGGTCCAAGGGTCTTTCTCCAGGATTTTCAGATGTGGCGATCTGGAGCTGTGGGCCCTGCCCCAGGCGGGTGTCCATCAGGCCTGTCCTGGACACTGCAGGCCTCCCTCCTCCTTTGGGTAAGCCACTCCAGACACTTTGTAAAATCTTTATTAGACTCACTTTGGACTCTGAGCAGGCTGCATGTAAAGGCCTTTTAAGATCTAAAGCACATGTAAGGATACTTATTTTTATTCTTGCTTATTAGTATTTTACTGGCTCTTATTTATTCATTGAACATTTATTGGGCCCAGGTAGTAAATCCATCACAGGCTATGTTCCCGAGGTCCTGAGAAGTCATGACCTCAATTCGAGAGTCACAGAAGCCAAAGTCTGAGGCTCTTGGAGATGAAGGTCTTTCTAGGGATAAATGAAGAACCAATGAGCTGAAATATTGCAATCCCTGAGCTAATTGGACGATCGATGCATTTGGAGATGTTCCTAATGGTCAGAGAGAAGGATGTGGTGTAAGAGATGGATATATAGAGAGAATATAGAGTAATATAGAATAAAAGTATGAACAGAAACCATTCATATTTATTTAACACTTACTACATGCCAAAGAACCTTGGTGGTGTAGTAGTTATCCACTGGGCTGCTAACCCTAGGGTCAGCAGTTCGAAACCACCAGCAGCTCTGCAGGAGAAAGACGAGGCTTTCCACACGAGAAGAACGTATTTTGCAACAGTTCTACTCTGTCCTGTAAGGTCTCTGTGAGTTGGAATGAACTTGACGGCAACCAGACTGCGTTTTGTTGTTGTTTTGAGTTATGTTGTGCCAGGGACTGTGCCAGGCACTTTACACGTCCTATTTCATTTACTACAACAAGCCTGGAATGTACATCATACTGTCCCACGTTGAAGGATGAGGAAATGGAGAAGTTAGGTACTTTGCCTGAGGTCACACGGCTTGAAAGGGGTGGTGCTGAGAGGGGAATTCAATACTGGTAGACTGGAAACCCTCCTCCCTTCTCTAGGACAGGAAGGACTGCTCAGGGGATCTTTCTATTTCACAGCCTCGTGAGATCGAACAGGAACTTTGATTTCTGAAGACATTTTGGTTCATCATCTGGCATCTTCAGTTTCTTCAGAACTACTTCCTGTGTTTGTAGCATTGTTCCCGGTGAGATGGCGGTGGAGCGGTCCCAGATACTCAAAAAGATCATGCGCCCAAACGCTTCGCCCAGATCTGGACATGCCAGCTTCACGCTGTTTCACTGTCCCTGAGTCTCCAGGACTCAAGGGGATTCACTCAAGTGAATTGAGTCTCCTACTGGCCCACCGTGGGAATCATTCCAACAGATCCCGGCTGCTTCTTGGGTTCCGGTTCAAGCAGCTGTGGGCAAAGGGCACCTCTCACCATGCCCCAAATCCACGTGCTGGTGTCCTATAGGAGGGGCCTGACGTCTCCGAGTCTCCCGCTCTGGAGCCGGCTCACTACCCCTTCAAGTCACAACAGGAAACTGTGATAAGACTTGACTGGTGCTCCAGTATGGCGCTCCATAAGTTTTCACATCAGATGGATCAGTGGGGGAAGGTGATCAGGAAGAGGCAGCACACCACGTATGCTGATGGGGCCAGAACTGGAGTCAGGCAAACCAGGGTGTGAATCTTGGCTCTGCTCCTTTCAGCTGCGTGGCCTTGGGCAAATTACCTAACCTCTCCGAGTCTCGACTGCATCTTTAAAGCAAAGAGAGCAGTAAGTATTGCATAGCTTTGCGGAGAGCATTACGTGACAGACTAACTCTTAAGCACTGACTGCAGAGCCTGGTCCTTAGGAAAAGTTAAATTAATGTTGACTATTGTTATTCGATTAAGTGCAAACAAAACAAAACAAATAAACAAAACCTCAGTTGTGAAGTTTGTGTTACAGGTTAGTAAGCAATAGCTTTGAATGGCCTTTCTCCCCCACTGGATCAGCCTGCCCTTTGATGGCTTTGATCAAATCAAGAATCCCTCCTTGGGAGTCCTGTTCGGTGAAGCATGCCAGGGTTTGCATAGAGACAGGAGCTTGGCAGGCCCTGAGGCCAGCCGGCTTAGGGAGATGTGCACCCGGGATGAGCCCTTTGAAATGCTGAAATACAAAGTCATTTGGCAAGGACAGAGGAGCAGAAGAGCGGACCCCCTGTGAGCCTCGGAGTCCCTATTTTTATGAGAAGGGGGCTCATCTCCTCTATCTGACCTTCCGTGGGTGAGGGAGTCTTATTCTGCCAAGGCCACCTGAGAGCCCTTGGGTGAGAGCATTCCAGGACGCCTTCCTCCGTCTGGGCTGGAAGCGCTGGGTGTCTGATCCTGCTTGCTCTCTGGGACCAATCTTCTAGCTAGGGCTCAGGCAAGCCCACCAGGCAGGGCCCTCCCCTTTGCCCCTTATCCTCCCTGTGTTGTCACTTGAGTGGGCTCGGACTCATACCAGCCTTCAGTATCGAACAACAAAACGCCGCCCAGCCTGTGCCATCTCCCCGAGGGCTTCCCTTCGCTTTCATTAGTGCTGTCCTCTGCTAAAGGACACGCTTCCCTAACCAATTGCCCCCCAGGCGGTCACAGCTGGTGGCGTCCCCGCGCGCAGCTGTTCCACGGGTCATTTCAGTGCCGGACTCTTTCCGCAGATTGCCAGGCCTCTGGACCCAAGTGCCGCTGAGTGGACTTGGACCTCCGACCTGTGGGTGGCAGTCAAGCAGTGTAGTCGTTTGCACCACCGAGGGACGCTCTAGGATCACCGGCTCGGTCGTCTACATCGCTGCCCTAGTGCGCAATCGCAGTGAGCACTTGGCGCCCACAGTGCCCAAACCTCGCAGAAAGGAGACTTCTTCTCTAAACCCGAGCCCCGTCGATCTTTCGCCTCCACTGCCCGCGGTAATCAGAAGGAACGTTCTTTCTTCTCGCCGCAGCAGTGGAATACCCTTCTTTTGTACAGGAGCTTGGCTTTCCTCCCCAAACCGAAAACGAACCTTTGGGGCTAAGGAGACATCGCCACCTGGCGGAAAGGTGGTGAAATACTGTCACATTTTTCTCCCGTGGGGCTGCTGGTGGGCTCGATTCTCCAACCTTGTAGTTAGCTGTCCAGGGCTCCCTTTGTAGAAAGAACGAAACTGCCGAGCGTGGCCGGCTTCTAGTCTCCAACTCCTGGCCACAGAGTCGATTCTGGCTCATCGATCGCAACATATGGCAATCCGATAGGACAGAGTAGAATTGCCCCCCTAGGGTCTCCAAGCCTGTCATCTTTACAGAAGCTGACTGCTACCTTTCTCCCCTGGAACGCCTGGTAGATGGATTCCAGCTGCTGATCTTGGGGTTAACCACTGTGCTACTGTCCCTTTCTCGTCTCCAAACAGCAGTTAAAGTCAAAGACTCGTAAGTAAAGAGCGCACTGGGAGAGTCCTCAGAGCCTGGGTCTGGTCCCTCCCTTTCCTGGGGAGGAGCAAGGTGGTGCAAACATGGTTTGTGATGGTCAGGAATAGGACCCAGATCACCTGTCCATTTGGATGAGTGATTCAGGGTCCCCTTCCCTACTTCACACACACAACCCAAACACGCACACCGCTCGTGTTGTTAGGTGCCCTTGAGTGGGTTCCAGCCCATAGCGACCCTACACACAACCCCAGGACACACCGCCTGGTCCCGAACCATCCTCACAAGTGTCCTTAGGTTGGAGCCCATTCTTGTAGCCACTGTGTTAACCCATCTTGTTCAGGGTCTTCCTCTTTTTTTCTGCCCCTCCATTTTACCAAGCATGATGTCCTTCTCCGGAGACTGGTCTTTCCTGATCACATGTCCAAAGGACATGAGACAAAGTCTCACCATCCTTGCAACTAAGGAGCAATCTGGCTGGACTTCTTCCAAGACACATCTGTTTGTTCTTTAGGCAGTCCATGGTATTTTCAATAGTCCTCACCAACACCATAATTCAAACGTATCGATTTTCCTTTGGTCTTCCTTATTCAGCGCCCTACTTTCACATGCATAGGATGCTGTTGGAAATGCCATGACTTGGGTCAGGTGCGCTTAGGTCCTCGGAGTAACTCCTTGCTTTGCGAGTGGTCTTGTGCCGCAGATTTACCCAATGCAAACACAGTTTTTGGTTTCTTGACTGCTGCTTCCAGGAGCTTTGAGTATGAAACCCAACAAGATGAAATTCTTGACCCCTTCCATCTTTCTTTTGTTTATCATCATGTTACCTATTAGTCCAATGGTGAGGATTTTGTTTTCTCTACATTGAATTATAATCTGTACTGAAGGCTACAATCCTTGATCTTCACCAGCAAGTGCTTTAAGTTCTCCTTACTCTCAGCAGGCAAGGTTGTGCCATCTGCAATTCATAGATTGTTAATAAGCCACATTCCTCATATAATCCAGCTTCTCTGGTTATTTGCTCATCATACAAATTGAATAAACATGGTGAGAGGCTTCAGTCTTGATACACCCCTTTCTTGATGTTTAACCATGCAGTATTCTGTTGTCCTGTTCACACAACTGCCTATTGATCCACTTACAGGTTCCTCGTGAGCACAATGCTGTGTCCTCAAATTCCCATTCTTCACATGGCTATCCATAGTTTGTTACAATCCACATAGTCGAATGCCTTTACAAAGTCAATGAAACACAAACATCTTTCTGGTATTGTCTGCTTTCAGCCAAGATCCATCTGACATCAGCAACAATATCCCTTGATCCCTTGCTCCATGTCCTCTTCTGAATTTGGCCTGAACCTCTGGCAACATCCAGTCAATGTACTACTGCAACCATTATTGGATGATCTTCAGCAAAATGTTGCTTGTATGTGATGTCAGTGATATTGTCCTATTATTTAAGCATTCTCTTGGGTCGCCTTTCTTTGGAATTGGTACAAATGTGGATTTCTTCCAGTCAATTGGTCAGTAGCTGTCTTCCAAATTTCTTGGCATAGATGAGTGAGTGTTTCCAGAGCTTCATCAGCTTGTAGAAACATTTCAATGTTTCTATCTACAAGTATTCTATCAATTCCTGGAGCCTCGTTTTTGGCTAATGCTTTCAGTGCAGCTTGGACTTCGTCCTTTAGCACCATTGGTTTTGCTCATATTCTACTTCTTAAAATGGTGTCATGTCAACTGGTTCTTTGAGGTACAGTGATTGTGCATTCTTCCCACCTTCTTGTTATGTTTTCTGCATCATGCTTTCAATCTTGCAACCCAAGGCTTAAGTTTTTTCTTTAGGTTTTGTTTTGTTTTTTCCATTTAAAATATGCTGAGCATCTTCTTCAGCTTTTTCCCCTCTGATTATAGGTCTTTGCGCATTTCGTTAAAATATTTTTACCTTGTCTTCTCAAGCTGCCCTTTGAAATGTTCTGTTCAGCTCTTTGGCTTCATCATTTCTTCCATTTGCCTTAGCTGCTCTGTGCTCAAGAGCCAGTTACAGAGTCTCTTTTGGCAGCTACACTCATCTTTTCTTTCTTTCCTGCCTTTTAATGGCCTTTTGCTTTCTTCGTGTGTGACATCCTTGCTGTCATCCCACAGCTCATCAGGTGTGGTTTCATTCGTGTTGGGGGGGCTTGCTGGTACTCTGTCCGACAATGCTCTGCCTCTGGTGTCAGTCACTGCCAAGGTTTCTATGCTGTTCAAAGGGTTTTCAGTGGCAAATTCCTCTGAGGTGGGCAGCCTATTCCTTCTTGGCCTGGAAGCTCTGGGTGACCCTGCCCGTATTTGAAATACCATTGTCATTGTCTTCAGTATCACGGTAACATACAGGCCACCACAACATGAGAAACAGACAGCTATACTTCAGCCTAAAATGCCCTGATCAAGATTGTCATCCTGAATGTTCCGTTTTGCTTTTTATCAACTCTGTGGGAGGCCAGAGGGGAAGATCAGAGAAGTTTTCCTTTGGCTACGATCATTTTAGAGATAGAAAGAGGCAGAATGGAGCACAGAAGAAAGGAACATGGACACCTGTGGCTACTGAGATGTCTATTGTATGTGTTACCCTCCCAGCCCAAGAGGGAATGCTTCCGATGAGCCTGCGATAGACTCCTCTCATCCCGATCAGTCTCTGGTCCAGCAAGTACGGTTTTACGTGATAAGGAGTAGGACATGCTCTCATCATGTCTGTTTTGGGAAATTGGATCCTGAAGATAGTAAGTTCAGGGAGTTGACTGTAGAAAATCTCATTATTTATGCAAAGTGTAACTACCCATTATTGTGCAAATGGCGCCACATTGTTCCTGGCACAGTCATTTCCACCCGGCCTATTTGCATATCGCTTTGCAGTTCACTGCATGCTTTAATGTATTTTAAATTATTTAATCCTCACAAACACCCTATAGTGGGAACTATTAGTCATGGCAGGTGAGGAAGTCAGAGGCTCAGAGACATGAGGCAATTTTTCTGAGATCACGCAACTCTAAGTGGCAGTCCTGAGACTTGAGAGGAAGGAGGAGACTTGATACCAAGTCCCGAGCTTCCAGCACGTAGCTTCTTGGCCTGACAATTGCAGTAGCACCTGTTTTGTTTTGTTTATTCTAGTGGCCACCTGTTTGACTGTAGAACATGCTGGAAAGTCATGTCACAGGTGTTTCCATTTAAATTTGGGGGGAGAAATTTGGTCAAATATCCCAATCTCAATAACAAGTCAGGAGGACCTTTTATACATTCTTCAAGCTAAATGCAGAAGCACCTAGACTGGGCATGATGGGCTCCCGCCCAGATACAGGTGAAGTCACAGAATCCCCAAAAGAAAGACTGGGTAAAGGCCTTAGAGCTTGGATCCAGCTCCTGGACCGAGGAATGGAAAGATTTTACATAGAGGGTCTGTGGCTCTCAAGACCCGAACCCGTATCGCCTGACCCTTGATTGGCGGAGTAGCCCATCCCCCTTCACCCGATAATAAAAGCTGGCCCTTAATAAATGATAGAACCCCTTTGTTGCAGCAACACCGAAGCCTCGGCTCCTTTTCTCTCCGGCATCAGTTTCCCTCCACAAGAGGGGCAATCTCGTCCTAGGGCTCTGTTGTCCTTGTTGCTAAGTTGC
>NW_022103958.1:17244559-17306213 GCF_000313985.2 Echinops telfairi
CCCCCATCCCCAGGAAGTGCCCCACGTGTTTGCTTCACTATCATCTTTATGGGCAGCCCTGGTGGTACCTTGGTTAAACACGCAACTGTTAACTGAAGGACAGGGAGGTCAAACTGAGGAAGAAAGGTGTGGCCATCTACTCCTGTGAAGATTCCAGCCTTGGAAACCCTGAGTCCAGTCTACTCTGAATCGACTAGATGGGTTTGTTTTGATTTTCACTGTTGATGAAAGCAGAGCACCAGGCCTTTCTCCCGAGGGGCCACGGGGTGGTGTCTCATCACCCACCTTTCAGTTAGCAGCCAGGCACTAAAACATTGCACCCCCAGGGTTATTGAGTCACTGCCTTCAAATACAGCTTGACAACCACTAAGTTCATGTCCACAACCTCTCCCTCTGCTCTTCAGATTCACATATGTATCAATGCACTCAACAGCTCCGTTCGATGCTAGTGAGCCTCAAAATGGTCATGGCCAAACTCTTGGTCTCTCCGAGCCCTCGCCCCACTTTTGTGAATTTTCCCTCGGTGAATGGAAATCCCCTTCGTCTGGCTTCTTGGTCAAACAGTTTGGAGTCATCCTCAAATTGCTCTTTCCTCTCACAACCCATGGTCGATACATCTATAAATGCTGCCAGCTCTGCCTTCACACTACACTCAGAATTCAGTGCCTTCTCACGATCGCCATCGCTGTCCAGCCACCTGTACTTAAACTAGGAGCCCTGCTGGTTTAGCGGGTTACACATTGGGTTATTAACCACAAGGTCAGTGGTTGGAACCGAGCAGCTGATCCCAGGAGAAAGAAGCAGTCTTCTGCTCCTATGAAGATTTAGGATCACGGAGAGTCAGAATTGACTGGATGGCGGTGAGTTCTGGAAAGATTTGTAGCCTCAGAAATTGTATAGGAGCAGGTCTACTCTGCCCTATTTGATTGGTGACCGCTATGGCAGTTGGTAACCTGAACTATTGAAGCAGCCACTTATCTGATCTGCCTGCCCAGGGTTTTTCTCTTAGGATGTGAGCGAGGTCATAACACCCATGCTCCAATCCGTGCAAGAAATTCCCATCTTGGTCCGATGGCCGCTAATGATCCATCCCCATCCCACTCTCTAACGGGAGTTCCTGCCACTTCTCCCTTGCTTCCTACATTCCCGCCATCGAGATGTAACTGTCTCATCCGTGGAAAATGTAAGCCTGAGAGAAACAGGGGCTTTGTGTCATTTCCTGGTACAGTCCAGTGCCTACACAATGCCTGAAACATTGAAGATTCACAACAAAGATTTGTTCAACAATGAGTGCCTTTTCCCTCACCCTAGGCATTCACTGTAGGAGCCCTGGTGGTATAGTGGTTAGCAGTTCGAAACCACCAGCTGCTCCAAAGGAGAAAGCCAAGGTTTTCTACTCCCATAAAGAGTTACGGTCTCAAAGTCCACAGGGGCATTTCTACCCTGACCTATAGGGCTGCTCTGAGTCTAAAGTGATTCAATGGCAGTGAGGAAGGCCATCAGTTCAAAGCCCAATCACATTCCCTCTTACTGCATCTTCACATTGTTTACAGTGTGCTCCCTGGTAAAGGAGTCCTGTGATCCCCCAGGGCTTCACATTACCCTCTCCACCCCCTCTCCAGGGCTGTGGTGGGAGTGCCTGTCCAATCTCCTGGCCTTATCTTCAAAGTACTCTTTCTCAATGACCATGTTATCTTCCCCTTGGCAGTTCTGCCCATCACCACCCTCCTTGGTGCCAGACGGTAGAGCCAACCAGGAACTGAGAACATGCTGATTCTGATGAGAGACCAGGTGTGCTCGAGTAGTAGCCAAGACCACACAGGTCCGGAGGAAAAGGTTCTGCATCTGTACAAGCAGTCACTCTGGTTGTCATGATCCATTTCCCCCGGTCTGTAGAACAGCTGCCTTACCTCCGGCACAGCTGTGAAGTTTAGGAGAGAAAAGGCGGGAGGGTATATTAGGCTGGTTGACTAGAAAAACAGATTCAGTGACACTCCGATATGTGTAAGAAAGAGCTTTATATTAAGAAATAGTTGGATATCAAGAAAACATCCCAACCCCGTCCAAATCAAGTCCGCAAGACCGACACTGGTCCGTAAGTCCTATACTAGTCCAGAAATCCCTCTTCAGACTCACACAGCCACAAGCAATGATGCAAAATGCAGGAAGATCATAGGCTGGTGGGTGCAAAGTCTTGTGGATCCAATGGTGGTGGAAGCATCTCCAGGGCTCCCACAGGGCTCCAGCAGGTCTCTGAGTGGCTCACCAGCAGGAAGGTGAAGGCAAATACAGAGGGAGAGGTTCCCCGGACCCTCCTTATAAGGAGGTCACGCCCACAAGGTGGCACCATCAGGCTGTGACCTGATTGACAGGTTAGACTCCACCCCTTCACTTCAAGTTGACATGAGATTATGTAACTACCACAGAGGGAGCGGTAAAAGGAAGAAGAGAGAAGAGAAATCTGTTGAGGTGAACTGAGAAGCATCAGGGTGCACAGTTGTGCTGGAGTTGCCCTTCTGTTGGTGGGCACCATCAAGTCGATTCCAACAGACCCCATGTGACGGAGTTGAAATGACGCCATGGGTGTTCTGAGCTGCAGTCTCTACAGAAGCGGACTGCCAGGCGACCTTTGTCCTCTGGAGTCACTGGGTGGCTTCATACCACCAACCTTTTGGTTAGTAGCCAAGCGCTTAACGACTGGGTCACCCGCTTTCCTTGTGAAACCACCAGAGAACATAACCTTCTTAATGAGACCAGGAGATCTGGGCACTACCCAGAAATCCAAAAACACCCTCGTCCAAAAACATTGCCATTCAAACATAGGACACCGGGTCCATGGGAGTTCTTTCTTAGGACATATATACTCCCAGGAGTATAGCACCAATGAGCTCTCAGACATCCGTGCCGTGTTGTGAACTGTGGTCATCTGTTTGGTGCCAACCCTACTGTGGAAACAAGAATGTCTTGGCGGGAAGCAGGTGAGAAAATGAGGCTCTGTGTTCCAATCCATTTTGTTTACAAAAAAATGCTGTACCCATGGGCCATAGTTTATTGACCCTTGGTCTAGAAGTGAGAAAGGTGGTGGAGAAAGGTTAAGAAATCTGTCTCTATCTGGTTTCATGTAAATAGCCTGAAGCAAGGAGAAGGTAGGCTTTCAGCATTTGAAAACAATCATCTAATTTAGCAAAGAAGGTGCTCTTATCAGTGATGAATGAATGAAGGCCCCACATGCATGCGTTCCTCGGCTTTCTTGTTGCACATTAACATAGGGGACGTGGCTGCCCCTTTCCAGGTTGGAGTGAGTCTTGTTCATCAATTATAGCAATACATTGGCTGGACTATAGATTTAAGAATCCCCCCTCAAAAATCAACAAAGCTTTCTGTTGGGGAAAAAAAAATCTAATGACCAGCAGAATTGACAGTGGAGAGTCTAATACAGTTTGTTATTATTTGTTCTTTGTATTTTTACATTCTCACTGTCATGGAGTCACCTTCCGGCTCAAAGAGACCCTATCGGACAGAGTGGAACTGCATCTGTGGGTTTCTGAGACTGCAAATCTTTGTGGGAGTAAAGAACCTGGTCTTTCTCCTGTGTTGACACACACTTTACATCAATAGATCTTCAGCGGCCACTACTAACCCCCACCTTCATCATGGACTTCCATCTGTCTTGTTAAAGGCCAGGTCAGACAACCCGTTTTACTGGCTTATGCCATAAGCGGCCATTTGTTCTTTTCCAGCAAGTTACCCGCTGCTCCACCTACTGGCACCTCAGAGGATGTCTCTGGAGCACACAGGCTTGAGTTCCTCAAGGTGAGCACAAAGGACTCCCTGCTCTCAAACCCAAGCTTTCCACTCCCCTTTTCCTTTACAGGAAACTCCAGAACCCCACTGGAAACACGCAGGTCTCTACACACCCCTCCTGAAAGTTCATCTTTATTTTCAAAACAAAATTGGTACATATTTGGCAATGACATTTTACATAAAACTAAGAAGGTAGGAAATGTATGCTGTAAGATTCTTACACTTCATAGGTTCGGGTCCCATGCCTAAGCAGTTCATTAATGAAAAGGTTTTAAAACATCAACCAAAGAATGCATGAAGAATTATATTTAACAATCAGCCTTCTAAGTGAGGTGTCGACTTAAGTCCACATGGAAGAAGCACACCAGCCTATGTGATCCAAGGGTTATGAATAATAAAATCCATATCTGGAAGAGGGAATGGTATCAGAGTTTAAATTCTGAACATCCTGTTTTCATAAGGCTATGGATTACAGTAAACGTCCAAAATCTACTAGCAGGGTTTGCACACAGATTAAGCCTCCCTTGAATCCTGTCTGACCATAGTCCAGGTGTGTGAATAGCCTTGCTATCAGACACAAGCATTGTGAAGTCGATTATAGCAGAGATAGTTAGGTTAAAATGTAAGACCTTATTGTTTTGTCTCTCTTTTGACCCATTTTAACATTGGCTTACAGGATACATTATTTTGATGAATTTCTACTTCCACAACAAAAATCACAGAAACCATTTACATTTACCTCCGACCATATGCTGACTTTTATCCATTGAATGAGTTATATATATCCAAATTCATTTACTTCTAAGCCTTCTAATCTCAAAATTTTCTGTGTGGTATACCTACCTATACAGATAGGAGTCATTTTGACTCAAATGTTAACTGAATATTAACCCCAGTAAACCCAGTTTTCATTCATGAAAGCCTTACTTCAGTAAGAAATATAAAGGTTTTCAAAAAGTTCTTAGGAAATAGTCATCAAATATAAAGGCAAAGCATGCAGTGAAGATTGTCACGCAGACCGGCCCAAGTGACCCTTATGATATGTTGAAGCCAGCATCACAAATGTTGTAGAATGTTAAATAGTATAAAACTATAGTATGACATCATTTCAGTGATAATAGTGGTTAATTATGTTGTTCTTAAAATAAGTTTTTTCAAAAGAATGGATACGGTTTCATTCACATGTCAATTTGATGAGTGTCCGTGGAGAACGTATATAAGAAATGTCTGTACATCTAGTGTTCAAGTTGTTCAGTTTAATATTTTCTACTTTCTTTTTAATTAAGGTTTTTGTGTTTTATTTTGTCATTGTTATTTTTGTTTGTATATTGTGTGACTTTCTGTATTGAAACCCAGGATAGGTAAATCTATAGAGACAGTAACTGGATTGATAGTTACTTCAGGGCATAGTAGGGGAGCTTGGGGGAAATGGGGAGTCAACAACAATGAAGACAAGAAAGAAGAAAATGTTCTGAAATTGATTGTAGCAATGATTGCACAAGTATTTTTAATATAATTGAACTAATATGTCTGATCTGAATTATATGCCAACAAAACTATATATATATATAGATATAGATAGAGAGATAGAGAGATAGAGAGATAGATAGATAGAGCTCGGTAAAGTGCTGCCAAACAGTCAAGAATCTGAATGCTGGAACAAGGATCCCGAGAACTTGGTAAGGTTCTGGAACAGTGGTTCTCAACCTTCCTAGTGCTGCGACCCTTTAATACGTTTCCTCATGTTGTGGTGACCCCCCCAACCATAAAATTATTTTTATTGATACTTCATAACTGTCATTTTGCTACTGTTATGAATCGGGTGACCCCTGTTAAAGGGTCATTTCCCCCCCAAAGGGGTCGCAACCCACAGGTTGAGAACCGCTGCTCTAGGACGTCTGTAACGTCCTCCTCTCTAATTGTGGTCTGGGGCCTTGCTTACATCCCTATTGCCGGCAGTAGGCGTGTGCTCTCCAGGACTCGGTTTTGTTCTCATCTCCCACCGACAGCAGATGATTTCGGGTCTCCTATCATCATCCTATAAGGTAAGCAGAAAGATTTTCCTCCTACCTGCTGGGTAGTAATTTAGCATCTCAGCACTGCTCTGGGAAACAGAGGGAGAGGAAGATGTGTCGGTGCCCTGCTTTCTTTTGTCTAGATAGAAGAAGAAGCCGCTTGTGTCTAACAGAAAGACTGGAGTTCAGTCCTGCGTCTCCTCTGCCGGTCTTTGAGCAGCCTCTTGACTGCACAGCTCCTGCCCCCCTCCACTTCTCTCGCTCTCTACTGAGAAAAAGTCCAGGACAAGTAGCCTGCTCTCAGCTATCCCCATGTTTGCTCCTGTCTCCCCCGATGCAGTTTCCCCATAACCACTAGAATGCGTTTCTAGAAAATGAATCTCCTCATTGTATTCCTGTGCTTAAGACTCTTCCTTGCCTCTCATGTCCTCCAAGAGAAGGTGCAGTTTCCTTAACAAAGCACACAAACCCGTTGTCATCTGCTCCTTGCCCGGGTCCCTCTTGAGCTTCATGCCACACCATTCCACTCTTGGATCAGTGGCCACATCCGTCTTTCTGTTCCTCACTTGGGCCAAGCTCCGGCCTCTGAGCATTTGCTTGTGCAGTTCCCTCCCTCCCTCCACCACACCTCACACAGATAAAGTGACCCACACTTCATCTTTTTCACGCTTACTTATTTTATAGACCTGAAAACCTTCTCAGATTCCTCAAATTAGAACCAAGTTGCCTACCTTATGCATTTCCCTAACATATTTATGCCACTTACCACAAATGCATGAAACGATTTGTGAAGTGATTGGTTTAATGTCTATCTTCATCGGCTAGAGTAGAAACTCCAAGAGGCCAGGGCACGTGTGTCTGTTCCCTGTGGTACCCACACCACCCAACGTTGCTGTCTGACCCATGGTAGGTGCCCAGTAAGTGTGTTGATGAATAGCTAGAGAAGCTACTCCTCCTTTACACATGGGGATAATGCCCTCTTCACAGGACTGTCCTGAGGATTAAACCCAATGACCCTGCTGATGCCCTAACACAGTGTCCTGTGTAGCAGACACTTAGTCAGTGTTTGCTGAATGACTGTAGGCACGGTGGCTTCCAAGATGACACCTCTTTAAACAGGCCCAGCATGAGGACTAGGTTTGTAATTTGCACTTGTGAAGGTTTCTTTATTAGGTAATTAATGTAATTTAAACCTTGAGTGTTGAGGCTAAGGTATGATTAAGACGAGCTGTTGATTGGCATTTACTGGGCATGGACAGTGGCCTTGTGCCGAACAAGGACACACAGTAATGTTGTCCTGGGGATGAGTTCACCTAAGCTGTGGAGACAGACACAGGAGAGACGAGCTACTTGGTTGGAAAATGCAAGAGGATTCCTGGTGTGCTGACAAAGGCATGATAGTATTTCTGAGTTCCTGACTTCAAGATTCCATCCAGGACTTTAAAAAAAAATCTCTTTCGCTCTCCAGCTTCAGAAGCTACTCCGCATTGTGCTCCATCAAACAAGGCAATAAACCAAGACAGAAAGGAATGGGATCTGCCACCGGAGATGGAAGACTGGAATTCCCGAGGTGATGGAAATGGGGAAACCAGGAAGACGGTTGAGCAGCCCCCTGAGCACTGTGGAGGGCTCCGGAAGAGCCGTCAACCTGGGGAAGGTAGAGCCGTTGGACAACTTGAGGCAGAGAGAAGAGCTGGAGAAAGGAGCTTAGAGAAAGAGTGGTGCTCGGCGTTCAGAAAATCAAGCAGTGCGAAACGAGGTCATTGTGAACTCCCAGGGTGGGGGTGGGGTGGGAAAGGAGAGCAGCACAAGAAAGGAAATGTAATCCTAACACATTAGATGGTTTCGCTGTGAATAATATTTGTCATCGTTACCACAGAAAGGCTGACCTCTGACCTCCCCGAAAGGTGTCATAGGACCACCGGGAGGATGGAGAAGGAGACGGCAGTGGCTAGATGAGGACGTGGGCACGGAGGGAGACAGGCATTGATGAGTGTCCTAAGACCTGTTTTCTAATGGCAATGTGTCCTACAGATGACTCATATACGCCAGGCCAGAAGCGGAGAAATAAACAGGGACAGCTGGAGCCCCCACTTCACATGTTGCTGAGAAATACGAGGAAGCATTTGGGGGCGACAAAAGGATGGTGGTTAAACATGACAAAAGAAACGACATCGTCAACCTGCTCCCGGGAAGCTTGTGCGCATGTCAGCTATTCCGTGAGATGCACGCAGGCCAATTAGGAGAAGAGGGGGCGACAAGAGAAAGAACTGACGCGTCGGCTGGGAATGGGAGGAGCTCCAGGGCCGCGACTGACCATGAACTAGCTGTCCGAGAGTCTCAGCACTCTTGGGACGTTTGCATGAAAAGCAGGCATTCCTTTCACAAAGGTAACCAAGTTTAACAATTACAAAGAAGAAGCTGTCGTAAAATAGGACCGCTGTTTGAGTCGGTTGCTTTTATCTGTGCTCTTCTGTAGGTCTCAGTTATTTAAAAACAACAAATAAACACTCGCCTTTCTAGTTCACACGGGAGGGAGAGGAAATGGCCTCAACTTTTTTAAAAGCAAAGACCATCAGACTTCCCTGGGAAAAGCAACCAGAAACTGTGGTCTAGGGAGAGTTTGGGGAAGGAAAGAAGATGCATCCTGATGATGGAGAGGTGCCTGCGACTAAGCACCCTGCGGGTTGCAGGTGGGTGCTTAACAACGATCCTGCAGATTCCCTTGCTCCCACGCCCTGCCGGTCAACATCTCCCTCCCCAAACCCCTTTACCATCCGCATCTTCCAAAAGACAGAGCCCCAGGTACCATCTGCCCCATCCCCCAATGAAGTTCCCAGGGTGGCGCCTGCAGGCACTGTGTGTCTGTGTGTGAGTTTCCTTTATTTCTGACATGCTGCTGTCAATATGCACCTGTGTAGCCCTCCTTTACAGCACCCATTACAAGGCAGGGGCAATTAGGCACCCAAAATGCTTCATGTGGATGCCGAGGAAAGGACCTAAAATGGCCTGGTTAATCACATGGGATTCGGAGTCTCCTAGATCCAAGATGGATCCTAGTTTGATACCGACCAGCTCCTGATTTGAGGCCTCTGGGTAAGTGGCTTTGGCTGGGGTCAGGGGGGGCGGCTCAGGGAGGGTTCTCCTCTGTAAAGGTATGGGAATAAAAGAACCTGTTTGCAGGGTTGTTGTAAAAGCTCATTGAATGAATACAGAGTGCCTGCTGGCACAACATAAACGCCTGCTAAATGCCAACTGTTCGGATGATCTGCACATGTTTGGGGACTGAACACAGGCAAGTCTCCAGGGTCAGTTGTTTGGGGCATGCATGCCATTGACTCACTCAGCACTGGTGAATAGTTTTAACTAATCTTACTTTTCACTAACTAATAATTAATCATCTCTAAGTGATGCAAACACTTGGGCCCTCAACTACTAGCTGGCAGGTCAGTGGTTCTAACCCATCCAGAGACACCTGGGAGTCTACTTCTCAAAGGTCACCCTCCTTGGAGATCCTAAGGAGCAGTTCTCCTCCACAGTCCCAGGTGACCAGGAGTCAGAATTGACTCAGCAGCAATTAACAACAACTGAATTCATTTTAATTTGCAGCGTTATTGAAAGCATAGTTATAATGATGCTAAAAGGCTTGAAACAAAACAACAACAACAAAAACACCAATTACTGTTCCCCTACTCTTACGAACTCTGTCCTACTCCAAGAGGCAAGCACGTTCACCTCTTTGAGTCTTTTTCCTGGTATTTGCATCCTTAGATCTAAATAATATGCTTACTAAAAAGTAGACGGTCCCACACTTCCTGACTTTAAAAAAAACCTATTTATGATATAGCTAAGGTAGTCAAAAGAGCTTGGTATTGTATGACAGACACATGGACCAGTAGAACAGAATTGGGAACCCAGAAGTAAATTCATCCACAACTAAGCTTCAGCAAAAGGCTGAAATTCATGAAATGGGGAAAAGATTAAGCTAGCAGGTGGACTTTGGGCCTCTAACCAAGGCCTCCCTAAACACAAGAACACTTTGTTCTAATAACCTGGCACTCTTTGATACCTTCCTGACACAATCCCTGAAGACAAAATAAGTGCATAAGCAAATGTGCTGAAGAAAGCTGATGGTGCCCAGCTATCAAAAGATAATGTGTCTGGGGTCTTAAAGGCTTGAAACAAGCAGCCATCTATCAGGGAAGCACATAAGCCCACATGGAAGAAGCACACCAGCCTGTGTGATCATGAGGTGTCAACAGGATCAGGTCCCAGGTGTCAAAAGATCCCAAACAAACAATTATATGGATGTGGAAGAGGGGGTTGGAGTGGAGACCCAAAGCCCATCTGTAGACAATTGGACATCCCATCCCCACAGAAGGGTTACAAGGAAGATTGATTCAACCAGGGTGCAGTATAGCACCAAGGAAACACACATCATTCCTTTAGTTCCTGAATGTTCCCCACCCCCCACCCCCCACTACCACCACTCAGTTCTACCGTACAAATCTGACTAGACCAGAGTATATACAGTGGTACAGATAAGAGCTTTTGATACCTGGAATTCAGGATAGATAAAACCCTCAGGAACAGTAATGGGAGTAGTGATATCTTGGGGGGGGCGGGGGAGTTGGGTGTGGGAGGGAAAGGGGGAGAAAAGGATAATCCATCTCAAGGTTGGATATATAGCTCACCCCCCAGGGGGACGAATAACAAATGTGGGTGAAGGGAGACAATGGACAGTGTAGGACATGAAATAACAACAATAATATGCCATTGACCAAGAATTCATGATGGGGGGTGGGGGTGGTGAAGAGAAGCTGAAACTAAGGGCTCAAGTAGAAAGAAAATGTTTTGGAAATGTTGATGGCAACATATGTACAAGTGTGCTTGATGAATTGTTATAAGATTTGCAAGAGCCCCCAATACAATGATTGATAAAATAAATAAATAATAAATGGGGAAAAGATAGTCTCTAACAGATGGTGCTGGCCAAACTGGATATCCATTTGCAGAAAAAGGATATCATATGAATCAAGATGAAACTAGATTCATGCCTCACACGATATCCAAAAACTAACTCAAGATGAATCTAAGGCCTAAATATAAAACCTAAAACTGCAAAAATCATGAAAGGGAAAACAGAAGCAAACTTGTGGCTGCTATGTGCTGTCGGGCTGCTTCCAGTCATCACAACCCCAGGAATACCGAATGAAGCACCAGCATCTTCAGGATTGTTCTTATGTCGGAGCCCATGGTTGCAGGCATGTATCAATCCGGCTGGCCAAGGGGCTTCCTTTTTCCACTGCCCCTCTCCTCTCCCATGCAGTCCTTCCTTCCCCGGGGGCTGGGCTCTCCTGACACATGTCCAAAGGACAGGAGCCAAAGTCTCACCAGCCTTGCCTCTAAGGAGCGTGCTGGCTGTACTTGGGGTGGACCCTTAAGCAAACTTAGGGCCCATAATTCATGGCAAAGATAGACCACCAAATGTAACTGAAAAATGCACAAATGACAGAAGATAAACTAGATTATGGGGACCTTCCGAAGATTAAATAATTATGTTCATCAAAAGACCCCCCAAAAGAATACGAAAAGAACCTATAGATTTGGGGGGAACATATTTGGCAACGACCTATTTGACAAGAGATTACCCTAAAATTTGTTTTAGAAAACTTGAACACTTTAATGTCAATTGGGAATAAACGGCAGAGGATGCAGACAGATGCTTCGTGAAGGAAGACATTCGAATGAGGTGGCCTCACCCATGACGAGGGAGAGATGCGAGCCAGAACAGCAGTGAGAGCTCATCTCATCCCAGCAATGACAGCAAAGTTCCCTGAGACAGACAGCAACAAATACTAGCGAGATTGCGGAGAGATTGTAGCCCTCATCCTCCACTAGTGGGAGTATGAGATGGTGCACCCCCTGTAGGAAATGTTATATCACCTCCCTAACAACTTGGAAATAGAGATACCAGCAATGTCACTCCTAGGGATCTACCTGAAAGAAATGAGGTGGGACAGGAAGATACACACACACACACACACACACACACACACACTTATGTTCATTGCAACTTTATTCGCAATATCAAAGAGAAGGAAACAACCTAGGTGTCCCTCCGTGGATGAACAAGTAAACTATGGCACATACACACAATAGAATACCATGCAATATTAAAGAATAACAAACAATCCTCAAACGTCTCACAACATAGACGAACCTGGTAACCATTTTGTTCAGTGAAATAAGTCAATCACAAAAGGGCAAATGTTTTATGAGTCCACAAGGATAGAAAGTCAAGGAAAGGTTTACACATAATTTTTTAAATTGTCAAGTCGGTATCAAATCAAAGCGACCCTATATAAGGTTTCGAAGACTGTATATCTTTATGGGAACAGATACATTGTGGGGACTGAAATTAATGTCCCAAAACAAATGCGTATGAATTGTTAAGTGGAAAACCAATGAGATAGTTAAAGTGTATTGTGCCAGCCTGGCTGATAAGCACATGTGGGATTAATTGAAGGGCAGAGAGATAAATGGCTCACTGAGCCTCGCCTTTCTAGTTCTCTGGTCTCTTGCTCTCTGATGGTCAGACCAGGGTGCAGCTGCCTTAGCCAGTTCCCTGCTTCAGCTGGCAAGGCTGACTTCCTGCAAGACATCCCTGAGGAGAAGCCACAGGACCTACCCCGATGCAGCCCTGGGTGCTGGAGCAGCCGTGTGGAGACCCCTGCCAGCGCTGAGATGCTTATACATTCACTGACTCGGCTTTCCTCCTGCAGTCGGCGTCATTGCGTCTGTTTTGTGAGATGGAGGAGGACTTTGTAGATTGGTGTTGGACATATGGGTTAATGGGTTAATGTTGGACTTGTGGGCTTGGACAGCACTGGGTTGGGATGCTTTCTTGATGTGCACGTAACCTTTATATAAAACTCACTCTTATACATTTGAGTTTCTGTGGATTTGTTTCTCTAAAGTACTCAGACTAACACAACCAATTTACTCTAGACGCTATCACTCAGATCACAAACTATTTTAAAATAAATAATGCTGCCCTTTGACATGGCAACCTGTAGACGTGATCATAAATGAAGATTTAGCTCTGTTACATCCTACCCTTTGCCAATGTCACAATTTGGAATTAAATCAATAATCGGTGTTTGTATTTTAACCACTATGTACATAGTCATTATCCATGGATCAGCCGCAAGTATACCACGATTACATTTCCTTTCTGTTCTTTCAGGAGTTGACCATCACATTGTTTATTTGTCACTTGCCTGATTTTTCTTGGAGCTTTTACACAGGTCTATTCTACATGTTTTTAATTCTATGTTGTCAGTGTTTAAGCAGAGCTGTCATGCTGTCACTCGGGACACGCTGGCTGAGACACCCCCCACCCCACCCCTGGCTGTGCTCACACCATGGTCCCCATTTCCCAAATCCCATTTTTTTTTCTGCTTCCTTGAGCTAGGAGTCCTGGGGCATAGTGAGCATGCATTGGGCTGCTAACTGCAAGGTCAGCAGTTCCAAACCACATGCAGCTGGGAGTGAGAAAGATGGGACTCATTCCCCCCGTAAAGAGTTATATACAGTCTCAGAAACTCACAAAGGCAGTTGTACCCTGTCCTGGAGGGTCGCTGTGAGTCAGCACGGGCTCACTGGCAGTGAGTTTGCTCTTGCATTTTCTTAAACTATGTCTTTGTTCCGGTGACATATGCCTCTTCCAGTACTTCTTGAAAGCAGGTGCCTAGGAGGGATGCCTGATAATATTTTTGTTACACCCGCACATCATGTGTTTGATTACACTGCATACAACATTCTAGGGTGAAAATCATTCCCTTCTAGAAATTTAAAGACACTGCTCCGTTTCTTTTACGATCTATGATCACTTCCAAGAGGTGCGATGCCAATCTGAGCCCAAGTCCCTTGTATGAACCCCTACCACCCTCTGGAAGCTCTGTTTACCCCTGGTGTTCTCACATGGCCCAAGCGTGAGTCTTGGTATGGGATTTTAAAATCTGTTCTACTGGGTACCTAATGAACTGAGGCTTTTCAACCCAGAGTCTTATGGAATGAAAAATTTCCAGAAAATTTTCTAATATTTTTTAAATCATTTTATTGGGGGCTTGTACAACTCTTATCACAATCCACACATACATCCATTGTGTCAAGCACATTTGTACATCTGTTGCCATCAGCATTCTCAAAATATTTGGTTTCTACTTGAGCCCTCAGTATCAGCTCCTCATTTTCCCCCTCCCTTCCAGCCCCCCCATGAACCCTTGATAATTTATAAATTATTATTGTCTTGTCATGTCTTCCACTGCCTCACATATCCCTTCACCCACTTTTCTGTTGATTTTTCTAATATCTTTATTCTCCTTTTTCTCAGTTTGCCTTCTGAAACATATAACACCTGGATTTATTCCCTGTTGTTTTTTAACACTGAAGTTTTATTGTTTTACTTTTATTGCTCAAACTCTGTTCATTATTTATTTTTGGTTTTCATAGTTATAATTTCCAGGGGCTCTTTCCACCTCTTTGATTACCTTGTTTCCATGGCAACTTGTCTTTTCGTTGGGGATGTAATATCTTCCTTTACGTCTTTGAAAGCTAATGATGACATAAGAGTTTATTAGGGAGTTCACTTACCTTTCTCTATCATTTCTCTGCTATTCATATCACCAGGCTCTGTCCACACTTCATTTGATTGCTAACCTTCCTTTGTTCTAATCAGGGGAATGAGGCTGTCTTCCCTCTGCAGCATCCTTTGAATGCCTGATGCTGTGAGGAATACTTCTTACCTGCAGGCCTCTGTGAGCACGTGGGGGTGAGATCCACAGAGCCACCTAGTCTGTTTCCTGAACATGGGCATTGGGGACTTCTAGACCAGACCCCATGTGAGGATTAGCCTCTGGTGTACATAAGCATGTGCATTTGCTCCCTGCAATGCCTTCCTTCTCTCACTGCAAGAATGATCGGAGCCACATCTTGCATAAGGCCATAGAGAACCACTTAGGCTTCTGGGACCCTCTCACCAGGGGTTAAAGAGGCAAGTTCCCTGAAAGGAATGCCAAAGGGCTACTGGCAGATGAATGACCCTATAGTACAAGCCTTCAAAAACTTTGTGAAAAGGGGAAATTAATGAAAAGATAATAGAATGTTTCCATACAACCCAGCAATCTTTCTGCTGAGTGAATATCCTATAGAAATAAGAGCCAAGAAGCATATGAACGCCCATGTTCCTAACAGCACTGTTCACGGTAGCAAGAAGAGGGAACCACCTACACACCCATCAGTAGAAGAAAGGATAAAGAAACTTTGGTGCATGTACGCCATGGTGTATTGTGCATCACTAAAACGCACCCATGAGACCACGAAGCACGTTGTGGCATGGATCACCCTGGAGAACATAAGCCAATTGCAAAAGGACAAACAGTGCATGAGACCACTGTTATAAGTGGGGGAGGGGGGCGAGACAAAGATTTCAAACCACAGGGAGCAGATTTGGAAGTGACCAAGAAGGGGACACAATAGGCTGGAGAGTGGATAGATATTCGCTTAGGTGAAGGGGGGAGAGTAATCCACCAGAGGGCTGGGGGAGTGGATTTTAAATTGGGGGGGGGAGGGGTTGTTGACAAGTAGCTTAAAATGTTTAGTGTAAAAAAACCCAGGGCCAAGGGAACAGCAAGTGATCCAAATCAGTGGTGAGGAGTGAGTAGGAGGCCTGGTAGGGAATTATCAAGGATAATGTAACCAAGAGGAATTACTGAAACCCAAATGAAGGCTGAGCATGATAGTGGGACAAGTGGAAAGTAAAGGGAAATAGAGGAAAGAACTAGGAGGCAAGGGGCATTTATAGAGGTCTAAATAAAGGCATGTACATATGTAAATATATTTATACATGAGGATGGGGAATAGAACTATGTGCATATATTTATAGGCTTAGTATTAAGGAAGCAGATGAACATTGGGCCTCCACTCAATCCCTCAATGCAAGAACACTTTGTTCTATTGAATTGGCATTCCATGATGCTCCTCTTCTCGACACGATCACTGAAGACAAAGCGGGTGCATAAGCAAATGTGGTGAAGAAAGCCGATGATGCCCGGCTATCAAAAGATATAGCATCTGGGGTCTTAAAGGCTTGAGGGTAAACAAGTGGCCATCTAGCTCAGATGCAACAAAGCCCACATAAAAGAAGCACACCAGCCTGTGTGATCATGAGGGGTCGAAGGGATCAGGAATCAGGCATCAAAGAACAAAAAATCAAATCATTGTGAATGAGGGGGAGTGCAGATTGGGGACCCAAGACTCACCTGTAGGCAACTGGACATCCCCTTAAAGAAGAGTCACGGGGAGGAGACAAACCAGTCAGGGTGCAGTGTAGCAACGATGAAACATACAACTTTCCTCTATTTCCTAAATGCTTCCTCCTTCCCACCCCCCTGCAACTATCTTGATCCTGATTCTACCTTACAAATCTGGCTAGACCAGAGGATGTACACCGGTACAGATAGGAACTGGAAAAACAGGGAATCCAGGATAGATGATCCCTTCAGGACCAGTGCTGGGAGTGGTGATACTACTGGGAGGGTGGAGGGAGGGTGGGGTGGAAAGGGGGAACCGATTACAAGGATCTACATATAACCTCCTCCCCGGGGGATGGACAACATAAAAGTGGGTGAAGGGAGACATTGGACAGTGTAAGATATGAAAAAATAATAATAATTTATAAATTATCAAGGGCTCATGAGGGAGGGGGAGCGGGGAGGGAGGGGGAAAATGAGGAGCTGATACCAAGGGCTCAAGTGGAGAGCAAATGTTTTGAGACTGATGAGGGCAACAAATGCACACATGTGCTCGACACAAAGGATGAATGTATGGATTGTGATAAGAGTTGTACGAGCCCCTAATACAATGATTTTAAAAAATATTTAGTGTAAAATTAATTATCTGAAACGTAAATCCTCACCTAATTAATTCACATATACAAAAAATAAGATACTGGAATTTTATTTTTCATGAACTTTTTGAAGCTCCTTTATAACGGGCACAACTTCAGGCCGTCCAATTTCACAGGCACGCCCAACATCTGGGCCCTACAGAAAGATAGAGACATGGAGCCTCAGAGCTCAAGAGCACACCAGGAAAACAGGTCATCAAGCAAGACTTGTCCCCAGGAAGGAAGACTAGACAGAACAAGTTCGTCAGCATTTTGTCAGAATTAGGTGGCTAAGGGAAGGGTTCTTAGGAAAGTCTAGTGCAAGTATTGATGATGTCGTTCACAGAGGGACTGTACAAAAGCTTCTACTTCCAGTCTGTTCATACTTATCATACCCAACATGACCATCCCTGTCACCATCATTACACCATCACTATCATTATCAATACAAATAAAACTTGGGTGAACCACACTATGCACGTCATGCTATTCATCACCCTGTATATGACCAGCCTGTAACTACGCCCATCATCCGTGCCCTCAGCAGCAGTCACATTGGGTCGGTGTCCAATGTGAATCATGCTGTTCCACCTCTTTGAGAAGAAGGAGAAACTAGATCTGCTCCCATGAAGACAGACTGCCTCCCAAACCCACAGTGGCAGTTCCACCATATCCACGGGGCTGCCACGAGTCAGAACTGACTCCGGGCCAGTGCGCTTGGTACGGTTTGATGTTATTCGAACCATCTAGCCAGCCCCTGAGCCATAGTGACCCCTGTGTTGCAGAGTAGAACGACCCCAGAGGGTTTGCTTGGCTGCCATCTTTACCAACGCCGTGTGCTAAGGTTTTCTTCGGTGCAGCCACGGGTGGTTCCAACTTCCAAGTTTTAGGCCGTTAGCTGACGGCAAATCGCCTGTGCCACCCTGATTCCACCTGGGCTTTCCGCTATACTTTTCTAAGTGAATAATTCTGAATCGCGGGTTGATTTTGTTTTGCAGAAAAAGTCTTCGTTTTAGCGAGCAACGAAACGTGGTGACATAGCCTTCTTAATGGCCCCTCACTATCTTTTTTTCTCCCCCTTAAAACAAATAAATAAAATCTTAGGGGCATTTGAAGCTTTGAGGTGATTGTGGACCGAAAAAGTGACACCATTCTCTTGAGGTTGATGGAAGCGGTGACTTTTAAAGTTAGAAATTAGAATGACTTCCTGGGCAATTGGAAGAGATCCATCTTTGTGCCCATTCTAAAGAAGGGCACACCTCTCACAGGTAACCCAGTGGGATGCAGACCAAAAGCTCCCAAAGGGACAAAGAACCAACAAGTGTCCATCCTTCTGCCAGGGGAACTAACCCGTGGAGCAGCTCACCTGCAGCCACAGCAACATGCTCGGAGAAGCAGGGAACGCCAGTCTGCATCGCGCTCACAGCTACTGCAAAAGCAGGAAATCGCTCCCAAAGGAAACACCCACCTGTTGGCCATACCACCCAGAAGCAAGAGCTGTCCTTGCCAACAGGCCTCAGGGAAAGGCCTTCCCAGGTTCAGCTTCGGAGCTCTCTTCAACCCTTTGTGTTCTGAGTAAGAATTTCCACACTCCATGCTCAATTCCAATTATACCCCAAGATAATATCAAGATGATAGGTAAAAATAGGCCCAGCTTTCTGGCTGGATAGCCAAAGCACACAGTGCCACAGGGGAGAAAATGGCCTGATTCAAATTTCCTGTGGTTGTGACGTCTCCCGGGAGTACAACCAAACAAGGGCAACCAGTGTTCATCAGATGGTGCTACCAAGAAATCCCTGGGAGGAGCCCGGGAGTGCTCATCGGGACACGGGTTTCCTGAGTCCACCTTCAGCGACGTTGGGGATGAGACCAGAGAGAAGTGCGTGAGATCAAGGCTGGCCTGAGACAATCCCCATGCCCTGCAGGTGGTCTGCTCAATGGTGGGAAAGGAGGCAATGAAAGCAACACTGTTGCCATTGAGTGGATTCTGACTCCCAGCGACCTGTGTGTTACAGAGTAGCCCATTGCCGTCGGGTTTCCGGCCTGTCAGTGTAACAGATCACCAAGCCCTCAGTGGGATGGAAATTTAGTGCCGTCGCTGTGGGTGTCATCACGCTGACTCGGGGTCACCTTCTGTGACAGAGTAGAACTGCTCCCCATGGAGTTCTCCAGGCTGCCCTCTTCTTGGGAGCAGATCACCCCTTTCTCCTGTGGAGCCTCTGAGCGACTTCGAACTGCCATCCTCTCAGTTATTAGCGGAGCATGTCGCTGCTGTCCCACGGGGTTCCGCTTTAGGTTATCAGTCAAGTGGAAACCATTCGTTCCACCCAGGGACCTTGTGCAATGGTGGTCCTGGCACCGCTAACGTAACCTTGAAAACCTTACACCGAGTGACGTAAACGAGTCACAAGAAGGACGGACACTGGGTGATCCCGCTGATGTGAATTACCTAGAGTGGGGAAACAGAGAGACCGAAGTTCATTATTGAATACCCTGGGTGAGATAACGGGGGAAAGACAGATTCCTTGTTTAGGGAGCACTGAGTTTTACGGTAATCGAAAGTTTGGGAACCAGGGAATGGTGAGGGTTTTACAACATGATGCATACAACAAATGCCGTCGAATTATACATGTTTTTAAAATGTTAACATGGAAAATGTTTTCGTATATATATTTTTACCACCAGGGGGAACAAAGGGGGTGGGTCATTAGTGTCGACCTTCCTCCGTGTACAGATAAGGGCTCTGGTCTAGCCGGATTTGTAAGGTAGAATTGGGATCATGATAGTGGGGGAGGAAACATTAAAGAACTAGAGGACAGTTGTATGTTTCATTGGTACTACACTGCACCCTGACTAGCTCTTCCCTTCCTCATGACTCTTCTATTAGGGGAGCAATATCCCCTTTGAGAATGATGTACAAATGCACTTTACACAATTGATGTGTGTATGGATTGCGATAACAGTTGATTGAGCCCCTAATAAAATGTTTAAAAAAAAAAAAAAAAAGAAGAGACACCGAAGTTTGGCACAACAAAAAAATAAATAAATAAAACTACGCTAGAGTATGGCTCCCATAGTAAAGAACACCTGGTTTGAGCACTGTCTTTGTGTTCTTTTAAGGAGCTATCTACAGGGACTCACGCTGGCACCAGCATCTCCGGGGTGAGATGGGAAACCTGGGCAGCAGTGTGTTTCTGTGAAGAATGACAAGACCATTCCGAGAAGGAGGCTGAGAATGGAAACGCAGCTTTCAAAATGTGCTCTGTGTCACTAATTGTGAATGTAGAACTTGTTGAATTTGTTGAATGTGAATGTGAACTTGTGGAATTTGTGTTTCACTGTGCGTGCCCTCAACAATAAAAATCAATACATCTTAAAAATGTGTGTTTTCCACACCGTTCTGTAAAAAAGAAAAAAGTACTGTAGACACTGCAGAATAATAATGGCCAATACATTCACTTGGTTTCCCAGTGCTCCGCCACTCAAAACTAAGCCAAATGTAGCAACATACGAATATGTTTCTTTTTTAAAATTATTAATGCATTCTTAATTCGGAGTTCGTATATGGATCATATCATTCCATAGTTCGATTACATTAAAAATACGTTTCTGATGGTAAAAGGTTAAGGGAAGAAGTCGGGACGCGAAAGCTCAATATTCAGGAGGTTCAGTCTATGTGGAAAAGAAAACCCTCCTTTCTAGAATGACTAGATGTGTGGGGGCTAATAATGCCTCCATTGGGGCGAAGAGATTTTCTATAATTGTTGCCTTATTTCTAGTTTTGTGCGTTCCCTGAAACATATCCAAGGAACACCTTTAGCTCATCATGGAAAAGGCCATCAACTTTAGGAAGAAAAAGAATCAACATAATAGTACATAAAAATATGCACATGTTCCCACAGGTTGAGGGGCAGTGAGGCAAACATGCCTTACTTGGGTCAGCCCGTCCCCTCGGTTGATTGTCCTGTTCATTGGACAGAGGAGGAAGCTGAAGCCGAGGAGGCTCAGTGACCTCCCAGGATCAAAGAGTGCTTGGCAGTGACAGGATGACAGGTAATGAGGGCTGCGATCTCAGGGCAGCATTATTCATGACCATGGCCAGGCCACCCTGAGGGCCAGAGCCGGGGTTTGGGGGAGGCACGAAGAAAGAGCACATTCATTAACTGGGATTCCAACTAGCCTCTCCTTTCATTCACTTTTCAGCTTTCATAAGAAAATAAAAAGCTGATTTTAAAAGGAAAAAAAAAAACCCGATCTTGGATTTAATCCAAGAGAGACAATTTCTCGATAGGTCCTACGGTCAGCCAAGAACCAACAGAATCTCCCACCCGCCTTTCCTCTGTTTCTCAGGACAGGAACCCTGAGGCCTTGAAACTCTGACTCATTAAGAACCAATTATGCTCAGGGGGGTGGGATGCCCTGAGGTAGGAAATTTAGCCTCATCTGTCTCAGAATGATGTTTCACAGCAAGGGCTATTAGTTCCTTTATTTCATACCTTGGTTCATTTTCGTCAATTAGAATATTAAATGACCTGAAACGCCCATTCCTCCTCACACCAAATCAACCAACCAACCCACTGCCAATGATGAGATTCTGGTCTGATTCATTTCAGCCCTCTCGAACTGCCCCATAGGGTTTCTAAAGCTGCGTCTCTATGGAAGTCAATTACCTCATCTTTACCCTGATTAGCAAATGGTGGCTTCAAACCATCAACCTTTGGGTTATTGGCCCAGGACTACTGTGTCACTAGGGTTCCTATGCCGCCCACAGTGTGGTGATTTTTTTGCTTGAAATAAGTAGGTAGAAGGCTGGTCTCAAAGGATCTGAATGTTACCATGATGAAGAGGAATTACTGATTGATTGATGTTCTGGGCATCCCTTGGCCAATAAAAACCCTGAGCCAGCTTTCATTTGGTGAGCTTTGCATTCATGAAGAATGAAAACTCAGGAAGTTTGTGTTGAACCTAAGAACCATTCATGAGCCCTTTGCTAAATCCACCTAACTCAAAGAAAACAATCTTGGTCGGTGTCCAGCACCTAGTAATTAAGGAGCAATGCCTCATTAGTAATCAGGGGACTATGGAGAGCAAAGAGAGGTCTCAGCCAGCACTTGAGCCTCGGAATCCAGCTTGGTTGGCAGAGGAGACAATTAGATGCCAATGAGTCAGTCAAGTTTAGTACAAACTGAAAGCCATCGAATCCAGAGGACATTCTGTGACCACACATAGAATTACCCTCTTGGTTTCTGAGTTCAGTGGGAGTCATGAGAATATGATGGAACCCTTTGGGGATAAACCCCCATAAAGAATTCATAGGAAAAGGTCAAAACCAGAGGGGGGGGGGGCCCGGGGTGTTCCTCTGCGGTGTGAACTCTGATGGATGGGTGCTGCACAGAGCACTGAGTTGAGAAGGATGTGAGGCTGCCATCCCTCTCAACCCTTTTCAGCGGAGAAGGGGATGCCCACTCCAAGTCATGGGAAGAAATGTGGTGGCAACAGATGCCCCGGACTTTTCCATCCTTTTCTCAAACCACCGTGAAAATTACTTTTTCCAAAGCTGGCTTCCCAGATAACCCCAGGTCTCAGGCAAAATCCAGAGGAAAGTGAAGTTGTTTTCAGTAAACCACATTTCCCTGGAACATCCTTCCCATAGGGTTTCCAACACTCAAATGATTTTAAGTTGTGTCACTGCTCTACTAATCCCCTCATTGTCTCCAAGAAGCGAATGGCAAATACTTGGCCTTCCACCCTCTTTTCAGGGAAAAAAAATTACTCTGCAATTAAAAACTTTTGTTTTACAGCCCATCATGCAGGATAAAATGGTCAGTCCAGAATCCCCAGGGAAATGCTGGTAAAGGAGGTATGGGAACCCGATTGTCCATCTGAAGAGCTGGCGCTGGGGATTGGGAGAGAGAAGCGATCGATCCTCCTTCCTCCTGAACTCACTCTTCCTACATCAGTGGTAAAGATGTCTGATTCCAACAGAAGGAAATCCCTGAACCAGAAGAAAGGAAAAACTAGGGTTCCCATGTGTAGTACTACCAGCCCTCACTCTGACTTCCTTCCTCTGTTCCAAGCCCCACAGACAGACTCTTTCGTCAGCTCTGGAAGAAATGGGGAGCGTCTCAGAAACTCCTTCATAGTAAAGTCGCAGGACCACCCTGGGCGAGTCATCGTGTGCTGTCTCTGGGTGTATTGCCTTCCTCCAAATAGCTATGCCCGCTTCACCCAAACAATCCCGTCTCTCCCTCCAGTCCTGGGCTCCAGGCTCCAGCCAGGAGAGAGTAGCGAGAGCTCAACTTTGGAAGAAGAAAGGGCATGAGATAGCTAAGACTTAGATGCCGGCCTTCTAAAAGACTTGCACAGAGGCCAGGTTATTCCGCCCCATAGAGAGAAGTGCTTCTTGGAATTTCTCTTCCTCTTCAATGTCCCAAGGATTACCAGTCAACAGGAGCTGGATTCTGTCTCTGGACGCCCTGTTCGAGTCTCAGAAGCCCACTGCATGTGCAAGTGCTTTTGAACGGAAAGAAGGGAGACTAGGAGAGGAAGCCAAGGAACAACTAAATGCAGCCTTTCTTCCTTCATCAATATGGAAGCTGGGCCAAAGGCAGAAGCACTGAGACAAGGCTTACTCCCTTTCGTGCCTTGGTGGAGCATGGTGCCTGACCCAAAAGCAGTACTCAAGTTCACGGATATGAGAATCAGGTTCAACCAGAATAGAGTGAGCAGGCCAGAGGAGATGTTTAACTGCTTCTACTGTGCATGCCCACTTTACTCGGGATTCCAACCCAGGGCACTTGCTGCCCCTTGTATTCTCTGAACCAAAGGCATCTCAAGGCTCCACTTTGAAAACTTCTAGGCCAACTTCTCTACCCCTGAAAATGCTTGAGACATTTAGAAAATGGTGAAGAAATGACCCAACAGCTGGCCCTTTCCGACCACATGGTCTACCCAGGGAGAACGCTCCGTAAAGAATCTTGGCTGGTGAAAAGAAAAGGCACTTCTCCCAACCGCTTTAGACAGCTGCTCTTGGCAAGCTACATTCACCTCACCAGGTGATTCTCTGTTACCTCAAACCTATTCCTAGACCCAGCCAGGACACAGTGCCTCTATGGGGCAGCCAACCCAGCTCTGACCTTGACTGCTCCCTCCTCTCTGGCCCCACCTGTGAGAGACTTGCGGAGAATTGTACGTGGCACAGGTGGAGCTTTAGGTCAGACAGACTATGGTTTTCATTCATGGCCCAGTTGTTTTGGGGGCAGAGTAAGTTGCTTCCTAGGATGCTGACAGCACCTACCTCATTAGTATTGTATCACATCCATTAAGATGTGACCTCCACAGAGGGTCTGCCACACTGTTTGATGCCAGGGCATCTTATCCACAGAGTGGGCCATGGGTCTGGCACCCCTAGCGTTGTGCATGCTGGAGCCTTGGTGGTTACATCCTACACTTCAAACTACAAGGCCAGCAGTTCAAAACCACCAGCCATTCCGGGGGAGAAAGAGGAAACCTTTCACTCCTGTAAAGAGTTGCAATCTCAGAACCCCTCTGGGGCAGTTAGGAGTCTGAATTTACTTGACAGTGACAGAGGTGTGTATTGCTAGGTCTAAGTAGTGGCCAAACCACAGGGAAAGGGGTTTTGCCGGTCCTGTGCCTTCATGGGCATCCTCAAAAGGTACCTATGGTTACTGCACTCAGCTGGTAAGTAAAAGGTTGGATGCTTGAGTCTACCAGAGGTGCCTCAGAAGAAAACCCTAGAGATCTCCTTCCCAAACACCAGCCGTGCAAAGCCCAACGGTGCCCAGTTCTGCTCGGACATGCGTGTTGTTGTTCTGTGCTGTCTAGTCAGTTCTACTCGTAGTGACCCCGTGCACACCAGAGCAAAGCACTGCGCAGTCCTGCACCAGCCTCACAATTGTGGTTCTGACTGAGCCCATCCTTGCAGCCACTGTCTCAATCCAGCTAGCCGGGGGTCTTCTGCTTTCTCACTGCCCCTCCACTTTATCAAGCATGACGTCCTTCTCCAGGGACTGGTCCTCCTGAGAGCATGGTCAAAGGACGTGAAACGAAGTCTCATCCTCCACACCTTTAAGGAGCATCTAGCTGTCCCTCTTCCAGGACAGGTCTGTTTGTCCTCTGGAAACCTTGTGGTACGTTCTTCGCCAGCATCCTAGTTCAAATGCGTCGATTTTTCTTCAGCCTTCCTGATTCAGTGACACACACAAGGTTGCTATAAATCAGGATCAACTGGAAGGCAACTTCTAACTGGTCTCTCGACCGAATGCCTGGGATAGTGTCTGCCCCACAACAAGAGCTCAAAAAAATGTCTGTTGAATGAATGAACAAGACCTTCGTACGGACCCTCGTAAATGATTTCTATAAAGGGCCTGGCTTGGGAGCAAAGGGTCACTAAACAGGAGTCGTTGTGATGGGTGATGATGGTGTTACTAGCATAACGGGAATAACTCCTCGCCCTCGCATGACTTTTATGAATCCCCAGGGACTGCATGAGGGACTTTCCCCATCAAGCCTCCAGCTCCTCACCAGGCTCGATCTTAACCTTGTCCATGGGGCTGGACACTTGGCCCTTCTCACCTGCTTGATCCGGCCTGTCTCCTGCCTGCCCCCTACAGCTCTGACCCTAGTCTGACCCAAGGCTGCAGCAGCAGAACAGCAGGGCTGCCCTCTGGCTACCACAAGGCAGCCGTGAACCTCAAGACTTCCCTCTCTCCACTTGGCTCCCTCATTTGGCACCAGGACCCCTATTCAGTAGCCCAACTCTACCCAAACCACGGCTCCTTCTTGGAAATGGCATAGGCCTGAAAACAAGGGCCCCAAACACCCCCTGCCAGCAGGACATTGCACAATGGCAGTGCCACGTTCCAGGGCAAGGGAACCCAGGTGCGGAGAAGAACCACAATTCTCCTCTATCCTCTGAGAGGCTCCATGGAATTTTAAGCTGCTTCACTTTCAAAGGGACAACCTGGCTCTGAAGATAAGGTGACCCTGGCTTGAGGCTGCAGAAGCTTCTCCTCTCCCCAGCCCCAACCACTGCCACACCCACCAGGACCGTCTCTTTCAAGGGAACAATAGGTGGCTGCCACCTTTGTGTGGTATGTATGGTGGCAGGAAGGAACCCACCCTGGAAATGGGATCTCCCTGAATGCCTGGGATTGCACTGTTAGTGATTCACTCCTTTGACCTCAGCACCACCCACTCCCTAGTCGTCTTAGAAAACACACATTCTCCTGGGACTTAAGTACTCAGTTCCAGACATCTTAAGTGAATAAGAGTCTTCATTAGATGTGTTTTTTCTTCCTGATAGAAGAGCTCTCTGGGTGCTGGATGCAAGGGGTTAGGGTGGGTCTCACAAGAATCAGAGAGAAGAGACCTTGAGTTAAATTGTGGTACTTCCCATATGCAAATATATTTATATATGAGGATGGGGAAATAGACAAATGTGCCTATATTTATAGGTTTAGTATTAAGGTAGCAGAAGGACTTTGGGCCTCCACTCAAGTACTCCCTCAATGCAAGAATACTTTGCTCTATTAAATTGGCATTCTATGATGCTCACCTTCCCAACACAATCACTGAAGACAAAGCGGGTGAATAAGCAAATGTGGTGAAGAAAGCTGATGGTGCCGGCTATCAAAGGATATAGCATCTGGGGTCATAAAATCTTGAAGGTAAACAAGCGGCCATCTAGCTCAGAAGCAAACAAGCCCACATGGAAGAACACATCAGCCTGTGTGATCACGAGGTGCCAAAGGGATCAGTTATCTGGCGTCAAAGAACAAAAAATCATATCATTGTGTGCTCACCTCCATGATATGATCGCTGAAGACAAATGGGTGCATAAGCAAATGCGGCGAAGAAAGATGATGGTGCCCGGCTATCAAAAGGTATAAAGTCTGGGGTCTTAAAGGCTTGAAGGTAAACAAGCAGCCATCTAGCTCAGAAGCAACAAAACCCACATGGAAGAAGCACACCTGCCGGTGAGATCATGAGGTGTCGAAGGGATCAGGTATAAGGCATCATCAGAACAAAAAATCTTACCATAGTGAATGATGGGGGGAGTGTGGAGTGGAGACTCAAAGCTCATTTGTAGGCCACTGGAGATCCCCTTGCAGAGGGGTCTCAGGGAAGAGACTAGCCAGACAGGGTGCGATGTAGCAACGATGAAAAATATAACTTTCCTTTAGTTCCTAAATGCTTCCTCCCCGCTCCCACTACCATGACTCGAATTCTACCTTGCAAGTCTGGCTAGACCAGAGGATGTACACTGGTACAGATAGGAACTGGAAACACAGGGAATCCAGGGTAGATGATCCCTTCAGGACCAGTGGTGTGAGTGGCGATACTGGGAGGGTAGAGTGAGAGTGGGGTGGAAAGAGGGAACCAATTACAAGGATCTATATGTGACCTCCTCCCTGGGGGACTGACAACAGAAAAGTGGGTGAAGGGAGACGTCGGGCAGGGCAAGATATGACAAAATAACAATTTATAAATTATCAAGGGCTCATGAGGGAGGGGCAAGCGGGGAGGGAGGGGAAAAAATGAGGACCTGATGCTGGGGGCTTAAGTGAAGAACAAGTGTTTTGAGAATGACGAGGGCAATGAATGTTCGAATGTGCTTTACACAATTGATGTATGTATAGATTGTGATAAGAGTCGTATGAGCCCCTAATAAAACTATTAAAATAAATAAATAAATAAATAAGAACGTAGAATTTTAAATAGGAAAAAAAAACTATGCCCAACAGAGACGGGGCATTTTTAAGTGATAAACTTCCCCCAATTTACCATTTTTCCATAGGCATGCTCCCTAGTTTATAACTTATGCTCAATAAAAATGTTATTTCCTTTAGAAAAAAAAATTGTGGTACTTCCACCAGATTTCCTAGTGCCAGGCCTACCTAAATCCTCCAGAGCAGTGGATCTCAGCCTGTGGGGTTCAAGACCCCTTTGGGGGCCAAAAGACCCATTCACAGGGGTCACCCGATTCATAACAGTAGCAAAATGACACTTAGGAAGTCGCAATGAAAATAATTTTATGGCTGGGGCACCACACATGAGGAACTGTATGAAAGGATAGCGGCGTTAGGAAGGTTGGGAACCACTGCTCCCGAGGGAGCTGGCTCTGGAGCTGTTAATTTTCACCAGTTTGCCACCCAAGGATTATGTCTGGAGCCCACGTGGAACAGATACTTAGAAACGGGTGAGTCCCTCTGAACTTCCGTCAGCTGGATGGGACATGTGTGTTCTGGCCCGTGCCTTCCTCTCATCGCAGGTCAAAGACATCAGGCCTTTCCCTCTATTCTACTTTAGAGTGCAGCCAGCCACAACTTATTCAACGAACCTCTCTGCTCCAGGCCGCTTTATTGTCTCTGCAGGACAGATGTTAGGAGAGGGCCAAGTGGGCAAGACGTTGAACGATTGTTCCCAGGAGACCTGGCTCCTTGGGGCCCAGCAGTCAGTCGGAGGGCCCTCTGGCCTTGGTGCTGATTTGTCTTCTGCTTCCCAGTTCTGGTAGACCCGAGTGGAGGGCTGGGCAGGGTGGATCCCTTTCTCATCCCCAGGCTCCGGGAGTGTGGGCCCTGCTCTGCTTTCTAAAGTGCTCTTCGTTGTGATCCTGAATTTTAACCGCTTGTTTTCTTTCCACCTGTCTCAATTAACAGGGAGATCCTTGGGTCTTGGAACAAGCTCTCTGGTCCACCAGGACCCCAGTTCTTAGCACACGACTTAGTACAGGGGTTCTCGACCTTCCTCAGGCCACGGTCCTTTAATACAATTGCTCATGTTGTGGCGACCCCCCCCAACCATAAAATTATTTTCATTGCTACTTCAGAAGTGTCATTTTGTTACTGTTATGAATCATAATGTGAATATCTAATATGCAGGATGTATTTTCATTGTTACAAATTGAACATCATTAAAGCATAGTGATTATTCACAAAATAATGTCATTATATAGTGTGAAATATTTACTTCTAATTACAAATAAATGAAATTTTGTCTTGAAGCATGATGTAGCATGGGTAACAGACTTAATATAGCAACAATAAACTCCAATGCTACGTTTTGCGACAGTATCAGTAAAAAGCCAACTTCCGTGAGAAGTTAAGATAGCTTCTTTCTCACCAGATCAGCACATCTGCTTGTGGGCGGACGGCCTGGAGACGGATGGAGGAGCAGTGTCTCAGTTCCTAAAACCATCGGAAATATGTGTTTTCCGATGGTCTTAGGTGACACCTGTGAAAGGGGTGTTCCACCCCCCCCCAAAGGGGTCATGACCCACAGGTTGAGAACCACTGACTTAGCACATAATAGGTGCTCAATAAATGCAGAGCAGATACAAATTTGGGGTTGCAGGCTTGGGGTGCTCATAATTGAGAACTTTACTTTCCTAGAACTGAATGTCTTAGGTCCTGTTGCCCAGAAGTAGAGCCTGAGAGGAAGACTTGTGGGGACTTAACTTCTCAGAAAATCAGGGGAATTGGAGATGCAAGGCAGGGAAGGGCGGGAAGCCGAGCAAGGACACCGTATCGGGCAGAGTCCCACCGAGAGGAACTTCATCCTGAGTTCGCAAAGGCATAGATAGTGCGCTGAATCAAGTAAGTCCGGCTTCCATACTCCTGCCCCCATCAGTATTGGTTAAGCGCAGTGAAAGGGACCTCGGGGCATACAGGCAAAGTGCTCGAATACAAGACTTCAGGTCCTAGCTGTTAAAATGAATGAGCACCAAAGCCAGAAGATGCCCATGGAAGTTGAAATCAAGAGACCCAGGAAGTCAAGGTGAGGCCTTCGCATTGGCCATTGAGCGGAACTCACTGTCTACTTCCAGCCAAGTCTGTCCCAGTAAAGTCCACCAACATCGGAGATGGTGCCTGGTGCCTGGTCTTCCTAAAGTGACATGATTGATTGTCCCACCTGGTCACTAGTGACCATGATCCGCCTGACCACTGCTGCATCTTCCACTACCCTGAAATATCTGGCCCTCTCTGGAGTGATGCTCTCTCATTTTGCTAGTTCTCCATAGGATGAGTCCTGACTTTGAAATAAATAACTGGAGGGGAAAAAAAAAACCAAAGAAATGGAAAGGAAAGGAGGCGGGGGAGGGGGGGAGGGAAGAAGGGAAGAGACGGGAAAACTCTATATTCCAGCCTTCTTTGCTACGAAAGTCAGATATTGGCTCTAGGTTCCATTGGTCAAGTACGCTCATGTGAGAAGTTGCTTTAGCAAAAAACAAGGTCTAGGCTTCTATGTGGGTGTTCCAGATCCCAGCAGCAAAGGGCAGCTGAGCCAGCAGCTTTCTGGGACAGGTTCCTCTACTGACTGGTTCTGGGAGTCCTGCCTAGATGCTCAGCATGGGATCTGTATCTTCAGTCTTCCGTTGAACCCCCTTTGTAATCCTTTATGGATTAACTTCACCTATCTCACCGCTAGTTTTACAGTCAACCGCCTCCCCAGTAACTCCACTTGGACTCTATCAGGCAAAATGACCGTGCCCAGAACTGAGCTCCTGCCCCACCTGGCATGTTGGTGATCCTCTGCTTGCCCTCCGTGTTGGTCCTTTGCCTTTCTATGCCTTCCCAGGCTTCAGAGGCTGACCTCTGGGGATGGCTTTACCAGCCACCTCTGCCCTCTGGTTTCCAAGGACAGTCAGACAGTGCGATGTGCCAGCAGGAGATTGGCAGCCAGGAGAAGAGAGAGGTGAGCTCGCTCTCTCTCACTCTCTCTCTGGACCAGAATTTCAGCAGTACTGCATCTCATTAGGACCACAGCTTCTCTCCCATGGTTCCATCTCTCCTGGGGTTCTGGTCTAGGAGTGACAAAGGCTTCATGCTCATCTCTTACTGGTCCTCGGTCCCTTGACTTCTCCTCCACCAGGGTTGGAAAGACAAAATGAGAAGAAAGGTGCAGTTTCTTTCATAAATACGTTCTAAAAAATGGGACATCCGTGAGAAAAAAATTTCCTTTGGGGAGAGACCGTGCAGACGAGGGCCAAAATTAACCTGAAAAGGTTATTCTCTCTATGCTCAACCTATCTCTTCTCAAGACCAATGAGCTCACCCTGGGTGTTCAGATCCACTTTCTCCATCCGTGGTAACATTCCATCCATCTCCAAGGTAGTGATTGTATGGAACATTTATTCTCCTGTTCTTTGTTTTTTTAATGGTCATTTACAGACCTGTCTGAGCTGTCAGCATTTCCCCTGGAGGTCTCCATGTTAGCCAAGCCAACTAGCATTCAGTCAAAGATGATGTGAAGATGATGTGGTGGTTACATAATTTTATGTCAACTTGATAAATTAGTGAGGAGTGGAGTCTAGCCTGTCAAGCAGGTCAGAGCCTGATGATGCCTCCTTGTGGGTGTGGCCTTCTCATGAGGATTCTGGGAACTTCCTCTCTTTCTTCCTGGAGGCAGGCCACACCCATTCTCTCTGCTTCACCTTCCTTTTGATGAGTCATTTCAAGCCATGCTGATGGCAGCCAGAGCCCTGGAGATGCATCTATCACCATTGGATCTACAAGATTTTGCACCCACTGGCCTGTGATCTTCGTGCATCATTGCATGAGTCTGTATGAGTCTGAAGGGGGTTTATGGACTAGTATCAGACTTATGGACTTGATCTGGGCTGGGCTGGGTTGTTTCTCAGTATACAATTACTCTTTGATATAAAACTCTTTCTTATACATACATGAATGTCACTGGATGTCTTACTCAAATCAACCCTCCCTAACACAGATGAGTCATACTCTTCCAAAGAAGGACAGAAGACAAGCCTGTCCCCATTGACCCTTCCTATTTTGAAATTATCAGCTTCACACTTGAAACCAGACTTCTCAGTTCAGGAGTTCTCCCTAACAACAACAACAACAAAATGTGGGAGCTACAAGGACATACAGTATACAACATTGAGTAGAAAAGTTCTATTATCACATGAGGAGATGATGACCAAAAGTTGGAAGGAACTTGCCTAAGGTCACAGCAGTGGCACAGACTGGACCCCCCGCAAACCCCCATTTTCTGGCACCTGAGACAAGTTGCCTTCTCACCACTTGAAGGGCACAGGCAGCTCAACCCCAGGTGAACCAATGAAAGCCTTTATTCCACTAAACTTACGTGTGAGCTCAGTGAAGCCACCAGCCACATCTTATTTACCATTTCACAGCCAACCCCGCTTCTATTTCTGAAACGCAAATGCTCTTTTGAAAGAATGGACATCTGGTGTGAAGATCGCTATATTTTCAGGGTCAGGCTCTAAAACATTCTCACATCTACCAGTCCTTCTCCATCAGCAGCAATGAAGGACTCACAGCAAAGCTATCTCGGTGCTAATCTCATGCATGAGGTTTGTATCCCAAAGAAATCTAGGTCAGACGGACTTCCAAAGAAGGCCCGAGAATAAAGAAGTAGACAGATAAGGCTCCAAAGAGCAGCCTGGCTATCTGTCTTCAGAGAAGGCAGCCCATGGTTCAGCAGTAACTAGTTACTAATGACTGCCATTTCTTGGCCATTTACCACCTCCCCAGGCCTGTATTGCAGTTCCACACACATCATCTCAGTTGATCCTTATAACAATCCTGCAAGTTAAGGTTTACACTCCCTGTTTTATAAACGAATGAAATAAAGCTCAGAGAGGTTAAACAACTTGCCAAGGATCCCGTCACTGCCTCTGGACCTCCGTGTCTATGTCTGTGCCTATACAGCTGTGCCTCCTCCAAGAGCACCATGGGTTTCCTTAAGACGTCAGTTAGTGAGGGCACCTGCCTCACCTCCTCCCTCACTCAGCGCAACTCCTGCCCAAAGCTGGCATCAGGGAAGAGGAAGCGATGTGGGCAAAGTGCAAGGTCCAAATCAATCTGGGTTTTCTAACTGAGAAGTAGCTTTAAGCCAAGAGGAAAGATGAGGTGGGGGTGGGGGGACAGTTTGCAAGGAATGGGATGAGAGTCCATCCCTCACTATCTTCCTTTTCTAGTTCTGTTCCCCTGGCCTCTAGAAGAATATCTGAACTTATCATAACATATCATACCAACGGCCTTCAGTTCATTATGTCATTTGAGGGACTCAACAAGCTTGAGATAAGGAGACGTTATAATCACCATTTTTAGATGGGGAAACATCAGCTCAGGAAGTTAACCTGCCCAGAGTCATACAACTAAGACAGATAGGAGACAGAATCAAGCCCAAGTTTCTCTTCTCGTACCAAGATCAGAACTCACTTCCCTACATCAAGGCTCCAGGAAAGAAGTGTGAGATACAAAGCTAAAGGAGCCTTGGAATTCACCTAGTCTGTTCCCAAACACAACCTTAGCCTCCACCTCTGAGCTTCGTAAAACGACTTCATGACTCTTTGTTAACACCAAGCAAGATGGCTACCAAGTTCGAGACACACCTGCTTGTTGTGCACCTCTGAGTGTCCAAAGGCATGCTGGGAAAGTAAGGAGGGCTTTCTTGGCCTAATCTGAGGGTAAGCAGAGCTCACGTCGGGCAACAAGATATGTTGAGGCTCAAGGGCTGGCCACAGAGTAGTCGGGGCAGCATGCTGGCTCTGGGAGCCTGAGGCCAGTGTCCACACAGCAGCCTACAGTGTTGAGGCCAACGCTGTAACACCCCACTGGCTCTGTAGGTCTGAGGGACACAGAGGGGACAAGACAGAGGGAAATCAAGGCAATGGTTCAATTCCATTGAGTGCTCTGCCTGGTTGAGAGGAAGTTGTGTTTGAATCCAAGCCCCAGAACCCCCATCATTCGGTCTTTATCGTCTGTATTGGCCTCCTTATTTGACCGAGGTGGTGGGAGCATCTTCTTCACAGGTTGATGAACAAATCCAAAATACTGTATTTTTCCCCCATGGGAGAGAAACGTTAATTGCTGTTGCCAAAAAAAAAAAAAAAAGCTGTATGAAGTAGAAATGGGTTTTAATAACATTCCTTCAGAGAGAGTGTGTTCTAGAAAGTGGAGGTAATTGAATGTACACTTCTGGCAGCCATTGAATAGAACAGTCCAGATGGTTCGGCTGAGGCCAACCCCTAATGAGGACGAAAGCCTTGTCTGCGGGGAAGTTTGGGTGATACCTGGGGGACTATCATACTGTGCATAACCAAACTGAATTGTGTTCACGAGTGTTGTAAAGTTTCATACAGTAAAGGGTTTCTTCTACATGCACTTCAATTTCACAGCATGATGGCATAGAATACCTAACTACAGAAGAGAGCCTTCACGCAACATATCTAACTCCTTGGTGTAATAATGCATACAATTCACAATGATGACACGATGCTTACATGTAGGGATTTCTGCAACTACACGGTGGTGGCTGTGGACAGCATGACCCGGGATCAGTATCTAGAAAGCAGCCACCTTCTTCTATGTGTGTTTTCTTTTTGCGTTTTTCCTTCATATTTCTTAATCAACTCTGCTGCTGTGCCACTTCTTAGCAAAACTGGTAGAAACAAAGTTGTCATCCTTGAGCAGAGCACTCTGGCAATCAAGATGTTTAAAACCTTCCATCTTCTGGGGTGAAGAAAGCACGGTGCGACATTGAGAACTCTGATTTACAAACAGGGTGGTCACACATTTTCCTGGCTTGAAGACTTCCACAACTTTCCTGATCAGGTCATCCCAGGAGGTTTGACTTAAGTTCGTTTCAAAGCTAACCTAAGACAATGCTGGTTGTGGAGTGATGTGCATAGTCCAATAAGCTCCATCCGATCGCGTTCCACTCGTTGACTGCCCACAGGGATTGAACAGTGTACTGTTCATCAACGACAGAACCTGGGATCAGGTCACGGGTTCCACGCTCACAAGTGGCATCCTTGGCAGGAACCCCATCTTCCAGAGCTGCAGGGTCAAGCTCAGCATCAGCACGTCCAGGGCTTCGTCTGTCTGGCTGATGACTGGACTCTGGGAAATCCAGGGTATCTAAGTACCAACAGGCAGCATTCACACCTCCCATACCGGACGCTGCTCCATTTGGGATAATGGCATTAAGAAACTCTATTTCTTCCTGGAAATTCCGGTGTGGGTACCCTTGGTGAGAGGCTTCATGAAATTCTTACGAGAATAAAAGAAGCTTTGAATGGAGTCAGACCCACTGTCGTCCCTAGCAAGCTTCAACAGGGGGACCAGTGCTTTCAGGAAGAGGGTGGTGCCACGTGTCTTCCAACGGAAACCTCTCGGAGACAAACATGCTACTCTCCCCAGTACACAGCTTCCTGCCTGTCAGTTTTTATCACACTTATGATCGAGCATCGCACACCCTTCAAAAGTCCGTCCCACTCGGATCTCGGGATGGTGCAAAGATGCCCAGATGCTCTGATTGTGTCGGACTGCTGCCGGGAGAACCAGACCTCCAGCAGCTCTTGGTTCCTTCGGCAAAATGTGCAGCTTCTGTCACACGAGGCTAGCGAACCACAGAAAACTAACAAAATCAAATCTCTTCTCCCGCCAATGCCGCCGCTGCTGCAGATTGTTCCAGCTGTGTTTAAGTTCAGGGTCCTTTTATTTCCCTATCATTTTATATTAACCTTTTTTAAGGATTAATAAAATTATCCTGGGGTGTATGTGTGTGGGGGGGGGCGAAAGTTGAAGGTGAGTCTGTTGGAAATAGAGGCAGATGCAGGTCAGTCTCTTGTAGTCCGCTGTTTCCCCATTACAGAGGCGCTAGCTAATGGCGCCGGCCATACTGTGCAAGCCCCAAATACTGTATAGACATATCTTTCAGTGCTTATTACACCCCAGACTCTCAATGTTAATTAATTCAAAGATTAATTACTACCTTTAGTCTTCTTAAGGACTCTGTAAGATAGATAGAATTTTCTCCCCTATTTTAGGGTAAAAATCCCATATCAAAGATGGTTTGTACCTCTCCCAAGAGCACAGCCCCAAAGTGGTAAGCCCAGGAAAATAAGGGTCCACTAGTGGTATCAATCCTCACTCAATTCTGGGAACTCCTTAAAGGCAGGTATCAGGACTTTGGCTTATTTTTAAATTTGGAAGCATTTCCAACATGCAAAAGCCTGTAATGTTATAAATGCCTGTGCGGCACTCAGTCTAAGAAATAAAACATTAAAATTAAAGTTTCTAGGTACCTCTCTAATCCTTTGCCCTGTCCCTTCCCAGAGAAGATCAGCCACTCATTCATTCAGCAGTGTTTCTTGAGTGCTACACCTTGCCATCAGAATACTCCTTAGAAGCCAAGATGACAAACTTCATCTCACATACGTTGATCACGTTACCAGGAAGGACCAATCCCTAAAGAGGGACATGATGCTTGGTGAAGGAGAGGTAGTAGAGGGCCACGGAAAAAGAGGAGGAGCCTCAAGGAGATGGCTCGCCCAGAGACTGCAGCAGTGGACTGAAACACAACGATTGTGAGGATGGTGCAGGACAAGGCAGTGCTTCCTTCTGATGCCCATGGGTCCTTACGAATTGGAACCGACTCAATAGCACCCGGCAGCAGCAGCTACCATGATTGTGTTCTATATGTTGAATTATTAAACATTCTTCTAAATTGGGGGTTCATCATTCACATACCTGATTTTATACTTTTCTCATCTATTTTAGGTATCCATTAGTAATTGTGAGCTTTGTGGTTGGGTGTTTGGAACCTTTAGATAAATGGTAAGCCATTGATAGATCCTACTGAAACATCACGCCTTACTGATCTTATTCTTTGTCACTCTGAGAGAGAGGTGACAGAGAGAATCCTCAATTATACACTGCTGTGGTGGTTATCGGTGCCAGCGTGTTGGTTCTGGGGAACCCTGTGTGCCACAGGGTGAACCTTGCACAGCCCTGCCCCACCCTCACAACGACTGCTCTGCTGGAGCCAAGGGTGGAGTCACTGAGTGATCCAGCTCATTGAGGCTCTTTCTGGTTTTCGCCAATCCTCTTCTTTCCCAGGAACTGATTCTCCAAATGGCGTGTCCAAAGAATATGAGTCAAAGTCTTACCATCCGGATTCTAAGGAGCATTCTGGCTGAACGTCCTCTAAGAAAGATATATTTGTTTGTCTGGAAATCCATGGTAATAAGAATATGCATGTAGTATTAGGATGGGGTGGGAGGAGCGAGCCCCCCCCCCAACTGACCATGGGTTCAGTATGCACAGTTATACAGTTGAGATGTACATATATTATATTAAAGTCATCGAGAGCATGAGAGATACAATAATGCAGTCAGACACATTACATGGCAACATTGCTCACCTCAGCCCCACTTGGTGGTCCACATGGAGAGAGGGGGAAGGGAAGAAGGACGGGAAAGGGAACAAGGGAGAGAGGACAGAGAGAGAGGGAGGAGACGAGTGAGAGAGGTTGAGAGGAGGAGAGAGAGAGCTCTATTGCTAACCCAGGCCTATCTACCTTTTGGGGGCATGCAAGCCCAGTAATTACAGGTAAAGACATACGTCACAGGAGGGGGTTGCACTATAGGTTGTACACCAGTGAGAGGGGGTGGTCTAGGGACATACCCGCAATAGGAAGAGGAGAGATTGGGGAATACATGTGACAAGATGGGCGGATCCTAGATTTAGGATGGCAGCTTAACTTTGACCGGTTCTCTGGAACACCATAGGAACCATTAGCAGTAGGGTGTAAACCTCACCTACAGGAACCAAGCTAATGGTTGCAAGCTTCAGGGAGAAATAGTCCATTGTCCCCAGCAGCAAGGAGCAGGCCCACCCCTGTGGTGGGGCTAGACAGCAGTCTGACCTCCCCCCACAAGTCCCCCTTTTGTTTTATATATAAAATTCAAAAGCCACATGGGTGACATGGTTATTTTCTATACATTAAAAGCTGTCAAGACAAAATTTCATGATCCAATTAATATAGCCAAAAATTCAGGCTTTATAGAAACATTTAGAATCCAGGCACTGGGTATAAAGCCCCCTTATGCCCATCTTCTATTGGGGGAAGGTATGAGAGAGGCTGGATGCCACGGCAGGAAGAAATGTCTACTTCTATAGGGAGATTGAATCAACCATTTGCTCACTTTAAGGCAGCACAGCTTTAAGGGAGAAACTGTGGAAATGATAGCCAACTGCAGGAACATGTACCTGGACTATATCTCCAACTACCAGAGTGGTGGTCTTCCAGCCATAGAATACTAGTCTTCCAGATTCCCTCTGTACCAGTCAGGGAATAAGTCCCAGTTTTATTTCCCTCAGTGCTAGTATCCCACATTTCCCCTTTCTGCATTACGTTTAAGATTTAATATTAATAGTGTCACAGAGGCAACATGATCTTTATTCATATCTCTTAGCTTCCTATAGAAGCAACATGAGACTGCGAGCATCAAAAATATGATGATAAGCAATACAGTCAGACTGGAACTTAAGCTATGTGAGATACTTTGAGCCCAAGATCGAGGATCCAACCCTTCCATGCCATTCACCAACTGCTTAATCACATCAGAGCCAGGAGATGCCTGGAGTCTGTCTTTGAATGTACAGAAGATATCCTTTTTAAGCTGATCAATATCTAATGAAATGTTTGCCTTAAGCCCTTGCAAATGTTTCTTAATCATATCCCAATCATGCAATGTCACATTATATAGGTAAGGAGTTACACAGAAATTAGTTACATTCCAATCACATTATAGCATTAATTAACAAGTCCAAAATTGTGATCTTTCAGCAAAACAGTCTGTAGTAATAGTCCAGTCATTATTGTATAAAATGTTCAGCTTTGATAGGGTCCTAGAGGGTCCCTGAGACAGCATCTGCAATGGAAGAAATTACTCAGCAGTCAGCAGTCGCCATTCTCAGGAATCTGCGAGGTCTTCTTGACGTTTTTAATAACTTCAGTAACAGGACAGTCAGGTCCCGTATCAGCTCCCCTCCTTTCTTCTGGGCCTTGCTGGCTGAAGAGAAATCCACCATCTCCTTTGCCTGTGAAAACATAAGCAAACAGCCCCTCTCTTCGGGGTGTCATTAACCTGAAAACGGAATTATGATTAAGCTTTTGTGGCTCCTTCCTGTCCTTCATGTCCATCTTTCTTTGAACGTGGTTGCATCTTCTAAGGGGAGTCCATCGCCTTTATTCTGCAGAAACATAAATGCACAGCCCTTTCTCCAGGTGAATGGACCCGGATCCCAAATGTGATTTCCATCTTCTTGGGACTTCTTAGAATCAACTTTGTCTGTAGAAGTGAAAATGTGTTTATCTGCCCTAATTTTGTTACAAGCTTTTAGTAAGGAGGAAATTTTTTTGGTTAAATTGACCAAATGAAATTCGTCATACATAAGATTCCTCTTCTCCCCCTTCTGTTTTAACCATGCAGCCTTTAAAGCATTGCTAGCAATCTCAGTTACCTTGCTTGGTCTTGAACCAGTAAAACTACTAGTTATATAGCCTTCATTGTTATGTAAATACTGGCTCCCAGCCCTCAGAGAATTAAGAGAGCTAACTAATTGGGAGACCTTCTTACCATACTTTGAGTGTGCATATATGTATAGATAGATGATACATGATACATGATAGAAGACAGACAGATAGATAGATAGATAGATAGATGATAGATAGATAGATAGATAGATAGATAGATAGATAGATAGATAGATAGATGATAGATAGATCCAGTGCCATAATTCAAATGCATCCCTCTTCTTTCATCATTGTCCAGCTTTCGTGTGCCTATGAGGTGATTGGAAAGATCACGAATTGGGTCAGGCACATCTTAATCCTCAAGGTGATATATTTGCTCTTTAACACTTTAAAGAAGCCTTGTGCAGGCAATTCATTCCATGCACTGTTTTATTTGGTTTCTTGACTGTCGTTTCCATAAGTACTGGTTGTGGATCCATGTAAAATTAAGTCCTCTGCAGCTTCAATCTTTTCTCTATTTACCAGGGGGTTTTCCATTGATCCAGTTATGAGGTTTGTGGATGTTCTACACTGTCATGATCCACACGGAAGGTTGTAGTCTTTGGTCTTTAAGTACTTCAAGTTCTCCTTGCTTTTAGCAAGCAACTTTGTTTCATCTGCATATGGAAGGTTGTTAATGAGCCATCCTCTAATCTGAATATATAGTAGCATCCATAAATATTTGTTGAGTTGAATTGCAAAGTCATATCCCTTCCTAAAAAAACAAAAGATAGGAGGTATCCCTTTATAGCTAAACATAGCCTTTCAAATGGGTTTCTTAACCATTTGGTGGATCTCTTGCGAAGGCTTATTGAAAATGACATTCTGTCAGTTCTGCCCACGACTTAAGCTAAGATCTCAGTGAAAAGTGATGATGATAAGCCAGCTCCACATTTGGGTGATGGGTTATTATCATTTTCAGCACCACTGTAAGCATCGCTCTCTCTCTCTCTGAACAATAATATGTTAGGGGGAGAAACCCTAGAGATCACGCACTTCAGGGAATGTCAGGGTTCATTTTATCAGGTCTTATTTTCTCCAAACTAAATCTCTCCAAGAACAACTCTACCTCTTCTGGTCGATGAGACAACTTTGGAGATGTAGAGTTTCTGAGAAAGTTCTGGTCCAAGCACCATCTTTTTTTTTTTTAATTAAATAATTTTCTTGGGGGCTCTTACATCTCTTATCACAATTCATACATTCATCCAGTGTGTCAAGCACATTTGCACACATGCTGCCATCATCATTTTCAAAGCATTCTCTTCCCGCATGAGCCCCTGATACCAGCTCCCCATTTCTTCCCTCCTCCCCCACCCACCCTCCCTCACAAATCCTTGATAAGTTATAGATTATTATGTTCATATCTTACATTGTCCCCCATCACCCCTCACACACTTTTCCAATGTTTATCGCCCTGGGACGGGGTTATAGGTTGATCCTTGTGATTGATTCCCTCTTTCTTCCCCCCTTCCTCCCACATCCCCAAATCCTCCTGGTATCTCTACTCTCATTGTTGGCCCTGAGGGGGTTAGCTATCCTGAATTTCCTGTGTTGTGGGCTCTTATCTGTAGCAGTGTGCATGTTCTGGTCTAATCCAATTTGTAAGATAGAATTGAGGTCATGATAGTGGGGTGAAGGGAGCACCAAAGAGGAAAGTTGTGTGCTTCATCGGTGCTATACTGCACCCTGACTGGCTCATCTCTTCCCTGTGACCCCTCTGTGAGGGGATGTCCAATTGTCTACAGATGGGCATTGGGTCTCCACTCCATGCGCCTGACCCCCCTCCCCCATTCACATTGGGTATGACTTTATTCTGGGTCTTTGATGCTTGATACCTGATCCTTTTGACACCTCATGATCACACAGGCTGGTGTTCTTCTTCCATGTGGGCTTTGTTGCTTCTGAGCTAGATGAACGCTTGTTTACCTCCAGACTTTGAAGACCCCAGATGCTATATCTTTTGATAGCTAGGCACCATCAGCTTTCTTCACCACATTTGCTTATGTACCCATCTTGTCTTCAGTGATCGTGTCGAGAAGGTGAGCATCACAGAATGCCGATTGTTAGAAGAAAGTGTTTTTGTGTTAAGGGAATACTTGAGTCGAGGCCTAATGTCCATCTGCCACCTTAATTCTTAACATATAGATATAAGTACATACTTCTATTCTCCTCTCATTATATAGATATATTTACATATGTACATGCATGTATTTAGACCTCTATAACTGTCCTCTGCCTCCTGGTTCTTTCCTCTATTTCCTTTTACTTTCCTCTTGTCCCACTATCATATTCAGCCTTCCTTCAGGCTTAGTAATTCCTCACTGCTACATTGCACTTGATTAAGCCCCACTAGGCATCCTACGCCCTTCTCTCCATTGATTTTAGTTCACTTGTTGTTCCCTTGTCCCTGGGTTGGTTTCTACCCCCCACTCCTTCCTTTCTCACACACACCTCCTTCTCCCATATCCCCACAGGAACCATTGGTCCGGTTTGTTTATCTCCAAAGTGTTTATCCCACCTGTCTTATCTAGATAGACATGCAGATACATTAATAAGCACAAAAACCAGCAAAGCCAAACAAAACAACAAAGGAAGTCAAGACCAACAAAACAATAACAACAACAAAAAGAAAGCCACTGTCAAAAATGGAAGTCTATAAATAGTTCAAGGTCTGTTTGTTGGCCCTTATGAGTGCCTTCCAGTTGAGTTTGATAGGGTGCCACACTCTGTCTCCAAAGTCTATTTTTGCCATTCCCCAGGTATTTCATCACTTTGCTCCCCTTGCTGCTCTGTTGCATGTCCTCAGTGTTTCACCCTAGCGTGATAAGGTCAGATTATGCACAATTCCCGCACTGTGTCTCCAGCCAAGCACCATCTTTTACAGATGGGGAGAACACCATGAATGGAACGATGAAAAGGAACATGGACCCAGTTACTACCTCTTATGTACCTAGCAGGTATATTTCTCATTTCATCCTCCCAACAGAGGAGCAGAAACATCAAGTAAATTACCCGAGAACACACATCTGTACTTGTAAAACCACTGTAGAGTCTAATCATAACCTGATAACTGACAAAACTTTAGATGCCAGGATACACTGCTCAGCCCAGGCCCAACGGGTCTGCCTGGTCAAACCTTTTTGGTCCTTATGTTGGCCTTCAAGGCCATATACTGTGTGGCCCTGGCTCTCTCCTTCACCTCATGTCCTAGCAACCACCTGCTTCTCTCTACATAACGACCATGCCGACCTCCCTGTTCCTCAAATACAAACACGCAAGCGCATTCCTGCCTCTGAGTTTTGCCCCAGATCTCCACAGCCAGGCTTCCTCCAGATGATCAGTTCTCAGCCCCATGACTAGTTCCTTGGGCAGAAACTTTCTTGATATCTACAGTGGTGCCCATTCTGCCACTCTGTGTCACATCAGCCTATTTGATAGCTTTCAGAGAATTTATCACTCTCTCCAATTATCTTGCATTGTTTTTTGTTTACTTGCCTACTTTTGTCTATTTCTATCTCTTTAATGCACCTGCTTCCAGAATGTAAAAGGCAAGAAATCCAAGAACTTTCCTCTGTTAACCCTTACTTTCTTCCCAGTATCTAGCAGCCATTCTTGGTAGATGACAGTTTACCACTTACTGAATTATTAAATGAATTAATAAAATTGGCAGAAAAAAAGAGTACAGGCATATTCATGGTTCCAAGATAACCAAAAGCCTTTGCAGGCTTATACCAAGAAACTAACTAACCCCACAAGAACAGAAAACCATGTAGTCAACCAAGTGAATGTTCTACGCTGTACCAAAAATCGTGCTTTTTAGTCATGAGAGATATACAAAACAGTAAAAAAAAAATGCAACGAAATCATAGAGACTTTTATTTAACAAAAGTATAAAAATCGAAAGCTATTGTTCCTCTCCATCACCTCCATCAAAGTCTACACACTTCTGAAGTCAGTGTTTTCATCTGGCTACTCCTTCCCCAAAGAGTTCTCCCCTCTTCAATTTCCACCAGGTCAAAAGAGCAGTTTGGGCATCCTCAGAGGACCCAATCGCGTTCCTCTGCAATGCTCTTTGAGTTTGTGGAACAAAAAGAAGTCTGAGGATCAAGATGAGGGCTGTCAGGTCAGTGGTGTCAAGCTTTCAAACAAAATTCTCATAGGACGCTCACCACCCATAAAGAAGAAGCAGCCGCATAGGCATGATGGGAGAAAAGTTCTTCCGTGCAACCTGCTGGGACTTTATCTCACAAAATGCAGTTTTCAATTTCTGTAAAACTTCATAATAAGCCCCTGTGATCATCCTGTGTCCTTTATGAAAGGCACCAAGAGGACCCCTTTGGGGTTCCAAAAGCAGTGGCGTAGCCTTCAGAGCTTGCCTCTTCATCCTGAATGTAACTGGCCCACCAGATCACCCCCATGTCACTGTTTGGATTGGACCTTGCTCTCTGCATCATGGTAGTAAATCCAAGATGCAGGCCAAGGGTGACTTGTCCCATAAAATCATCTTCATTGCCTTCAGTCTTGTTTAAAAGACCGATAGGATTATCAGCCATTTGCGTTAGCCGACCTTCACACAATGCTTCTTTTAATATTGGTTTTGTTTGTTTGCTTTTTAAGGCACTCTAGTGAGACTAAGACAAGTGTGTAACTGACAGAATTTGCCTGTAGCCATTCTCTGACCACAGAGACATGTTTAAATGCATTGTATTTGGAATGAACCCAGGCACTATGAAAGGGAATTCTAGAAGCAATACTTTTTGACTTGCTCTGGTAGTTTCCAAGTTGACTGTACGATCTTATTTCATTTTTAGACTGAGAAACATCTTGGTGCTTTCTGCACCCATTATGGCTTCCATTCTTCCTATGAGGTGCACAGAGAAATTCCCATTTTAGACAAAAAGAAATGGAAATTCAGAACCGCTAGCTGCCTGCCCAGGACCCCACAGCCAGTGAGTATATGCCAGCGTCACAGGGTTCAAACCCATCCTCTGACTTCAAGTCCGGGGTGCTGACCTCGACAGAGAAGAGGGATCAAAGCCTTCATCTGTCTCACGTCTCTTTGCTGAAGGCCAACGGGATGGAATTTTGTGAGTTCACCTTCCAAAAGCAGGCTCAGATCAGAGACATCTGTGACCTTTTCAGATAGAGTTGCGCAAAGATGTGCCCACCCTGCTTTCTTTCTCCCCGCTTTCTCCCACACACAGCAGGTCAGGATTTCGACAAGGATGTGATCTAAATAACCTGCCTGAAGTCCTTTCTCTTCCTGTGGTGCCAGGTCTGCTACCTCGTAGCCCTTTGACCCGGGTCCCAGGGTCCTCTTGATGATCCATAGACTACAGGACACCAACTTCGCTTTCTTGACTCTCAGAGCGTGCACTCGGCCTGCTTATCCCATGTCCTAACTCCTGCACCCTGGAAGTACTGTAGTGTGATCCAAGACTCCTCATGGCCATAATGCATTTTAAACCTACCTGTCCTTAAAGTAGCACACAAGAAATGGCATTAATGATGGAAATTTTAGGTGCCATGACAGAAAGAGATGTTTGTGGAGGAAAAAAACATTTTGCTGATTGTCTGACGACATCACACAGATATCTAGGTTATGGCTCCACGTCCTTTAATATAAAGGGGCCTCGGAAAGTTCACGGAAAACTGGAACTGAAAGATAATGGAATTTTTCCACAAATTTATTGGAATCCCCTTAGATACCATGCGTTCATTTGTATCTGAAAAGTCTTGGGGTCTGTGTCCAGAGACCTTTTCAGTGGGAAAGGGAGAATGAGTGTCAAGCTCACCCCAACTTGGATTCAAAGCATTTCCTCTTTTTACAGTGAGTGGAAGAAACTGGAAGTGCTCACCTCTATTTCCCAGCCAGCCTGACAGCTAGACTGGGGCCATGTAGCTATCACTGACTGAGCTGTGACTTTAAGTGGCCCGTGATGCTCCTGAAATGAAGCTGGTAATGGCTACGATGCTGGCTCCATCTCCCTCTTCACCTACCTTTTTGTCTGATATTGGATACAACCTGGTCTATTGAAAGGGAGGAGGACTTGAAGCACTTGCTGGTGATGATCAAGGATCGCAGGTTTCAGTGTGCCTTACAACTCAATGCAAAGAAAACAACAACCAAGCCTCACAACTGAGCCAATGGTAATATCAAGATAGAGAAAAGATTGAAGCTGCCAAGGGGAATTGACCATCCGTGCTCATGGAACCAGCAGCCAAGAGATCAGAGGGTGCATTGCCTTGGGTAAATCTACCCCAAAGACCTCCAAAAACAAGGAGGTGACTTTGAGGATGAAAGGACAACAGACCCAGGCGGTGGTATTTTCAATGGCCTCATGGGCATGTGAAAGCTGGAATGGAGTAAGGAAGTCTGAAGAAGACTTGATAGGTTTGAATTATGAGGCTGGCGAAAAATATTGAAAATATCATGGACTGCCCAAAGAACAAACAAATCTGTCTTGGAACAAGTACTGCTAGAGTGCTCCTCAGAGACAGGGAGCATACTCACACACTTGGGGCATGCGCTCAGGAGAGCCCGGTCCCTGGAGAAGGACATCATGCTTAGTAAAAGTGGAGGGACGTAAAACTAGAGGAAGGGCCCCAATGGGATGGATTGGCACAGTGGGTGCCGCAGTGAGCGCAGCCATAAGAGCCATGGTGAGGATGGTGAGGACGGTGAGGACGGTGAGGACGGTGAGGACGGTGAGGATGGTGAGGATGGTGAGGACGGTGAGGATGGTGAGGACGGTGAGGATGGTGAGGATGGTGAGGATGGTGAGGACGGTGAGGACGGTGAGGACGGTGAGGATGGTGAGGACGGCGCGGGACAGGGAGTGGTTTGTTCTATTGGGGCTGTGAGTTGGAATGGACTCAACGGCACCTACCAGCAAGAGGACACTTGAGAAGGTCCTTTGTTCTCGAGTCTGTCCCTGTGACAGGCGGGAAACCACCCAGCCTGCATCCAGTATTTGGGAGTGAGATGTCAACATTTAGTATATTGCTGCTGCTAGGTGTCATCCTGAGATTTGGGGGCTGCTGGTTATTGCAGCAGAGCAGGGTACGTCCTGACTGATACATCACGGAACATGAGGTGTGGACGTTTTGTGCTGAATTTGGCTCTCAAGGCTCATTCCTTGTAATTCAGGAGGTAGAAAAGAAAAATCGACATTTCTTGATTATTGAAGCGGATGATGATTCCCCAATCATGCCCTTGAACGCAGCAGCACTATTTAGACATGTGAGTTTTAGAGGCATTTCAGCAGCGGAACTGCTCGTGCTAGCGTCCAGTCACTAGCCCTGCAGCTGTGAGAGGGGCTTGCTTTGAAGCCTGTGGGGCAGCAGCCTTCTGATCAGTCCCAGTGGCGTGACTGGAATAACATGGTGGTACCAGCTAGACTTCTACTCCTCTGGGAATCTTGAAGCATCAGCTTCCCTGAATCCAATCCGTTTCTACTTCAAATACCTAGAGCAGTGTCTACTTCCTACTCTGAACTCTGATGGAATACATTTTGGTTTTTGGTTTTTAACAGTTTTGTTGCTATATAATTCATATACCATACAATGCAAAGTTCAATCCTGTTCAAAAGAGTTGTGCAGTCATCACCACAATCAATTCTAGGATAGTTTCTTCTTTCTTGTACTTAATGCTATCAGCTCCCCATTTCTCCCCAACCTCCCCTGCCATGCCCCTAGAAAGCTATTAATCCAGTTACCATCTCTATAGTTTTACCTGTCCTGGATTTCATACACAGAAAATGTACAAAACTAAAACAAATGAACAAATGTGCTTTACACAACGGATGGATGGATGGATTGTGATAACAGTCGTATGAGCCCCCAATAAAATGATTTCTTAAAAATAATAATAATAAAATAAAACAAACAAAAACAACAACGACAAAAGAAAACACAGAAAGACCCCAATCGAAAAGAAAGCAGAAGCTTGAAAGCTTTCCGAACCAGAAAGTGCAGCCGCGTGGACAAGGATGTGGAGCGCGCCTCAAATTCGAACCTACAAAGAACACAAGCACTCTGAGACCTCAGACATTCAGGGACATTTTGTGGTAGGATGGGGTTTCATAAAACCATTCATTCATTTTTAAATATATGTAAAATCAAGACTGAACACCAGCCCCACAGAGAGCATTTGAAGAGGTGGAGGACGGAGAACCCAAGTTTGTTGTCAAGGTGACAGAGCCAGCTAGCACTGTTCAAACTGAGGTTACCTGAGACTCTCTTCAATGACCTTCCATCTTATAATGGCAATCTTGAGTCCCATTGAAGAAGGTAAGGCTCACCTGCCTGTACCATCAAGCCTACCTGGGCATTAAGAAGACTGTGGAACTGGCTACTCAGAACAGGGTAGTATCTGTCGCATGCTCACAGCATTTGGAGATTATGAAAGACATGCTTGAAATACAATCTAATGATCAGTATTCACTTTTATGGTGTGGTTTATTAAAATATACAGTCCTCGTAAAGAGCAGACACTGCCAACCTAAAGCCTGTTAAATACCTAGAGATTTTATTTCCGAGGTAACAACCTGAGTTCCTCATATGTCCCTACTAATGATGCCCCGCGTGACCTTGAGCCTCTGGCTTAAATATCTTGTGCCTCATTTTCTCTGTCAGTAAAAGGAGATAATGACAATCGCCACTGGATCGTGTAGGTAACATGCTTGGAGATTCTCAGATCAAAGGTGTTCTGCCTGGACCAAACAAGGCGATGATGGCACTCATCCTCATTACTGTTGTTGTTGTGGTGGTGGTTGTTGTGGTTGGGGGTGGCCTTGTTGTGGCCCAGGAAGTAAGACGAGACTCCCGTGTCTGATTCAGCACCAGAGCAGAATGAGGAGGCATTTATGCACTGCAGAAGCCATGGGTTTAGTTTGAAGCCACACCTCTAATGCACATCACATAAGGACATAGCCTACACTCCCCAGGTGGCATGAGGCAAAACCAAAAACCAAACTCACTGCCATCGAGTTAATTCCTGACTCATCGCAACCCTGCAGGACAGAAGAGAGCTGCCCCTGTTGGTTTCCACGACTGTGCCTCTTGACAGTCACACACAGGCTTATCATCTTTTTATATGAGGCAAACACTCCCTTAAGATTAGGACCATCACGAGACGCTCTGTCAAAGATGAATATCTGTCTTTAGAGGAAGGAGACCATACAGAAGACCCCATTATGTCTTTGCTGATAAGGTCCCCAACTTACACTCAACCAAAGAACCTTAAATGTTAAACTCCAATTTCAGCTTCATCACAAGAGCCTTAAAGTTGGGTTCAAGTCATAGCTTGTGCCCTTGAACATGACCCATAGTTTCTCAGACTCTCTACTTCTTAAATCATAAAACCAAAACTTTGAACTTCTAGTTCCGATATTCAGTACACTCATCGTCTCTCTGTAAATCATGACAGGAGATTCTACCCATGGAGATTCTTCTCTGGTGGATTTCTCCTTCATGTAATGACAGTACCAAGCTCTCCCCCTGCTCTGCCAACAGATTGTTGGCTCCAGGCCCACATTTCAGCCCAAAAGTCCTAAATCTGGGGTAAGGAAATGTCCTGAAGATGTTAATGTTGTTTGTTGTTGTTGTTGTTGCTGTTGTTGCAATTTCTCATCAAGTTGGAACTCAAAAGAGAAAACTAAATTTTATGTACTTATAAATATATATTGATTTCCATCAGTGATTTTCAAAAGATATTCATGAGGGATCACCCCGGCCTTTATAGCACCTATTTACAAAAGGTGCCCCATCTGGGTGAATGAATTTGAAAAGAAACTTCCTCTGGGTACACTCTGCTCTGTGGCTTTGTACTCACGCAAAGGAAAGATCATCCCTTTACCCAGGTAAGCCTAGTCCTGCGTCAGAATCCAGCTCTGGGTGAGTTAAGGATGGCCTGGATTCCAGCCCGGATTGAGCAATACGTTTTTGCCGTGTACATGGCAGCCTTGATCTGCTGTGTCCTAGGGCTCCCAGGAAGCCCCTCTGGGGAAATCATGGGCTGGGAGGATGTTTTCTCTTACCCCACCAACTGCTTGGTACTTGCTTTAAATATTGGCCATCTTTGAAAACTAGTTTGCCCAATCCCAACTATGTGGACACCCCCCCCACGCCTCCCTACCCCCACCCCTCAGAAGAATGCACTTAAGAGGATAGCACTGGGGATTCGGCTTGGGAGATTAGAGCACATGGAAGAAATGCAAAGGGATGGAGAGGGGGGAGAGGAGATGCTGGCCCACCAAGCCCCAGGGGCGATGTTCCTGCTTGGAGCAGACAACACATGGGAGGACCATAGGGCCGGCCCCACCACAGGACACAGTGTCCCTCACTGAACCACGGCACTGCACGGGACAGCACTGGAGACACAGTATGGGAATAGTGCACGGTCTGGCCCCATCATGCTGGGGTGAGGCACTGAGGGCACGCATAAGAGCAGCAGGGGGAGCAGAGTAATGAAACCCCCAGGGAATACAAAAAATAGACTTTGGAGACCGAGTGTGGCACCCCATCAGACTCAACTGGAAAACACTCATAAAGACCAACAAACAGACCTTGAACTATTTATACGCTTTTCCATTTTTGTCAGTGGATTTCTTTTTATTATTGTTACATTGTTTTTGTTTTTAGTTGTTGTTATTGTTTTGTTGATTTTGACTTTGTTGTTTTATTTGGCTTTGCCAGGTTTTTGCGCTTACTAATGTATCTGCATTTCTATCTAGATAAGATAGGCGGGATAAATAATTTGGAGCTGAAAAGAATGGGACCAATGGTTCTGGGAGGATACAGAAGAGGGGTGGGGAGGGGGGGGAAGAAAGGAGTGGGGGTGAATCAACCCAGAGACAAGGGAACAAAAAGTGAACTAAAACCAATGGAAGGAAGGTCGTAGGATGCCTAGTGGGGCTCAATCAAGGGCAATGTAGCAGTGAGGAATTACTAAGCCTGAAGGAAGGCCGAGCATGATGGTGGGACAGAATGAAAGTAAAAGGAAGTAGAGGAAAGAACCAGGAGGCAAAGGACATTTATAGAGGTCTAAATATAGGCATGTACATTTTTAATATATACATAACAAGATGGGAATAGAACTATGTACTCATATCTATATGTAAAGAATTAAGATGGCCGATGGCCATTGGGCCTCGACTCAAGTACTCTCTTAACACAAGAACACTTTGTTCTAACAATCTGGCATTCTGTGATGCTCACCTTCCCTACATGATCACTGAAGACAAAATGGGTGCATAAGGAAACGTGGTAAAGAAAGCTGATGGTGCCTGGCTATCAAAAGATATAGCATCTGGGGTCTTAAAGGCTTGAAGGTAAATAAGTAGTCATCTAGCTCAGAAGCAACAAAGCCCACATGGAAGAAGCTCATCAGCCTGCGTGAGCATGAGGTGCCAGTGGGATCAGATATCAGGCATCTAAGACCCAGAACAAAATCATACCCAATGTGAATTTGGGGGTGGGGGCATGAAATGGAGACCCAAAGCCCATCTGTAGATAATTGGACATCCCCTCACAAGGGGTCACAGAGAAGAGATGAGTCAGTCAGGGTGCAGTATAGGACATGGGTCCTTTCGACTTCAAGGCAGATTCTAACATGGCTTCCTGGGCAAGATTCATCTCTGGGGGTGAGGGAGGCATGAGAAAGTAGCCCCTCAACCTTATGCCGAACTCTCCTATGTCATCTCCACCTCTCTCTCTCCTCAATTCAGGGTCAGTGGTAGGGGAAGGAAATGCCTGATCACACCTACATCTATTCATATCTCTGGAATCTTGCTGTTTTACTCCAGGACCTTCAACACTTGGTCTTAAAAATGAAGCATTCATCAATTCCGAGGTTCTGCCATGCCTTGAATGAGTTACTCATAATGTAATCAAATGGAATATGAAGGGTGTAGCAACATGTGCATTTGTGTGCCCCATGTCATCCTGACACAGCTAGCATTTGTAGACAAAGAAAAGTAAAGGGGAGGGTGTGCTCTGTGAATGAGGTTATTTTGGGAAGGAATTAAAGCCAAGCCATGTGATTAAGACAAAAAGCAGGATAGAAAGGCTAGGTAGAGATGTGTATCAGAAGCTTTTTTTAAAGAAAATATTTTATTTATTTATTTATTTATTTATTTATTTTTAATCATTTTATTAGGGGCTCATACAACCCTTTTATGGAGACGTGGGTCCCCCACAGTCCAGCACGTCCATTCATAGGGGTTATCTTAAGATGACCAATCACAAAAGAAGGACATCATGCTTCGTAGTGGGTCAGAGAAGAAAGGAAGACCCTCGGCCAGAGGAGCTGACCCAGAGGCTACAACAATCGGCCCCCCCAAAAAAATTGTGATGATAATACAGGGCCCGTTCAGTATGTTAGATATGGGGTCACCATAAGTTGAGACAAATTTGTGGGCTCCTAGCAACAGCAGGCCTAAAATAATCAGACGAATGCACAGTGATTATCTACAAAGATGTTCCACACAGCATTGTTGACAATGGGGGGGAAATGGGAAATAATCTACATGTACAACAAGTGGGAATGGGGATATAAATAACTATGCCCTTCAAATGGAATACCAAGTAACCATTCAAAAGCGGTTATCTACGAGTATATAAAAGCGGCTATCTAAGAGTATATTTTGATGGAAATAAAAAGTGATAATATAGGACTACATTGGGATGGAAAGACTTGAAGATATCTGGTTAATTGAAAAACAGGGTACAAATCAAAAGCATGATGCAGTCACATTTTTCAGTATTAAACATGTGCACTACATCCATCAATATCAGCAGTAACTACTTTGGGGCAAGTTGTCCTCTAGTTTGCTCATTGAGTTATCTCAATGTTCTGCAAAGAGCAAGTACTGCTTTTTCAATAGAAAGATAACTAAATTTTTGTATTGTTTCTAAAAGACAAGCCCTCTGGTTTGAAGAAAGTGGGGTAGAGGTCATCAATAGCAAAAACAGAGACCCAACCATTCTGAAAACATATTGATACACAGTGTGCCCCACTTACATGGACAGCTCGTCCACACTCCTGCCCTCCACAAGAGATAGTGTGTCAACAAGGGGGCTCTTGGCAAACCCCAGAGGGTACTGTGACTAGTTTCATCAAAAAAGAGAGAATTTATTTAAGGAGATGGAGACATCTGTTTCCAGGTAGATGGACCAGATGGACTTTAACTATTTCTCCCACTAAGTGAAGTTAAAAAACCATAGATATTTTGCAAAAACAAGCATAAGAAGATCCTAAAAGGTGAAGAGAAGCCAGACAAGTTAAGGCACAAAGAACCACAGCATGACAGAACAGTCAGTTTGCCGCCTATGTCTCCATCTACACATAAGCGCCTCCCTGGGGGACGGACAACAGAAAAGTGGGTGAAGGGAGAGGTCAGACAGTGTAAGATATGACAAAATTATTTATAAATTATCAAGGGCTCATGAGGGAAAGGGGAGCAGGGAGGGAGGGGAAAAGTGAGGAGCTGATGCCAGGGGCTTAGGTGGAGAGTGGATGATTTGAGAATGATGAGGGCAATGAATGCACAAATGTGCTTTACACAATGGGTGGATGGATGGATTGTGATAAGAGTTGTATGAGCCCCTAATAAAATTATTTTTTTTAAAATTCCAACAAATGCGGGCGGCAACAGTGTCTAAGCAAATGTCTGCGTTCTCCGTCCAAAGCAGGGAAAGGGGCAGTGTAACCCCAACAAGAACGCACTGCCATCCAGTCAAGCCCGGCTCATAGCTACCCTTTAGCAATAAAAGAAGAAGAAGAAGAATTAGCCAATAACTATTTTAAGCCAAGCATTAATGGAAAAACAGCCCATGTTATAGTAAAAGCTCAATGAAGAGCCTAGAATTATACCTTCTCCTGACTTTAATGAGGCTCCTAATCCCTACTCCATTGTGATAATGTCAGTAAAAGCCAAGTAGGAGGCTGGTGCTTCCATTCCCACCAAATAATAACAAGCATTCCCCCTTTTTGACTCCACCATTGGATCAGTGGAGACCATGTGGGGAGCCCAGACTTCCACCCACACCCAGTGATGTCAGAGGAAGCCTGGGAGAGAGTCAGAGAGGACAGCACCTGTTGTTAAAAATGCCACCTTGCTTCACCAGGGGGTTGGCAGAGGTCATGTGAAACAAAGAACGGCAGAAAGGATGCACTCCTACCTCACACAACCCAGTTGATAATAGTGAAAGCCAGGAGCGTGCCCAAATCCCCATCTCTGCTCAGCAGTGATGAGGAACCCGCCCTCACCTGGGGGATCGATGGTTGCCTGCGGGCAACTTGGACTGCACTCCCACATAGCGGTAGCAAGGCCTGCCTCCTTTCCCTTCCAGAGTGTTGCCGAGAAAGCAAGCTGAAACCGAAGGTTTAACTAAGACCCGGAATGTCATAGCACCCAAAAGGTTCAGGCTTCTGTAGAAAATCACTCAATATTAAAAATGTTTTTACAAGTGGAATTTAAAAATAGAGACAATCAGCACATCGACTGGGTGTTGACTGGCAGAGCCGAAATGTTAGATTATCTGACCAAAGTTTTGAAAACAGTTCTTATAAAAATAGCTCATTGTGTAATTACGAACATGCTGGAACAAATGATAACTAGAACCCTTCAGCAAAGCAATAGAAAACCTCAACCAATTGGGTATCTAAAGATAAACCAAATGGAATTTTATTTTAATAAATGAAGTTGGAAGGAAAAAAAAAAGATGCATGGGCTCCCTGGGTGAATGGAGGGGAGATCTATGGATTTGAAAGTAAAAGGTAAAAAGTAAAATAACCTAATCTGAACAGTTGAGAGGGGAAATGGCTAGAGGTGTGAACAGAGTCTCAAAGATCTGTAAAGGTCTAATACTCACTGCAGACCCAGAGGGAGAGGAGAAAGAAGGGGAAGCTCAAAAAACAATATTTGAAGAAATAATGACTGGCAATAATTCGTGTATTGTGGCTCACAGCCAGTCTATACTTGTATAATCTCCTTTGCTCAACTGTGTTTTAAATGCTATACCATTGTCTACATTTATGACACTACCAATAGACTTACCTTATGCCCCAGGGAGATGATTGATAATATTCTCTGACATGAAATGACAATGAAATCTCCAAGGTGAACCAGAGATATATATAAACCATAGATATATGAATGGATTTGGGGCTCGCACTTAATCCTAGCCCCAATCTGAGGACAATTAGTTCTTATGACATGGTTGGCCCTGCTTGATACTCACCCTCATTAAGAAATTACTGAAGATATGCGTGCTATAGCAAAGTGTGCTGAAGAAACTAGATGGTGCCCAGCTGTCAGAAAGAAGAGCACCTGGGTGTTAAAGGCTTGCCTTCAAACAAGCAGCCATCTAAGTGTGGTGTCAACCAAGTCCACATGGAAGAAGCACAGCAGCCTGTTCGATACAAGGATTGCAAATAATATAATTCAAAACCAAAGGAAGGAATGGTATCACCTTACAATGCAGCACCTGGTGTGCAGAAGGCTGTGGATGACGGTGGAAACCCAAATGTATTTACAGAGTCCACCCATGGATTAAGCCCTTGGTGAATCCCCTGGGACCCTAGTCAAGGGATAGAAATCGGCTGTTATCAGACAGAAAGAAGAAAATGTTCTAAAATTGATTGTGGTAATGAATGTACAACTCTTTTTGATAATATTGAACTATTGAATTGTATATGTGGATTATGTGGCCAAAAAACTGTTTAAAAATCATTTTTAGATTTTTTAAAAAGAAATAATGACTGAAAGATGTCCTGAATTTGGCCAAGATTCAGGCCTTGAGATTCCCTAAACATGACAAACCCAAAGAAATTCATTCTAAGACAAAACATGTTCAAACTTCTAAAGGCTAAAAACAAATTTAGAATCTTAAAAGGGTAGAGAGAGAACTACACTTTATCTGTAAAGAAAAAATACTTATAATGACACCATTAGTCTCATTAGAAACTATGGAGGCCAGAAGAAAGTAGCACAACATTATTCAAGTGTTGAAACAAAAACAAAATTCAACTCAGAAATCTATACCCTGCAAAAATATTCTTCAAGGATTACTGAGAACTGGAGACATTCTCAGATGAAGGGAGCAAGGGCAGTTTTTTCACCAGAAACCTATACACAAAGAGTGGCTAAAGGAAGTCCTCTCAATGGGCAGAAAGCTATAAGAAAATGAATCCTCGAACATTAGGAGGCAAGAAAGAACATGATGAGAGAAAAATGATGAGTAAATACAATACTTCTTCCTTCACCTCTTCAGTTTATAAATCATATTTCACAATTTAAAAAAAATTTAACACTGTCTAATGTGATACTAAATGCATACGAGAGAAATATTTAAGACAATTGTAAATGGGGAGGATAGAGAGATACAAAAGAAGATAGAGTCTCTCCACTTCATATGAACTAGTAAATTATTGAAGCCACGAAACACTGGGGTGAAACTCTAAGGGTGTGCAACAGAGCAGCAAGGGGAGCAAACAATGAAGTCCCTGGGGAATGCCAAAAATAGATCATGGGGTCAGGGCTTGGCACCCCATCAGACTCAACCAGAAAACACTGCTAAAGGCCAACAAACAGACCTTGAACTATTTATAGGCTTTTCTTTTTTTGTCACTGTTTTTTCTTGTTGGTGGTGTTGTTGCTTTGTTTTGCTCTGTCTTGTTTTTGTGCTTATTATTATCTCTGCATGTCTATCTGGATAACATAAGCAGGATAAATAATCTGGAGGAGAAAACAATGTGACCAATGGTTCTGGGAGACATAGGAGATGGGGAGGCAGGGGAAATGAAGTGAGTGTTAACAAACCCAGGGACAAAGGAACAAGTGATCTAAAATCGATGGCAAGGAGGGTGTATGATGCCTAGTAGGGCTTGATCAAGGGCAATGTAACTGAGAGGAATTACCGAAACCCAAATGAAGGCTGACATGACAGTGGGACAAGGGGAAATTAAAAGGAAAGAGAAGAAAGAACTAGGAGGCAAAGGGCATTTATAGAGATCTAAATAGAGGCATGTACATATGTAAATATACTTACCTTTGATGATAGAGATATATATCTATGTACATATATTTATAGGTTTAGTATTAAGGTAGCAGATGGACATTGAGCCTCTACTCAAGTACTCCCTCAAAGCAAGAACACTTTGTTCTAATAACCTGGCATTTCATGATGCTCACCTTCCCAACATGACTGCTGAAGACAAAATGGGTGCATAAGCAAATGTGATGAAGAAAGCTGATGGTACCCAGCTATCAAAAGATATAGCGTCTGGGGTCTTAAAGGCTTGAAGACAAACAAGCAGCCATTTAGCTGAGAAGTAACAAAGCCCACATGGAAGAAGCACACTAGCTTGTGTGATCATAAGGTGTCGATAGGATCAGGTATCAGGCATCAAAGACCCAGAACAAAAAAATCATATCAGTGTGAATGAGGGGGAGTGTGGCATGGAGAACCAAAGTACAGTACATCTGTAGACAATTGGACATCCTCTTACAGAAGGGGTGCGGGGAGGAGACGAGTCAGTTAGGGTGCAGTATAGCACCGATGAAACATACAACTTTCCTCTAGTTCTTTAATGCTTCCCCCCTCCCCGACTATTGTGACCCCAACTCTACCTTACAAATCCAGCTAGACCAGAGAATGTACACAGGTACAGATAAGAGCTCACAACACAGGGAATCCAGGACAGATAAACCCCTCAGGACCAATAATGAGAGCAGCGATACTAGGAGGGTAAGGGAAGAGGGAGTGGGAGTAAGGGGAAATCGGTCACAATGATCGGCATGTAACGCCCTCCCAGGGGATAGACAACTGAAAAGTGGGTGAAGAGAGATGTGCTTGGTGTAAGACATGAAAAATAACAATCATTTTTAAACTAACAAGGGTTCATGAGGGAGGGAGAATGGGGAAAGGAGGGAAAAGATGGGGAGCTGATACAAGAGCTCAAGTAGAAAGAAAATGTTTTGAAAATGATGATGGCAACATATGTACAGATGTGCTTGACACAATGGATATATGTATGGATTGTGATAAGAGCTGTAAGAGCCCCCAGTAAAATCATTTTTAAATAAATAATAAATTAAGAAAAAAAGAATACACACACAAAAAGGCATGCCCATTACTATTGAGTCAATTCCAACTCAGAGTGACCCTAAAGAACAGAGTCGAACTACCACAAGGCTGAGAATCTTTAGGGAAGTTGACTGCCATTGCCCTTCCCGCAGAGCAGTTGATGGGTGTGGACGGCCAAACTTTCAGTCAGCATCCAAGCACCTAACCACTGCACCGCAGGGGCTTGTCTGAAGACATAGCATCCCTAAATAGGAGAGCTGAACAACATGTAAAGTGAAAACTGATCGAAGCGAGAGAAGAGAGAGACATCACAGCATAGGTGGAGATGCCAACAATCTTCCATCAATAACTGATAGAACAACTAAACAGATCATCAGCAGATTCTAGAAGATCTCAATGCCATCATTCACCAACAAGATCTAGTCAAATACTTAGAGAACACATTACCCAGAAACAGAAAACTACATACAATTTTCAAGATGTCATCTACCATATACCAAGATAGACTATATCCTGGGCCATGAAACAAGATAGATTTAAAGAATTTGGGGTAGCTTACAAATTTCCAGGAGGGTTGAGGAGTCCGGCGTTCAAGTTCTACCACCTAGAATACCACTCTAGCCAAACCAGAGGGCTACTCTACCACCAAAATCCCATGGCCACTGCCACTCAACACAGCCACCACAACGCTCATGGCTGCGCCAGACCTCTGCTGCCCTGACAATGGATCCCCCAGAGTGCAGCTTCCTCCTATGACCCTCTTCAAAAGCAAAGTCTTTTTGGTGTCCCTTTGGGGGTTCACATCACAGCCCCTTACTTAGCTGGAAGGGAAATTGGAAAAGCAAGACTCATAATCCAGAAACAAACCTAAGAAGAGGATCAGCAACGAAAACGTCCACAAACACAGGAACTCCCCACGACAGAAAGGATGGCTGTAGAAACTGCACCAGAAGCACCCCCACCACCCCGACCACCACCCCACACCCCGACCTCCACCCCCACCCCCACCCCACACCCCGGACTTCTAAGCATTTGCATGGGGGAAGCCTAGGGTATCCAGAGAACTCGGCTACTTCTCTAACTCTCCCTGCACCCTTCCCCGGACTAGTGCTTGCTTCTCACCCATGAGAAGTCTTGGGTAGAAAAAAGTTAAAATGAACTCTTTTCAAGCTCCATACTATCTCACCCTCCAATCTTGCTTGTGTGCATTTTTATCTTCAGGTAGGGTTGTTTTTCACTGGAAATGACTCAGTTTTGGGCACAGGCCCAGCTAGCTTGTCACAAGGAGCCAGGAGCGCAGGAAGCATGCTGATGTGCATGCACAGTCACACGAGAAGCGGCCGTTGCTGTCCGGCTGAGCGACAAGTCAGCCCGTGCAGGATTCCTCTTAGTGCCAGCTGGAGAACTCAAAGGTCCCAGAGGTTGGGCAGGGAGAAAGCAGCAATAGAAAGGGCTTGGGTTCTCACCCATCCATCTGACATTTTGGAGTGCAGGATGAAGGACAAAGGGCAGGGAGAGAAGTGGAAATTCACACAGGATAATGGTTAAGAGTCTTGGTGTCAGTCTGACCTGTACTCCAATCCTGAACTAGATGCTTTAGCTCCACGTCCTTGAGAGAGTTCAGCTCTCCATATTCAGTTTGTTCAGCGGTGAAAATGGGATAATCGAAGCCTTCCTCTCAAAATTCTCAAGAGGATCGAAATGAGATGATAGCCATCAAGTGTTTGGCACGTAGTAAGTACTCAATAAATCGCTGCTGTTCATATTGTTGGAAAGGGAGAGGTTTTTGTTGTTTTTTAGTTGGGATTTAATCCATACATCATATCATTCCATATTTCAATTGCATCAAGTAGAATGTATAATTGCTACCACAATCGGTTTCCAAACGTTCATTTTCTACATGGATTCCTTGACATTGTCTTCCTTTTACCCTCCACCACTGAACCCCCTCCCCCAAACCCCTTATTCTACTTGCTGTCCCTATAGGTTCATCAATCCTGGGGTTCATCTACCGAAAAATGGAAAGCCCACATCATAGAGGGATCTACTGACAAAGTTTTAACTGTTCAGGTCAGATTCATGCCTTTGATCTTCTATACTCCTCTCTCCCAAGCACTCTGTTTAATGACCGCTTTCCTCCCATCCCTCAATTTTAGGTAGGGCGTTCTCTGGACGCCTATTTCCTATGTCGTCCCAGAAGTGAATCTGGGCTCCTGCTGCCCTCCATCGCCGTCTGCACAAAGATTCTAACAGTTCAGGCTCTGGTACAGACCCTCCTTCAACTTTGGATCGTATGGATTCCAATTCTTCAGTGACTGAGGATGGTGTGCTCCTTCCATGTGGACTTAGTTGACATCTCACTTAGATGGCTGCTTGTTTGGAGACGAGCCTTTCAGGACCCCAGATGCGATTTTATCTGATTGCCAGGCACTATCTAATTTCTTCACCACTTTTTGCTATAGCACCTGTATCTTCTGTGTTCCCTTCCTGAGGGCAAGTATTGAGCAAGGCCATGATGTGAGAACTAATTGTTCTTTTTTTTTTTTTTAATCATTTTATTAGGGGCTCATACAAATCTCATCACAATCCATACACACATCAATTGTGTAAAGCGCATTTGCCCTCATCATTCTCAAAACATTTTCTCTCCACTTAAATCCCCAGCATTAGGTCCTCATTTTTCCCCTCCCTCCCAGCTCCCCCTCCCTCATGAGCCCTTGATAGTTTATAAATTGTTATTTTGTCATTTCTTGCCCTGTCTGACGTCTCCCTTCACCCACTTTTCTGTTGTCCGTCCCCCAGGGAGGAGGTCACATATAGTTCCTTGTAATTGGTTCCCTTTTTCCTACCCACTCTCCCTCTACCCTCCCTGTTTCGCCACTCACACCACTGGTCCTGTAGGGCTCATCCACCCTGGATTCCCTGGAACTAATTGTTCTTAAGTTAGAGCTAGGATTTAGTCCAAGTGATCCCAAAACCCATTCCTGGATTCGTGCTTTTTTCTTTTTTTTATTTGCTGTAACTTGGAGATAACACATAGGTCGTATCATTCCATAGTTCAATCATGTCAAACAGAATTGTACAACAGCTTCCATAATCAGTCTCCAAATATACTTTTCCTTCCTGGACTTCTTTTTTTAAGTACAAAATATGAAGGGTAAAAGAATGCTTCTATACAAATGGGCTTCAAAAAGTTCACAGAAAAACTCCATTTTCTTTCATTCCATTTTTTCATGAACTTTCCATGAACCCTCATTTTTACACGCCTTTGAAAGTGAGGAGAATGATCTTAGGCTTGGGGGGAACGTTGATCTCTTTCCCGCAGGACAGGCGCTTCAGCTGCGGGCTGTAGGTACAAGACTGCACTGAGTCACAGCATGGAGGCCCACTCGTGACGATGAACTCGAGGGCACTGGCGGGACTGGCGGTGCTACTTGGCCAGAGACACGCATGGGTTCTCCCGTCACTCAGGACAAGATCTGAAGGTGGCGCCCAGATCCAAGGCCTGAGGACACCTGGAGAGAGCTGCAAAGAAGGGTGTAACATGGAATTGAAGCAAAAGAGGACAAAAGACCTACTTCCACCAAAGGGTGTTCCCACCTTCTGAACGGGAGGCCGGGAACTCAGCTGTGGGCCCTGGGAAAGCAGGAAGAGACTTGGTAGACCTGAGAGCCCAGAAGAGTGTGTGCTCCCAGCCAAATGGAGCAAAGACCCAGTCCATGGAGAAGTGTGAACAGGAAGAAATAACCCTTTCAGATTCACGCTGAGACTCCCTAACCAGGAATAATTATTTCCTCAACGTGAAGTGAAAGAAATACAACCAAGTGCCTACAGACACTTAATTTGTTTCCTAAAAATCATCCCATTGGGGGCCCATTCCATTGTAACTCTTATCACAACCCATACACATATCCACTGTGTCAAGCACATCTGTACATTTGTTGCCATCATCAGTCCCAAAACACTTTCTTTCCACTTGAGCCCTTGGTATCAGCTCCTCATTTTCCTCCTACTTCCCCCACCTTCCCTCATGAACCCTTGATAATTTATAAAGGATTATGTTTTTGTCATGTCTTACACTGTCGGATGTTTCCCTTTACCCACTTTTTTGTTCTCCATCCCCCAGGGAGGTGGTTATTTGATGAATACCATGTAGATGTAGATCCTTGTGATCGGTTCCCCCACTTTCCCCCACCTTCACCTTACCCCTCCTGGTATTGCTACTCTCATTATTGGTTCTGAGGGGGTTTATCAGTCCTTGATTCCCTGTGTATCCAGCTCTCTTTTTTTTATCGTTTTATTAGGGGCTCATACAACTCTTATCACAATCCATACATACATCAATTGTGTAAAGCACACTTGTACATTCTTTGCCCTGATCATTCTCAAAGCATTTGCTCTCCACCTAAGCCCCTGG
>NW_022103958.1:17306313-17311776 GCF_000313985.2 Echinops telfairi
ACCTCCCTCATGAGCCCTTGATAATTTATAAATTATTATTTTGTCATATATTGCCCTGTCCGACATCTACCTTCACCCACTTTTCTGTTGTCCGTTCCCTCCCCGCTCCCACTTCCCTCATGAACCCTTGATAATTTATAAATTATTATTTTGTCATATCTTGCCCTGTCCGACATCATCCCTCACCCACTCTTCTGTCAGACATCTAATTTTTTACAAAGGATTACAACACCGTAAGTGAGGAAGAGAGTGTTTTCAATAACTGGTGCTATTTCACCTGCAAAAGAATGAAACAGGACCCATACCTCATACCATGTACAAATACAAACCCCACAACCATAAAGACCATCAGCGAAAAATAAGGACAAACCTAAGGACCCTAACACAAAGCATAAACACACAATCAGACATAATGAAAAATAGCTACACTATAGGAGACAAAATAAATGACTGTGGCCTTCTAAAAATATTACATGTATGCACATCAAAAGATTTCATCAAAAGAGTTAAAAGAAAACCCACAGATTGGGAAAAATATTTAGTAATGATGTATCCGATAAAGGGTTAATTTACAGAATCTATAGAAAATTACAGCATGTTCACAAGAAAAATACAAATAAGCCAATCAAAAAATGGGCACAAACCCTCCCCCCAGAAGAATTTATTTCAGAGGACGGCACTGAATCTGCCGCTCTGGGAGAGGGACATATCTGATCAAAGCACACGGGAGCAGATGAAAGGGGAGGAGGAGAGACTGGAGCACATCCTGGCCCACCAGGCCTTGAGGACAATGTTCCCGCTCAGAGCAGCCAGTCCACAGAGAAGATCACATGGCTAGCCCCATTATGAGACATGACATCCTTCAAAGACCCATAGCCCTACAGGGGACAACATTGGAGAAACAGTGTGGGAATTGTGCCCGATCTGATGCCGCCACACTGAGGCAAAACACTAAGGGGGTGCAACAGATAGCAAGGGAACGGAGCAGCGAGGTCCCCAGGGAATGCCGCTGGGCTTGGTGCCCCAACAGACTTGACTAGAAAACACTCCTAAAGGCCAACAAACAGTCCTTGAACTAACTACAAGCTTTTCTTTCTTGCTGAGTTTTGTTTTGTTTTTTTGTCATTGGTTTTTTGTTGTTGTTTTGTTGTATATTGTTGCTTGGTTTTGCTCTTTCTTGTTTTTGTGCATGTTATTATCGCCGCAGGTCTGTCTAAATAAGATAGGCTGGATGAGCAATCTGGAGGAGGAAACAACGGGACCGACAGTTCTGGGGGGACATGGGAGAGGGGGAGGTGAGGGGAAAGGTAGTGGTGTTAACAAACACAGGGACAAGGGAAAAAGGGATCCAAATCAGTGGTAAGGAGGGTGTAGGAGGTCTGGTAGGACGAGATCAAGGGTAATGTAACCAAGAGGAATTACTGAAACCCAAATGAAGACTGAGCATGATAGTGGGACAAGAGGAAATTAAAAGGAAATAGAGGAAAGAGCTAGGAGGCAAAGGGCATTTATAGAGTTCTAAATAAAGGCTTGTACATATGTAAATATATTTATATATGAGAATGGGGAAATAGAGCTATGTGCATATATTTATAGGTTTAGTATTAAGGTAGCAGAAGGACATTGGGCCTCCACTAAAGTACTCCCTCAAAGCAAGAATATTTTGTTCTATTAAATTGGCATTCTATGATGCTCACCTTCCCGACACAACCGCTGAAGACAAAGCAGGTGCATAAGCAAATGTGCTGAAGAAAGCTAATGGTGCCTGGCTATCAAAAGATATAACGTCTGGGGTCTTAAAGGCTTGAAGGTAAACAAGCGGCCATCTAGCTCAGAAGCAACAAAGCCCACATGGAAGAAGCACACCAGCCTGCGTGATCATGAGGTGCCAAAGGGATCAGTTATCAGGCATCAAAGAACAAAAAAATCATATCATTGTGTGCTCACCTCCCTGATACAATTGCTGAAGACAAATGGGTGCATAAGCAAATGTGGCAAAGAAAGCTGATGGTACCCAGCTATCAAAAGATATAGCATCTGGGCTCTAAAAGGCTCAAAGGTAAACAAGCAGCCATTTAGCTCAGAAGCAACAAAGCCCACATGGAAGAAGCACACTAGCCTGTGCGATCACGAGGTGTCGAAGGGATCAGGTACCAGGCATCATCAGAACAAAACAATCATATCATTGTAAAAGAGGAGGGGAGTGCAGAATGAAGACCCAAAGTCCATTTGTAGGCCACTGGACATCCCCTTACAGAAGGGTCTCAGGGAGGAGATGAGCCAGTCAGGGCGCGATGTAGCAACAATGAAGCATACAACTTTCCTCTAGTTCCTAAATGCTTCCTCCTCCCCCGCTATCATGATCCGAATTCTGCCTTGCAAGTCTGGCTAGACCAGAGGATGTACACTGGTACAGATAGGAACTGGAAACAAAGGGAATCCAGGGCGGATGATCCCTTCAGGACCAGTGGTGTGAGTGGCAATACTGGGAGGGTAAAGGGAGAGTGGGTAGGAAAGAGGGAACCGATTATAAGGAACTATATGTGACCTCCTCCCTGGGGGACGGACAACAGAAAAGTGGGATACAGTTTCTCATCTGCAAGTCCAGAAGAGTGACCATCCCAACCTTATAGGGTCCTGTGTGGATTAAATGAGATGATGTGTGTCACATTCCTCTTAGGGCAATTTTGGAATGTGTTGAGTACTTGGAACACAGTGTTCAATCAACTTTAGCTATGATTTCTGACATTGTTAGATGCCATTGAACAGGTTCTGACTCAACAGCACAGTGTGCAACAGAATGAAACACTAACTACCTCGTCCTATACCATCCACACAATTGTTGTGATGTTTGAACCTGTGTTGCAGCCACTGTGTGCTTCGTCGGGTTCCCTAGCGAAGCAAAACCAGTGATACTTGTACATGTTGTCTATAGAAAGGGAGTTATATCAAGAGAGAGTTGTAGAAATAGCGAAATGCAGTTGTAGAAATAGGTAAGTGCAGTCTACTTCAAGTCAGGCATCTGACGCATGGAAGCTGATGAACAGGAAACAGGATGATGAAGCAGGGGCAGCTGGGGGTATAGGCTGGTGGATGCAGAGATTCCAAGTCAGCTAGCCAAATGAATCCACCATCACTAGTTTGCTGATGGCAGGAGAAGCAACAGAAAATCGAGGAACCTGACACAAGATCTAGCTCAGCAGAAGGCCAAGGGTCCAAGAGGATCCGACTCTCCTCGGTCTCTCTCTCTTATACAAAAAGGCTTTTGACGCCAAGGAGGTGGCATCAGGCTGTGACTCAATGGATAGGTTGGGCCCTGCCCTACCCTTACCTAAGCGTGTCTAGATGACATAATCCCTAACCATCACAGACTGTTACTCCATTTCCTCCAGGGTCTTCATCTTTTTCACGGACCCCCTACTCTGTAAAGCATAATATCCTTCTCCAGCGATTGTTCCCTCCTGATACCATGCCCAAATGTATGAGACAAAGTCTCACTGTCCTTGCTTCAAGAGAGCCGTCTAGCTCAAATTTTATACATCATATTTGCTTGTTCTTCCAGCAGCCCATGTATATGTGGTGTTGTTCATCAACACCATAATCCAAAGGTATCAATTCCTTTTCAGTTTTCCTTATTCACTGTCCAGCTTTCCCATGCATTGAGGTGCCTAAAACTACCATGGCTTGGGAGTGTCATACCTTATTTCTCAAAGGGACGTGTTTTGCTTTTTAGCACTTCAGGGAAGTCTTTGGGAGCATATCTGCCCAATGCAATACAGCGCTGGAATTCTTGACTGTCGCTCCCATGGCCATTGATTATGGGTCTAAGCAAAGAAGTTACATCCTTGACAACTTTGATATTGTCTCTATTTATCCTGATGTTGTTTATTGGTTCAGTGGTGAAGATTTTGTTTACTATATTCTGAGGTGCAATCATACTGAAGCTGTTAAGTGCTTCAAATCCTCTTCGCTTTTAGCAAGCAAGGTTGGGTCATCTGCATATCCCACGTTGTTGATCCTGGTGCCACCATCTTTGTATATCACAGCTTCTTGGATGATGTGCTCACCATACAGATTGAACAAGTGTGATGAAAAGGTACAGCCCTGACACACACCGTTCCTGATGTTAAACCCCCAGTTCTGTTTGAAGACGGCTTCTTGGTCTGTGTACAGGATTTCCATGAGTATAATGAATTATTCTGGGATTCCCATTCTTCACAATGGTCCATAGAATGCCTTTGAAATAAAATGCAGGTCAACATTTTTAGTGTATTTTCTGCTTTCAGTGAAGATCCATCTGACGTCAGCCATGACATCCTTCATTCCCCGTCCTCTCGTGAATCTAGCTTGAAAGTCCCACTGTTGCCTGTCAGTGCACTGCTGTGAACTTTTTTGAATTTTATTCAGCATAATTTGATGTGTATGATATTCGTGATATTGTTTGACAATTTCCACATTCAGTTGGCTAACCTTACTTTGGAACAGGCACATATATAGTGCCTATTGGTCTGACCAGGTGAGTCTTGGCGTAGGTAAGTCTTAGCGTAGGTGGGTGAGGGCTTCCCCCAGGGTTGAAACATTCCGATGGTTGTTCTGTCAGTTTCTGGAGCCTTGTTTCTCATCGAGGCCTTCAGTGCAACTTGAACTTTCTTTCATAAATAACATCGGTTCCAGATTATACCCTACTTCCTGAAATGGCACAATGGCAACAATTCTTTTTGGTACAGAGATTCTGTGTATGTCATCCTTTTTTTTTTGCCTATAGAATCTTCCGATATTGTAACTCAAGGTTTGAATTTTTTCTTCACTTCTTTCAGCTTGAGAAATGACCATTTTTCTCCCCCTTTGAGTTTCTAAGTCCAGGCCCTTGCACATCTCATTATAATACTTTGCATTGTCTTCTCAAGCTGTCCTTTGAAATCTTCTGTTCAGTTCTTTTACTTCATTTCTTTTTTTAACTTCTTCACATTCAAAAGCATGTCTCTTCTGACAGCCATTGTGGCATAGATTTATTTCTGCCTTTTTAAATAACTTTTTGCTCTCTTCATCGTGTATGATTTCGATGCCAACCCATGCCTGATCTGGTCCTTCACTAGCTTCCAATACCTCAAGTTGATTATTGAGATGGATCTAAATTCAGGTGGGGTAGTCTCAAATTCATGCTTTTGACCTCATGCACAATCTTCCACTTGAACTTGCATACAAACCATTGACGCTCTGCTCTGCAGCCGACCCCTGGCCTTGTTCTGACTGATGAGAATAATAATGATAATTATACAATAATGATAATTCTGCTCCTAGTTTCAGGAGTCTTGGTGGCATAGTGGATTACATTGTGGGGTGCTAACACAAGGTCAGCCATTCGAAACCACAAGGCAGGTCAAAAGAGAAAGATGAGACTTCATGCTTGTGTGAAGAGTTACAGCCTTGGAAACCCAAAAGGAGCAGTTGTACTCTATCCTG
>NW_022103958.1:17311876-17347131 GCF_000313985.2 Echinops telfairi
ATATATATGCTATGAGTTGAAACAGACCTCATCTCAGTGGCCTTTTTATTATTATTAATAACAAGGAGCACTGGAAGTACTATGGAGAAGACGTTGAACTGCTGGTAGGGAGCTTGGTGTTTCAAGCCAACCAGGAACTCCTTGTGAGCAAGATGAGGTTGTCTGCTCCTCTAAAGATCTATAGACTCAGAAACCCTGTAGAGAGCCACTATGGGTCAGAACTGGTTCAGTGACGGTAGGTTTAGTCTTAGAGCCCTCTCCTTCTAGTGCTACTGCCAAGGAAATGACCTGAGCAACCACTTGTGGGGTCTAAGGAGGAGGAATGAAATTTCAAAGGAAGAAACTGCAGAGTAGATTTCTCAGGGTCAACAGGGCACACCGAGTAAGCACCTGGAGAAAGGGCAGAGGCCTCTGGGCAGACCGGTCCTGATTCCAAGTCCATCTTCAGTGCTGACTACTCGACATTGGATGCATTGCTAACTTACTTCTCTGAGCCCCTCCCAAATAGGAATAAAAATCCCTAACCTTCCCCTTGCCAATTCATTCCTATCAGAAAAGACGCTTGGCATGGTGCCTGGCACAGAATTGACCCCCAACAAAAATGAATGTCTTTTCCTTTGTTCCTAGAATGAAACCTCAGAGTTTCCTGTTTAAATGCTGGTTCTGGGGTCTTAAAGGCTTGAAGTCAAACAAGCGCTATCTATCAGGAAAGCAACAAAGCCCACGTGGAAGAAGCACAGCAGCCTGTGTGATCATGAAGTGTCGAGAGAAAAAGGTATCAGAAGTTCAAAAACAAGCAACCAAATTGATGTGAAGAGGTGGGGATGTAGTGGAGACCCAAAACTCACCTGAAAGATAATTAGGCAGCCCTTCTCAGAAGGGCCACATGGAAGGGATGATAAATCCGAGGTGTGGTATAGCACTGATGAAACACATCACTGTCCTCTAGTTCTTTAATATTTCCTGTCCTCACTATTATGATTTTTGTTTGTTTTACCTCATTAATCATGATAGACTTGGGTATGTTCATTTGTATAATTAAGATATTCGATTCATGTAAGCCTAGATAGATAACCCTTCAGAAAGAGTAACAGGAATAATGGTTCCTTGAGAGAACAGGAAGTGAGGGGGGAGGGGGGAAGACCTGATAGCATTGATGCCTATGTAACCCCACTGGAGGAGAATGAACAACAGAATTGTATGTGAATGGATAGATTGGATGGTGTAAGATATGTCAAAAACATATACATAATAATAAGGGCTTCAGGGGGCAGGATCGGGGAGGAAGGGGATAAAGGGGAGCTGATATCAAGTAGTTCAAGAAGAAAGAACACGTTTTGAAACTGACTCTGGTAGCAATCATACAATACTGTTTAATGTGATTGAACTATGGAATGCTATAATATCTGTAAGAGCTCCCAATAAAATTATTTTAAATAAATAAATACTGGTTCTTAGTACAAGTTCCTAAGCCATGAGAAAAGTCTTCCCCATTCCCATGCATTCGTCTCTCATCCCCTTTCGGAATTGAGAACAATGTCTAGTAATGTCTGTATTGCCCTCTCAATATTACCTGAGGTCAAAGTCCAGTCCCTTTGATGACTTATGTCATCGGGCAGATTGCTTCTCTGAGCTTCAGTATCTTCATGTAGAAGCCAGAAATAATCATTTACAACATATAAGTTGTTGATCTGATCCTATGAATTATATTACATGGTATATGGGAAGGGATGTGTAAGGAGACCTTGTGTGATGGAAATTGATGATCACTCAAAGACTGACAAAAAGGCCAGCCATTTGAACCCACTCAGAAGGGCTACTGGGTAAGTGTTAGGCTGCTAATCTCAAGGTCCAAAGTTCAAATCTACTAGGCACTCTGTGGGAGAAAGACGAGGCGTTCCACTCCCTTACAGATTTACAGTCTCAGAAATGCTACAATAGGGCCACTGAGTTGGAATCAACACGCTGGCACTGGGTGGAGAGGCACTTGGACTCAGGGCGACTGATGGTGGTGTCTTGTGTTTCTCACTGAGCATTTGGCGTGCCGTGTCATTTCATCAGCATAACCATCTTACAGTTCTAATTTTTCAGCCTGAAACTAAGGCTCAGGGAGATCAAACCACTAAGCTAAAATCACACAGCTACCTTGAAGCCCTTCCTGGCTTTAACACGGCAGCCACCAGATGCAAGCCGTGGTCAGCCAGGTTGGGCAAAGGCTGCCCCTTATGGAACAGCAACCTCAGGGAACCCAACGGCTCTCCCAGAGCCCGCCACATGCTGCGGGCTCTATTGCTCCCACATGGGTGGGTGCCCACGGGTGTCTTTCAGAAGCCAGTGCACGCCAGTTTCACAAGAGCCTTGCTGGCAGGCCCTGAGTCCCTGTTACTGAAGACTGAATTGCCGGTGAAAGAGGCCCATTGTGCGGCCTCTGAACGAAGAATACCCCATTTAGAGAAAGAATTCAACTGGGTTTTCAAAGAGAAAGACGCCAGCCCCAGTGCAAAGGGAGAACAATGCAGATCATTCACCGACTGTACTTCACATCAAAGCCCAGTGATCAACCAGGTGAAGGGCCACACAGCACAGAGTGGGGGCGGAGGCCACACGGGTGGTGCAAGAAGCAGAACACAGTGGCCAAGGAGTCCAGGCCCAGCATGGTCACTGTCCACTGAAGCCACTTCAACTTCTCTGGGCTCCAGGACCCTCCTAGATAAAGCCACGGGAGGGGACTGGCTCCAAGGTTGGGGTGGGGTGGGGTCTAGACTGTCCTTGGATTCACTGGATTGCTCTATCCAGCTGCTTTTCAAATGGGGCTTCATACTGCAGTCTCCAGGGGTGTTGCTTAAAATCCTGCCGGCTGGGTCCCATGGCTACGGGGGATTCTGATTCCATGGGGATAAGACAGAGCCTGGGCATTTTTAAAAAACTTTCCCCCAGCCCCACAATAACTACCAAGACCAAACAGTGGCTGCCAGTGGGTTCTGAGTCCTGGCAACCCAATGTGGGTCCCAGTGGAACTCCCCTCCACAGGGTTTTCAATGATGGCTGATTTTGCAGAATCAGATCCCTAGCCTGTTCTTCCGCGGTGCTCAGTGAGTGAGTGAGACTTGAAAGCGCCCCATGTGGTTCAAGCAGTCGAGATGGAGAACCCCTGAACCCCAGAGCTGAGCAAAGGGCCTGGTGCATACCTTGCAAACATGTGTCATGGAGTCGATGCAAACCAACCCCTGTGTAGATGGTGTTCTACGAGGCTTTCTGGGGCGGCTAGCTCAGACTCAGGTGGCCAAGCAGAATAGTTGGGGGATGAATGGTACCAAGGCTGCAAGGAGATTTGGAAGAAGCCTCCCAGCCCCACCCTCCATCAGAGCAGCCATGCGTTTATCATGTTATCATCGATTAGGATTTGGCACCAGTTCTCAGTTTTTAAAGGGATGTCCGCTTTAAACGGCCCCTCCCTTCCTTTATATTCAAAACCACTGGACCATACAAGTTCCGAGACTCTTTCCAACTCTAAAGCTCTCTGATTCCGAGACCATAAATCCCGTCTTACCCTTTGAGAGCGCTGATGTTTTTCAGATCAATTATCAGGAGTGACAAGTCCTAGGAAGGGCTCCTCTGGAGGCTGTTTGTTCTCATCCCGGCTGCTCCTGACACAGACATGGGCTCATGGGGCAGGCCCGCCAGGGCTCTTGAACGGACTCCTTCCCTGGCCTGCCCCGTGTTTTGTTGGTGCCCCCCATATTCTCATTGCTCGCCGCCTCTGACTTTATACTCTCTCCTGAGAGAACTCAACCGCCCCCACAGTTTCAACATTCATTTGTAAGTCCAAGTCAAGGCCAAATCCACTGCCACGGGGTCTATTGTCACTCACAGTGACCGTCTGGAGCAGAGTAGAACGGGCTCCGTGGCTTGCGGAGGCTGCCCATCTTTATGGGAGCCAAGAGTACCGGCACTCTTTTGAGAAGCCACTGGGGGGTTCAAACCGCTGACCTCGCGCTGAGCAGCCTAATCTGCACCCACTACACCCCCAGGACTCAGTATCTCTGGCGCTGCCCCTTCCTGTGGGTTCCAGACATGTCCATGCAGCCACCTACCGAATCCCTCTACCTTGACTTCCCTTTAGAACCCCCAAAACCAAACTCACTGCCATCGAGTCGATTCTGACTTACAGGGACCCTCTAGGACAGAGAAGAGCACCCCCTGTGGATTTCCCAGATGGGAACTCTCTCCAGGAGTGGTTTCCCAATGATGACCACGTGGTTAGCTGCCCAACCTGTGACCCATTACGTCACCAGGGCTCCTCTGACTTCCCTTAGACACCTCCAATGGAATCTATCCCGAAAGTGAATTTGCCACTTCCCCCAGGCAAACCTGCTCCTTGCCCTCCTCTCCTGCCTATCTTAGCAAACACTCATATCCACCCAGTTGCCCAAGTCAGGAAACTCCAGAACCATCGTCAGTCTCTCCCTCTCCCATGTCTTAATGCCCCACCCTGTTCCTCTACAACAGCCACTGCCTCTGTCCTGCCACTGCCATTCTCACGTCATTATCCGCACAGCACTGCCAGATCTTCCAGAGCCAGGTCTGAACAGGTCATCAAGAAAAATGAACACGCTAGACCCTCTACCCGGCCACCCACCACTTGCCATTCTCCTCTCTGCCACTCCCCTCGGCTCCCCCAGACCCGGACATTCTGACGACACTGGCTGCTGGTGTGGGTGGCGGCTGATGAACCACACATTTGCCATCTATTGTGTCTCGTGGGTGCTAGGTGCTGGACAGGCCTGAACTCAGGTGCCCTCACCCTTCTGCCCTTACTTTTCCGTCTAAGTTGCCCTGTCACTCTCCACATGGCACCTGCTTGTTTCTCCAAACTCAGAAGACAGCAGCCGATTTTCAAGTTTCACCTCTTAACTGACAGGGTTGATTACCAATCTGCTGCCATTGAGTTGACTCTGATTCATAGCACTCTGTACAGGGTTTCCAAAACGGAATCTTTATAGGAACAAACGGCCACCCGGTAAGCGACTCGTGAGTTTGAATCGCTGACCTTGTGGGGAATCGCCAAATGCCCATGCCACCAGGACTGACCACAGAGCCAGCAATTGAATAGCCTCTGTTGCAGGGTAGGCACCTGAGCACCTTACATATTTTACATTTACACTTTTTCAGTATTTTAACTATTCAGTTCTCACAACAGCCTGACAAAGCAGGTAGTGTTCACTATGTCTGTTTTGCAAATGCAGACACTGAGAGACAGAGACGTGAAATCACTGGTCCAGAAGCTGGGACTTGACCTCCCTCAGCCGATGCTGTTAATCAAGGTCTCCCACATCTGGACGCCCATATCTCTTGTCCTGGAAGGACTGTGGCCATGGGTTTTGAGCTGAGGACTCCTTCCTCACATAGGATCCTACCCTACTGCACTTATCTGGATTCTCTAGAGAGGCAAATGCTTTGAGACACACTTTTGTTAGTTGGAGAAATAGAGAAGTGTTACTTAAGGGGTACTAAGTTTCTGTTTAGGGCATTGAAAAGTATTTAAAAATAGATAGTGATAATGATTGCACAGAATGGCGAAGGTCATGAATGTCATTAAATTGTACATTACAACTGGTTAAAATGGCAAATGCTTGCATTTTTTTTCTTTTATTTTTAGCAGTTTTTTTAAGCAGTCATTTTATTGTGGGGCTCTTACGGTTCTTATAACGATCTATACATCATAAGAGCCCCCAATAAAACAATTTATAATAAAAAATCCATACATCAATTGTCTCAAGCACATGTGTACATATATTGCCATCATAATTTTCAAAATATTTTCTTTCTACTTGAGCCCTTGGTATCAGCTCCTCATTTTTTCCCTCCATCCCTGGCCCTCCCTCCCTCATGAACCCTTGATAATTTATAAATTATTATTATTTTCATATCTTACACCATCCACTGTCTCCCTTCACCTACATGGTTGTTGTTTATCCCCCTGGGGTGGGGAGGGTGGTGATTATACATTGGTCATTTCAATTGGCTCCCCCTTTCTCCCCCTACCGGTTGCATGTTTTTAAGCACAATTTTTGAAAATCAAAAACTGGCTTACCCTAACAGCCAACCTGTGGCCCCTAAAAGAGGAGACCAACGAGGTTGGTGGTGCTGCAGCTCGGCACTGCCCCCACCAGCAGCTGTCTTTAAGACAATGTGAAGGACCCCAGGACTCCAATGAGGGGAGTCTGAAAAGCACAGTGTTCTCAGGCATCTTTTCATGACCACCGTGTACTGTCCTCGAGGCCCACGCCTACTCAGGAGATTGCAGGTCGGTCTCCAGATTGTCAACACCGTCAAAGTGTGTTCACATGTCTAGGTCACATCGTGACGAGTGAAGCACCCCATGCCATTGCTAGATGGCGGACGTTTCTTCCATTGCAACCTCCAGTGGGGGAGTGTCTGAGCTAACGGAACTGAGAGAGCTCCGAACCCACCAACTGCTCTGTACGAGGAATAAGTGACAGTCTGCTTCCCTCAAGATCCCAAACCAAAGTCAGGGTCATGCAGTTGATTCCAACTCATGGTGACCCTGGAGGGCAGGGTAGACCACACCTCTGTGGTATCTGAGACGATCGGTCTGTGCAGGAGTAGAAAGCCTGGTCTTTCTCCCATGGAGCGGTTGGTAGTTTTGAACCCAACGCATGACCCCTATGCCACCAGACCCTGTGGGGCAATTGTACTCTGTCCTATAGGGTCACGATGAGTCAGGAGGGACTCAACAACCATGGGCTTGGGGGGTTTCAGTGCTGTGTCTTCTTAAGCAGAGTAGACCAAATAGAACTTCAGCTTGGAGTGGCTCCAGGCATGCCTTTTGAGGGACACTTATAGACATATCCTGTGCAGTCCAAAGCTGCTTGCCCATCGCTAAATGAGCCCGTGCTTGAGCGCCTGATCAGGCCTTTAAAAAATTGTTCTGCATCTGTCATTATCCGAGACCAAATGTCATATCTGCTTTCAGTATTTTTGTTTCCAACAGTTTCTCCCCAACCCTTTCATCTGTTCTAATCAACTATAAATGTTTAAAAATCTAAATTATTACTGTTGAAACTAATTTGAAAATAAATAGCCTCTGAATGGGCAATAAAGACATTTTCCTCTTACTAAAATGAGTACCGTTTACTGCAATGACACTGCAAGTTCTCTATTATGTTCTTAGGAGGTCTCTTCCCATACCCTTCTTTTATTTTCCACAAAGGACTGGGTTGGCTGCTGAGGACAAATGATGAATAAAGAAAGCATATTTGGCAAGTAAGGGGGAACCAATCACAAGGATCTACATATAACTCCCTCCCAGGGGGATGGACAACAGAAAAGTGGATGAAGGGAGACATGAAAAAATAATAATAATTTCTAAACTATCAAGGGTTCGTGAGGGAGGGAGGGAAAGGAGGGAGGGGGGAAATGGGGAGCTGATACCCAGAGCTCAAGTAGAAAGAAAATACTTTGAGAATGATGATGGCAACAAATGTACAAATGTGCTTGACACAATGGATGGATGTAGGGGTTGAGCTGTAAGAGCCCCCAATAAAATCATAAAAACAAACAAATAAGTAAAAAGAAAGTATGGTTTCTATTTTCAAGGAGCTGTGAGTTTAGAGAAACAAGAAGAAACAATGATATGACCATCATATCAGCCCTAGGATAATGGTATTTCCAAGGCACAAGAAAGTCGTTACCACTAACTTGGGGAGGGGTAGTGGTTAGGAAAAGCTTCCCAGAGGTGGCGGCACGCAAGCCGATTCCCGAAGCGTCTGTTGCTGGGAGTGTCCCTGTCTCACCATGCCAAAGATCACGATGGGAGGCTGGGAAAGGGCAAGTCAGACCCAGGGACAACTAAAGGCAGAGGTAAGAGAGTATTAAGAAACCTGATGAGGTCATGGAACTCCAAATGGGCTGGGGGACATGTATGTTTTCAGGAAAAGATGGGGAAACTAGCTCAATCTAAAACAAACAAAAGATAAGCAAATAAGTTGCTGATATAGTTTTTATGCTCAAAGGAAAAATGATGTAAACTTACTAGGACAGATTAATAATCAACTTTATCATTGCCTTAGGCTGGATTCTCTAGAGAAGCAAATCTGATGAAGCTTCTATATGTATACATAAGAGAAAGGTTTATATCAAGGAAATGGCTTATACAGTTGTAGAGGCAGGTAAGGTCAAAGTTCATCTGTCTGGTGTTAGGCTGGAGGCTTTTCCTGGCTGTGTGGCTAATGAACACAAGATCAGCGATCAGACAATAGGATTCTGGCTACAGAGTCAAATGAATCTAGAGTGCACAGGTCAGGCTTCTGGTTTTAGAGACAAATGAAGAAAATAAAATAAAATTCTATCCAACCATACTTACCTGAATTATCTCGAAAAGGTGATTGCATTGAGACACAAATTCATTAGTGGTTGTCAATAGTTAGAGGGTAGAAAAATAGGGAATTGTTACTAAAGAGACCTGAGTTTCTGGTTAGGGTATTGAAAGGTATTTTTTCACACAATTTTTAAAAAACCATAACTCCCATGGATCAGCAAGCAATATGGTAGGCTGCAGGCTCAAGTTCAAAGAAGCAGCAGTAAATGAACCAGATGCAGGAATCAGACTTAGCAAAAAGCAAGCAAGCTTTTCCACAGCATCTACTTATATTGGAAGCAGGCCACGCCTTGAGGAGGTGTTATCATGAGGGATTACTAGAACTTGACTGCCAAAATACTGAGACTCCTGGCCCAGTAAAGTTGACACAAAGCCGTACTATCTCAGCCATGCATATGTATTCAGTGAGCCCTGGTAACCTGCGAGGGGGGTGGAAGTAGAGGTAGCAAATAAATCATAACTAACATTGAGCAGTTACCATTTGCCAGACACTGTTGTGTTTTTACATGTGTCGTTTCATTTAATTCTCCCAAGAGAACTAATATCGCATTTATAAATGTGGAAACTGGGACAAGGAGAAATCATGGAACCTCCGCATCTATCTGGCTACTGAGACAGGAGCCTCAACATGTTGGCTTCCTTGGATCTGAAGCAGGTGAGCAGATCAGGTCTAGGATGGAGGATGTGAAGAAAGAAAGGAGGATAGAGAAAGAAAGAGCAAGCGTGTGAGCAAAAAGTGAACGAAAGAGGAACACAGGAGTGGAACTGAAGGAGAGAAGGTGAATGCATGGCTACAGTACAGGATCCTGTGGAAGAGCCCATGAGTTCAAGTCCAGGACTAGAGGTTTCATTTCCCAGAAGAGGCTCTAGCCAAAGCCAAGGCAAAGTGGAATCAGTCCAGAATTCCTATAAGTATACAGCAAAAGCACGGGTCACAGAGGTGAAGAAAGTGGTGACCAGAAGCCCAAGCAAGTAGCCTGGAACAGAAATAGGAGTGAGCTGTCCACCTGTGCACCCCAGATGTGGTCAAAGAAGAGGGTACCAAAGCACTGTGGGGCTGGAAGAGCCTTAGAGGGCAGTCAACGTGGATGCCATTCATGAGCTGATGAATGGGAGAGAGGTTAAATGACTATCCACAGACACCCAAAGTAGTGTGTGCTATTTCTCTGCTTGGCTAAAGTGACCCAGCACGTGCAGTGTCCATGATTCAGAATTGACTCAAGACAACTGTCTGGTGATGAAGGGAAGAGATAATACAACACTGGGGTATCCTGTTTCCTCACAATCCACATGCTTGTCATTATCCCTTCCTTCCTACTGGGAGAGAAGATTTGGAGAGCCAAAATCTGGAGAGTAGAGGTCTTCTCAGCTGGAGAACTGTTACTCCAATTGTTAGGGGCACAGTTAGAGCCGTAAACCTTAGCCAAGCTACTGAGGACCAGGCATTTGTCTTTGCATCACTTCCGTGAAATACAAGGTGAACCCCAGTGCTTTCCTTACTCTTTCTTGAATAGTCTGTACCACCAGCGACGGAACAAAGAGAAGAGATCCTTTCAAAGCATGAAGTATGGGACAGCTAGAAGCCAGAGGGAAACTTTTTTAAAAGAACGGTCACCATATATGGTCAATGATTTTCAGGTTTACCGAAAATGTTCCACATATTGTATTATTTCTAGACCTGCCTTTGTCGTTGTTAAAATGTGGTTGATCCATAGATGCTGCCCTCAGCTATTCCCTGGCCCTAACCCCTGGGACTCCCCAAATTTCCCAATAAGTCAGCAACCTATAGCAGTGGTCTCCAGACCACCCACAGTTCCTATTGGCCAGCACTTAAGTAATATTTGTTCAATATTTTGCCCATCACCCCTGCATACATCAAGCTCTGAAGTTCACTTTGACTATGCCGTGCAAAAATGAATGCTAATCTATAGAGTCATTCCAACAACCCGCTGCAGACTACAACTGAAAATTAAGCGAGAGTCAAGTCCTGTTGCACACACTAGAAAGCAGAAGAGCGGAAAGGCAGGAAAGGTCTGGGCATGGTTTGTGGGGATTCCAGCCTAGTGTGGAAATGTCTCACATTCAACTCTGCGTCATTGTCGACAAGGAGGCCGTCTGGAGACACACTGAGGCCATGTCAGTTGGCAGTTCTCTCCTGGGGGAAGTGTAGTGCCCTATGGTGCTTCAGTAATAGGGGCAGCATTTTCAATTGGGATAACGACTCGGGGGTGTTACTGGCTTTTAGTGGGAATGCAAAAGGTAGTCCTACAGATAGGACTGTCCTTCCCAAAATGGGCCCACACTTGATAAAGGATGATGCGCAATCATTATTGAACCACTGTCAGACAACGTATTCTGCATGTTGGCCTACAGAGGGAGCTTCTCTTATCGGATGTTTGCCATTCAACAAGTAGGCAGAATCTAAGGGGCAGAGGCAATGCTCCAGGAAGCAGAAGTCAAGAAATCAAACAACTTATTACAGTGGGCTGCCCAAGACCTCTTTAAAGTGTGGAAGAGCGAGGATGTCATTTGAAGACTACGGTGTGCCTGATCCAAGCCATGGTGTTTTCAACTGTCTATATGCATGTGAACGTTGGACAATGAATAAGGAAGACTGAAAAATTAATGCATTTGAATTATGCTATGGCCAAAGAAGGTTGAAAGGGCCATGGCCTGCCAGAAGAACAAATGAATCTGGCTGGGAAGGAGTATAGCCAGAGTGCTCCTGAGAAGCAGAGATGGTACTTTGGACATAGTCCCCAGAGAGACCAGGTCCCGGGAAAGGGCATCCTGCTTGGTAGAGTAGGAGGTCGGAGAAGGAGATGGACTGACACAGTGACTGCCATGGCGGGCTCAAACATGGCCATGGGGAGGATGGTGCAGGACCGGACAGCGATTCATCCTGTTCTACAGAGTTGCTGTGAGTCAGAACCGACTTGATGGCAACTAACAACAACAATAACCAGGAGCAAAATGTCCAATCTAGAATCTTGCTCTCCGGAAAAAAGTGTTGAAGATAACCAACGCTCCTCCACCCAAAGTCACACAAAGAGCTCTATTTTGTGAACGCCATGTTTGCAGAACTATGGGAAGACAATGTACTGGAAATTACACTACAGTGAGTCAACTACAGTGAGAACTGAACTTCAGCCTAGGTTCATAAAGAGTTAAACCTCCTGTCCCGTCCCTGTGTTGTTGTTGTTTCTTTTTAAAGTACACTGTACCTCCTAATCCTTGTGATTTCATTCCTTACCAGCCAAAAAAGCATTGTGTGAACCCACACACTTCTCCCTTAAGCTCCCTTTACAGCCCCTTCTGTTTGAGAAATTGCAGAAGCAGGAGTATTATTTTCACTCTCGCATTCCCCTAAGGTGAAGCAAAGAATCTTCTGGCCCTGACCACAGGGTTGGGAGCTGGCCAAGTAAATTGTCGTGAAGTAATGAGCAGTCCCGAAGGCTAATCCATCGTTCAGCCAAAACTACAAAATATTTTCCCAGCATTAATCCTGATTCCCACAACATGGCTGTGGGAGCCCCAGTTGCTTATGTGGAGCCGACAGGTCACGAATATCTGCTGATGGATAAAATGACTTTGTTTTTCGTCCACTGTGGGTTCCAGAAAAGGACAGACATTGCCTCAAGTCATCTAGAGGTCAACTCCAAGTGAGGTTCAAAAACCGGAACCTACCGAAACCCTGTCTCTTATTAGATATTCAGTAGATTTATACTGATTTGTAATAGGTCGCTGGATAGCCCAAATGGTGGGTGCTTAGTTGCTAATCTGAATATTGATGAGTCAAACCCACTCAGCGGTCATGTGGAAGCAAGGCCTGGCGATCGCTTCTTTAAAGATTCTTGATTCTGAAGTTGTCAGGTGCCTTCATGATCACAACCAAGACAGCGCTGCAGAACACGGCTCTACTCCGACACTTGGGTGTGCTAGGAAGTCAAAATGGACTCCATGCCAAAGGGTTTGGGGATGGGCTTGGGCTTGGGTTTCGTTTGGTTTGTTTGTTTGTTTTTAAGTCGCAACAGCTAACAGTTCCTAGGTTCTTTGTGTGTCAAGTGTTTACTAAAAGATCTGCAGGATTTTATTCACTCTTCACAGCAAACTAAGGAGTGGGGCTCACGATTGTTTGTGTTTCACAGAGAAGTGAGGTAATGAGGGGTTGACCTACTTGCCCAAGATCGCACAGCTAGAAAGTGCTGAAGCAGGTTTCCAATTCTGGTCTCTTGTCTCTCCAGGGCTTCCCATTCCACTCTACAGGAGGGAAGAGGGTCAGTCACTGACTTCTCTGCCGATGAAGACAAGCTGTCTGTTTGGGTCCGTTTTAGTGGCTCAGAGGCTGTGCAAGGGAAAGGGGAGTCCAGGAAGCTGTCTTTGGATGCCAAAGCATCTTCACCGGACAACTAATGAGCCAGACACTGTTCTGACAGCTAATTAACTAAAGTACGTATATACCAGAGTTCCAAAAGGTGCCAGGTTGTAGGACCAAAATAAGTCTCAGGGAGTGAGTAGGGTCCCAAATGAGATAAGAGAAGAGGAAACCTCTAACAGCCTTGGAAGGGAAGCAAGGGCAGGACACGTAACGCCTTTCAGACAGGCGGAGGAGCATGTTCAAAGGCATAGCCTCTGAGATCACAACTCCCCACGCAGAGAAAAGAGGAGAGAACCACTTTGAAGAATGCAACTGATTCTCCTGTCCTCCATCCGGCTGTTAAGTTCAAGAAGCCAGGTCTAAGCAAAGTAAGAGGGCCACTATGCATCAGGACCAAATCTCTGGAGGTAGCCTTCTGAAAGCATTCCCAGAGGGATAGGAAAGAGCTTGGGCCTGGCCGCCACAATGAGAGTCATTTTGCTCATGCCAAGAACCCAAGGGGCAAGGGTGTGCACAGGTGCTCAGATCAAATGAGGCGACTCCTCGCCTCTTTGAATTTGGGGGATTATACAATAGACGCGTATACATCTCTCCAGAGGTTCAGCTTTCACAGGATCCTTTAATCACTCCAAATTGGCACTAAGTCCCAACTTAGTTAGTCATGCGCACACTAGAAGTTTTCACATAACAATGCTCAAAGTCCCCAGGCAAAGCGGGAGTTCTGTTCGAGATGAGGGACTTGAGAATTCCCAGAGGTTCTCCTAGGTTGGGCCAGTTCGGCCTTCAGCAAGGGATGTTGGGAACAAATGTAGGATGTTTATCCTTAAGTCAGGGCAACCTGGGAAATTTCAAGGGTAATCCAGAGAATAAGGTGGAAATACTTGATGAAGGTGCCTAAATCATCAAAGGGCTGGAGTTTGGGGATATGCTAATTAATACTAATTGATGGATAAGGCTTCTCAAGGATAGTCTTAGGGACAAAGAATCAGCAGTAGCCTTGTATTTTTATAGCACTGAACACTTTTCAGAGACGAGGCTCGTAGACTCTGTACTGCCCAGAATGTTGTCCATTATATTGGTTATGACTCTTCTCATTGCTGGTGACAGAAACATAATTTAAACTAGCTTTGAGAATAAAAGGGGAATTACTGAATCATCTAAGTGGAAAGTCGGGGAAGTTCAGGCATGTTTGGATTCAGGAACTCAAACAATCGTCAGGATTTGGTCTCTGTGTTAGCTCTGCTTCCTTATGTCAGAACCTCTCTCTCAAGTGGTCTCCCACCACATATGGACCCCTGCAGGTCCTAGATATAAATCTCCACCTTCCAAGTTTTAGGTACAGAAGAGATACTGTTTTTCTCAATAACACCAAAGCCAAACTCGCTGTCATCAAGCCCATACCGACTCCTAGTGACGCCATAGGACAGGGTAGAACTGTGGATTTCCAACAGCGTAACTCTTTACAGCAGTAAAAAGCCTCATCTGAGTCTCTTCACAATGTGGTGACTGATTTCCAAGAGTGAACATCTTGAAAAGGCACAGTGGGCTCATGTCATCATTATAGGATTCCACTCAGATCCAAGGGAAGGAAAATAGGCCCCATTGCTCAGTGAGAGTAGTGTCAAAGTCACATTATAAGAAGAGTACGTGGGATGGGAGAGATCGCCTCAATCCTCTTTGGAGAAAGGCTTGATGGGTGACTAGCATACATCTTTGGGTATAAGGAATTCTGCCGGGCACCAGTTTTCTCAGATGTCAGGATGGAGAGACGCTGGCCTACTTTGGTTTGTGTTTGTTTTTCTTTGTTTGTTTGTTCAGAGCAACACATCCATTTTATCTTTTAAAAACTTTTCTGCATAAAGCTTTTTCTATTTGTATGACAAATTTATTAAGACATAATTTGCATACCATAAAATTCACTCTTTTAAAGTACACAATTCAAAGGTCCTGAGTTGCACAACCAACATCTCTATCAGATTTTAGAATGTTTTCAATTTTTTGGAAAGAAATGCCCTATCCATCAGCAATCATTGTCCATAACCTTCCCTTTATCCTCTTGGTGACCACGAACCTACCTATTTTCAGTCTCTACAGATTTACCTATCTTGGACATTGCATGAAAATATCTCCCCAAAATAAGTATTGAAATTCTGGCCCCTATACTGGCAAATATGGTGCTGCAGTGGTTAAGCACTTGGCTTCTAAACAAAAAGTAGGCAGTTCAAACCAAGCATTTGCTCCACTGGACAAAGCTGTGACTGTCTTCTCCTATAAAGACTCAAACCAAAACCCAACCTCACTGGACATTGGCTTACTTTGAACGTGTCATCAGAGAAGGCCATCACTAACTAGATATCAGGTTTGCCAAAGTAGAGGGCCAATGAGAATGAGGGACACACTCAGTGTGGTCGACTGACACAAGAACACAACAATGAGCTCAAACATACCGGCAATCACAAAGATGATTCAAGACTTGGCCATGTTTCCTGTTAATATACACGAGGTCACCGCGACTCAGAGTCCACTTGTCAATAACTAACAACAACCAACAACCTATTTGATATTTTGTTTTCCCAAGTTTCTACTATGTGTAACAGCTAAAGAAACAGAGTGGATGTCATTCATGTTTTAAATGCTCTTTATGTCCACATAACAAGTAGGAAAACAAAAAAGATATTATCTAACTATTGTACCTGGTGGTACAATGGTTAAGTGCTTGGCTGCTAACCAAAAGTTTGGCAGTTCGAATCTCAAGCTGCTACATGGGAGAAATACATTGCAGTCTGCTTCCATAAAAACATACAGCCTTGGATACCCAATAGGACAATTTTACTCTGTCCTTGGGACTCAGTATGAATCACAATTGACTCAAAGGCCATGTGTTTGGTTTGCTTTAGTTCTCTTTCCACTCATCTGCTCACGCAGTAAATAGTTTTAATGTCTATTATGGGCAAGGTACAGTTCCAGGTGGTAGAAATAGAGTGGTAAACACATGGCCCGTAGTTGAGTACAGCTTCTGTCTAGGAGGAAAGACAGCTTTCATTAAGCAAGTGCAGCTGCACTGTAATGAGTGTAATGACAAAGGAAATAAAGGTGATGTAAATGGGAACCTCAGCCAGGGAGCACCCATCTCATTCAGGGGTTCAGGGAGGACCTGAAAGATAAGTGGGTGTTAGCTGACCAGCTGTCACCCTCTCGTTAAAATTGAAACACCCACATACAAACCCCACTCCCCTTCCAGCTTGATTTTTCTCTACAGGACTTTTCTTCATGATGTGTGTTTTATTCACTTTCTTTTCTGTATAGAAAGTATATGTTTGTCTACCCAACCAAGCTATAAACCGCACTGGGGCAGAAAGTTTTCTCTCTTTAGTTCACTTATAAGTTCAAAACTCAACAAACATTCAAGTGAAAGTGGACCGTTTCAGGCAGGGAGATTAACATATACAAAGGACTTGAGGAAATTAAGAGCATCCCAAGAATAAAAAGGGATAACTCAGAAGGTTGAACATCAACAACCAGTAACAATCGCATTGGTTCCAGCTCATGACAATCCCATGTGTCCAAGTAGAATGGCGCTCCATGAAATGTTCAAATGTTTTTCATAATTAAAGCACCAACCTTGTCCTGAGGATCTACGTCTTCCTTGCTGGTCACAGTTCCACAAATCCTCCTTCTTCTTCCCTCCTACAATGTCCACATCATACCCAGCCTTCCTGTGTTAAACCAAATGAGACCATTTCTGTGAATCCTCGCCTGACCCACCATTACCAAGCGCCATTGCATGCGCTCATTGTGTGCCAAGAACTATACTAAATGTGTCATTGAGATGATCTCATCTACTCCTAATATCTTCTCAAAATAAGTACTATTAATGTTCCCCTTCAGCAGCAGCATCATTATTATTTAGAGAGCTGAGTCTTAGAGGATTGACCCTAGGTAATATACAAGCGGGTCCCCCATCCCCACCCCACCCCACCCCCCAAAAAAAGGAAAAAGCTCTACTGGGCGAAGCTTTTGTAGTACACATTTTTCCCGGTAGGTGAGAATCAAGAAATTCAGTCTGAGTTAGTGCACTCAGTGGCATCACCAGGAAAGGTTCTCTCTGGTCACAGTGAATTTTTTCGTAAAAGCAGTTTCTCTTGAACCTCGTTTTTTTGCGATGGCCAATTTAAGAGAACAGCGTGGGGCTTTGAAATTTTGTTTCCTGCTCGGGAAAAATGCCGCAGAAACTGTTGTGATGTTGAACACAGCGTACAAGGACAGTGCTATGGGAAAAACTCAAGTGTACTAGTAGGTTTCTCATTTCAAAAAAGGTGAAATGTTGACTGAGGACAAACCTCATTCTGGACATCTGTCAACTTCCTAAACGGATGAAAATGTCAACAAAATTCATGCACTTGTGCTCAAGGACCAATGATGGACCATTGAAGAGATGGGGAAGTTATCTGGACTATCTTGGAGCTTGGTTCAGTGAATTTTAATGGTAGATTTGGGAATGAGAAGGATTGTTGTAAAATTTGTGCCTCAGGTTCTAACTGGCCAAGAAAAAGAGCGTTGACTGGAGACATGCTGTGCTTTGAAAGAACAGCTCCAAAGTGACCTAGACTTTTTTCCAGAGGCCAATACTGGTGATGAGACTTGGTTCTATTCTTACAACCCTCAAGCAAACATCATGCAAGACAGTGGAAAACACCATCATCATCTTGTCCAAAAAAAACTCATCAAGTAAAATCAATGATCAAGACAATGCTCATTTGGGTTGGGATTTTCTGTTTGTTTGTTTGTTTGTTTGTTTTGTGCAAGGGTGATAGGTCATTTGGAATTCATTCCACCAGGTCAGACTGTTAATCAAGCTTTCTATTTAGAGGTTCTGAAAAGATTGTGTAATAGTGTGTGATCAAAACGGCTTGATTTGTGGCAGATGGGAGACTGATTTTGTCACCATAACAATGCACCTGCTCACACAGCCATCTCAATGCACCAGTTTTTGGCCAAAACAGCATGCCTCTCTTGCCCCATGCACTTTACTCACCTGGCCTCGCTCCATGCAGCTTCTTTTTTGTTTCCTCTAATGAACAGGAAAGGACAGCAATTTGACAATGTAGAACTGAATTTTTTTAATGGGAAAAATGCTGTCAGCCATCCAAACAGATGAGTTTGAAAATGTTTCCAAGAATGGAGTTGCAGATTTGACAAATGTATTAAGTATAATGGAGAGTACTTTGAAGGTGATAAGGTTATTTTATTTTTTTTAAAAAAGTTAAATTCATAGCTTTGAAAAATATTCTGTGTTTTTTGGGGTAATCCCTCATAATCACAAATTACTATGATTTTCAGATCCACAATAATGCTGCCCATCCTGTGTCCATTCTTCTTCTTTCATCATCTCACAAATACACAAATTTGGCTGCTTCTCCATCATTTCCATAGCTGTATCATGTGTTGTACATGATACTGTAACATTTCTAGAGTGGCCCCACATAAAGCTTGGCAGATTTCCTCTTCCTTTTGCTGGATGTGCCATGTTGTTCACTCGTAAACACTGAGCTCCTGGTTCACAATACTATACTCAAAACTTATCTTACACATCCAGCTTCCCCGTAAAGCAAGTCACAGCCTTCTTGCTCATCGGAGCACTAGATAGCACTTCAGCACTCCACTTGGGGGCCGTTTTCATGAAGGAAATACCAACAAAAAGAACAAAATTGTGATATCCATCGGGCTGCTAACCGAGAGGTCAGCAGTTCAAACCTACCAGGCACTCTGTGAGAGAAATATGAGGCATCCAGCTCCCACAAAGACTTATAGCCTCAGAAATTCACAGGAGTCACTGAGAACCAGAATTGTCTCGAAGGCAGTGAATTTGGTTGGTTGACTGGTAGGTTAGCTGGTTGGTAGGTAAGTTTGAAATAGACTACAAAATAGTATGTGTGTTGAAGCAAGAAGGCCTTGTTTGGCCTCTTCTGGGAACATTTGCATCAGGCAATTCAGATTTTTTGCCACTCTGCACCTATCTGTAAATGACCAAAAAAAAAAAAGTGCTGCAAGTATTGATTCTGGAGTTACACATAAATTTTGTGAGTAGGCAAATTCACAATCAAGGATTCTGCAAATAATATGAACCAGCTGTCATTTCCCAGGTCTACACAGCCTAGATGTTAAAGCCTGGGGTCTTCACAACTTCCTTTGGTTTCCATCTTGCCCTTCTTCAGAAATCTACAGGGCACTCACTCCTCTCAGTTTACCTTCTGACGCTGTTCCCAGGATTTGCATACAACTGTGCATCACCCTTGTAGACTACCAGCTCCTTAAAATGGGGTGTGTTCGTGTTTCTGACTGCTTCCCCAGTGCCTTACACCTCGCAGGGCTCTCTCACTGTCTCTGTGATGAGTAGATGGCAGCCCCAAGGTCAGGTGCAAAGCGGGCCACTGTTCTTGAGACCATTTCATTTGTAAAACAGAGAAATCTTCTCTTAAAGAGTTTTTAAAACCTTTCATTGGCTCCCGTGACTTAATCCATTTCTTCTGTCTGAAAATATTTAATGAGCACGGTGCTAGGCACTGAGGAAACAATAAATCAGACAGAGCCCACACCCTGTGAGAGAGCTTCTAACCTGGTGTACAAGCCAGATGAGTCAATAAATCCTTGTCATCCAATGTCTCCCAGAGCATTTATTTCCAAGGTAAACGATGTCTATGTGTCAGGAGCTCTCAGAGAAACAATAAAAAGAGGCAAACGATGACATGCACAACTTCTAAGAGGTTGGAAAAGAGACCCTCTAGCAAAAAACATCTTTAAACGCCAAACTACAGGAAGACACCACATATCTTCCTCTCCCCTCACGTGACAGAGCTCCAGATTAAAGCAAGAGTGCACAGGAAACTCTCCCCTCAAGCTTTGCTGAAGTAAGTCATCAAATAGGGCCGAGCTGGGTTCAAATACAGACCCTACTATTCATTCCAGAGTGGTGATGTGGCTTGCAGTGGTATTAAATTGGTCTGTGCTTACAGCAGCCCAGCATACAATAGAATAAGACACCCCCGTCCTAGGCCAACCTCACAGTTTCTGTGGTGTTTACGCTCATCGTTACAGAACTCTGTCAGCACATCTTGTTGAGGGTCTTCCCCCTGTCCACTGGCGTGATGTCCTTCTCCAGGGTCTGTTCCCCACTGGTAGCATGTTCCAAGTATGTGAGACAAAGCCTCCTTTCTTCTCAGGAACATTCTGATGGGACTTCTTCCAACACACGTGTATTAGTTCTGCAGCTAGTCCATGGTATACTCAACCAATTTTGCTAATATGATCATTCAAATGCATCAGTCATTTTTTCATCTTCCTTATTCATGATCACTTTCACGTGCATATGAGGCCATTGAAAATACCATGGCTTGGATCGGGTGCACCTTGGTTCTCAAAGCGACGTATTTGGTTTTTTAACACAAGTGCAAAGTCTTTTGCAGCAGATTTGCCCTTTTATGTCCTTAGAATTCTTTATTGCTACTTCCATGGGTGGACCCAAGTCAAATGAAATCCTTGACAACTTCAATCTTTCTCTGTTGAGCACAATGCTGTTGATTGGTCCAGCTGTGGGGACTTTTGTCTTCTCTTTGTCTTGACACAGAAGTCTTTGACCTTCTGATGAAAGTGTTTCTAGTTCTCTTGGCTATCGGCAAGCCAGGTTGGGTTATCTGTAGATCACAGATTCTTCATGAGTTTCCTTCTGACCCTGATGCCACGTTATTTTTCAGAGAGCCTTCCCTTCTCCGATCATTTCCTAAGCACACAGCCTAAATAAGGATGGTGAAAAGATGCAACTCCGACGCACACCTTTCTCGATTTAAATCACACAGTATCCCCTTGTGTGTACAAGTTGGATGTGAGCACAATGAAATGTTCTGGAATAACCGTTCTTCACAATGGTATGCGTACTTCGTGATGGCCCATAATTTGTGATGGTCCACACAGTCCAATGCCTTTGTCTAGTCAGTGAAACACAGGTGAACATCTTTCTGTGGTAGAGGCTCCACAAATGTAAGTAAAGCAGGTCTGGACTCACCGTATCTGGGTTTGAATGTTAATGCTGCTCGAATGTCACCTAAGGATACTGCTGCATGTGTGTGCGTGTTATCTGCTATCCGGGGTGGGGTTGGGCCACTCCGTAGCTGTTCAGCAGAACTGATACCTAATCGTGTGTTGAGTTCATTGAATCGGTTGTTAAAATGGCACTTGTAATCAAGTTTCTATCTGAGGTGGGTGGCTAGGCTGCTGCCCAAAGTGGAAATCACAAATGTATATTCCTTACTTTTAATATGCATTTTCTAAATGCCCATAGTGATGTTCATTCTGCCCATAGGTATAAAAAAATTGGACAGACTAAACAGAGTGCTTGAGAGAGAGGAGTATAGAAGATCAAAGGCATACATTGACCTGACCAGTTAAAGTGTTTTCAGTAGGTCCCCACTATGATGCAGGCTGGACCTGATCTGGTGTCCAAAACGTTCTGTATTTTTGGTTTGCATTGCTTTGTTTGGTTCATTCGTAGTAGCGTGTAGCTCGGAGGTGTGATGTCAATGGAGGTCACCCTCTTGAAGCTGTGTTATACGCTTTTCCGTTTTCAGTATAGGAAACCCAAGATTGATAAACTATAGGGACAGCAAGTAGAATAAGGGGCTCAGGGGCAGGGCAGGACAGTGGGGGAGATGGGGAGTAAAAGGGAGTTGATATCAAGGAGTCCATGCAGAAAAAGAATGTTTGGAAACTGATTGTGGTAGCAATTGTACAATTCTACTTAACATGATTAAAATATGGAATGATATTTTATATGTATTTAGTTCCAACTTAAAAAAAAAGAATGAAATACATGTGGGGAATTATCTGGAGATAGAGATATAGATTTAATGTGAGGGGAAAAACTTAGAATCATGCTTGCAATATTTATTTATTCATTTAATTTTGATTAAATATTACATTTTTATTCCCTAGCATTTGTTCCTTCAGTAACCAAGCATATAACATAAAGAGAGCAAGTGCCAAAAACAAGAGAGAAAGATCAGGTGCCAAACATACGGAGGATGACACGCAGTCATTTGTTTCAGCTTTGTGGCAGGCCCCAAATTCCCACAGGAGAGGCTGAGTGAATTATGCCATTCCTGAAAGTGTTCAAAGAGCTAAAAATAATGTCAGAACAAGATCGCTGGAAGTTCAGCAGAAGCAGAAAGGGGTGTTCCAAAAATGAACAGGATATATTCAGAGAAGAGACGTCGCTGTTTCTAATATAACAAACACAATGTCTATTTGGCCTACCTCTAAAGGAATAGGATCCTATTCCTACAGTGAAAGACGGTTAAGGTTTAGTCATCCAGCCGATGAAGCTCAGATAAAGCAAAGAATTTTGCAAGTGAAGATGCCAATCCAGAAGCAATATAGAAATATCTTAAATAATCGTTTCATAGTTTTTTTGGTCAGATGTGATTTCATATTTTTTCATTAATATGTTAAAACTATTATAACAATCTAGTTTTAGAACCTATTTCATTGTTCTTATTTATAATAAACTACCTTTCAGTATATCATGTTTTTAGACTTAAGATGGCCACTGGGGCAGCGAATCGGCTAACAAATTATTTGAATCTCACCACTGCCGCCATCGATCCCTGACTCATGGCCATCCCATGAAAACAGAAGCAAACACCCACTGGTTTGTCTTAGTCTGGACGCCGCACTGAAATCTATGTAGCATCACAGCCAAATGTAAGCTTCCACTGACAGATGGGTAGCGCTGGGCACACGGTGCATCAGTCAGGAACGAAGCCCAGTCTCTCATGGCTAGGAAGTTCTCCCACTGAATCACCACGGTGCTAACTGCTATTGTTGCTGCTAAATGCCACGGAGTCAGTTCTTCTCTGTACCTCAGTTACCACCTCTGTCAAAGAGAAAAAGTTGTCATCTGCTTCATGGAATCCCTGTGATGATTCACGAGACTGGTCTATAGAGATATATACAACAAACAAATGGGAAAATTCCATTATCTCTTAATTCCATGTGTCCACGAACTTTTCGAAGCCCCTTCATAAGGAACATCCATATCCATATATATGTTTGTATGTAAAATATTTGTGTGCATAGTTGTTTGCCAGACATGTAGTTACGTGCTTGTAAAATGGAATAATCATCTATTGTTCCTGTCAACATGAACCTTTGGCTGACCCTGTTCCACTCTGTTCTGTTACCATCTACTCGTCTAAGCTTCCTAAAAGAGTTCTTACTGTCTCCTTTTAAGTTTAAATCCAGTCGTCGTTCCCTCTTCCACTTCAGAGTCCCCCCCTCCCCCAACACACACACACACACACACACACACACACTTCCCCTGTGCAAACACAGGGACACAGTAGCTCATGAGACAGTAGCATATTCAAGGAAGCACTCATGCTTGTCCCAATTGCAAAGATAATGTACGTGCTTTCATGTGGAGCATTTGGGGAACGCTGAGAATTCTTCTGACAGCTGCCTGCCCCCTTGGAAGAAGAGTGTGCTTCATGCAGGATATGGATTTGGTAAGCTTTGCGTGCACAGGGCTGGGGGCAGCACTGAGGCAACAGGAGGGGTCTCTAATCAGCCCTTATGCCAAGCGCCATCACTGCACACGTGCGAGTCTGCATATGCTCAGATCATGGCTCTCTCGGGAGCCAGCATTGAAAACACTCCCCTGCTCTTCTCCGTTGAGTCATAAATCTGTCCCCTAACCCAGCCATTAAAATTAAAAAGAAGTACTGCTGGGTATTTTGAAGCCACTCCTTCATGCTAACAAGCTTGGCGTTCCTCATCCACCACCGCCACGCACACCCTTCAGCCTTCTGCCCATCCCTGGTTCACTGGTTCCATTCTGGGGGAGTCTCTCCCCACCCTCTAGTGAAGAGGTGCCCACCCTGCCCTTAGGCGCGACCATCAAAACCACCATGCAATGACGTCTCTACCCGAGAAAGACTGGCGACCACCCAAACATCCACTGTGAGGAAACTGGTTAAAGACGGCACAACCTATGCATCAAAAAGGAAGAGGGGTAGAGGAATAAGGACGTATGGCCGGGTGTGTCGGCCAACAGCCTGAAAGCCCAGCCACTCCCCGGGAGAAAGAAGAGCCTGTCCACTCCCGTCGAGGGCTGCCGTTTCAGAAACGCACAAGGGCGGTCTCCCTGTGCCGTCGATTGGAATCAGCCCGTCGATTGCAATCAACGTGATGGCAGTGGGTCTGGTCTGGTTTGGTTTTTGGCCGGCGGCCGGTATTCATTTAGAAGTTATTCATTTGCTTCTTAAGATGATTAATAATAAAAACATATTGATGGCAAGGGCACTTCTCACCCTAAAGCTATATTGATGTACTCACAGCCTGAGCTGTCTTCTTCCCACCGATAGAGAGCAACACAGAAGTGGGAAGCTGCACCCTGTCAAAGGCAGAAACTGTGAGACCCAGAAAAACAAGCCGTCCCACCAAGCCGTAGCTTTCCCAGGCTTCCTGGTGTACGTGCAGCGGAATTGTGGGCCACTTTCCTTTCTTCTTTGCTCATGTCTACATTTTCCACAGAAATCATGTACTCAGATCCCTCTAGAGCAGCGGTTCCCAACCTTCCTCAGGCCGCGACCCTTTCAGACAGTTCCTCACGTGCTGATGACCCCCAACCCTAAGATTATTTTTCCCATTTATTTATTTATTTATTTTTAATCATTTTATTAGGGGCTCATACAACTTTTTTTTTTTTTTTAATCAACAGAAATCTGTTCTCTCGCAGTTACGGAGCCCAGAAGTTCAAAGTGAAACTGTCAGAAGGGCCATGCCCCTCCCCCCCCCACTCCCCACCCGGAGGCTCTAGTGGAGAATTTGTTCCTGTCTCTTCCAGCGTCTGGTGGTTGTTGCTTTCCTTGGCTCGAAGCTACATCTCTCCCATCTGTCTCCGTCTCACATTCCCTCCTCTCTTCTGTGTGCCTCTCTGAGTACCTGTCGCTAACCCCCTTCTGCTCCTGTCTCAGAGGGACACTCAGGGTTGCAGCTGTGTATCCTCGCATAATCCAGGACAAGCTTGTCTTCTTAAGATCCTTAACTTCTTCACCTCCTGCGCCTTATAAACTAGTCATTACTCTCTGCCGCTCGTAATGTACTCGTGGATTCTGGAATTTCGATAGAGGCATCTCTTTTAAGGGCCACTGTTCAGTCCCCTAAGTTTTGTCATCAAGAAAAAGAAGCCTGAGGTGGGAGATCAATCGGCGCACCATTCCATGCCTCTCGACATAACCAAGGGCACATGTAGGGACCAATAGCCAGCATTGTGCTCAATGGAAAAAACCAGAAGCATTTCGACAAGGATACCCTTCTTTACCCTCTTAGTCAATAGTGGACTGATGGCCAATGAAAACCTTATGAATAGCAGTGCAACATTGTCAGATACACTGAAAACCTTAAAAAATAGTTCTAGCAAAGTGTGGTACGAAATCAGATGTGGCATGGCTATCATAAGGACTAACATCTGGCATCTTAATGACTTGTTTTCAAACAAGCAACCATCTAAGTGAGAGGTCATCGAAGTCCACGGGGAAGAAGCACACCAGCCTGTGTGGTCCAAGGACTGTAAATAATAAAATCCAGTCCAAATGAGGGAATGGTAAATGGGAACACTTGGTGTGCAGAAGGCACAGGTGACAGGAGAAGTCCACATGTGGGAAAAGCTCCAGTGAGCCCTCTGATCACAGCACAGGAACGCGAACAGCCTTGGCATCAGGCAGCGAGCACCACGAAGGCAATTATAGCAGATGGAGTTAGGGTAAAATGTAACATCGTATCATTTGATCTCCCTTTTGATCCATTTTAAATGACAGGGAAATACGTGAGCATTAAGCCTCAGACCGCGGATGCCATCGCGTAGACTATGTTGGAAAGTGGATTGTTGCAGATGCGGTTAGGTTAAAATTGAACACACTATCATTTGATCTCTCTTTTGATCCATTGTAAATTTGTCCTAGTTTCGAATATTTTCTGCTTTCTTTTCTAGATAACCTGTGTCCCTTTGTTAGCTTTCTGCTTTAATGATCATCTTCTATCTACGAAGTCCAGGAAAGCTATTTACACAGTAACTGAATTAATGGTTCCTTTGGGGGGAAGGCAGAGCAGGTTGAGAGGGAATGGGGAGCTCACAGTGACGAGTACAAGAACAAAGAACATGTTCTAAAACTGATTGTGTTGATGATTGTACAGCTCTTGATATGATTGAGCTAGTGAATTGTATTATGTGGGGATTATATGCCAATAAAACAGTAAAAAAAATAGTGCTGGCAAAACTGGATATAACCATTTGCCAAAAAAAGAGAAAAAAATGAAACAAGATCCATACCTCCCACTATACACAAAAACTACTTCAAAATGGATCAAAGATCTAAATGTAAAACCTCAAACTACAAAGATTAGGGGAGAATATGGACTGTGCTACACTCCTAGTACACAGCAAAACTGGAGTACCAGGCCAAGCTACTAATGGCCCAACAGTGGAATATAAAATAGGCATTTATGCTCATCAAACAAATGGATTTTACCAAAAGCATAACAGAGCAACTACAGACTAAGAACAATATGTTGGTTATGAAAAAGCCAACAAGGGTTTAATCTCAAAAATGTATATAAAATTCCAAACCCACAACAGCAAAAAAGACAACACAAAAGTAGGCAAAGGCTATGAACAAACCCTTATCAAAGGAGAGAGTCATGTGGCTAACAAACACATGGAAAGATTCTCCCAGTCATTAGCCATTCTCAAAAATCCGTGCCCATCGAGCCAATTCTGACCCATAGCCACACGATAGGACAAGCTAGAACTGCCTCTGTGGGTTTCAGACACTGTAAATCCTCATGGGACTAGAAAGCTTCAAACTGCTGGCCCTAAGGTTGGCAGTCTAACACATAGCCCACTGCACCACCAGGGATCCTTCTCAATGACTATAAAAAGCTCATTGCCAAGGAGGCAGTGCTGACTCACAGCAACCCCCTGTGGGTTTCTGAGACTGTAACTGTTCACAGGAGTAGAAAGCCCAGGCTTTCTCCCTGGAGCTGCTGGTGGTTTCAAACTGCCCACCATGTGGATCGCTACACCACCAGAGCTTCTCCCCATGACAATTAGAGATGCAAATCAAACTACAGTGAGATGCTGCCTCAGCCCAGAAGTAATGACATTGATATCCCCCCATTCCCACCCCCCAAAGCAGAGAACGACAAATGCCGTTGCAGCTGTGGGAACTCCTAGACACTTCCTTTCAAAACTAGAAGTAGAAATACCGTAGGGTCCAGTGATCCCACTTTCAAGCATATATCGTAGAAAAACAATGTTGTCATTGCCAACATTATTCACAATCGTAAAACGATAGGCACAGCCTCGATGTTTATGGAGAAATGAATCAATAAGTGGTGGTCCATCCACACAATGGACGACTAAGCCATAATCAAAATAATGGTGAGCCCACGAAAGGCCGCACCGTATGTGTAAACCTGGAGAACATTCTGCTGAGGGAAAGGAGTCACTTACAAAAGACAGATACAGTCTGAAGACGGTGCTATAAAAAAATCAAGAGCAGGTTTACACGTAAAGAAAATCATTCTGGTGACTACGAGTGAAAGGAGAGAGGGTGAGGCACTAACGCAACAACAGGATGGGGTCCATTCTGGGGAATGAGAAGGCAACCCGATACGGAGGAAGTCAGCACAGGTGACCACAGCAGAGGGAGACGACCAAGGGTCACACCAGATGACAGGACAATTTGCCAAACGCAATCATACAAACGATCCTTCTCAGTCTTCCCGAGTAGATCCCTCCGTAAATAGGAATACTAGAAAGGTGAGGGAGGTTGTAGGGGAAGGAGCCTGTGTACCCACGGGGGTGAATATTTCTGCACACTTATGAAGGGACTTGAGAGAGTTTGCAAGACGTGGAATGAAAAAATAATGGAATGCTACCTGTGTACTCATGTAAACAGTAGCGCACATAGAGGGCACAGGTATAGAAACTACTTAGACATTGGGACTGAACCACTGGACAGGAGGGACAAGGGCCTCGGGAGCATCTAGGACAACTGGCAAAAACATCAATTCATAAAGATAGTGTTCTCTAGCCTAGTCTGTGGTGTAGCATCTGTAAGCCTTCAAAGCTTGTCAGTGGCCATCTAAGAAGCAACACTTAGTGATTCCCGGCTAAGAGCTTCCAGAATGAAAAAAAAAAAGCCCAAGAAAGCAATTGGTCCACAAGATTAGTGCCCCACAGGAACCACTGCCTCCTCTAACCTGAGACCAGAAGAATTAGATGGTGCCCGGCTTCCACGACTACCCACTCTGAGCAAGACACGATGGAAAGTTTCCATCAGAATTGATTTTCTTTTTAATATAGAACAAAATTCAAGACTGAGAAAGAAGATCAGGCTTACTGGTCAGAAAGAGACTAGAGGAACCCCTGAGATTATTACCCTGAGAAACCTAACCTGAAACAGAAGATACTTCCAGAGGCCACCTTCTAGGCAAATAATGGAGGGGACCATCAAACGTAAGGACAGCAGAAAGAACGTGCTCCTCAGAACAAGCAACTCCCAGAGGGTAGCATTTGCCCAGAACCAAAGATGAGGCACCTGGGAGGGACAGGGAACCAGATGAATGGACACAGGGAGTCCAGGTTGGAAATCGGAACTGCGCTGACATACATACGGAGATTGTGACCAAGTCACAGAGCAATTTGTGTAGGAACGATTGACAGGGGAAAACTAATTTTCATCTAAAACACTATAAAATGTTTTCTTAGAAGAAAAATAATAATAATAATAATAATAAGTAAAAAGACCCCTGTCTTCCTTTTAGGTACCCCAAGTCAGGTTGGTTCTTTGAGCCCCAGTGCTCAGTGCCTGACTCCTGGCAGACACACCGTCCGTATTTGTTAATGGGGAGAAAGACCTGCCCCGTGTTGCTCCTGAGACAGAGAGAGAAATTACAGGTGACGTCTTCCTTTTTGTTTTTACTTTGGTATTTTTTCTTTTGTTACAACAGCTTTCAGATGCCACTACTCAAATATTGTCCCTGTACTCAAATATTTATCCTACTAAACCTGGGAACTCAAAGGCTTCCCAGAACCCAGCATCAAAGTACAGAAGGGGGTTCAAGTTTCCTTGGCGTGGGCTCTACCCTAAGAGGCTGATGGAGTGAAGAAGCTCCACCCCACTTAAACCCCTGGTGCAGCAGCTGCCTGGGGCAAGGTGAAGCCAGAGACTGACCTTTTAAGAAAGGCTCTTTCCTACTGTCTTGAACTCCTCGGGCACCGAGAGGCTGGTCACCTGAGAGCAAGCAATACGTACCACCTAGTCTCCTGCCTGAGAATGCTTTCAACTCTATACACCACTTAATCCCATTTAAGCTAATAACACTGAACCAGTACAAAGTCTAGCCCAGGAACAACAAATATATATGCCAATACCTGCCACTCTTCACACACACACACACACACACACACACACATGCATACATCAAAAACATGGCCAACTGAAGCATTCTTTCCATAGCGCATCAAGATGTGTCTCAACACAGCTTCTTGGGCAGCCCTGTGGAATCAGTGAGATAAAAATCCATTTGCCATGCTGCCCCCAGCCCGTGGTGAGCAATAAATAGATCTTCATCCTTGGCAAACATCTATGGAGCTCCTAATGCATGCCGGAGTTTATGATCTAGGAGTAAATTCAAGAAAGACACAAAGAGATAGCAGGCAGCGTCGGGTGGTCTGTGCTGAATCCCAAATGCCCTTGATCAACAAAAGGTGGTGACATTGGCATGCGGGAGGTGCTCTCTGCTTTGGCGCTGACCCAGGAAGGCTCAGAGAAGGCACATGGAAAAGGTTAGACTACTAAGACTTAGAAAGGTGGAGGCAAACAGAGAGAAACATGACGGCATTAGAAAGAGTATGCTTGAGGGAAGAAAGGTATGTGTGAATGTCTTTGGAGAATGGAACAAGAGCAAACCAAGTTAGCAGGCTCAAGATCATTGAGGCTTCCATCCAAATGTCTTCTCTTCAAATAGGCCTTCTCTGGCCAGTCCAGCTACACCACCACGCCATCACTCTCTACTGCTGTGTTGTTAGGGTTGTCAGAGGCCATTGGGTCAGCTCCATCTCATGGTGGCCCCAGACACAGGGGAACAATATTCTGGCCCTGTCTGCACCATCCCAGAGATCACACCACATCACCTCTGTGTGTTCCATATGATTTTCATTGGCTGGTTCAGAAAGTGGTCTGCCAGGCCTTTTTCCCTCGTCCATCTCAGTCAGGAACCTCCTCTGAAACCTGTCCATCACATCAACATGCCATCCTTTACTGAGTGACAGCGAGTAGCTACGCTACGCAAGGGTCCCCAGGTGGAAATCAAGAATTCTACCTGAAGGATATAATGCACGGTGAAACTAGTCTATCACAAAAGGAAAATATTGCATGAGACCACTGTTATTTAGTATATGTGCTGCTGAAGCAAGCACAAGACCACTGTTATTTAGTGTTTGCTCTAAAACTCTGGCACTGTATAATACCCACCTCCCTGACAAGATCCCTGAAGACAAAATGGGTGCATAAGCAAATGTGATAAAGAAAGCTGATGGTGTCTGACTATCAAAAGCTATAGCTTCTGTGATCTTAAAGGCTTGAAGGTAAACAAGGGGTCATCTAGAAGGGAAACAACAAAGCCCACATAGAAGAAGCATATCATGAGTTCACAGGACTTGGTTCAGGCATCCAAATTGATATGAAGGGGACTGGATATAGTAGAAACCCAAAGTCCACCAGTAAGACAATTGAACTGTCAGTCTTAGAAGGGCCTCATGAAACAGAGAGTAAATCCAGAGTGCAGTGTGGCACTGATGAACCACATAACTATCCTCTAGTTCTTTAAGATTTCCACGCCTGCCTATTATGGTCCATATGTGATATAACTCATTGGTCATGTTAGACTTGTGTATGTTCATTTGTTCATTCAAGATCGCTTGGTACATGGTAGTCAAGATAGATGACCCCCCAGAGACACTGACAGGAGTAAGGGTCCCCTTAGGGTACAGGAAGTGAGAGGAGAGGAGAGGGGAGTTGATAGCATTGATGATTATATAGCCCCACCCGATGGGATTGAGCAACAGAACAGTATGGGAAGGAAAAGGATATATTGGAATGATATGTCATTGGATATATTAGAAAGATATGTCAAAAATGTATTATTTGAAAATAAATAAATAAAAGTGTTTCCCAGAGAACTCCACAGGTCACCACCAGAGATGCCATGTTCAAATGCGTTGCCGGAAGACTGCTTGTCACAAAAGGGAGCAGATGCCTTTTCTGTAGTTCTCTCTCAGCTTCACCATCTAACCGTGGATGCCCACGTTGTCCTAGGTACTAATCCAGAGCACTCTTCTGTTCTTCTGCCAGCATGTCACATTGGCTCTCGTCGCTCCTTGGAGACATTTTGGGAAACGGTGCTGCAGAAAACGGGATGTTTGGAACAGTTTTAGGTACAGACAGTGATGTTTTAGGAGAGCCCATCTGGTAGGGTCCACTGGCAAAAAAAGAATTGAAAATGGGTGTCCGGTGGGGAGATGGCAGCAGGAGCCCTTTCCTCCATTCTAGCACAGGAAATGATGGCATGCCAAGCACTGCCCGAGACACGCGTGACGAAGCATGAACAGAACAAACCCACCCTTCATGTTATGGTTGTCCTGTGCCAGCCTCACACTTGTTGGGAGGCTGGGGATGGTGAAGACGCGTGTTCCAGTTTGACCAGGGAGGTCCTAGTCTTTGTCTCTTGCCCCCGTCACTATTATTAAGTCATGCCAAATTTCCATTCTCAAAAAATGTCCTGTTTGAAAATAATCAGTTAGATGACCACCCTACTCTTTGGCTGTCCAATCCCTCCAGCTCTGTCAGAGCAAAGAGCAGGCAATCTGTTCCCATAAAGATCTCAGCCTAGGAAGCCTCTGGGCCAGGTCCACTCCATCCTGTAAGGCTGACTCCAGAGCAACAACAACCGTTCATGGAAGGGGCCTCTGTGGAAGAAATCATGATGCTAGCCCATGTACACACGCTAGCCCTAGAGACCTTTGTACAAACAGACAAGGGACATGGCTTCCAGAGGCACAGTTGGAACAGTGGACACCACTGTTGTGCACACTGCATAAAGGCAGCTTTACGAGAAGACGCCCGGACATTCTACATGGACGGTCCAGCTCAGGCTAGATGCCTGCCTCCACACCCCTACTGCATGCAGAGATGTATAACAAAGGTGTGGAGTCAGGAAGATACAAGGCAACCATGGCCCAGTACCAATAGACGGGGAACAGCCCGAACAACAACTAGCCAATGCCCTGGGGATTATCAAAGGGATAAACAGACAAAGTGCACACACGAATACCATCCCAAGTAGTGAAAAGCACCGGGAAAAAGAGGAAAACAAATAAGCAACCAAAATTCAAGGGGCGCAAGGAGGGCGTAGAAGGCTTGGAGGGGTTTGATCAACGGCAATGTAGCCAAGAGGAATTACTGAAAGCTGAATGAAGGTCGAACATGATAGTGGGATAAGAGGAAAGTAAAAAGAATTAGATGAAAAAACTAGGAGGCAAAGAACATTTATAGAGGTCTAAATACAGGCATGTATATAAATAAATTATATATATATATAAATATAACAATCGAGACATAGGTCTTATATGTTAAATATTAAGGTAGCAAATGGACATTGGGCCTCTACTCAAGTACTCTCTCAATGCAAGAACACTTTGTTCTAGTGGCCTGGCATTCTGTGATGCTCACCTTCCTGATATGATCACCGAAGACAAAATGTGTGCATAAGTAAATTGTGGTGAAGAAAGCTGAGGGTGCACGGACACCATATCTTAAAAGCTTGAAGATAAGCAAGCGGCCATCTAGCTTGAAAGCAACAAGACCCACATGGAAGAAGCACACCAGCCTGTGTGATCATGCGCTGTTGACAGGTTCAGGTACCAGGCATCAGAAGACCCAAAATAATCATATCGATGTAAACGAGAGGGGTCAGATTGGAAACCCAAAGCCCATCTGCAGAGAATTGGACATTCCATCACAGAACAGTCACAAGGAAAGAACTAGACAGCAGGGTGCAACAGCACCAAGGATACATGCAGCTTTCCTCTAGTTCTTTAATGCTTCCTCCGCAACTATCATAACCCCAGTTCTACCTTACAAAGCTGGCTAGACCAGAGCATGTACACTGGTATAGTTAAGAGCTCTCGACACATGGAATCCAGGGCAGATAAGCCCCTCAGGAACAATAATAGGAGTAGTGATACCATGAGGCTAGGGGAAAGATGGGGGGAGAGAGGGGAAGCCTATTGTAATGATTGTATATAATGCCCCCGACCCACCCACCCATCCACAAACACACCCAGGGTGATGAACAACAGAAACATAGGTGAAGGGAGACAGTGGAGAGGGTAAGATATGAAAAAAAAAATTTACCAAGGGTTCATGAGGGTGGGAGGGTGGGGGAAAGAGGGAGTGGGGGGAAGAGGAGCTGCTACCAAGGGCTCAAGTAGAAAGAAAATGTTTTGAAAAGGATGATAGGAACATGTGCTCGCCTAGGCAGCACATATACTAAAAATAGGACGATAGCAACATACGTACAAATGTGCTTGACACGATGGATGGATGAATTGTTATAAGAGCTGTAAGAGCCCCAATGAAATGATTTCTTTTGAAAGAAGAAAGTCAAGGGCAGCCATACTGCCTGACTCCAGCAGGCACCATTCACAACGCGGCCCAGGAGCGGCCCCCCTGGAGCTGAGCAGCACGGCTGCCCCAACAGCCAGCACCAGCGACTGGTGACACTCTGTGTTGGGGTCGAACTGTGCTCCACCGGCTCCCAGCGCCTGGCTTCCCAGAAGGTGGCGACCAGGACTTTCTTCTGAGAGGGTCCCTGAGTGGCCCCTGGGTCTCTGAGGAGTGTATCATCCCTTTGCTACACCCGGTGGTTTCTGACCCTGGTTGGGGGGGGGGGGCTGTTTTGTAGAAGGTGGACAGGACAGGTCTGCCTGTGAGGGTGGTGGGAGATATAAATATATATTTTTTAGTTTTAGCAGTTCTGTTGACATACACTTCACCTATCATGCGAGCCAACGGAGTTTAAACATGGTAAAGAGAGTCGTGCGATCATCAGCATGTTCCATTTTAGAACATGGTCTTCTTGCTTGTTTCATCCTTATTAGGTCCCCATCCCCCAACCGCCTCTTCTGCCGCATCCTCAGGAAACTCTTCATCTAGTGACCAATCTTACTCATCCCTGGCCTGTCCTGGATTTCACATAATGAAAACCACACAAAAACAAACAGTGGGGGGGGGGGGCGGGGAACAATGGCAATAACAACTTTAAACAGAGAAAGGCCTCAATGGAAAAGAAAGTAGAAAATGACCAACCCAGGGACAAGGGAACAACAAGTGATCCAAAAGCAGTGGCAAGGGGGCTGTGAGAAGCCTGGTAGGGCTTGATCAAGGGCAATGTAACCGAGAGAAATTACTGAAACCCAAATGAAGGCAGAGCATGATAGTGGGACAAGAGGAAAGTAAAAGGAAATAGAGGAAAGAACTTGGAGGCAAAGGGCATTTATAGAGGTCTAAATAAAGGTATGTGCATATGTAAATATATTTATATATGAGGATGGGGAAATAGATCTATGTGCATATATTTATAGGTTTAGTATTAAGGTAGCAGATGGACATTGGGCTTCCACTCAAGTACTCACTCAATGCAAGAACACTTTGTTCTATTAAACTGGCATTCCATGATGCTCACCCTCCCAACAAAATTGCTGAAGACAAAGTGGGTGCATAAGCAAATGTGGTGAAGAAAACTGATGGAGCCAGGCTATCAAAAGATATAGCGTCTGGGGTCTTAAAGGATGGAAGGTAAACAATCAGCCTGAGAAGCAACAAGGCCCACGTGGAAGAAGCACACCAGCCTGTGTGACCACGAGGTGCCGAAGGGATCATGCATCAGGCATCAAAGAACAAAAAATCATATCACTGTGAATGAGAGGCAGTGCTGATTGGGGACCTGTATTAGTCTGGGTACTTTAGAGAAACAAATCCACAGAAACTCGTGTATAAGAGAGTTTTATATAATGGTTAACTGTGCATCAAGAAAACATCCCAACCCAGTGCTGCCCAAGCCCACAAGTCCGACATTAACCCATCAACCCATATGTCCAACACCAATCCAGAAAGTCCTCCTCCATCTCACAAAGCAGACACAATGATGCCGACTGCACGAGGAAAAGCCAAGTCGGTGCGGTGCGTGTGTAAGCATCTCAGTGCTGGCCGGGGTCTCCACACGGCTGCTCTAGCACCCAGGGCTGCATCAGGGTAGGTCCATGTGGCTTCTCCTTGGGGATGTCTTACAGGAAGTCAG
>NW_022103958.1:17348427-17357729 GCF_000313985.2 Echinops telfairi
GATTAACTGTGCATCAAGAAAACATCCCAACCCAGTGCTGCCCAAGCCCGCAAGTCCAACATTAACCCATTAACCCATATGTCCAACACCAATCCAGAAAGACCTCCTCCATCTTACAAAGCAGACGCAATGACGCCGACTGCAGGAGGAAAGCCGAGTCAGTGAATGTGTAAGCATCTCAGTGCTGGCAGAGGTCTCCACACGGCTGCTCCAGCACCCAGGGCTGCATCGGGGTAGGTCCATGTGGCTTCTCCTTGGGGATGTCTGACAGGAAGTCAGCCTTGCAAACTGAAGCTGGGAACTACTAAGGCAGCTGCACCCTGGTGCAACCATCACAAAGCAAGAGACCCGTGAACTAGAAAGGCGAGGCTCACGGAGCCATTTATTCTTCTGCCCTTCAATTAATCCCACATGTGTTTATTGGCCAGGTTGGCACAATAAACTACCTAACTCAGGACCCAAAGCCCATCTGTAGGAAACTGGACATCCCCTTACAGAAGGGTCACCGGGAGGAGATGAGCCAATCAGGGTGCAGTGTAGCAACGATGAAACATACAACTTTCCTCTAGTTCCTAAATGCTTCCCGCCGCGCCCCCCCGCCCGCCTCCCTCCTGCCCACTATCATGGTTCCAATTCTACCTTACAAATCTGGCTAGACCAGAGGATGTACACGGTACAGATACGAACTGGAGACACAGGGAATCCAGGACGCATGATCCTTTCAGGACCAGTGGTGAGAATGGAGATGCCGGAGGGTGGGGGGAATGTGGGGTAGAAAGGGGGAGCCGATTATAAGGATCTCCATATAACCTCCTCCCTGGGGGACGGACAGCAGAAAAGTGGGTGAAGGAAGGGAGATATCAGAAAGTGTAAGACATGACAAAAATAATAATAATTTATCAATCATCAAGGGTTTATTAGAGAGGGGAGTAGGGACGGAGGGTGGAAAATGAGGAACTGATACCAAGGGCTCAAGTAGAGAGCAAATGTTTTGAGAATGCTGAGACCAATGAATGTACAAATGTGCTTGACACAATGGATGAATGTATGGATTGTGGTGAGTTGTATGAGCCCCCAATAAAATGATTTTTTTTAAGTGACCAAATCTACCATGGACCCAAATGGAGAACAAATGGTAAGTGTTAAATTTTAACTTACCTGCAGCAAAGCTGCAGCACAAGACCTCTTTTGAGTCTTGAAAAGCAAAGACATTACTTTGAGGACTACAGTGTGCCTGACCCAAACCATGGTACCTTCAGTGACCTCAAAGGCATATGAAAGTTGAACACTGGGTAAGGAAGATGAGAGGAAGAGTCGATACATTTGGATTGTGGTGCTGGAGAAGAATATGGAAAGTCGCACGGACTGCCGAAAGGACAAACCGATCGGTCTTGGAAGAAGCATGACCAGGGTGCCCCTTAGAGGCAGGGCTGGAGAGACTTTGTCTCACGTACTTTGGACAAGTTATCAGGAGAGACCAGCCCTGGAGAAGGTTATCGTGGTCAGTAAAGTGGGAGGGCAGCACAAACGAGGATGCCCTCAAAGACATGGACAGAGCCTGTAGCAGCAACAATGCGCTCAAGCAGAGGAACAATTGTGAGGATGGCACTGGACTGGGCAGTGTTTCGTTCTTTTGTGCATAAAGTTGTATGGGTCAGAACCAACTCGATGGCACCTAACAGCCACAACATCTGTACTTGGAGGCAGATCAATTGGCACCAAGCTTAATGAACCAGGAAGAGATAGGAAAGAACCCTCAGAGGAGGGGGTGGGAGGCAAATGTGACCTGGTGGTTGGCTTCCTGCAAGGGATTTAGGGAGTGAGTGCGAAAAATGACTTCAAGCTTCTAGCTCTCGTGTCTGACCAACCAGGGCAAAGCTGCTGCTGCTCCATTCTGCCCAACTTGCTGGACAACCCCCTCACCTGCCTTGTGGAGCTTCCGGGGGTGGGGGTGGGGGACATACTGGGCATGAGCATCTCAACCAGTATTTCTCAATTCCCGGTGAATGGAACACTGTCTGGGCATTAGGGTCATGGATGTTCCTAGGGGGAAGGTGCTCAGCTATGACTGGGAAAGGCTGGGTTAAGTACAATTAAATCGGTTTCATTACTGGGAGAATCCACGTAGGGTTTCCTAGACCGACACAGTTCATGACCACCTCCCCTCTGCCAGTGTGTCACGCTCTCGTTGCGTTACTCCAGTACTGGAAGCTACACTACCCGTATCTGAAACCCCAGCAGGGCCACCCACAGTGCACAGGTTTCAGCAGAACTTCTAACCTAAGATGGGCTACCAAGAGAGAGGTCTGCAGGGCGGTCCAAATCCCACTCCCTACTCCCCGGAAGAATGCACTTCAGAGGACAGCACTGAAGCTACAGCTCAGGGAGAGGGCGCGTCTGATCAGAGCGCACAGGAGCAAGCAAAGAGGGAATCAGAGAGAGTGGAACACATCCTGGCCCACCAAGCCGCAAGGACAATATTCCTGATCAGAGCAGCCAATGCACAGAGAGGACCAAAGGGCCACCCCACCACGAGACAGACACAACATCCCTCACTATCCCATAGCACTACGGGGGACAACACGGGAGGCACAGTGTGGGAATTGTGCCTGATCTGACCCCACCACACTGGGGTGAGACACGAAGGGCATGCAACAGAGCAGCAAGGGGAGCAAAGGAATGAAGTCCCTGGGGACCACCAAAATTAGACTCTGGGGCCAGTGCGTGGCACCCCATTGCACTTGACCGGGTAGCATTTCTTTTTCTTATAGGTGGGGTCCCCATGAGTCGGGGCCAATTCTTTGGCAGCAACAAGTTCACTGCTTCCTGAATCCCCTAAAGAGAATGTAGACAGTAGCCTCTCCCAGCTTCAGCACTGCGGTGAAGGTGACTTCTTCGTATAGTCTTTCAGGCTCGTGGGAACTGCTCTGTAGACAGATACAAGCCAGCCAGACAGAAAGCAGAGTCAGAGGAAGACTACGAGGAAGGCAGAGCTGACAGGCATAAGGAAGTCCCACCACGGGGCCTGATGCACAGCCCTAAGAAGAGTAGGACTCCACAACTGTTGGGGCCCACAGTTGACATGGGGCAGACCTGCCTGTGGCTGTACCCACAAGTCTGGCTTCACCCAAGCTCCGTGGTAACCTGTGAGTCAGCCTCCCCTCAGGGCCAACTTTAGCCTCTGGCTGACTAGCTGGCTACAGTGGTTATCTGACCTCACTGAGCCTCCACTTACCCTTCTATAAAACGGGGATAAAAATATTGCCCTCCCTCTCCTGGGTGGCACGAGGTGCGGGTAATTACTGTTTGGCAAGGGAGCTGAGGTGCTGACAAGTTCCGTCTGACACACTTCTCCTCGGCTGCTCCAGACGCATCACCTCGGCTCCTCCAGAGACCACAAGCCCTGTGGGCAGCACCGCAGCGTGCTCAGCCCTCAGCCATGGTCAGGGTTCGGTAATCCGTCTCTCCGTGGCTGCCGTCAAAACAAGAGACTTGCCTAACCCTCTTCGGACACCTGGGCATTGTGGAGGTGGGAGACCCACCTGCCGGCTGCCCTTCCTGGGCCCTGCTGCACCTGGGAGGCTGCTCGGGGCTGGGACACCCGGAAGAGGTGTCGCCCACCTGGAGGCAGTCATGCGGTGTCCCTGTCGCTGAGGAGGACCAGCCCAGCCAGCCGGGGCCATCCCGGGGCAGGGTGATGACAACATCAGAGGACCCAGGCCAAGCGCAGTCTGGCGGGACCAGTGAACCCAGGTGGGTTTTGCATGCGCTGAGGGGGGAGGGGCGCCCATCAGGAGAGGAGGGTGACTGGTGGGCGAGGAAACTCCGTTTCCCCAATGCATACACCGGGGAGGAAAGGAAAGCCCGAGGCTCCTGTCCATAGCTAGTCTAGTGAGCCGGGCCAGCAGTCCCCCGCCCCTTGCTGAGGGCAGGGCCGACCCTGCTTCCAAAGCGTGATGCTTGCGAGCAGGTCTGTCTCCTCTCCTAGCTGCCCATGAGATGCAGATGTTGGTACCACTTTCGTCTGCACAGGAAGCATTGGAGAGTTAGTGAGACACCTTTTTGCCCAGGTTGGAGAAGTCCCCGGGTGGCACGAACAGTTAAGTGCTCATCCGTGCGCCAAGAAGTTAGTGGTTCAAACCCACCCAGAGGTGCCGGGCCTGGCAATCAGCTTCCAAAAGGTCACAGCTTGGAAACCCTAGGAAGCAGCTCCGCCCTACACACGGGGTCATCGGGAGCTGGAATCAGCTCCAAGGCAAGCCGTGACTGGCTAAGTTGGAGGCAATTCTACCGGTGGCCAAGGTAACTCCTAGCCCCCAGGAGGACTAGGGGTGCACTAGTCCCGTGTGCACTGCAGGATGGGCCATAATGCCGAGTCCCTGGGCTGGGCTGGTATCAGCACTCATTCCTGTTCCAAGGGCATTTCACTGTGATCCAATTGTTCATATGGACCGCCATCTTGCTCCGTTGCCTAGTTACGCCTCCGAAATATCCCCCAAGCATCTCACTAAATAGTGGGCTTCAATTTCCACCCTTGGCTAAAAGATGGAATTTCCTGGCTGGTGAACAAAATGTTGGAGACCTGAGTCTACCAAGAAGAGATTCGGAAGAAAGGCCTGACATCCAGCCACTGAAAGCCTGTGGAACTCAGCTCTACCCTAGCACACAGGGGGTCACCATGGGTAGGCGTGGTCTTGGCAGAAACTTGGGTTTAAAATGCTCAGGGAGAGTTAAGACCCAAGTTGGTTTCCATCCAAATGTGCAGCCCCTCCTGCGGCCTGGAATGGCAGTTTTCAACCAAGCTCTCTGGAGATCCCTGGAAGCTGGGGGAGGGCAGAGAGAGGCTGTTTGGGGAATGATGCCAGGAGGCTGTGGAGCACCCTGGGTGTCCAGCCCCTGCTTTCTTCCAGTGCCAGTCTTCAGCCGAGCATGTTACCAAGTACAATGTCAATGCCAGAGCCGCCACGAAGGAATTCCCGGCATGTCGTTAACCTCGTTCCAACATATAATTAGCCTTAAAGGCTCCCTCACTGCCTCCATTCAGCCTTACGTCATAAAGAATCAGATATTTTACTGTTTGCGAGACACAGTGAGGACTTTAAAGAGTTAATTAGGGCTCACTTGAGCCCGTCCCCAAGATCCAGGAACTAAACTGTTTATCTTTCAAGTGTCATTCTCTGGGGCAGCGTGCAGGACCACTTCCTCTGTGGAGTCTGAGACTGGCCTTGATTAGAAAGTCAGGCCACCGGGAAAGTCAGGCTTGGAAGGGGCTCCTCTGATCCCTGCCACAGCCCTGTCTTGTCAGCGAGCCCATTCTCTGCTCAGCCCAGGAGAGCATGGGGAGCCCAGGAGAGCTGGAATTCTACTTGTCCTTTCGCTCCCTCCATGGGGTGACTCCAGAGAAGGCAGGCCTTCTGTAATCTCTGAGCTGAGAGCAGGGCAGGGTGGCCAGGGTTCAAAGGGAGTTCAGCCCTAATCTGGATGTGGCCATCTGAGCCAATCTAACCATGCAGGCTCTGAGGACGCTGTTATCAGTCAAGTGTAATTACAGATAAAATAGTTTTATTAATCAGCTTCCTAAGGGGAGTGTGTTTATCTGATGGGTGTGTGTCTAATGGGTGCATGCGGGTGGGTCCTCAGTGTGAGTGTGAGCTGAGTACAGTTGGTCTAGGACCTGCGGAGGCGAGGAGAGGGGCTGGTGGGGGGAGTGTGGCTGGAAGCAGGTTGAGGTGTGTTCGGGCCTCTGCTGCAGGAGATGGTAGCCTTGAGTGTGTGTGTGTGTGTACGCACATGTGCTCATGTTTCTACAAATGGATGTGAAACTGCCTGTTTCTCCACTCCACCATGCCTAGGTCCGAATCCTTTTCCCAATTAGTGCATTACGGTGGTGGTAGTGGTGGTAGTGGTGGTGTGTGTGTGTCATCCAGTTGATTTCAGCTCATGGCAGCCCCATAGGACAGAGTAGACCTGTCCCGTATGGTTTCCTAGCATGTATCTTTATGGGAACTGGCCACCAAGTCTTTCTACCATGGGAACACTGTTGGGTTCAAACCACTGACCTTTCGGTTAGCAGCCACGTACTTAAACCATTGTGCCACCAGGGTTCCTAAGCAACCAGTAGACCTTTCCATAGTTGTTCCCGGCTCCCAGTGATTGCGTCTACCTACAGGTGCCCTCTTGGGCCTCTGTTTGTGAACCGGCCTTTCAAATCCCATCTCCACGCCTACTTGGCATGTGTTCAGTGTCTGTCACCTTAAACCAGTTTGTCGGTCTCAGGTGTTTTTGAAAAGTGGAGTGTTCCTCCTGAAAAGTGTTTGGCCGGACCCAAAGTCAACTCTACCCAACCCCTGCTAGGACAAAGGATGAGCTTCTCGGGACTGGATCCTCAAGAGGATCCCTGAGGAAGCATCCAGGGGGAGGTGCGGGGAGGTGGGGACAGGTGTCCCCCACAGAAGGGCAGAAGGTTGAGCAGTGACCTCAGAGCCAGCCTGGCCATCTCAGCCCTCCCCCCACAGTCTGCTCACACAGTGGAGTTTCTGGATCAGCCCTCTAGAGGCACAAGCTGTGTCTGTTGGCCGGTTGTGCAAGTCTCCACCTGCTTTGGCTGGTACAGGTGACCTGAAATGATTTCTCCCTTCTGAGGGCCTATGGGAAACTCTTCCCTCCACCTTTAAGACCAGAGGTAGCACCTGAACCTTTCCCAAGTGGTAGCGGCAACATGGGGCCCAGCACATGCTGAAGGCCAGCAAGCCCCAGCAGTCATTTTCTTTGAGGGCAGGTGACACCATTCCCACAGAGGCTCACTGAGAGAGGTAACACCCCATGGAGGGGCTTTGAGGACCTGCCTTCTTCTCTTGCGAAGTTTCATCAGGCTCCTTCCAACTCAGAGTGACCGCAACCAACAGCGGCAAACAGCCTGGGGTTCTGTAGGCTGCTTGCAGACCACCAGGTGTTTCTCCTGTGGGGCCCTGGGTGCGTTCCAACAGCCCACCTGTGCGGTATCGGCTGAGTGTTTAACCATGGCACCACCAGGATGTTTTCACGTCTCGTCTAGAAAGATGTAAATCGTGCCAGGCAGGAATCATCTTCACCACAGCGGCGTCACTCGGGTTAGGGTCACCCAGTGCAGTGACTCATGGTGGCACCCTCACTCCATGTGGCCTCCTCCCATACAGACCAGACAGAAGCCTAAGGCATGCACATTACCAATTTTAACCGTGGAATAACATGTCGTAGAGCTGTAGTTGATTAAATCTAATATTTCTTGGAGTATATGAATACTAACAACAAAACCATTGTGTAAAGCAGTGGTTCTCAACCTTCCTAATGCCAAGACCCTTGAATACAGTTCCCACCCCCACCCATAAAATTATTGTGGTTGTTACTTCATCACTGTCATTTTGCTCCTGTGATGAAGCGGGCGACCCCTACAGGGGTCGTGACCCACAGGTTGAGACCCGCTGGTGTAGAATCATTCCGTGTTGAACGACATTATGAGTTACAACATGACTTGTAACTGAGCCTTTTTTTCCCCTTTAATTACTACTTCAGTCATAAAAAAGGGATTGTTATGGCTGCACAAATACTCCTTACCACAACAATGTAGTAAAACACCAGGAAATTTGACAAAACCAGTGAGGGCCACAGAGGAAACCGCGTGATTCGAAGCTTCCTTACAGTTGAGCAATGATGACAGCTCTGGCCGGAGCACCCTGGAAAGGTCACAACGTGGCACGTCTTAGCCTGGGAGTGTATTGATAACATGCAGGCTGGGCTTGTGAAAACACCGTTGTGTCGTTACCGCTAACTACAGGGATGTTTCTGCCAAGAAATAAATAAATAAGTGCCAGCCGAAACACGCCGCAAAAATGCTATAGACACGGCCATTTCACGTCACCCCTTCTGACTGCGTCACCCAGTGTGGTCCCCACCTCCAGTGACTCCACTGCTCTCTGCCACATGGCTGTTCTGCCGGTCCCTCGGTAACGTGAGCTGTCGGGATACCTGGGCACGTCAGAACCCGGGAGTAAAGTTAGGTAAGGAAATGAGCGTTTCCCAAATGATTGTTCCCTTAAGATCATTAAGTACTGTTGGCCAAATACGGTGCGTTCTCCCCATTCCTAGGCCTGATTTGCGCAACGGTGCCAATTGCACATACCTGGATTTCAGTGATTGCAACCTATCATGAACCCTGCATTCCAGGTGGTCTCCAGTGGCTGGCTGTTCAGGAATAGCACCCGACCTGTCCTGTAAGGCACTGCCAGCTGACCCCAAATCTCGAGCCTTTTGGATAGGAGCCATGAGTGCAGGCCATTTGCACTGCACAGGAGCTCAGGGAACCCCACACTCGCTCTGCCCCTGAGTGCATCCTGACACGGTGACCCTCTAGGACAGGGTAGAATTGCCCCCTGGGTCTCAGAGACTGTCCGTCTTGACAGGAGTAGAAAGCCTCACCTGTAGACCAGGTAGCTGGTGGTTTTGAACGGCTGAGCTCCTTCAGCTAGTCTAGTGAGACGTCAGTATTATTTTCAGTTCCTTGGTTAGAAAGCTGAGACTTGGCCGCATTTGATAACTATTGCGATTCTTGTAATAGCCACCATTTACTGCGCATTGGATGTGGGCCAGGCACCGGGTTAAGCACGTCTTAGGTTGCGTCGTCTCATTTAATCGCCACCCAAACTCTATGAGGCGACTATGCATTCAGCTTTTCAGATGAGGAAACGGAGGCTGCAGGAGCTCGGTAACTCGGCTCCCCAGAGACAGGGCTGGAATTTAAACCTCCATCCCTCAGAGCCCCATACCTCACTGGTTCCTTGGAAACAAAGGGAGCGCTGGCCACTGAAAATGAAGCCGAATGCCCCCCATCGGCCTTTGCCACGCAGTTTCACCTAAAGGGACGTGGGTGAGAGGGCTGTGCAGGCCGCTGGGTGCTCGGCTTGGGGAAGGACCCATTCCAGGAAGGCGAGGGAGCTCAGAAGAGCTCTGCTAGAACCATCGACTCGATGCCCCATTGAGTCCAGTGGGCCCGAGCCAGCGGGGTGAGATGGGCAGCTCCCCGATTTTGAGGGCTCTCCCCGGGTGACACAAAAAATTGCGTGCCCGATGACCACCAGAAAGGTTGGTGGCTCAAGCCCATGGAGTCCTGCCAATCTGCTCCCTTGACAGCCGAGGTCAGTTCTCTGTCACACCCGGAGCACCACGAGTCAGAAGAGGGCCGGGATTCTCCTCCGAGACTTACCCACTACCAGAACTTGGTGGGTTTTCATTTGGGCTATGCTGACAAACTCTGTAATAACGGGGGG
>NW_022103958.1:17357829-17393056 GCF_000313985.2 Echinops telfairi
CTGTCAAGGGGAGGCCCTCAGAAACTAGCCTGCTAGTGAAAGACCAACATTCTGTAAAAGAGTACACTGCTTAAATCCACACACCCTTCCACGTTTCTGAACAGAAACCGAATCAAAACCCAGGAACTCCACCCATATGTAATTCAGACCTTTCTAATAATGAGACGGTAGGAGATGCTGGGCGAGGTTGCAAAGATTCCTTTTGGTGCCTTCCTTTGGGAAGGATTGCCACGGAAATATTATTTCCGTGCAGATGACAGAATAGAGCCAAGGCATGGTTTCCACGGGGCTCAGCAGTATGACTGCTGCGAAGAGCATGGAGCTGGGGTCCGAGCAAAGTATCCTACACAAACCTGCCACCAAGCACCAGGCAACATCGGAGGCTCCTCACACTTGAGGTCCACCTTGACGGACCAGACGCCATTGTGTAAGGCTTAGCTGGAGCTGCCACGGGGTGACCCCTGTAGGATTGAGCTGCCCTCCCATGAATAGTCTTGAGCTGCCCCATACTCCCTCTTGACACCCATATGCCTCCTGGCTCCCCCTTGTGGAGAGCTCCTCCCCTCTGCTCTCCCACCCCAGACGGCATAGCGAGCAGGGCTCGAGGGAGGCGAACAGTCAGGCAACTCTGGCTCTGCGGCTTGTTAGCTGTGTGACCTTGGGAAAATTGCTAAAGCTCTTTGAGCCTCGGTTTCTCTTTCTGTAAAACGGGATAATAACAAAGCCTTCCCCTACAGTGGTTGTGCTTGGCATCTAATAAGCATGCCATGTCAGGGGTCATTCCTAATCCTCGGGGCTCAGCTGAAAGGCCACTTCCCACAGGAAGGTTCTTCTGACAGTTCCAGTCCGGTCGGTCTCCCTCTCGCTTACGTTCTACGGCCCTGAACTTGGACTTTGACGTGGAATGAGATCCTGCCGCTCCGTGTTTCCTCCTGACTCCCCCCTTAGAGGATCTCTCCGATCCTTGAGAGCCACAACTAAACTGTACTCTTTTTTTCATAACCCTGACAATACCGGTCTCCTGTGTTTTATTGATGACTCTATTTACATCGTCTTAACATTTCTGAAATCAATGTAAGTTTTATCATCTATTAGTGCATCTACTATAGTGTTTTATCCCTGGGGTGGATGTGGAGGGTCAGAAGTATGTGACAAGTATTTAAATCCAGGATGTAGCTTACATTCAGTGGCCTCTTAGAAAGAAGGGTCCCTTAGTTGGTGCGTATCCATCTGCATAGATCCACGCAGAAATGTTTCCAAGTGTCCCTTCTCCCACTCTGTCCTCCGTCTCCATATTCACATGCTTCCACCTCTGCCCCCTTGACCACAGACATGCCCTTGCATAGCAACTGGATGGAGGGAGGCCTTCGGGAGGAGCCATGGAAGTCAGTGTTGCCACACGCATGATCAAGCTCCACATGTGAACCATTCCACGTGACAGACAGGAAATGCTAGGTTCATAAAGCTATGTTCAAGAAGCAAGCCTGATGTGAGCTTGCCCATAGAAAGATTACGTCTTTAATGACTGATTAACAATCTGTGGATAGGCTAATTTTCATTAATGCCGCTTTGGGATTAACCCTGGTCATTAGCCATGGCTGGAGGGACTGGCCCATTCCAGCCTTAAGAATTCAATGGCAGTACTAGTCTCACCACTCTGGTCCCTAACGAACAGTGGCCAATGTCCCTCACATGTCACCCCCCAGCAACTCTCTCTGGCAGCAAACTCCCATGCCTTCTTAGGGGACTGATATTCAACAGGAAGACAATTTTGTCTTCAAGAACTCTTCTTTGCAAAGGGTTTCGTTCCCATGGCTGGGCCTCTCGGACTAGTACCTTTGCGCAGCCATTCATCGGTGTGAACCGAAACAGAGACATTTTTATGAGAATGACTCCCAGGACCTTTCCTGGAAGAAGAGAGAGACTAGAAATATCCTGTTGTATTGTCTGTTTCCCGGGCCTTCTTGTCATTACACCGTGCCACTACAAAATCAGTAGTCTTATCCCCATTTCCATATGGCTCTGCCAACTGCTGGCTTTGCCATTGCTTGACCGCCACGATGCCCTCAGTGGGGCAAATACCCCCAGAGATCCATTAGGGGAGCAGCCTTAAACTTGTCGCCCCTGAAGCGGAGCGCCCCGTCAGAAGGAAGAAGAACGTAAGGATCGCAGGGGCAAGACGGACACAGGACAGTCCAGGGGGAGAACCCAGAGGAAGTAGAGGAAAGACATCTGGGAATGTAGTCTGCGAGAATTGCTTGAGCCCCCGTCTCTGCTCTACTCCACAATGGCTGCATGAGGGGAAACGGCTTGACAATTTTCAATCCTTACTTTCAAGGATCCTTCCAGAAACCGGAGGGCACCTCAGGTCCTACGTATCCCTTGCACTAGATTCTGGGACCTTGCTGATCCCATTGGCACATAATGAGGAAGTTTGTGGAATCCAGTGCCAGTCTGCCTGGGTGCAAATCTTGTGTTGTGGCAGAGAGAGAGAGAGAGAGAGAGAGAGAGAGAGAGAGAGAGAGAGAGAGAACAGCTGTTGGCAAGTTGATTGAACTCTCTTTGCTTCATTTTTCTCATCAGTAGATTATAGATGAGAGCGGGGGTATCTACCCTGCAGGAGTGATGTAAAGATGGGAGGACTTAATACATACAGAAGGCCAAAACAGTTCCTGACACATAGTGAATGCCTAACAGAGGGGAGCTATTATGATTACTCATTGATGAAGGCCATCATCCTACTTGATAGGGTAACGTTCAGATCAGGCATCTCATCCAACACCTGTATTTCCATCCGTCCTTCATTACATTAACCCCTGTGTGTCGAATGTTCAGCAGGCCCCGGGAGTCATAGAAGATCCTGACAGGTTGAAGCCTCGTCTAATGCCTCTGGCAGGGGGCAGGGGGCAGGGAGCAGGGGGCAGGGACCAGAGTCTGAGTCCAAAGTCACATGTGCTGCCCTCACAAGGCACGGCCTTCCAACTTGTACCTGACTCACTTTGTTTCCGACTGTGCTTCCTCTGGGGGAGGTGGTGAAGGAACAGGTCGAGAGAGAATGGAAATGCCGTGAGGGAATGTCCGCCTGGATCACAGAGACACGTTCTAGGACCAGCAGCTGAAACATGGAGCCGGTGGTGGCTAGTCGAAGTCTCTGGCGGGCCCCCTGCTTCATGTGAAGTGACACGTCCGTCATTCACTTGGACTCAATAGCCCACTGCCATAGGGTAGATCCCAACTCCCTGCCCCCCAACAGAGCAGAGCCCTCCCATCGGGTTTACGAGGCCATAAATCTTTTAAGGAAGCATATAGCCTCACGTTTCTCCCACAGAGCGGCTGGGAGATTCAAACTGGCGACCTTTTGGTTAGCAACCCAATGCTTAACCAGTGCATCACTGTGGCCCGTTGGACTCAAATGGGGCACTTGAATTTCCAGTCTACATGGAGAGACAGGCGATGCCGGGGACCACCATGAGACCCCAGGATCTTCAGCCAACAGGGAGTGGGCTGGGGCCAGAGCAGAAGAAGAGAGGACTGAGTTGGTCCATTGGCCGGCCAGCCAGATGACCCCAACAAGCCTGGCACCTCTGTGCACCTCATCTAAAAAGGCTGGGTGGGAGGGGGCTATGGAAGCTACCTTTCAAGGTTATTGTGAAGAATAGCTGAGGCAAATGGGTGATTAATCCTAGCTACCAGATATACTCGAGTATAAGCAGACCCGAATAGCAGCGAGGCACCTAATTTTACCACAAAAACTGCATTTAAAATGTGCTGAAAAACTCAGCTCATATACGAGCGTATATGGTCAGCTCTATAAATGTGTAGTTCCCTCTACCCTGTCCCCTGAAGAACCACTCCATGAGCGCTCAGAGAATCACTAGCACTGGGTTGTATAGGACAGGGTTCTAGAGGCAGGCAGACTGGACAAAAACACTTACTCCACTGTGTGGCCGGAGCAAGTTAGGCAACCTCTCTGTGCTTCAGCTGCGGTGTCCTTAAGATGAAATCAGTCAGTAGCTCTCTCGTAGCCACTGCCGTCATGTGGACCCTGACTCATACTGACCTTTCAGGACAGAGTAGCTCTGCCCAGGGAGGTTTCTGAGGCTGTCAATCGTTCTAGGAATAGAAAAGGCTTTCCCTTTCTCCAGTGGAGCAGCTGGTGATTTTGAACTGCTGACCTAGCAGTTAGCAGACCAGTGTATAACCCGCTATGCCACCAGAGCTCCTTAACACTCTCATAGCACTTTTTGAATGGGTTCACTAGAGCCCTGGTGGCATTCTGGTGACAAATTGGTCTTCTACTGCAAGGTCAGCTGTTCAAAACTACCAGCCGCTCCTCAGGAGATGAGGCTTTCTCCTCCCATCAAGAGTAGAGTCTCCGAAACTCACAGGGGCAGTTCTGCCCTGTCCTCTATGAGTCAACATCAGCTTGATGGCCGTGAGTTTGAGGTTGGCTATAGGAGGCTACTTGCATCCCAACATCTGTTACATGCCTAGTTCAGTGTCAGGGGTGACCTTCCTCATGGAAGCACCCCTTTGTAAATGTTTCCATCACCCTGAACGAAAAACAGCTCAGTGCCCACTAACCAATCACTCAGCCCATGCCCTGCCCTGGTGCCTATTAACTACTAATAAGCCGTAGTCTCAGAGGATGGACACTGGTACAGGTAGGAACCGGAAACACAGGGAATCCAGGGCGGATGATCCCTTCAGGACCAATGGTGACAGTGGCGATGCTGGGAGGGTGGAGGAAGGGTGGAGTGGAAAGGGGGAACAGCTTACAAAGATCTCCTCCCTGGGGGACGGACAACAGAAAAGTGGGTGAAGGGAGACATTGTACAGTTTAAGACATGGCAAAATAATAACATAAATTATGAAGGTTCATGAGGGAGGGGGAGCAGGGAGGGAGGGGGAAAATGAGGAACTGATGCCAGGGGCTTAAGTGGAGAGCAAATGTTTTGAGAATGATGGGGGCAATGAATGTACAAATGTGCTTTCCACAATTGATGTATGTATGGATTGTGTAAGAGTTGTACGAGCCCCTAATAAAGTGATTTTTAAAAAATAATAATAATAAGCCATGGTCTCTATTCTCGAGACTGCGCTAGAGATTGCCTGCATCCGGGTTCATCCCACATTTGTCCCTCAGTCTCCTGCATGGGACTTCTGTGAGCACGTAGCAGGAGTTGCGACGGGGACAGGGCTGGCATGCAGACCATGTGGAGCTCGTGGCTAGTTCTCTGCACTCTGCAGGCATGCATCTTCTTTGGCCCATTTTACAGATGAGTTCGCTGAGATGCAGGGGCAGCGTTAAATATGCTGCCCAGAATCCGCCCAGCTTGAAAAGGACAGTGAGGGTCTCAAATTTCGAATGCCCCCCGCCCCCAGGCCTCCAGAAGCTGTTCTTAGCCGGTGTCTAGTCATCGTAAGCCCAGTGCCTAGTCATAATAACCCCAGCCACTGTTGCTGTGATCCCCGTACGACTGAGGCATTAGAAGAACCAACGGCCTTTGCAGCGCCTCTTCTTGCTTCCCACCAACCTCCACAGCCCACTTCTCCTCAGTACCGTGTTGGATCGCAACCGAGATCTCCCTTCCCGTCTCGTGTAGGTTAGACGTGACGGTTCAACGTAAGGAGAGTCAAATTCCTCTTTCACCTGGGTTTGTATCTTGGCCATCCTTTGCCGCACGGACCGAGAAGGCTATCATGTCCTATACGGGCACTCGGTGATGCTGGGTCCTACCTAAAGACGGAGGGACAGACTGCGTGTGCACACGCACTGCTAGGAAACTTTTCATTTTAAAAGGGTTGAGCCAAGAGAACAGAGAAAAGTATCATTTCCCCCAACAGACTCTTTTCTTACAATCATGTTGAAAGTCTCTCCTTGAAGGTGTGTGTGCGTGTGTTTGTGTGTGTGTGTGTGTGTGTGTGCAGACACAAACATTGGCGCCTTCGAGAAACGGGTGATGTGATCAGAAGGGACCAGCCCCGGAGGACCCAGTGGGCGGGCCTCTGACAACCCCCCAGAAACCACAGAGGAGGAGGAGTGGTCACACAGTCTCCGAGCTGAAAGGACTCTCAAAGGCCACGTAATCCAGTTATTTACAAGCTCTTGTAAGTGCAGATTCTTTTGTTCCAATGAAATCTTACCCAGAAGATTTATAGAAAAGCTGAGATGTGCTTATAAACCCGGGAGGCGGAGCCTAGAGCCTAACCCAGGCTTGCCCCATCCTCTGGCCCCCAGCAGCCCTTTGCAAAGGATCCAGGGAACCCCTGTGTTTCCAGAGGGACCCATTGGAAAACCACTGTTCTCGTCCAACCTCCTCCTTTTATCACTGGGGGAAGGAAGCCCAGAGATGCTCCCTGACTTCCCTTAGCTCACACAGCAGATCAACAGCCTAGGCCTTGTCTTTTCAACAAGGTTTCCATGGTGACACCCCGGGTCCTCTCATGAACTGCCTTTTGTTCCTCCAGAGTATGTGAGTCTGTTTGTATTTGTATGTTTGTACACATGCCCAGTGTTCTCCAGAGAAACCTAATCAACCAGTCCCTGCTCTTCATTCAAAGCTTGGAGCTGGCAGTTTGGACACAGAGCCTCCACTGCCCCAGAGGCCAGAGGTCCAGGAAGGCAGAGGGTGGCGATTGCGGTCTGAGGAGGGTTTGGGACACAAGGGATGTCACAGGCCAAATTAGGTCAAGTGACTGCTCTTCACAAGCAAGTACAGGCAGTGCCCAGGTTCTGAACGTCCCAGTTACCCACAACAAGTGGTTATAAACCTGCTCACAGAAAGCCTATTCTATTAAAAGTTTGTGGTAAATGCAATGGTTCATAATTAACAAATGGGTGCCACATAGCTCACATGCATCAAAACACTACTCCGACTATTGTACGATTCTATCAGAGATGTTTGCAGGGACCCGAACGTGTTTCTGGAAAGCTTTGTATGCATGGAAAGGGACAGTCTCTACTAAAACAAACAGGCATCAGATACAAACTCTACCCAACTGTTCTGATTCCAATTAAACTCAACTGCAAGACAGTCTTCAGTACGGAACCCGCTCGTGATTTGTGCCCGTCCTGCGGAGAGGAGATCGGGCCTCGGCAAGGCTCCTGAGAGCTGGTATCCGAGCCAAGCCCCCTGGCCTATAAGCTTTGGACCCAGGACTGACTGATAAACCGCACTGCTTCTCCATCCGTGAAATGGGGGAGGCTCGAGGGAAAAAGACCACCTGAAGCTCATGACACTCAGAGATGCCTGTGAGTGCCTGGAGTGACAAACCGGAGACAGTCCATGCTGGGCTCTGCAGATGGCTGCTCCTCTCCCGGCCAGCAGGGGGCCATTGGAAGGCGTAATCCCACGGCTAACCGAGGGTGTGTTGCGGTGCAAGAGGAGGGTGGCAGATCTGCCAGTTGCTGTCTGGTCGGTTTCCACTCAGGGGCCACAGCGTGTGTGGCAGAGTTGTGTGCCATGGGTTGTCAACGGCAGGCTTGTTTTGTTTTGTTTTGAAAAAGTGGATCTCTGCCCTTTCTCCCAACACACCTCTGACTGGACTTGAACCTCCAATCTTTCAGGGAGCAGCTGGGCATGTTAAGCTGTGAACCTGTGTGATCTGACAGCAGCCTGTGGCTATATATATATAAATTATATATGTAATTTCAAAACTACCAGTTGTTCCTTGGGTGAAAAATGAGGGTTTCTACTCCTGTACAGTGTTACAGTTCTCAGAAACCCACAGGGCAATTCTACTCAGTCCGATAGGGTCCTATAGGGTCCCTATGGGTCAGAATCGACTCGATGGCAATGAGCTTTTTGTGCCAGGCTGCTCCTGTGGGTTTCCTAGACGGTAACTCTATCAGGGAGTAGAAAGCCTCATCTTCCTTCTGAGCAGCAGCTGGTGGTTTCGAACTGCTGACCCTGTGGTTAGCAGCTCGATAATTTACATTTGACCCATGAGGCTCAGACAGGCTAGTGAAGTTGTTCAAGGTGACACAACCAGAACATAGTGGCCCTGGGATTTGAACACAAGGCATGGAGTTGAAAAACCCACGTCCCTAACCACTGCCCCACACTGCCCTTCTTCCTGGCCACGAGGGGACTGGGAGAATGGCCCAGGATCCGGCCGGCCAGACAGGAAAGAGGCAGCAGAGACCGGCACTGGGGCTGGATTTCCGAGCTCCCCGTGCGTGCAGTTTGCAGCACAGACTTTCTGAGCAAACGCACGAACCCGCAACACTCCCAGAGGCAAGCATTCCCGGCGTGTTTACTGAGGAACCCCAGGGCTGGGGCCAGGGGTGGTGAGCTGGGCACAAAAGCAGGATAAAGGTAAACTTTCTGCATGTGAGAATCCTTTCCCCCCTTGGAGGAGCGGAGGGAGCCGGAGCCGAGCGAGGAGCCGTGCCACACTGTATGTCACCGTCATCAAAGGGGCTGTGCATAAACCTGAAAAACCAAACGGACCTGTCTGTAGGTGTTGCTTATAGCACAAGGCTACAGGGGCCTTTATTTCCACGGTTCCTTCACTGGTGCGGGGAGCGCCTGCCTCCTCCTGCCTTGAAAGCCTGCCTCTGCTTTGGACCTAGTCACCGCTGTGCTCACGTAAGCGCCTTTTCTTTGCTCGTTCCGATGGATTGTCAGGGGTGTCAGGGCTCCGAGGCTGCTCGGGCTGGGGCCTGGGTCTGCACCGTGTCCCCAGATTCAGACCACAGCCCTTCAGCAGCCTCCTCCAGGCATCTGCCACCCGGGAACCGCTGGGCTTGGATTTAATGGTTTACCTGCCAGAAATGTTTTTGCCTTCTCCTGCTGCGTGGCCACCCACCCCACTCCTCACCGGCCCCCACTTGCTGAGGATCACTTAACTCAACCGAGGGGGGACTTAACTAAACAGAGGCACTCTGCCCTTCAGGAAGGGAAGTTGGGTTTCTCCCTCGCTCTTTCTCTCTCTCTCTGTCTCTCTCACACACACATATACACATGCACACATACATACACAGCACACACACAACTGCTTCAGTGAGAATCCCCCCACCCAGCCCCTAGATGAACTCATGTTCCAATCGGCATGCTTTGGTAATTCCTTGGCACGGAGATCTTATATTGCTTGGGGCACTTTTTTGAAAAACTCATCTGTACAAAATCGTTTAAAATAAACCCATTTTGCGCTCTCCCACCACCTCAAAATAGAACGCTTCCAGAAAAGTAATGGGTAGGGTTTTTCCACTGTATTCTCAGACCTGGTCAGACTGCCTGGGGAGGACGCCTCACCATGGTTCGCCCCCTGCTGGCAGCCATTGGGAGCACATGCTCCCTTCCCAAACTGCAGCTGGAGAAGCCTCATTGGGGTGTGTGCTGAGGGTTTGACCCGCTGGAAAAGGGATGTCAGACACCTCTGGGGACAGCCTCCTCGTTTTAAACACGAGGAGAACTGGGGCCTGAACAGTTCAATGATGGAAGAGGACAGGCCGGGGCGCTCGTCCAGTTTCAAGGCTCCGGGCTTAATGATTTTGCCCCACCTTCTCTGGAGATATTTTCCCTGCTCCAGGTGTTCTTGTCGGCGTCTCCACATCAGGGTTATCTGCCCATCTCAGTAGTCACCAGAGCAGCAGGCTTTTTTAGCTAAACTCGAGACTGTCTTTTCCTTCTGGGACAGACATACTGTATGCACTGCCCTGGCCTCCTTCATACTCATGCAGTCTGACTTATGTGCTTAAAAATTCTCATTTTACAAATGAAGAAACCAGAACTCGGAGCGAGCGGTGAATTTTCCTCGGCCACACCTTGTGCAAAAAAATCAAAAGAATTTCAGCCGACTTCCTAGTCAAGGATCTATCTGCCCCACATCACTTGCCTCGTGGGCTTTACCAAACCCCAACGTGTCCAATCCAGAAGGAATCCTGGTGGCACAGGTGGTTGGTCCTGGAGCTGCTAATCCAAAGGTCATCGGTTTGAACCCACCAGCTGCTCCATTGGAGGGAGAATAAAATGGGGCAATCTCCTTCCATCAAGATTTACAGCCGTGGAAATGCTCCCGGCAGTTCTGCCCTGTCCTGAAACCTCCCTAGGAGTCGGGATCTGCTGGACAGGAAGAGATGTGGTTTGGGATTTGTTTGGTGTGTGATCCACAGCGGGTATATTTTGCATCACAGCCAAGCCCACCATCAGCTCTCTCTGGCACACCCTCCAGGGGTCCCTGTGGCACCTGCAGGCAGGTAGGAAGAGAGACGAAAACAGCTTCAGACACACAACAAGAAAACCTCCCTTGAACAAGCTCCTGGGAAGCAAGGCGGGCACTCATTCTATGAGCCCTCTGCCCGTCTGTTCCCACGCTGCTCTGGTTTCTTCCAGAGGAACAAACACTCAAGCACCCGAACCCACAATCCTCCGTGAGCAGCAAGTGTGGAAATGCTCCTCGGTGTTCCCCCATGTGTCCTTTCTCAGCGAGGTCCCAAGGGGGAGAAGCAGACCCTGCCTTGCCCATGGGGCTTTTGACCAGTGGACATGCCAGTGCAGAGCCCACACTACCACCCTCCCCCACCCCGCATCCCCTCCAAAATGCCGCTCCGATGGCGGGATCGGGGAAGGCCTCCCTTGGCCTGATTCCCCCTGCTCTGTGACCTCATGATCTTATTCTGCCCCGTGATATCTTGGTGCCTGAACGACCAATGTGTAGATGCTTAATTAGGTGGATTTTTGGTCACCTGCCCAGAGTGAAGTTGATGATCCAGGGTCAGAAAGGAATTTTCCTCCTCTTACAAACTGGCCAAGGCTGGGTGGTTAGCCCCGGCCCCTCTCTCTCTGGAAGGCTGGGCAGAGATACCTCGGTGCTCAGGCCATGGGCAGAGTACCTACGACTGCTGCCTCTGACCTCCTCGGGGGCAAGAAGCCCACAGGCCTGCCCCCTCTGACTGGGCAGACCCCTCCCTGTGCACAACTGGTGAGTGAGCAGCTCTGAGCAGGGCAAGGAGGGCACTGGAGGCATCCAGAGACCTCGAGCCTCTATGCCACCCTGCCTCATTCCCAAAAGATATCCGGAGCCCACCTTGCCTGTGGAAGAGATCCACGGGATCCCTCCCCCTGTGAGCTTTGACCGGGCCCCTCCTCTATCTACCAGGCAGCTGGAAAGGTGCCTACCTTTTGAGGCGGGTGGGAGGGGATGGATTCTAGAGCCTTGAGTCTGTTGATGGACAGTGAGTGAGGCCCCAGAGAGCCAAAGGCCTGGCTAGCTTGGGGACAGACCCCCACCCTCCCAAAATTTGTACACCCAACAAGGTAGGTGGCAGCTGAAGGAAGGAAAGGGGAACGGGGGCTTTCTCGGAGCGGAAAGATTCATCTGTGCATGTGTGGTGGGATCTCGCTCTGCTTTGGGGTGCTTGCTTGTCCATGTCTCCCCAAAGCGTCAGGGGTGGGCACACGGATGTGTGAGCGTTGGTGGCCTGTGAGGCTGCGTGTTCTGTGGGCAGACTTTTGGAGGTGTTGCCCCACCTCATGGGTGGGCGCCTATTGAGAGCCGTGTGGCGTGGGCAGGTCTTCAAGTCCGCCTCATTGTCTAGTAACAAATGAAGAATGGGGGGGGTGGCGCTTAAAGAGATGTGAAGAGCCAAATCATGACACCCCCCACCCAGACTGGGGCACTCCGCTAACAATAAGCCAGGTGGCCCCTTGAGAAAAGAAAGGTGAGAATTAGAACAGCCAGCCAGGGACCCTTCCAAGATAGCCCCTTGTGGTCCTGCAGCCGACTGGAGGTCTAACCCAGTGCTTCCCAGCCTTGTTTCCTGATGATCCCCCGAAAGGAGGCTCTGGGGCCCCGGGTGGCCTGAGCAGTTAAGTGCTCAGCTCCTAATCAAAAAGCTGGGGGTGCAAACCCACCCTGAGGTGCCTCAGAAGAAAGGCCTGGCAATCTAGTTCAGAAAGACCACAGCCATTGAGGCCCAGGGGCGTGCAGTCCTCTTCTGACGCACACAGGGCTGCTAGGAACCCACCGCGGCTTGACGGCAGCGGGCGTTGCCTGTCATTTTTGCAGGAGTCCCTGTACCTGTGTTGTCCCGAATCATCTCTTGCTGTAGTAAGGTGACCAGATGTCCCGCTTTTGGCGGGACAGTCCCGATTTTGAACAATTTCTCCTGCGTCCCGCGGCATTTTTAAAAAGTCCCGATTTTTTGGAAAGAATGCATGACAAGCTAGGGTATACAGTTTTCGGCTGCCATGTGGCTATTTCGCCAGGATATGAGTTTTATCAGTGGTGTCCCGCTTTTGTCCCGCTTTACCAATGTTACAATCTGGTTGCCTTACAAAGACTAATGCCATAGATGCACTCTATGTCCATGGTTGCATCGCAAAACATCCTCATCACTTCTGAGATGTTGTTGCCATCAGGGAGATAGTACCAGCTAGTGAGGATGGGCAGTCTACCCATGCCTGCATATCTCTGGGCCTCAGCACCCCAAGAAATGCAGCCCCTAATGGCCGTGCCCCCCCCCCCCCCCCCCCCCCCCCCCCCACACACACTCTCTCTCTCTCTCTCTCTCTCTCTCTCTCTCTCTCTCTCTCTCTCTCCTTCCATTAAGAGCTAAACTGTTCAATGATTCCAAGGACCTTCCAGGGCCTGAAGCGGAGGGCCCGCAGAACACAAGGCAGGCATTCTTCCCAAGCCCTCACGCCTCGCGCGGCTAAGTGGCCAAGGCCCTTGGTGGGGGGGTCTGAGTCAATAATGCCCTCATCGGCTGCCGTAGCCAAGGAAGAAGAAAGAAAGCCCTCCGCCTCCATAAAAGACGTTTTCCCAACTCGACAGAAACAGAGAAGGGAACTAGCACCCTGAGGGAGCCCTTTAAGGAAACCTAATGGCTACAATGTGTCACGGAAGGAGTCGCCCAAGGGAGTCAGACCCAGCAGTTCTGTGTCGCCCTGGGGAGCACGCAGCCCTCGTGAGAGGACTGGGCAGGGATCGGGGGAGGGAAGGTAACACAGCCCAAAAAAGGAAGGCAGCGCCAGCTTGCCGACACTTGGTCCTCGTGTTTCATGTCATCATTTCCCGGCGATCAAAGGATGGGGGGAGCTGATTGTCAGGCAACACTGAGGAAGAGGCCACTCCTACAGTCAATGCTGCTTTCGGAAAAACTATGGCTGGCCTTGAAGATGCGGGACCGTTGTCTGTTTTCTTCCGTTTGGGGTCTCCACACCAAGCCTGCCATCCTGTGCCTCAGTTTCCTGAGGAAGAATTTCCAGAGGAGGATGGTGGGGGGTTACCCTTAGCCCTGACAAGGAGAGCTCTTATGTAATTCAGTCCTGTGAGCAGAAGTGACTATGGACCCCAGGGTCCTTTGCTTCCTCAGGGCCTCCAGCCCCGACCCCTCTACATCCTGCCTCCCGCTCAGGATCTAAAACCTTCTGATCCTGGGAAAATCCTGAGCCCAGGCCCAGGCGGCCCTGCCCTCCGGCTGAGATGGCTCCCGGGAGACCGGACGGCATGGTAACCTGCCGGGCTGTGGAAGTCTGGCTGTTCTTGGGGGTGTAACCCAGAAAGGGTACCTAAGTTCGAGGATTCAAATTGGGTGATTCTTTTATGCCAAGGAGCACTGTCCTCTGCAGGTCAGATGAGGGTGGTGAAGATCATGGTCAAGACTTGCATCTGAGGGCCGCTTGAGCTTAGCAAACGGCCCCAACAAAATTGGTCTTTGGTTCTGAAGTCACACAAGCCCAGCCTCCCATCATCCTGAGCCCCCAGGTGCTCTCTTCAGTGGGTCTAGGATGGGCTGTGAGCATCTTTAGGAAGGGATGCCGCAGGGTCGAGAGTCAGGAAACCTGGAGCCTGCCTACAGTCAGCACACTCCACTACTAAGTTCCAGTCCACCCAGAAGTGCCTCGGAAGGAAATCGACTTCCAACAATCAGCCGCTGAAAACCCCTAGCACGCAGGGTCGCCAGGAGACAGAGTCCACTGCCCAGCAAGTGGTTCTGCGAAACTTAGTTCTGCTTCCCATTGGTTGGGTGGTCTTCAGCAAGTTACACAAGTTCCCCGGGCCCCACCTCCTCAGCTGTCAAGTGGAGTGGGCGAGGAGGCTGGACAAACTCAGTGTCTTCCGACCACAGTCATCACCCCGCTGGCCCATGAGATGAGTCTGGTCAGGGGGAGGGAAATGTTTTCTTGAAAGGGACGGGTAATCAATATTCTAGGATGTGTAAGCCCAAATCCAGGCTATTATATAAGCGCTTATATAACCGGTTAAGATGTACCTTTTAAAATGTGGACTCACTTTAGCTGGGGATGTGTACAAGAGCTGGTGGCGGGCCAGATTCGGCCCACAGGTTTTAGCTTGCTTCATGGGTGAAGAGCTGTTATTTCGATCCTTACCTATGTATCTTCTTGTATCCTAAAAGGATCCTTTTAAATAAACATACAGTTAGGTTGAGACAAAAAGGAATTGTTGCGTTGGTTGGGTTGGAGGCTGTTGTTGTTTTTTACAATCTGAAGTGGATCATAGTGCTCATAGTCTATGGATCGATTGACAGTGATCATGGTAGCAGGCAAATGCCTAACGTTTGAGAAAACGTTGGACTGGATGATTGCCAGTCCCATCTTAAGACCCCGTGCTTCCTTTAATATCCCTAGGCAAGTCCTTGAGTCGGGCCAATGGTGGATGTGTTTGACTGATAAGTTTAGTGGTTCAAGTCCATGCAGTGGCTCTTTGGGGGTCACTACCTGGTGCTTTACCTCTGCAAAAACCCATCGTGGAAACCCTTTGGGCACGGCTCCACTCTGACATATGTCGGGGTCCCAGTAGGTCTGAATCTACTCGGCAGCAGCCGGTTTCAATGGTTAAAATCCCCAGAACCTTATACATATCGACTGTGAGACTGACCCACTGTGTCCTTTATGGCAAACGGGGATAGAGTCATCTGATCGCACGCTGTGACTTATAAGAAGGAAAGAAAAAGATAATTTGGGTAAGGACTTTTTAATCTACCAGACAGGGTCTTTTCTGATGAATGGGTTAAGGGTGGTTTGTAGACAGGAGTTCTGACGGTGCTTCCAGTGTAATGTGACCGGAGTTTGGGTGGCCAGGTACAGGAGGCAGGAAAGAGGAGATCTGATCCTGAGGATGAGTGTGAGTGGGGGGAAGGGGTGTCTCAGTTCTAAAGCCCCTGCCTGACACCGTCCCCACCCCACCTCTGCCCCTTGCCATTGTGCACCAGGAGGGGGGCTAAAACACAGTGATTAGAATCAGGGGCTTTTGAAACAGACAAGCCTCGGTGACCACCTTGATGGCTGACGTGATACCTGGAATCTCAGCGCCTCCACCCTCGTCTGTTTAAGAGGCTCCCACCAGCACCTGGCCCAGAGCCGCTGTTCTGAGGAAAACTCCAAGGAGGAGCATGAAGTAATAAAGTAATTAGCGAGGAGCCCAAAGCCAGGGAAGTGCTCAATTGGTGCTAGTTATAATTATCCTCCGCCCCTTAGCAGCTGGTTTTCCTGAACCGTGGCAGCTTGCAGGTTGCTGTCATTCTGGAATGTTGGAAGCTCTGTCACCAGTATTTCAAATACCAGCAGGGTCACCCAAGGTGAACAGGTTTCAGCAGAGCCTTCTGATGAAGAACAGACTACGAGGAAGGAATTGGAGGAGGAGGAAGTTGCCACCCGGAGCTTCAGCCGGCGGGGCAATATTTCCTTGGGTGGTGCGTAGGGTCGCTACCACTACCATCATGACCCTCTCTCGTCTACAACCCTGCACCGACACGGACGGAGGATTTCGGAATCCTTCCTTCTGGTGTCAGGAAGGTGATACGATGTGTGTGCTGCCGAACACTGGATATACTCACGGGATAGAGTGTACATGCTCTACATACCATATATACTCCAGTATAAACCGACCCGAATATCAGCGGAAACACCTAATTTTACCACCAGAGCTGCATTAAAAATGTGCCGAAAGACTCAGCTTATACACGAGTATAAATGCTTCCTACCTGTGAATATTTCTGTACAATGGCTATTGACTAAGTAGAATAGAAAAAAAACTATAATTAGCTCACCTCAATTCAAGACTGCTTACTCCCCATTATTTAAGTTTGCACCAGTAAATTCATTCATTCATTCATTCTCTCTCTCTCTCTCTTCCTCGCCTTTTGGAGCTTTTGGTTTTCGGAATTATGCTTAAGTGTCTTTCCTAAATAGTCACCCGACCCCGTTTTCAGAAGCACCCTGTGCATGCCCCAGCATTTGAGCGGTTAAGTCCACGTGAACATGCACACTAAATGCAGAGGCAACCCAACGTAGAAAGAGTCTCAGTCCTCAAACCCCGGCTCAGCCACTCACCAGCTGTGTTCCTTGGGCAATGACCTTCTGCTCGCTGTGCCATCTCTCCACTGAACGTAGACACGCTGAGATGGGTAGCACTGGGCGGGGCCCCTGGCTCATCGCTGCAGCAGTCCAGGATCTGCAGCCCTTCCACAACCCAAGCCTCACCCTGCCAGGGGCTTCTGTCCGGTGCCAACTACCCCACAGCCCCTCACAGCCTCTTCTCCTGTTGCAGGGTGATGTTGGACTCCGTGACCCACAGCACCTTCCTGCCCAACACATCCTTCTGTGACCCCCTGATGTCGTGGACAGACCTGTTTAGCAGTGAGGAATATTACCCAGCCTTTGAGCATCAAACAGGTGTGTGCATCCGGAGAGTCTGTCTGAGGGCAGCTGGGAGGGATTGGGCAGGAGTCTGGAAACATCAGCCCTCATCAGGGTCTAGGGCAAGGCGTCGGGGACAGGGCTGAGCCAGCAAGGGGTGGGGGTGGGGGTGGGCAGCCTCTGCAGAGAGGACACCAGAACCTTCTTGTCAACCTCGTCCCTGCTCCGTGGGCCCAGGCCATCCAGCTAACCTTTCCGCGTCTCATTTTAGCCAGCAGGTAAAATGAGGGAATCATGTCAATCCCTTAAGATGGCACAAACAGTTAAGCACTCAGCTACTGGCCGAGAGTTGGCAGTCAAACTCACCCAGAGGTGCCTCAGAAGACAGGCCTGGCAAGCTGTTTCCCAAAGGTCACCGGCTTGAAACCCCTACAGAGCAGTTCTTCTCTGCACCGGCGGGTTTGCCGCGAGTCTGAATCAGGTCATGGGTTGTAATGCCATTGAAAAGAGACACAGTGGGTGCATCTCCCTTAGCCCCGAGCCCTGGACCCTGTGAGCGCCCCATGACAGACCGGGGTGTCACTAATATTCCCTGAGCATGAGCTATGTGCCAGACACGCGCCAAGTACCCATGTCATCCTCACAGAAGCCCCGTGAGAGAGGGACAAGTATCCTCATTTTAGAGATGAAGAAGCAGGGGCACAGAGCAACTGAGTCACTGTCATGGGATTACACAGCTAAAGTCTAAGGCAAGCTGAAGGAGCTCTGGTGTGCAGGGGTCAAAGCCTCCGGCTACTGACCAAAAGGCAGTCCTTTCAAACCGGCCAGCCTGTGCCCTGAGAGAAAGAGGTGGCAGTCTGCTTCTGTACACATCTCCCCTCTGCCCTGGAGGGTCACTGTAGTTGGAATAGGCCCCGTGGCAGTGGATAAGGCACGTTGGCTTCAGCACCAGTGCGCTCAGAACTACCGTATATACTCGAGTATAAGCCGACCCGAATTCCTGTCAAGGCACCTAATTTTACCACAAAAACTGCATTAAACATGTGCTGGACTTATATGCAGCACTAGACATGGACACCTTACAAATGATGGCGGACTCTGGTTAGACATTATCCTGGATTATATGTTCTAGATTGCACATCACCTGTTATTGTTGGCCTCTGAGTGCCTGTCTCCTCCTCTCCAAAGCAGAGATGATAAGGGTCGCTGTGAGGACGGGCCAAACCTTGTCAGCGAGAGACCAACTGAGCTTTGCCTCGGAAGCCCTCAGTGGGTCTTTGGCCCCAAGGTGCTTGGGAGCATGCACCACTGCTGGGAATGGCAGGTGCACACCCAAAGTGATGAGGCAAGAGGCTAACCCAGCTGTCACTTGCCCAGGGCCTTAACCCTGAGCACCTGCGGCCTGGTGGAGCCCACAGGCATGCTCACAGGCAGGCCAAGCCTCCAAGAACAACGTGAGATGTCATCACACCAGGAAGCCCCGGCCTCCCAGGCCAGGGCTAGGGCTGCACAGGCAGGTGGGAGGTCATTACCCACTACAGCCACCACACACATGCACGACAGACAGGTAGGAGGTCATTACCCACTACAGCCACCACACACATGCATGACAGACAGATGGGAGGCCATTACCCACTACAGCCACCACACACATGCACGACAGACAGATGGGAGGCCATTACCCACTACAGCCACCACACACATGCACAACAGACAGATGGGAGGCCATTACCCACTACAGCCACCACACACATGCACGACAGACAGGTGGGAGGCCATTACCCACTACAGCCACCACACACATGCACGACAGCCTCCTTCCTCTGCCAAAGTACCCACCTTAGACTGGCAGCATACAGATAGGCTGGGACAGATCATAATTCCCCAGTAGCCCCTCACTTCCCCCAGATATGGAGACACGGACTTGCTCTCCTCCCCTCACTAGCTGCTGGTGGTGCTGGCCGTGGTGCTGAGGTGGCATCAAGTTAGTTCTGATTCACGACAGCTCTGTAAGACACAGGAGAACTGTCCCGTAAGGTTTCCAACGCCCTGTGTAATCTCGATGGGGACAGACTGCTGCGTCTTTCTCCCTTGGAGTGGCTGGTGGGTTTGAACCATCAGCCTTTCAGTTCTCAGCTGAGTGCTTAATCTTTGTGCCAGTGAGCCTTCCCCCTATTTGGTTGGGGAGCTAGCATTAAAGGAAAACGAAGTCCTTGCTGTCCCCTCCCCTCATCCCTATGGCCCAATCCCTGTCCTCACTGATGCAAAAGCCCCGGGCCTCTTCTAACCCAGACACACACACCCCATGGAGACTATCCCCTCTCTGCCATTTTGGGGTGGGGACCACTTAGCAGTCAGCCGGAGTGTCTGACCTGTGCTGTTGCTGGGCAGCAACTTCTGTGGTCGTCAAGGGTTGGGCGTTGGTGCCAACCACCTCCCAGGTGAAGTCTGGTTTTGACACTGCACCGCCTTCCCTTCTGGTGCCACCGTTGTCGCATCTGTGAATGGGGAGAAGAACGCCTGTCCCTCAGCTTGTGAGGAATCTGAGACGCGTTCATCGTGTGCACCATTTGGGCAGAGCTTGGCGCAGGGTGAGCAAAACGAAGCGCTTGCTCGAGAATAAAGGGTTACCAGAAGCGTGGCCCAGGGAGCTCAGAAAGCCCACGCAGCATTAGGAGAGGCGGCGCGACTCTTAATCCCAGACCACCACACTGCCACCACTGTCAGTTCGTTTCTAGGGTTTCATCCAGGAGCTCCTCTCCTGCCAGCCGACCTTGGAGAGACTAGCTACTCCCACCCCGGCTGATGGCCAGTAAATGTCCTCCAGGGGCCTCCAGGTGGCAGGCGGCATTTACGGAGGTGCCGGGCTTTGGGCCCGCCGTCTGGCTGCGCCAGGTTTCAGAAGAAGCTATGTGTCTGGGAGATGCGGTGGTTGAGATTGGGCATGAAGTCAGTCTGTCTTCCTGGGAGGAGGCACGTCTCTCCCAGCTTTCGTGTCCCGCCATGGGAGGAACACCCTGCCTTGGGGGACCTCCTGTCCTCCCGGGACAGGGGCGTTGCCACCCAGAGACAGGGCGTGACTGAGTTTCTGCAGAGGTCCCACTGAGGTGTGAGGTGTGAGTCAGGTCGGTCCCCTCTGGACATGACTGCAAACTCCCTCACTGGCTGCCAGGGCTCTCTCAGACGACTCTCCGAAGGGGCGGCTTTCTCTCAGGAACCGCCACCTGAAACCCAGGGCATCTCCCGGGGTCAGCCCCAAGGGGGGTGTCCTGCTGGTGTGGCTACCAAGCAGCTGTGTGACCTCCAGCAGGTGGCCGGTTGCTGCTCTCCTGGTGGCTCTGAGATCCACTTCGCAGAGCTATAATCACACCCCAAAACCACAATGTAAGATATGAAAATAATAATGATTTATAATTTCTCAAGGGTTCATGACGGAAGGAGGGCAAAGGAGGGAGGGGGGGAAATGAGCCCTGATACCAAGGGCTCAAGTAGAAAGAAAATGTTTTTTAAATGATGATGACAACATATGCACAAATGTGCTTAACACAATGGATGGATGGATGGCTGGATGGCTGGTGATAAGAGCTGTAAGAGTCCCCGATAAATGATTTTAAAAATGAAAGCCAAAAACCCAGACCCTCTGCCTGCAAGCTTGTTTCATTGGTTTGGAGCCAAAGCAACTGTGTGGGCCGAGGAGACCTGCTTCTTCTCAGGCTTCCGGAGCAGAGAGGAGCGGACAGCCTCTTCTTTCTCCATGGAGCTGCTGCCGGGTTCGAGCCACTGGCCTTTTGGTTAGCAGCACAACACAACCCACGCAGCGCAGCCCGCGCTCCTTCCCACAGTGTTTAGGTAAGTCCCCCTGCTCTGGCTAGGGGCTGACTGTAAAACAAAATCCAAACCCACCCCACGGCCATTGAGTGCATTCCGACTCACAGGCACCCTATAGGCTAGAGTCGAATTTCTCTTTAGAGTTTCTGAGATTGTACATCTTTTCAGGAGTAGACAGCCTCATCTTTCTCCTGAGGACCAGTTGGTAGATTTGAACTTCTGACTTTGTGGTATGCTTACCGGACAGCATCACTAGCGCCCCACTCATGCCTCCTGTTCACTTTTTTGTGTTGAACAAAAGCCACACAAGTCTCAATCCCACCCATTCCAATTCAGGACATTTGGCTGTATAGCTACTTGGAGACTCATGGGAGGGGGAGGGAAAAAGAAATGATGCATCTAGTCAATCATGTGACAGAAAAGGGAGGCATACTTCACCGATTTAGGAAAATCAGCTGTTTTCAAAAATGTTCCAACTGGCATTAGCTGGGCCCCACCAACTCTGTGCCTTGGTGTGCTCACTGCGCCGTGTGTCTGCCACCTGCTCTTTGAAGCAGGGCATCTGCTTGGCTGCACTGCAGAGTGGCGGTGGACAGTCACAGATGGCAAGCTGCTCGAGAATTTCATCAACGCATCCTGGCCTTCCCATCAGCAGTTTCATGCTGGACCATTTGTCAAAGTGGGGTGGGGGCATGTGTTTCACATGCATATGATTACTGAAAAAGCTTACTCCTTCCATCAAGTGGCCAGTAGGGCACCATGTGCCAAGTCATTGAGCACCCTGATATCATTTCTACTCCCGAAGCTCCACCCCTGCGCACTTGCATACCCGCACACTTGTATACCTGCACATGCACACATTATCCCCACCTATCCACATCACCCCAACATGCAGCGTCTTGTTTATATTTTGTCTGCAGCAACAACAAAAAAAGGTACTAGAGGGTTCCTGTCAAATCCCTCCGGGGCTACCCACAGGAGGGTGGAGCGACCATTGAGAAGGTGTGGCTCCAGCCCCCACTCCCCACAGCAGGACTCCTGGCTGCAGTATTTATCGGTAACGGTGGTTGTCCATGCTTGACAGTAGGCGCAAGAATACACCTCTGTGACCCGCTTCCAGCTGTGCCCGCTGACTCACCATCTGACCCTGAAAAAGGATGGGTGCTCTCCTCGGTCAAGAGTCTTGGCAGGTCTACTCTGTCCTATAGGGTCGCTATGAGCCGGCGTCGACTCGGTGGCAGTGAGTTTGTGTTTGGTGTTGGTTGGTTTGGTGCTGCTCTGTAAAAGGTTTGTTTCTCCCTTCTTCTGTAAAATGGGCAGCCCAATAGATGACTTTGGAGCATGGGGTTGAGGCTGACATCCAAAAACACAGGGTCCTCAGCAGGGGGTCTCACGCCTTTGCTCAATCCATCCATGAACGATTCTTATTTCTTACTCCACCGACTTTGTTTGAAGAAGGGGTCATTAAAAATAAGATGACAAGTGTCAAACTCTCTGGCCAGGGAGGGCACCTGGGTCCCTCTCCGGCTTTTCTAAGCCAGCGTCATGCTGGGTGTGCACTGGTGAGGGCAGAGGCAGAAGAGGCTCTGTGGGTTTCTCACGCAAAACCAAGCAAAGACAAAATCATGTGAAAGCCTGAGGTGACCCCTGGGGCAGCAACCGCATTCCCCAAGCACTTCTCGCCACCTGGGTCCCCTCCTACGTGTCTGAGCCTCTGGGTCACCATGGCCCTGGAATGAATGGGCTTTCGTCTCTCTCTTTTCTAGCTGCGCTTTCCCGTGGCCATGCTGCTTAGGGAGCACACCGCCAGGGCGCCTCCTCCTTTCTCCATCCACGGTCTAACACTATTCCGCAGGTTAAAAGGGGAAGACAAGAAGGGCTGTTGCTATTGGATGGGGTTAGTCCAGCTCTGGGAGGCAACGTGGAGGCAATTTGTCATTTCAGGTTTTGCCTCCTAAGGTCCTTCCTCTTAGTGACAAAACTGCAATTGACCGCGCCCCGAGCTACCTGATCCTCTGACCAGCTGCCCAAGCAAAAAACTTCCCCAACCCCTTATGCTAATAAACCATGCTAATGATGGCCTGATGTCCTCTAACTCAGCGCCTCTGACCCAGACTGTCTGCCTCCTCCTAGCCAAGACTTGGGTTTGCTTTGTTCTGATAGTACCTCCACCACATCGAGGCCCCAGTGGGGAAGGTCTCCTTCCTCTAAGAATAAAATAATCCCTCAAATACCAGCTAAGTGCAGGTAACCTAGACTGAAAGTTTACTATCTTCCAGGTACAGGGCGGATGACTTTACAGGCGTCACTTCATTCCCTGTGCATAATAACCCTCCTAAGAGTTAGGTCTTATCATTGCTTCCATGCTACCGATGATGGAATCTGAGGTCCACAGAGGTCAGGGCATTCTTAAATGGAAGAACCAGGACTTCAAATCAAGGAGGGTCATCACGGTAGCCCAAGAGTAGTGACACGGTACAGCCCGAGTTTCCCATCAGAAGGCCCCTTCGCTCCAGGGCGACAGTGGGCCGAATCGTGCCAAGAAGGGATAGCAGCCACCGGCTGATGGAGGCCCTAGAGCTGATACCTCATCAGTGCTGCCCAGTCTGCAGAGAGATCAAGTTCTCCTCCAGAAAATCTTAGGGCCAGCACTCAGGCCAACATTCCGTTTCACACACCCTGCATCCTGCTAGTGAGCTGTTCTGTTGTCCTATGAAACCAAAATGTCCTACGAAATGCTTGCTTCAAATGAGGCTTCGAGCAGGTAAGCAGTGTTGATGCCACCATTTCTGTCTTCTAGGAAGGGAGGTGAGGCAGCAACCCAGTTGAAAGGGACAGCCAGGGTTTGGCGTTTTTCCTAAGAGCACCTTGAATGAGACGGAGAAAACGATTGTCTGTCGCAAAGAAGGGAAGGGTGAGGTGAAGGGCCACAGCTTCTGACCTTTCTCCTAAAGAGATGGCGTCATTATCAGGTGACCTCAGTGACGCCCTGGACCTCTCTGTGGCCCTGTCCCTCCCTCCCCTCCTCCAGCCCCCGTTTCAGACGTGTCTGTCTGGAATGGGTCCTGGTCAGGCATTTGAGAAAGTCGTGCAGGCTCACACGTGCCCACCTCCCCAGAAAGGCCAGCACTGGGGCATCAAACTCACGCTGGCACAACAAGGACAAACAGCCAGATTTGTCCTAGTATTTTCCTGACGAAATTAAACTCAAAGCTCCTAAAAGCAGCAACGGTGCCGGGAGAGAAGGGGATTGGGGTGAGAGGGAGAGCCTACCAGAAGAACTTGAGGAAGTCCCGTTGAGTTGCAGGTCCGGGAAGCCCCTGGAAGCAGCCCCAGGATTAGCAAGCATACACAGACAGTATTGAGTGAGTCCTCGGCCCAGGGCCGCTCTGTTCGAAATGCTCTCCAGTGACTAATCCACATACCCCTTCTCACATCTCAGGGAGGTTGTCCGGTTATTCCCATTTTGCAGATGGTGTCCAAGATGGCCAGGTGTTAAACCACCTTCAACTTTCAGGGTGAATTCAGAATGTAGGTTCTAAAACAGTAACGTTCAAGGCGGCTCCCAGTACCTGCACTTCAACTCACAGTGGAGCAGCTCTGCTTCTTTCTGGATAGATTTTCTTTTTTAAAATGCTGTTCCACTAGGGGGGGGGGGGGGCTTAGGTTTCAGCACAGCGTCAACAAAACACCTTGGGAAGGAGACAACTATCGGAGAGCATGTGGGACGCGGCCTCCCAGACTGGCTGCCAAGAGGCTTGCGTCAGCCCATGGGAACACTTTAGCCCCTGGAACTGTTTTTAAGAAGCAGATATGTTAATAGCACTGAAGAATCAAAATGACATTATGATCCATTTCACAGAGCAAGCCAGGCCTGGCGGCACAGGGGCCACCTTCTCCCACAGCGATGACCAGTGGGGGATGGGAGGCAACTAGCCGCTTTTGTGTGGACTTTCTAGAGCCCACCACCCCGACCACTCCAAGCACAGGTGTCAACTGCTGCTCCAGCGGACACTTGTGCGCCTTCCTTCAGAATGTAAATGCGTCCCAGGTTTACAAGCAAAGGAGCTCTGGTGGTGTAGGGGTTATGAGTTGGGCTGCAATCTGTTAAGGTCGGCAGTTGAAAACCACCAGCTTCTCCCTGGGAGGAAGATGGGGCTTTCTACTCCCGTAAAAGGTTACAGTCTCGGAAACTCCCAGGGGCAGTGTCACCCTGTCTTGTAGGACACTTATGAGTCGGCATTGAGTCGGCAGCAGTGCGTTTGGCTTTGGGGTCCAGTTAGAAGCACTGTACAAATTCTCCAGAATGTCTGTAAATTCTCTATCGCTCTTCGACGCTTCTTCCTAAAGCAGGTAGCCCTTAGAGTGAGTGTCTTTTTTTCCCTAATCACTTTATTGGGGGCTCATACAACTCTTATCACAATCCATACATCCATCCATTGTGTAAATCACATATGTACGTCCATTGACCTACTTCAGACTTCTAAGGAGCTGGCCACCCCTTCTGGGAACATTGGAATGAAACCTCCGTGTTCAGGACGCCACCCCCGACTTGTAGCCGACCCTTGGGCTTCAGTGTCTGTGACACCTTTAGATAATTTTGCAAATGGTGGATGCATTGAGCGAAACACTTGACATTTTCAGACGATCTTCTCCATAGCCAAGGCCCCCTTGGTTTCTCTTCTTGCGTTTGTCCCGACTTCCTCTCGTCCAAGTAGCAAAAGGGGTCTTTTTTTTTTTAAACACGCCCTGGTGTTGGCAAACATCATTCTTTCTCCTCCTGGTCTTGCAAATCTAGGAGATGTATATATACATCCCAGGTCCAAATGCAGCGCTAGTCGGCCTTCAGGCTGCCTGCTCAAGCTGGTCCTTCTCGGCCAAGGAGCGTGAGGAACGCAATGATGGAAACGAAAAACACAAACCCACGTACAATATCGGGAGAGCTGTGTTGCTGCCTGACTCCCTTCTGGACTTATCTCTATGACCTTAAGTGAGTCACGTAGCCTCTCGGAACTTCAGGTGCCTTACCGTAAAGTGGAGATCATAATCAGTTATCTGGTCAGTTGATTAGATTCTTGCTGAGCACCCACCACGCGTTGGCTGGTTGCAAGCACTTCCCATTCAGGATGAGCCAAACAGACCAGTTGGCCCAGCCTCGGGGATGGAGGGAGGAGGGCAGAAGTCCTTCCTGAGAAAGGAACATTGAGGGACAGTTGGGGGAAGGGAAGAGCCTTTGAGCCGGGATAGGGGCGCTGTGATCTTGAGAGTGGGCAGGAATTCTGTCGGAGAAGGCCAAGGGAAAACCCCATCCTAGGCAGAGGGAGGCACTGAGGCGGGACCAGGTGAAGAGGGAAAGGGGATATGGCAGCAGTGTAGGGAGTGACCAGAAGAGCAGGGAGCGGAAGAGGGGCGGGCAGGCTGAGACAGGCCCTGTGAGCCTCCCCTCGGCAGCCTTCCTCGGAGGCTGGTGTGAGGTCTAGAAACGGAAGTGGAGGGAAAGAAACATCAAGGTTGGCTCCCACTGTGTTGCTGGCCCCTGAGAAGGGCCATTTTCTCTTCAGCTCTAGGAGCTATGGGAAGGGCTCTCCTCAGGAGAAGAGCAGGCTGCCCTCTAGGCTGCCCTCCAGAGCTGCACACAAAGCCTGCTCTGTGGGTGAGCTTCAAAGGAGGGAGCTGAGGAGAAAGGCGTTTGTGCCAGCAACATTTTCCTCGTGTCGCTGCCCACTCCCCAACAGGGCACTTCTCGGAACCTGAAGGCCCTCTTGACTTCCAGAAACAATATGGCCCTCTTCGGATGCCAAAGAAAATAACAGAGGGGAGGGAGTGGCGAGGGGAGGGGCAGGCAGACTTGGTGAAGCCTTTCCATGAAAAGGAATAAAGCGTGTCCTGAGACTAGAGCAGACCGATAGCCATCTCAGCTGGGGCCAGCTCAGGACCACAGTGAAGAATGTCAAGGCTCATAAACATCGCTCATCAGAATACCAGGAAAGTCAAAAGTCCCCTGGGGTTCGCTCAAGCCAGAAATCAGTCGATGGAACCACACAGCAGGCAGGTGAATGGCCATCCGATTTTCCCAGGAGGCCTTGTCTGCCACATGGCAACCACCTGCGGGAGGTGACGAGGGACTTTAGCCAGTGGCCCAGGAATGAGAGTCCTCTGAGCTCACCCGCCCCTGTTCTCGCCCACAAGATAAAGTGACAGCATGGGCTTCAGCCAGCCTGGCCGCCTATTGATTCTTGGGTCTACGTGCGAACAGAACCTGATGAGAATGTTTCCATCCGTTAAAATGAATCTCTGTCCCTTCCTTTTGGGGAAGAAAGATCGTGAGAGAACTCTGAGTTTTGGGGCAGCCCGATCATACCTCCTGGAAAGTCCTGGGAGGACTGCAGGGGCTGGAGAAACGTGGGCAGGGGCACACAGCACCATAGCTTTAGGGGGCAGCGGCACTTGACAGGGCACACAGCCCATCTGGCCACCTGGGCCTGAGAGGCCCCAGGAGAGTGGCAGCCAAGGGAGCCTTTAAAGAGGGAGAGGGATGGCTTCATTGCCGTTGGCTGTGGAGTCTGACTCATGCGTGACCCTTCCTGCTATCCACACAGCTGAACTAGTCATACGTGCTGTTCTGTCTGTCTGTCTGTCTCTCCCTGTCCCTTAGGGCTTTTAGTTCGTTGCAGCGCACCATCTGCCTGCACCTGTGTCTTCGTGTTTTATCTCTGCCCTTCATTAACCTTCCCAGGAGCAACGCAGCTCCTGCTGAGGCTCCAATCCCATCCCTGTTCCGACTGGCTGTGAGCTCCTAGGCAGAGCGTCTATGACAGCGGTTCTCAACCTGTGGGTCGTGACCCCTTTGGGGGTCAAACGACCCTTTCGCAGGGGCCACCTGATTCAGAACAGTAGCAAAATGTCAGTGATGAAGTAGCAATGAATATTATTTTATGGTTGGGGGGGTCACCACAACATGAGGAATTAATTGTATGAAAGGGTCGTGGCATTGGGAAGGTTAAGAACCACCGCTCTGTGACCTCATAACCATTCCTCATCCTCGAAGGGGCTTCATGGAAAGATGGAATTACAAGAGAATGATCTGTTTCCTCATATAACCTCCCGGGGAGGGGGGAGGGTCAAAGGCGCCTTATTCACCGGAATGCCTTTGTACCTCGTTTATTTCTTCACGCATCGTAATGGTTGGATATGGTATCAGCGACAGCAAGGAACCCTTTCAGGCTCTGTTCCAGCGACACTCACTCACCTTGGTGGCGCACAGCCAAGCACCACCCGAGAGGTCAGCCCATCTGAACCCGCGAGCTGCTCCCCAGGGGAGAGACGTCACAGCCGTCCTCTGTATCCATTCACAACCTCGAACTCACCACGGCAGGTCTACCCTGTCCTCGAGGGTGGCGACCAGTGGGCATCAACTCAATGGCAGCAGGCATTGGGGTTTTAGCTCAAGTAATTCACACACACACACACACACAAACCCTCTAGTATATAAATGCTATTAGTATCCACATTTTTAAATAAATCCTTTTATTGCGGTCTCTTGCCATTTTTATAACAATCCATTCATCAATCATAGCAAGCACCTTTGTACATCTGTTGCCATCATCATTTTCAAAACATTTTCTTTCTATGTGAGCCTTTGGTATCAGCTCCTCTTTGAGGCAAAACGAAGCTCTCTTCGTTGACTGATGAAGGAGGGAGAAAAGAATCCCCGACAGTTGTTAGAATTACTTGCATCAAAGAGCTCAGTCAAGGGCCCCGCACCCCCCTCCTCCATACCCACTGGGGCAGGCCTGCTGCGCATCAGTCTCTACCTGTGGGACCAGGCAGGGCCACTTCCCGCCCAGACAGGCTGGCAGCCTCCTCTGTCTGGGTGTGTCGGCGCTCCGTTGGAGGAGTAAGGGGACATAGGCCAGAAGATCAGAACCCTCCAACACCACCAGGAACAACAACGACATAACTCAGTCCCCTCTCCCCTCTCCCCCAGAAGGGCCCAGCACAAGATGACTGGAGGCAGTGCACAAACCGGAGTCCGGTGTTGGGGAGCTTTTCCGTCAGAGCAGAGGGGGATGAACAGGCTTCAAACGGGGCCTGGCACACAGTAGGCATTTCATAACTATCGAATTGATCATAATTTTGTATGTCCCAGGCAATCCATGTTTATTCACCCTAAGTATCAAAACAGCCTGTCATCCCCGTTTTACAGATGGGTAAACTGAACCGTAAATGAGTAAGCTTGCCCGAGTGGAAAGTGGTGGAACATGATTTGAGCCCTGGCTTGTCAGGCTCCAAGGCCTGTGCTCCGGATACCATAGCACCTGAAACCAAGGAACAGAAAGGACCTTTTTCTTTCTCTCTCCCGTCCCCCTGTTCCTAGGCACCAGGGCTAGGCCTGGGGACTGCCACGCCCTGATGGGGTTTCCTGCCCCCGGCATGCTCTCAGTGTGCCCAAAGTCCGTCCAGCCCCTCTAGTTTTCTCAAAGGTGGCCTCGGCCCTGCAGAACACCCCCGGGCTAGAAGGCCTTTCACTTCATGGGACCCGGACACCATAGAGGGTGGGGAGTTTGGTCTAACAAGCTCATCTTTCTTGAGACCATCGCCCCTCGTTTTCTCTCTCCTCTGGTACAGCCTGCGACCCCTACTGGACATCCGTGCACCCGGAGTACTGGACCAAGCGCCACGTCTGGGAATGGCTCCAGTTCTGCTGCGACCAGTACAAGCTGGACGCCAACTGCATCTCCTTCTGCCACTTCAACGTCAGCGGCCTGCAGCTGTGCAGCATGACGCCGGAGGAGTTCATGGAGGCGGCCGGCGTCTGCGGGGAGTACCTGTACTTCATCCTGCAGAACATCCGCACGCAAGGTCAGGGGCGGGCGGGGGATGGGCATGGTGGGCCACAGAGGGCCACCCCTAACCTCCCGAGTTCCTTTCCTGCCACAGGACACACCTCCTGTGAACCAAACCCAAAGCCCAAGCCCAAGCCCACCGCCATCGAGTCCATGTGGATTCGTAGGACACTAGGGTTTCCAGGGCTGCGTAGGACACTAGGGTTTCCAGGGCTGCGTAGGACACTAGGGTTTACAGGAACAGACAGCCTCCTCTTTCTCCCACGAAGCAGCTGGTGGGTTTGAATCGCCCATCTTGCAGCCTGACACCTGACCCAAACCATCACCAGCACTCCTGGAGTCCTGATTATCCTGTAAAGGAGAGAGTTTAGGTCAAAGGCAGCACGTAACAAAAAAGCAAGTTTGTTTTTCTTTCAAGAAAAACACAATTTCAGAGGCTTGCCTGGAACCAGGCTGTCACTAAACGATGCCTTATGACTACAAAGATTGACAGCCATACAAAACTCGCCGCCAACGAGTTGGTCCGAATCATAGTGAACCTGTGGGAGAGAGTAGATCTTCCCCGCTGGGTTTCTGAGACTGTAACTACGTATGGGGCAGAGAGCCCCATCTTTCTTCCTCAGAGCAGCTGGTGGTTTTGAACTGCCGACCTCCCAGTTAGCAGACCCACGTGCATAACCACTGCACTGCAGGGCTCCTCTTGCCACTGCAGAAATCCAAATCCAAAAAGAGGATTTGGGTTGGCCTCCTCATCAAGCAAAAGGAAAAGGAATTAACCAGACATTTTCCCTCCTGGTTTCCAGAAGATGCCAACTAATTGGCATTTCATTTTATCAGAGTCTTAATGGACAAGGATCAGATGGCCTAAAGGGGCAACAGTAGCATGATTTAATTTGCCAACGTACCCTGCACGAGTAGGAGGGTCAATTGATGGGCAAGTCTTTAACCCCGAGAAAGATCTCTGAGCACCCCGGTGCTGCGTCCTCTGTGTTGCAGACGAGGAAACCGAGATGCCGGGGGTTACATGATTTTCCCAAAGTCACACAGCGAGCAGCCCTGACGCACAGGCAGGCAGCACAGAGCAGGGGTGTTCACATCACATCGGTCTGCGTTTCCCACCCTGACTCCAATGCTTCCGTCACAGCACAATGGGACCAGTCTCCTCAGGAAGCTTCAGTGAAGTGTTACCTGGCGTTAATATATCCATATCCATTAATATAATATATCCATAATATATCCATTAATAATATCAATCGTTAATATATCCAAGCACAGATGGTTTCTCAGAAGGGAGGGAGGAGAGAAAGAGGAAGACGAAAGAGGGGAGGAAGGAAGAAAAGCCCCTGCTCAACATTAAGAAAGGCCTCCCTAACAGCGCCTTTGCTTAGAAGGGTGGCTTCAGACCACACCAGAGGTAAGAAGCCCTCTGTCATTGGAGATAATCCAGTAGCGTCTAGTTAACCCCCGCATGGTGGGGGGACTATTGAAGGGGTTCCTGCTGTGAGCTAGAAAAACCAGAGGACACTTCCAGCTCCACACTTAGATTCATTTGATGCCCCACCCTCCAGGAGCCACCCACTCCTACAAGTACCTGAGGGCAGGAAAGGCAGGTGCCCCTCAAGTTCTGCTTGGCTTGTGTCCCGGGAGTCATGGCTCCCCTGGTGTGAGGAGGGACAGGTGAGTCTGCTATCTGTTGTTACCCGATTTCCACTGGTTCTGCCCAGTGCCCTGCCAAGTGCTGGGAGCAGTGGCCTCGGCCTTCAGCCTTCCCCTTAAGCGGGTGTACTCTTGGATGGGGGCAGGTCAGGGACAGGCCTCAGCCCTCCCAACGCAGCAGCCTGGGCAAGAACCCCAGCTCCCTGGGAAGGAGGCATCCCATGACAGAAGGGGGTGCATCCTCAGCCAAATGGCAAATCAACAATTGGACTGAGAGCCACGTGTGCCCCTCTGCTGGAGCCCCTTCATGGGCACAGTGCTACAACGAAAATACAGGAGCTGATACCAAGGGTTCAAGTGGAAAATGTTTTGGAAATGATGATGGCAACATATGTACAAATATGCTTGATGCAACTGATGTATGGAATATTATAAGAGCTGTAAGAGCCCCCAGTAAAATGATTTTTAAAAAGAAAATGCACACTGCTGGCCCCCTTGCCTCAGGGTTCTGTGCCAAACTAACCCCCCTCCCGCCCCCCAAAATTTAACTGCTTTTTAATAGTCCCTCAAAACAAAACTCACTGCCGTTGAGTCAATGCCGACCTGTAGTGACCTTATAGGACAGGGTAGAACTGCCTGTGTGAGTTTATAGAGTTAAAGACTATTACTCTTTATGGAGTCGAAAGCCCTGTCTTTCTCCCACGAGCTGCTGGGGGTTTCAAACTGCTGACCTTGTAGTTAGCAGCCTTACTCAAAAGCACTATGCTTTCTCACTCCCGGCCATCGAGCGAATGCTCCTCCATAGTGACCCTATAGAACAGGGTGGAACTGTCCCTGTGAGTTCCTGAGACTATCACTGTTCACGGGAGTCGAAAGCCCTGTCTTTCTCCCACCAGGACTCATCTGGCAGGAGCTCTGGTGGCAGAGTGGGCTACACAGAGCTGCTGACCACGAGGTCAGAGAGATACCCCCCCCCCAGCTGCTCGTGGGAGACAGATGAGGATGTCTACTTCTGTAAAGACAATATTTCAGAGACTCAAAGGGGCAGTACTACTCTTTCTTATGGGGTCACTAGGCATCAGAATCTATCTCATTGGCAGCGAGTTTGGGGTAAGGAGTCCTGCTGGCATAATGGGTTACACACTGAGCTGCTACCTGCAAGGTTGATGGTTCCAACCCACCAGCCACTCCAAGGGAGAAAGATGACGCTGTTTGCTGCCATAACGGTTTAGAGTCTTGGAAACCCACAGAGGCCGTTCTACTCTGTCCTATAGGGTGACATGAGTTGGGATCACCTCGATGGCAGTGAGGTTGTTTTGGAAGCTGCCTCTTCTTATCCTGAGGAACCCCTAGACTAGAGTCACGACCCTCACAACCCCTCCTGCAATGGTAGAATTATGAGCACATTGGCCGGCCAAGGAGGACCCCCGGAATGAGTGGTTAAGCACTCTGCTGCCAACCAAAGGTCCGCGATTTGAACCCATTAGTCCCTCTGAGAGAGAAAGAGGTGGCGATCTGCTCCTGTAAAGATTTCCGGCCTTGGAAACCCTGTGGGGCTGGTCTGCTCTTTCCAGTAGGGTCACTGGGAATCCGAGCCGACGCAATGGCAATGAGGTTGGCAGAACAAGGGGGATAGCACTCTGTCCTGCTGGGCCAGCAGCTGGAGTGAGTTTCTGTCGGGGTCCAGGGCCCGGAGACAAGAGAACCCTGGTAACGACAAGAGAAGTTGTCAGGAAGGGATGGCTTCCCGTTTGAGGGAGCAACGGGTCCCTCATCAGTCCTCCATCCTGTTCAGGGTGAACTGGGGTGCCAGGGCTGAACCAGTCAGAATAGTCAATCATTGTGCCAGCCTCCTCAGTAAGTAAAAATTCGTCCTCACGTGGAACACCACATGGGGAAGTGTCCGTTAGGCTATGATGCTAATTGGGCAAACATGATCTGAAACTCCTACTTCAACTCTAACCTACTTCCATCATTCGGAAGAGAAACGGGGGTTGTCTCAAGTTGTCATTGAACTTGGCATTCATGTAAGATTTTGCCTTTATGGTGGTCTCTGGTGTCCCTTGTCCAGATGTAACAGACATCCAAATCACAAAGTATTAGTGGGAAACTCAGTCATCCTGTCTTGTTACCAATGAGGAAAAGGAGCCGCAATACGGAAACCCTGGGCTGAGGCCACACAGAGGGTCAGCTGCCTCCGCCCCGCTCGCCCAGCTTCGGTGTCAGGGCACCTCCCCAGTGCCCGCTCAGAGAATTCAGAAGGAAACCAGGACCGCACGGCATGCTCTGCATCTTTCTTCCTCTTTCCAGGTTACTCCTTTTTTAACGATGCCGAGGAGACCAAAGCCACCATCAAAGACTGTAAGTAACTGAGCTGTCCTGGGCGCTGCCAAGCTGCGGTGGCATTTTTTAAGGCCACCGTACAGGGTCGATGAGTTCAACCTCAGGCCTGGAGGAAAAGTAGTGGAAAGAGATGAGGCTTTTCCCTGGTGGATCCCCTCTGACCATGGACCAGGGATGTGAACAGCCTTGCTATTGTGCAGAATGCATTGGAAAGTCGATGCCCTCCCCCCCCCACTTTGCAACACTTTCAGACCTAACCTAAGCATTACTGGATATGAAACTTGAAAATCTTCCGTTCCATTCCTTTTATTAACATTTCATTGACATATCATTCACATACCACACGATTCAATGGTTTGAGTCCATTAGACAGAGTTGAACAATCACAAATTCACTATCTGATGCACTCTGTCTGAGGACAAGGCTTTTCGGATCCCTAGTCAAGGGTCTGAGGGAATTCCCTGGAGGTATAATCCCTGTGCAAATAAAGTTTGGGCTTTCACTATCTTCTTGCGGAGATTTTTCCAGGTCTCTGGGGAACGTGAGGCTCTAGAGCAGGGACAGAAGGCCTGTCTGTTCCGATGTACCTTAAAATAAAATCCCATACACTTACCTGGGAAGTCCGACTTTGGGGGTCCTGGTTAACGAAGTTGTGAAATCTTCATTGGCATTTTCTCTTTTCCTTCTCTGAGTTTCTAATATCTGCTGCAATGGAACACAGAACTCTCGGGAAAAATTCCTGATTAAAGAGTTGATAAAGGAAGTTAGCACGCTGTAATGTCAGTGAGAAATGCTCAGGGCTGAGTTGCTAATCAGGAGGAAGTGTTACAAAGTTCTTTCAGGTCTGCCAATAAATGCCCAAAGGGACTGACCACTCCACTGTACGCCTCAACCCAAAGGCATCCAGCTCTTGTTCCGTGAGTCAGCAAACCTACCTCCCTGCATCAAGTGCCCAGAGCACTCAACTCCAGCAAGCCTCAGCCCAAAGGCCGTCAGCTCCACTTCGGTGGGTCAGCAAGCCCAACTCCCCTGATTAAGCCTGCAGAGGGACCCCACTCCACAAGCCAGCCCTCAGCTTTGATTGCTCTGTGGGTTGGGAAGTCCATGACTTTGTTCCATGCTCTGGCTCCTGGTTCTGCTGCTGCTGCTCTTGTGATGGTATCGCTGTCATCTGGACCCAGGAGGTTCACTGTGCAGGGTTCCAGGGCTCCATAGGACACGCTCCACTCCTAGTTCTTGTTGGTAATGAAATCGCTCACAGAATGCCATCTTGCCAGGAACTCCTGTTCACAAGTGAATCCTTTGAGTATCTTCCCCCACCCTCTTACCAGCATCATACAGGAAAAAGTCATTTGGTGGGAGGTGGAGAATTCGGCAAGAAGAGCCCTGTTTAATTGCGCTATCTGTCCCTGAAAAAGTTAAGCCCTTCAAAGTTTCACACTGGAATGGCCAGGTCTGTGGACCACAGCCAGTGGGTGTTAGCAGAAAGTGCCCTGCCCCTTGCAAAGCACCACTACTTTCTGCAAGGTTCTTCCGAGCAAGGAGCCCCTGGGTGAGGCAAGCAGCCAACACACTCAACTGCTAACTGAAAGGAGGGCCCAGTCCACCTAGAGGGGCCTCGAAAGAAAGGCCTGGCTGTCTACTTCTAAAACCTTGGGCACCTTGTGCAGTACAGTTGCACTCAGACACACATGGAATTGCCTTTGCCATGAATCAGAAACGGGCCTCTCTCATGGTGCCCACCAGCCAGCCAGGCTCCCTCCCTCTTTCCAGGTTCTCTTGGAAACCTTTATGATCAAGACAAACAAGCCCCGCCTTCTCCACTCAGCCCAGACAAAGCTCCTGGAAGACGTGGGCCTCCTGAGGCCCATAGGCCTTATCGGTGTCTGTGTGCAAAGACAAGAACTTGGGTCAGGGGAACTCGTGACAGGGGCCTGGACTTTG
>NW_022103958.1:17393160-17401440 GCF_000313985.2 Echinops telfairi
GGGGGAGTGGGTCACTCACCAGCCTGCCTTCCTAACCGCCTATGGAAGACAGTGAGCAAGGGAGACCTATTCCCTTCCACAAGCCCTAATACTACCTGACTATGTAACTAGCACAGGCCAGTGCTATCATAACAATAGCAGCTACCAACTATGAGCGAGGTCCTGTGTGACCATCAAAATAGAAATTCTCTCAGGCATTGCTCCCAATAACCCTAAAAACAAATACCCATCCCACAGCCCATTCATTGCTGTAGGAACTAAAGTTCAGAGAGTAAGGGCCATATGGAGAGAAGGTAGCAGGTAACTCAGAACTGGATCCAAAGCCCTAAGCCCTGGCTCCTCGAATCCATTTCTATTTTTTCCCCTGTTCATTCATTCATGAACAGACATTTATTGAACACCCACTAGGTTCCTGGCCCAAAGATAAGCCATGTGCAGCTGCAGAGATGAGCAAGCAGCCCTTAATCCCAAACACGTGGAGGAGGAAATCCAGTGACAAGGGCGCCCCTTCCTCCCACTTTTGCCCATTTGACCTTGCAGTGGTCGGTGCCTGCCTGTTCCCCGGTTCATTCACCTCTACTCCTCTTTACCTCTTTGTTTTCTCGCATCTTCAAAGATTTCTTTTTTAATGCGTTTTTCAGGTGGCACAGTGTTGCCTGGTATTCAGTCAGACCAAAGGGCAGAACCCTTGTTTATGATCAACCGACTATCAGCCCTCTCCCCACCTGGGCAGTGGGGACGGGGGTGGGGGTGTGACTGTCCACCTCTACTGTCACTTAATCTCACCTGGGCATCCATTTAGGGCTTCCACAGAGACTGAGTTCCAGGGTTACTAAGATCCAATCGATGGACGGCGCATACTGACCCTTTTTAATGTTATGCAACTCACTTTGAAACAGCTGAACTACTCCCGACTCACCTTGACCCCGCAGAGGGCGGCATGAAATGTCACCCTGTGCTGTGCCACCTCACCATCGCTGTCATGTTGCAGCCACTGTGACAGCCATGCCGTTGAGCGGCTTCCTCTTATGCTGAACCTCTCCTTCTCCCTACGCCATGTCCTTCTCCAGGGACTGGCCCCTCAGGATACAATGGGAGATGAAATCTCCCGTATCTGAGAGGTCGTTTCATGGAGAAATGGAGTTACAAGTTCAAGGAATTGTCCACGACCCTTTTGGTGTCCCCTCATATGGAATGCTTTCTCCGGCACCAATGGTATCAGAGAAGATCATACGTGCTGAGCAAAACATAGAGTCGGGGCTGTGCAGTGGGGGCGGGTGTGTGCAACTGAGCAATCAGGAAGAGTGGCTGGATGGTGGTGTCACCCACGCAGCTGCTCACCTGGAGGGTGGAGGTCCGTGGTGCTTTAGAAAGAGCGCGCGCGCGCGCGGGCGCGCGCGGCAATCTGCTTCTGAACTCTGCCACCAACAGCCCTGAGCGGAGCCCAGTTCTACTCGGCACCTGAGGTCACCCTGCATCAGAATCGGCGCCGTGAGCAACTGTCTGTTCGCTCGTTTGGGCACCCTGCATGCCTGCCTACCTGGGACACCCTCCGGGCAGGCCTTTGCCCTCTTGCTTCCTCCATCTGGAACATTCTTTCCCACCTCCTGAGCTCGCTCGCTCTTCACAGAAAGGTTTCCTTCGCAGGGCTCTCTGGCCACTCTATGTAAGATAGGCATTCTCTCGGACCCCCACTCTCCACCCAGTGTCCTCTTGCCCTCACGGCGCTCAAATCATCAGTGCTCTGACGACCCTGGTGCTTTAACTCCCCGCTAGTCCTCCCTGTCCTCCTCAACGGGGACCGTCTTGCTCACTCCTAGGTCCCAGCCCTAACCCAGAGCCGGACAGTCGGTGCCCAGGAGTGGACAGACATGCTCCTTAAAAGACAAATAGCATGTCCTAAGCACCTTGGCCCCTCCCACCCACTGTTGTTGGATGCATGGAGTCCGATCGACTCAGGGGGACACCTTGTACCAAGGCACAACTGCCCCGTCAGGCCTTTCTGGCTATAACCTTTTCAGAAGCAGGTCTTCCGTGCAATGGCTGGGCAGGGTCAAACTACCACCTTTCCGTCAGTCATCAAGCACTTAACTGTGGCACCACCAGGGCTCATTTCCCACTTACTAATTACCCTTTAAGTCAGCGGTTCTCAACCTGGGGGTTGAGACCCCTTTGGGGCTTGAACGACCCTTTCACAGGGGTCACCTGATTCAGAACAGTAGCAAAATTACAGTGATGAAGTAGCAGCGAAAATAATTTTATGGTTGGGGGGGTCACCACACACAAGGAACTGTATGAAAGGGTCATGGCATTAGGAAGGTTGAGAAGCACTGCTTGAAGCTCTTAAAGCAGTGCTTTAAACCAGTGATTTAAGTTCTAAAATAAAAAATGAGTGTTTTCTCATTTTGGTGGGGCCTGAGGTTTGAGCGTGGCCTCTAAATCCCTTTCCACTAAATCCACTGCTATAAATTAGGAGGCCACGTCCCAAAGGATGGCTGGTGGGGTTCCCATTCATACATGCAAGGGTTCATTCCACACCAAACTATCCACTGGCCTGTGAGCAGGGAGTGGCTGCAGACAAGTTCTCTCAATAATACACTTGTCTTAGGCTAGTTAGGGAGCTTTCAGGGGGCCAGGGGGGAGGATACTTTTTTGTGCCATAGAAAATGTGGATTCTGAGATCAGGGCGAATATTACATCTTGAACAAACTCAAATGGGCATCATCCAAATGATCAAAGCTTTGCAGCACTTTTATGGAGGTGCCGCCTCACGGAAAACCACACTTTAAGTGAATTGGGTGTTTTAAGGAAGGCCGGAAAGACCTTGAAGGTTAATTCAAGGCAGAGAGTCCAGCTCAGGTTATGGCTACTGTTTAGGGAGGATGCTCAAAGCAGAATTTTGATAGGTTTTTTTGAAGGACCCAGAATGATGATGGGGGCTTTCTTATGAAGATGTCTTAAGAAAAGTTTAAATTGCACTGCTGAGAAAAAGGCCAGGGAAGTTGCACCGTGAGGAATTGGGCTTCTTTGCCCATCGGGACAAGGTTCCTTCGAGGGGAGCAGCGAGGACTGAGGATTCCCTGGGGAACCTTACTCATCTGCCCTATCGCCCTGATCTTGCCCCTGCAGGCGCCTCTTGTTCGTTTAAAAGAAACACGGTTTGCGTCCCTTGAAGATGCCCAAATTCCCTTTTCGCTGTGGTGTCAATCAAACCACACACAGTTTCACAGACAGGGCGCTTGACTCACTAGGCCTCCAGAGCTCCTGCTTCAGAAGTGTACGGACCCAGGTGGGGCCTATGGACCCAGGTGGGGCTTACGTATGCTGAGAAACAAGAGCTTCGCATTTTGATACTTTGGGTTCATGAAAGCTTCTATGGTTTTGTTGCAATGCTTCTCTATTGACCCTGGTCTTCCATTTCAGACACTGATTCCAATTGCTTAAAAACAAGTGGCATCAAGAGTCAAGACTGCCATGGTCACAGTCGAACAAGTAAGTACTGAGGTGCTGTTTGTCCTTCCACGAGCAGAGCTCGCTCTTTCCCCAAGAAGAGAGAGGCACACGTGTTCTCAAACGCAAAGGGATTTCCTTTCACTTGGAAATGGTGATCACAAGGATTAAAATAGGAAGGTTCCAACCCTGTTGTATTTCTAAATGAGTGTTTACTTTTGCGGGGGCAAAAAAAAAAGTCTAGAGTTGAGCCCTGAGAGGAGAATCCCATGAACCTTTTCGGGAGAAAGATAAATTGGCCCAGCACTGAGTCCAGCCTGCAATTCGCAGCTCTGCTCTGCGTGGCGAACGCTTTCTGGCGGCTAGGTGTGGTTCTCACCACTGGATGGGCTTTAAATCGACAATCCCCACCACCTACTCAGGAGGTCAGTACTCTTGTCATGCCCACTTTACAGAGGAGCTCACAGAGAGATGAAGTCGCTTGCCCAAGGTTACAGAGTTAAGGAGAGGCGATGTCAGGACCCAACCCCGTGATACAATGGTACACAGACAGACCAGGCTTTCATAAAAAACAATTGTAGGGTTGTTTGCCCAGACAGTGTGGCTATGGAATCTCATGGCCCCAAGAAAGAAGGTTGAGAAGACTATTTGATTGTCACGTCACTAAACCCACGGTCCCGCGGGGCAATGCAGGCTCCCTGGACCGTGGTATGGCCACTCAGGGTGTACTTGGTGTCTGTGTGTGGGCTGCAGCTGCTCAGATGGAAGACAGGCATTTCATAGCTCGTTCTGGGTAGAAAACTCCGTCAGAGTCAGGATACTGTCACCACAAAGCACCAATTCTCCGGCGTTCGTGTTGCTAGGATGGTGGAAGCCATACCGGCCAGGTGGCCCATTGTGGGCAGATTTCAATGGCACTTTCAGATTGAGACAGACTAGGAAGAAAAGTCTGACGATCGCTTCCCAAAAAGCATGCAGGGAAACTTCTGGATCACAGTAGAATATGGTCCGACGCGGTGTGGGAAGGTAGACAGTGATGGTGAAGCCAGGTTGGTATTTCTGTGCAGTGCGTGCATCACTGGGAGCTGTGCTGACCGAAAGGCAAGCAACTGTGAACGACCCGTGCAAGTCGTCAATAAAATAACTTCTTCATTTCTTCTCCTCAAAGGCCTGCAAAGCTCTCACCTGTGGGAATTCGTGCGCGACCTGCTCCTCTCGCCGGAAGAAAACTGTGGCATCCTGGAATGGGAGGATAGGGAGCAGGGCATCTTTCGGGTGGTCAAATCTGAGGCCCTGGCCAAGATGTGGGGGCAACGGAAGAAAAATGACAGGATGACTTACGAGAAGCTGAGCAGAGCCCTCAGGTAAACGAACAGACCGGAGCAGCCGGGCCTTCGTGCCCAGTTATGTAAAAGGGCTGGCCGGACAAACTCAAACCCGGTTGTCTTGCCGCGTTTTGCTTGCTAATCAAAAGGTCATGAGACAAAACCCGGGTTCTCAGTTATGGGGAGGATTATGGTTTGTAAACCAACCCGCCTTGCCGGTCTTCTCCAGGGCTCGCACTGAACCCAGGCCCTGTCACACAGGCGCACAAAACACAGGGAGGCTCAGTCTCCCAGATGTCTGGGAAAGGTTTAAGTGTAAGCTGATCACGGGGTGTGGAAATTCCAGGGAAACCGGAGAGTGGCCTTGTTACCCGAGAGGCAGGGGGCTTCTCAGCTCGGCTGCGTTCTGGGCGCTGCCAACCGCGTCTGCTGCCTTTTGCAGGTACTACTACAAGACGGGGATTCTGGAACGGGTCGACCGAAGGTTAGTGTACAAGTTTGGGAAAAATGCTCACGGCTGGCAGGAAGACAAGCTATGAGCTGCGCCGTGCACCGAGCTCGCTGTGTGGATGTCTCTTTCAGAACCAATCGGGTCGCAATAGACATTTGAAAAGTCCTGTTTTCTTGTCTTGTCTTTTCTTTTTGTTGTTTTTTGTTTTTAAACCTGCAAACGTGCTGATACCATTTCCTCCCCCTCTCAGCTCCCATTTGGATTTGGATTTCTTGCTGTTCACTTGGGGGAGAGGGGGCGCGGGGAATTGTAGCAACCTTCATGAAATCTTTTTTTTCTTGCCCCCCTTGCCTAAGAGGAGATAATCCTCTGTTGTCGAGTTACAATAACCAATGTCATTGCCATTGCTACATCATCATCATGTGCTTCTACCCCTAGAGATGCATCCCGGGCTCCCACCCCAACGGGTCAATGATGTTCAACAAAGGAAGAAGGTGGCTAGTTTGTCATTAATAGAGTAGGAGAGCGTAAGGCATGCGGAGTTGAGGTTTTAAATCGTTAAAGACAGATTCCATGGGGTTGGGGGGCAGCTCTTCATTCATGAAAGAGCTAAGCCATCAAATTTGGATACTGGTTGGATTGACCATAGATTATTACAAGGTTTCTTAACCAGAGCACCTATCTGGCCGCTCAGGGAGACTCCCCCCTGGCCATCCTTCTATCCTTCTAACTCTTCAAATCAGCCCCTTTAGTAATTATAATTGAGTTTATTCCCTACCTGGTGGCTGGCATTGAACAGGGGAAGTCAGTGCCCAGACACTCAAATCCATCGCCCAATTGCTGCCGGGTCTGTGATTCAAGTCATCAAAACAATAGAATGGTCATCCATTGTGTCTGTCTGGGACGGAGATGTTCAGTCTTCCTAGCTCGGCAATGTTCTGATAACTCCGTAACAGCCAATGACAGTGTGAGTCTCTTACCTGTCTTCCTACCTGATGGATAGTCCAGCACGAAACACATAGTTCCTTGGCAAATATATAGTGACAGTGAATTTGCACCCATAAATGTTCCCGGGTTAGTCTGCACTGTCGCTTGCTCCTCAGTCACTGGTTTGTAAGTTATGGAGGGCCGACGAGGTGGCCTGTCCCCTGACTGCCCCCTCACCACAGGCAGAAGCATTGAGTGAAGAGGCACTGACCGGCCTATCTTAAGATCTCCATGGTTAGAGCTTAACTTCAAAAGCTAACTCGTTTTAAACAAAAAATGTGAATTGCTGTAAAATAATCTATTTTTGGATTCATGTGTTTTCCAGGTGGATATAGTTTGTACACAATGTGAATAAAATATTTAACACATTAAATGGTCTCTGTCTGGTTAAATTCTGCAAGACAGACTCAGCCAGGCACTGGCAACCAGGGACACCTTTGCAGACTCTTCAACTCCTGGTCTTGAGGGGTTAGGATAGTGTTTTAAAGCAGCAGTTCTCAGCCTGTGGGTTGTGACCCCTTTGGGGGGTCACACAACCCTTTCACAGGGGTCGCCAGATTCAGAACAGTAGCAAAATGACAGTTATGAAGTAGCAATGATTATTATTTTACGTTTGGAGGGGTCACCACAACATGAGGAACTCTATTGAAGGGTTGAGGCTTTAGGAAGGTTGAGAACCACTGTTTTAAAGACTTCAAATACAAGGACGCTTCAAGAAGTCCATGGGGGAAATTCCACTACCTTTTCATTCCCCTTTTCCGCAAGCTTTTTGCAGCCCCCTTGTGTGTTGGGTGAAGCTACGCATTACCATTTAAATCACCAGACAGAGGTTGCATCACAGGATGGACACTGAGCTCATGTGCCCTCATGATGTTTGTTCAGCACAGACACACAGACACCCATTAGAGGTGCAGTGTATGTGTGTGAAGGGCTTCCAAAAAACGCGTGCAGAAATGTAATGAAAATATAATGGCATTTTTTAAATCCCTCATGGATGTGTTTTTATACCTACATCTATACATTTCTTTTTTGCTTCTTATTTTGAGATTTTAGATGATCTCTGTAAATCAGTTGCTTTACTTAAAAATCAAGAGATTTAACTAAAAATTCGGAATGTCAGCTCCTCTTGAAAAAGAAGGTTGAGGAGCTAGTTTCTCCAGTCACGTGTGGCAAGAAGTAGAAGAGGCCCCTTCAGACGGAGCAGCTGGTCACCACTGCTGCCTTCTGGACCATTATGCTTGTTGTTTTTCGTTTTTGTTTTTTCACATGTCAGAATGTTAAAAAAAAAAAAAAAAAAGTTTTATTGGCACTTCAGCCACATATCACACAAGTCAATATTTCAGTCCTATCGAAGAGTTCTGCAATCTTCACCACAATCAATTTTAGAATACTTTCTGGCTCCCCACCCGTGGTTACATTGCTTTCCAAATGAGCTGTGTAATCACCATCCATTCTAGAGAGCTCCCTCCCCTCTCCCACGTTGGCTCCTCCAGCCCCCTCCCCCCATCTCCCCTATAAACCCTCGCAACAGTTCTTATCTCTATACAACCACCCCTGTGCTTCACAAACGGAAAACCCAACAGAGACAATCAAAACCAAAACGAACATACGGTGGCAAGGATAAAATAATAATGAGAGATAACAATACAAATAATGAGTAAGAAAGAAAAGACCATCGTGAATACAGGAGGACGTTTTTGTCATGGGACAAGCAAGAAATACCTGCACCTAGGAGAATTTCAGGGAGGGTGGAGAGGGAAGCCAACTGACCAAGTATCCAGCTGTTCGAGACCCTTGCCTGGGCCTTAGGGGGGATCGGCCAGAAGCTTGATCTGTTGAGATAATTCTGGGGCTCTCACTGGCCCCCAAAGCCTTCTCCAAATGTGTATTCGCAATTTGGGCTCTGATACTTTCCCCTTTGTCATATTTGAATTTTGTTTTTATTTTATTTTATTTTTTTAAATCGTTTTATTAGGGGCTCATACAACTCTTATCACAATCCATACACACATCAATTGTGTAAAACACATTTGTACATTCATTGTCCTCATCATTCTCAAAACATTT
>NW_022103958.1:17402923-17415230 GCF_000313985.2 Echinops telfairi
GAGATAATAACATGCACAAAAACAAGACAGAGCAAAACCAAGCAACAATATACAACAAAACAACACCAACAAGAAACCACTGACAAAGAACAAAACAAATCACAACAAGAAAGAAAAGCTTGTAGTTAGTTCAAGGATCGTTTGTTGGCCTTTAGGAGTGTTTTCCAGTCCAGTCTGTTGGGGTACCACGCCCCATATTTGAATTTTGTAATTGTCGTCTCTGGATCACACAAGCTGGTGTGCATCTTCCATGTGGACTTAGTTGACTTCTCGCCTAGATGGCTGCATTTGAATACAAGCCTTTTAGGCCCGACACTCTTCTTCTCGATAGCCAGGCACCGTCTGCTTTCTTCCCCACACTTTGCTGCAGCACCCTGATCTTCAGTGCTCATTACATGGGTGAGTACAGAGCAGGGCCACGTTATCAGAACCAACTGTTCTTGGACTGGGGTTAGAGTTAAGGGGGGGTCAAGTCAGAATGTTTTTGAGGAAGCCACGGGCAGGGCAAATGGTTACTGCACTTAACTACTAACCAAAAGGAGGGGAGGCTTGCATCCCCCCCCCCAGGGGCACCTCTGAAGACGAGGCTGGTGGTCTGCTTCTCCAAGGTCAGTCTTGAAAACCCGGCCGAGCTCATTCTCCTCCGACTTGCATGGGGTCACCGTGAGTCAGAATCGTCTCGACGGCAACGGGGTTGGTGCTGCTATTCCAGTTTGCAGACCCTTAAACCAGCCTCTACTTCGTATCGTTTCCCTGAGCAGCTGCAACTGATCGCTACAACCTTGTGGCTTTCAAGTACAGAAATGTATTCCCTCTCAGTTCTGGAAGCTAGACGTCCAAAATTCCGGTACTGGCAGAGCCACACACGCTCAGAAGGCTCCCCGGCAGTTTCTGGTGGCCCCAAGGGTTCCTTGGCTTGTGGCTGCAGAGCTGCAACCTGGCTCCATCTTCACCTGATCTGCTCTCCCCTCCTCTTCTGTCATTGGAGTCAGGGCCACCAGGTAGTCCAGGATGATCTCATCTTGAGATCACTAACTGAATTGCATCTGCCGCCACCCTTTTCCCGAATAAGGTCCCATTCAGATTCTGGGGGTTAGGATGTGAATCAGTCTTTCGGGGGGCGGGGGGGCACCGCTCAGCCCACGTGGTGTTGTTAGGTGCCACCGAGTTGGTTCCGACTCATAGCAACTGACTGTACAACCCACCACACTTTTTAAAAGGGGAGTTTTACTTCAACATACATCAACCAGAATGACCCTAGTCAATTTGGACCAGCCAGGGGAGCTGCCACATATAAACCTGACTCGATTGGTATTTTCCCAGCCCACATTTTTTTGGGCCTTCATCATAGAGAAGCCAGTAAAACCCTTTACACCTGTAACAAATGCCTGGATGTTAATGTAAGAACATGTGGACCCAATACCATTACACACACACACACACACACACACACACACACACACACACCTTTAAAAAGACCCACCTTTGTTTAAGTGGCAATTTTCCAAAACTTCCTTTTTTATATAGCCAACTTCCTTAAAGAATCTTATAACAGACTACAATCTTCTGAATGTCAGGCTTCCCTGCTGCAGCGCTTTGGTTTACTCCCCAATAAAATCCTTCTGAACATTTTTTTAGATAATGCAACTCCAGAATCTGTCACTTTAACACATATTAGCTTCAAAATACAATTCACTGAGAGAAAACACAGAAACCCAAACCCAACAGAACTCACTGCCGTCAAGGCCAACTCAGCGCCACGGTGCAGGTCATTGTGCAAAAGGAAACACAGAGGATGACTGAGAATGCCATAGAAAACACCACAGCAAAACAACAAATAAAGTACAAACACCAGATAATGAAAAATTCACTCAACACTCGAGTTTGTTGTATAAAAATGAAGCATAACAGAGCTGTTCCAGTATATTAATGTGATCGTTTATATTTTCCAAAAAATTCAAAATTTTATATATTTTTGAGAGACCACCTCCACCCTTGTTCTGATGGGGACTGTAGACCCGTCACTCTGCTTTCCGAGTTCAAGGCTCCATCTGACTCTGGTTCTTGACTAATATCATAGGCTGAGCGCTTCTCGGCCTTTTGGCTAAGATCAAGTGCAGTATCTTATCAGTTTAATATCATAGGCTAAGAGCCAAAGAAATGGTCCAACTTTTTCAGAACATTTCTCTCCAAAGACGAATGTTGAGGTTCCGAGGAGTCTTATTTATAACACATTACCTATGAGAGTGAGGCTCTCTCACCATGAAAAGAAAAAGATGAAATGCTTAACATTTTTGTCATCTTTATTGTATTTAATTGTATTGTATAACATCTTGACTTTTTAAAAATCATTTTATTGGGGTATCGTACAACTCACAATCCATTCATCCATCGTGAAACCTTCCGGATCACAGCCCAACTCACGACCACTGCGCCACTGGCGGCCTGAGTGTCTTGACATTTCTAGATGCGTCATTTGACCAAAATTACGCAAGTTTAACTTGTAGCCAGCAAGATGACCCTTCCCAGTGTTTCTGAAATCACAGAGCTCGGCTTCCTCTGGGGACTTGGAAGTCTACTTTGACTTGACCAGTTCTTTGTCCATGGTTCCTCAAAGATAACCCTGCCGACTACCACGCTTCCACTCAAACTCCCCACCTCCGAGTCCGTTCTGACTCACGGCAACCCTGTCGGACAGGAGACCAGTCCTGTGTGTCTCCCAGACAGGTACTCTTTAAGGGAGTAGAGAACCTTGGCTTTCTTCTGAGGCGCGATCGGTGGTTTTGAACTGCTGACCTTGTGGTTAGCAGCCCAACCCGTAACCGCTACGCCATCAGGGCTCCTCATGCTAACTCATTGTGACCCTAATTTTCAAGGCTTCATTCTTCACAGAAGCAGACGGCCACATTGTTCTTCCAGAGTGGCTGTTTAACCACTGTGCCACTAGTTCTTTAGAATAAAAACCCACAACTGAGTCACCAATCCTGCCTCATCGTGGCCTCTCTCTAGGGTTTCGGAAAGGGTCAGTCTTTATGGGCGCAGACCCTCTTCTTTCTCCTGAGGGGCACTGATGGGTTTGGATGGCAGACCTGTAGGCTCTAAGTCCTGAGCTTACCGGAGGGTGCCTCCAGGGCTCCCTACGATAACCCTAAACCCTTGGAATTGCCAGAGATGTCTTTGTTATCTGCAGCCCCCTGATCAAATCTGAGAGTTGACACTAATGAGGTGGTTTACGGTGGGGATGGCAGAGTTATCAGTTGGCCTCAGGGTAGGTGGGCTGATCCAAGCATGCCTATGCATTGAGGCCCCAATAAAAAGCTCCCTGCCGCTTCCTGTTTGGTGCTAGAGATGCCTGTGACAAGATGGGGTGTGGGGACAAGAACTTTCCTGGGCCTCTCCAGGTCTCTTCCTTTGCTATACTAAAACTATCATTTAAGGTTTCCTTGAATCTGTGACTCTTTCTAACACATTATCAAATCCAAAGGAGCAATTGGAAATAGTAGAAGTCAGAACTGGGCTGGCAGGGACAGGGGACCACTAAGCTGGCAGCTGGTATCAGGAAGGGGCAGGAGTGAGCGGGCAGGGGCTGGGGACAAGTGACCTTAGAGCTGGTATCATGAAGGGGCAGAGGGGACTCCAGAGCCTTGTGCCCGGCATCAGGAGCCTCAGGCACCGGGAGCTGGCCACGTGGAGGGCTGTCCTCCTAACTTAGGAGGTCACACCTGGCTCCAGCTGCCTGTGCATCCGGCCTCAAGGTGAAAAGTGGGACAATGACAAAAAGCAGGTGACAGATTGTAAATGTCCAGGAGGTAAGGTTTAGCAAGTGGTGTGCCGGTGTGGGTAGCATTGCAGCCAGCTGGGAGCTTGCTGAGACGCATTGTCACGGGATTTCGTCATGAAGGAGAGGGAGGGGGACGAGAGAGAGAGAGAGAGGACCCCACCCCTTGAGCTTTGGAACAAGCAGCCAGACATCCAGGTTGACTCCTAGTCTTTGCAGGCAATCCTGGGGGAGGACAGATCAAGGTCTCCCTACGGGAGGGCGAGGGGAGACAAACCTTCAGGAATGCAAGAAATGAAAACACATCCCCATGCAACTTGTACGGGACTGTCCGAAGCAGTATTAGTCATAGAAGCAAATGGGCACTTGTCAACTGTGGAGGCACGCCTGCGTTGTGGCCACCGTTGCTGGGTGTTCAGCACAGCCACATGGTGGGCTATTTGGAGGGGCCAAGGGTCCCGACATATACCCGAGTATGACTAGACCCTGAAAACCTGGAATTAAAGGAATCTGTCACCCAAAAAACCCACAGAAGACTGCATGCTGTATGATCACACTTTAATTGAAATGAAAGGCAAGTCCAGAGGCAGGCAGGTTCGTGGGGGCTGATGGGAAGAGGGCCTGGTGATGGATAGGCTTTGCCAGTGTGGTGATGGTGACGCAACTCGGAACTGGCTCTCCTTACTCCTTCATGGAGGAGGCGTGGTGGCACGGAGCTAAGTGCTCAGCTGCCACTCAGAGGGTTGGCGGATCAAGCCCACAGGCTGCTCCGTGGGCAAAGAGATGTGGTGGCCCGATTCCATCAAGAATCAAAAGTTCCCAACTTGGAAACCTGTGGGGGCAGCCCGACTCTGTCCCACGGGGTTACTGTGGTCAGAATGGATTTGAAGGCTAGGGGGTTGGCAGAGAGTTTATCCTCTCAGGTGGACACTAACAAGAAGCGGAAAGCAATTGCCAATCAGGCTGTTGTGAATCAGTACAAAATCAGTACTGTATACAATCGATGTAATTCCAGAGAAAGAAACACCAAGGTGGAATAGACATGAAGCCGTGACCACGCTCCAGTTCTTTTAAGATACTGGTGAATGTGCTTTTCACACAATGAATTTATAAAAATTAAAATGTCTGGTGGACCGTTTCTTTTTCTTCCTGTGCAATCAGCCATGATTTTAGATATATGTACATCCACGATTTAATAGGCCATGAGGTGATAAGTAAACATCAATTTCCAAAGATTTTTTTAATTGACCAAACAAAAGCATGTTTGTTAGAAACATTCTCTCTAGTCATTTCCACAGAATAATCCAACCTAAGTATCCAAAGGAAATCTAAGTTTCTTTTAAATGACTGCTCAGTGACTCTTCGTTTACCTAGGGGAAACCATTGCAAGTTATTAAGCGATTAGAAATCATCCTGCAGGTATTTGCGACAGAAACGGCATCATCCTTGTCTGGACAGCGGCACAGGAAGCCCAGGAGCAGCTCCATCCCGAGCTGGCGCAGCCGGGGCCTCACAGGTTAGCCTTCTCCCTGGCGGCCAGGTGAGAGCCGTGCTGCACAAAGGTATGGATGGAGTTCTGTTTCAAAAGAGTGAGACCGGCGGGTTAGTGACCTCAAGCAGCAGCCTCTTGGCGTTTACCTGAGCTAAAAGTCTGTGTTCAACCCAGTCTCATTTGGGAGGCATGCATCTCTAGCTGCATAATGTGGTCCAGAGCGAAAAGCAAGGGTGTGTCTTACTTATCTCACATGTGTGACTGACTGCGTCAAAAAATCCCAAAGCTACGGATAAAGGGCCTTGAAGGCAGGACGGCTGAAAGGAGTCAGCCTCGTCTGCCCTGCCCTGCCCTGCCCTGCCCAGGGTCCACAGGACTGCCCAGCTTGCAGCTCGGGGCTCACCTTCGACTTCTCAGCATTGTATTTGTCCAGGAGCGACTGGATGCGGGCCCCATAGTCAGGGTGGACATCGTTGAAGTTCTTGACCTGAAACCAAATAAAAATGTAAATGTTGCCCCAAATCTCTCCTATGCCACTCCCCAAAGTCAGCTTCCCTGCGGACAGTCCTTCCCCAGGGGAGGAAGGAAATTTCTGCAGGACGTGGTGGGCGCAGAGTGTGCCAACATGGGCCCGGCAATAAGACCAGGGAAAACTCTGGCCTCCACTGGTTGAGTGTCCTTGGCTCTGGAAGTCAGTGAGTGATAGAACAGAGGCCTCAGAACACAGGGTGAGGCCAATGTGGGTGGGGATAGCTCCCTGTAGAGCAGTAGGGGGCCAACCTCTGAGAATATGCTCAACAAGTTAGAAGACATGGGCCCAGACACTGCCTGAATAGACTGTGGTCAGCAGCATCTGCTGGGCGGCATCCCTCTGTCAAGCAGGAGCTCCGCTGGGCAGGGTTCGAGAGCAAGCCCACAGCAGGAGGAAGTGAGTGGCTCGGACCCAGAGGCCAGCGTTTGAGAAGACAGCCACACTGGGGTTTGAGCCTCAGTGTTCTGCTACTTCCACGTTGTCCTGCTCGGCCAGCTCTCAACGAGGGACACAGGGAAAGGGGGCCCATGGAGGAGAGAGTGTTAAGGGGGCCAGGATCAGCTAAGCACCACCTGTCTGCCATAGTCGGCTTGGGGTTGCTAGAGTGGTGAGCAGGCTTCAGTAGAGCTTCCGTGCTAAGATGGACGAGGAAGGAAGGGGAGATGAGAACCCCGTGGGTCATGGTATCCAGTCCGGGCCGTAGTGCGGATGACTCAGAGACGGGCAGCATGTGATTCCCATGGCTGTCATGGCTTGGGAGATGGCAGCTAATGAGAACAATCCCTATCTCACAGGGCAATTTCCCGGCTCTCTGCTCAGCTGGATAGCAGTAGGTCAATAGTGCCAACTGAGATTTAATTATTACACACACACACGCACACACAGACAAAGACCTCAATCTCTGCCTACGGAGAGACCATCCAGCCTGCCAGTGCTATTTGTCCCCAGGCCCTTGGGCACATCTCTGATGGCCACTAACCCCACAGAGAAGCAGCCAGCAAGGGGCAGGAACAGCAGGCTTTCCCGAGCTTATCTGGGGCCTCCTCCCCAAAGGTCAGAAGCAAAAAGGCTTCCCAAGGCTGTGGCTCAAACCTCAGAAACATCCTGGCGCCTCAGCTCAGAGTTCAGCTTGACTTTTGGAGGCTGCAGCGCAGTTCTTGTCCAAAACCTGCAAGTTCCTTGTTTGATTCTGCAGCAGGGTCGGGCGCTGGGCCCTCAAGCCGCCAGGTGGGTTTCAAACAGTAGACAGGGTAGCCAGTCATCCTGGTCCTCTAAAGGTTAAGCTGCACTGTGGTGGGACTCACCTGCCACGGCTGGCCGGTTACTAACTCTGCCCAGGGATTTATTTAGCTGTGGCCCATGAACCCCACAGGAGGGAGCGAAGTCACTCTGAAGGCAAGGATACTCTTACACATTGAACCAAGAGCTGAGGATGGGTGGATCTGCCATGTGGTAGAAAGTGTGGGGAGGAAAGAGCCAGGCTGGCGCCCAGTACCAGTATCTTTAAGTTCTCTCAGCCAGTTGACGGTGATTCATGGCGCCCCTTGTGTTTCAGAGCGGAACTGCACTTCAGAGGGTTTTTGGTGATTTTTTGGAAGCAGATGCTCGCACCTTCTTCCAACGTCTCTGCGTGAACTCACACTGCCAAGCGCTGTAACCCTTTGCCTAACCCAGGGGCTCACAAGTAAAACAGACGTGTCACTTCCCTTTGGTGGGTTTGCCCACACATCTGCACTACCGCCTCCTGCCAGCAGGTGGCACGCCTGGGCTCACAAAGACTCACCGCTTTCTTCTGGATGAAGAGCTGCGCGTCTTTCAGGTGGCCGGCGATGTTCTCACACAGGCGCTTCCTCTGCTCCTCGCTCAGCACCTTTGTGTAGAACTCGCGCACCTGCTCGGGAGGGCAGAGACCCGAGGTCAGGTAACCACCGCCAAAGCTCGCCCCATGTGCCGAATTCTCAGTGTAAAACAACTTTGCAGTAAGAAACTTTAGAGTTCCCCATAACTGTTTTAAACCAAACAGAAGGAACCCAGTCATTGATAACAGCTAACAGCTGCTTTTAAAGAGTGTCCTTTCTGGTCACTGCTTAGAAATGCCCTGGTGGCGCTGTGGGTTAGACGGTGAGGTTTCAAACCCACCAGCTGCTCCGAGAAGGGAAAAGGAGGCTGCCTGCTCCTAACGATGTGCCATTTCGGAGTCCCTAGAGGGGGCTGCTGCGAGCTGGGATCCACTCTGTGGTGGTGGAGACCTGGGTTTGGTGATCAATTCCTGACAGCAAAGGTAGTGTGAAAGCCGCTGCCATGGGGCCAACTCCGACTCACAACAGACAGCCCTCATGAGAACTGGGCTGTGATCAGTTTCTATGTGGGTCACTAGGCCTTTCTCCCGAGGCCCCACCAGGTGGCAGTATAACCTACGATTCAAGTCCCCCTCCCTGTTTCTCACCACTGGGCCAGGAGCCCAGGTCCCAGCACCCAACCCTGTGGATGCCTACAAGCCGCTCCCTCTCCCAGCCATGGGGTCAATGCTGACTGCTGGAGCCCCTGTGGGTCCCCGAGACTGTATGGGTTTCCAGTCTTTCCTCTGGAGCTGCTGATGGTTTCTACGGCCCACCCCATGGAGGGCAGCCAACACCTACAAGCCGAATACAACGTCAATCCAGCTGGTTACCACCACAAGGCCAACGCCTTCCAAGATAGGCCTCCTCCTTCTTTTCAAGTACACCGAGACTGGACTTTCCTGGGCTTTCCCTCAGCTAGGTTCCTAGAGCGAGTGTGTAAACACCTAGACTCTCTCTGTGTGTTAGAGATAGAAGGGTGAGGCTGTGAACCCCCACCACCAGCATCACGGCTGCAAAGACAGGAGCTCCGTGTGAAGCTCACTACCACTCAGCCCACCCCCACCCTCACCGCGGCCCTCCCGGACAGCACTGCACCTGTGCATCTCCACGGCTGAGTGTTTTTACACAGGAGAAAGCCTCATCTTTTCCCAGAGGAACACCTGGTGGTTCCAACCGTCCACCTGGTAGTTAGCAGCCCAATGCAGACCTCACTATGCCCCACGGCTCCTGAAAATCTCTCGACTGTGGTACATTAGACTGTATCAGCAAGAGCCTGGTGATTCAACTGCATTTGTGCAGGATGGCAAGCGTCGGCTGAACACGGCCCAGAGCAGGGACGGAGGCAGAGCTCGCTGGCTGGTACCTGAGTGACGTTGTCTTCGTCGGCACTGTTGAAGCGCTCCACGTCCCCAGAACACCGCACCGTGTGCTGCAGGGCCGAGTGCTGCTGCTCGGGGGCGCTGAAGCTGTTGGGGTAGTAATTTGGGGCACCGCCTGCAAGAGAACAGCGCAGATCCCCTCAACCCCCGAAAACCAAGCCCACTGCCATCCCGTGAATGCCGACTCACAGCAACCTAGATCGTGCACATGGACTGAAAAGATGGTCCTTCAATCTTTGAGGGACCAGACCACCTCAGCTTTCTCCCACGGAGCGGCTGGTGAGTTTGAACCTCCTATCATGAAGTTAGCAGCCTAATGTCTAGCCCACAGATCCCCAGGGCTCCTTAGAGATGCACTTGGGGAGATACAGAAGTCAGTCCACAATTACTCAATGCCGCAAGAAATAAATACCAGGCGCAATCGTCCACACATTAATCATACATGCCACATGTAGGTATACAAACCTAAACGACAGGCATTGCCATCGAGTTAAATCCGACTCATGGGGACCCTACAGGGCGGTGGGTCTCCTGTAACCCACCAGAACGGTTCTCTGTAGCTCTTTGCGGGAGTGGTCTGTCCCACTCCCAGAACCCTCTGCACTCCAGTGAAGCCCGGCCCGGCCTGGCGCCACCCCCACACCTGTCCCTGTGCTTGAGGCCATGGCTGCACCACTGTGTCCGTCCGTCTTGTCTTGTCGAGGGCCTGCCTCTTTGTCACTGGCCTTCCCTTTGCCAAGCCTGGCAGCCTTCTCCAGGGGCTGGTGTCCCTGAAGTAGGTAGGCACAGTCTTGCCATTTTCACTTCTAGGAGCCTTCTGCCTGCACGTCTTCCAAAATCGATTTCTTTGTTCTTTTGGCAGTCCCTGGTACTTTCAATAGTCTGCCAGCATCGTAATGAAAACCCATCGTCCCTCTTCAGTCTTCCTTACTCAACGTTCCATGCACACGAGTGCTCAAAGAACCTCTTCGCTTTCAACACTTGAAAAAGAACTTGCGCCTCTTGGTCCATGTACAGATTCCCATGGAGCACAATGAAGTGACCTGGAATTCCCATTCTTCTCAAGGCTATCCATAGTTTGTTAGGATCCACACAGTCAAATGCCTTTGCATAGTCAATGAAACGCAAGTAAACATCTTTCTGGTAGTCTCTGCTTTGAGCCCAGGGCTGTCTGACCTCAGCAATGACATCCCTGGGTCCATGTCCTCTTCTGAATCCCTGGCAGTGTACTGCTGCAATCTTTGTTGCAGAAAGCCTTACATTTCTCCCTTGGAGCTGCTTGTGATTTCGAACTGCTGACCTTGAGGTTAGCAGCCCAGTGCGTAACCCACCACATCCCCAAGGGCTCCTGCAGGTATCTTTAAGTATCTATAGCTACACACAGGACAGCACACGGCCAGGCAGTGATTCGTTCTGTTGTACACAGGGTCACTATAGGTCAGAACCAAATCGGCAGAACCTAAAAAGAACAGCCTAAATCCACACACACGCACACACCATGGAAAAATCCCATTAGTTTTCAATGCCATTTTCCCATGAATTTCTTGAAATTCCCTTGGGCGTGCACACACACACACACACACACACACACACACACACACACACAGTAGGTAAGTCAAAAAGTACCGCTACTTGGGTGCCACAGGTGTGTTCCAGACAAAATCTATTTAAAAGCCTCTGAAATTAGTGGGTGGCTGACCCCGAGTCCTCTCATTAACACAGGACCTCGCCTCAGTGCAATACCTTCCCCCCAAAAGGTCCTGTTCAAACAGTGGCTCCCAATGAGATCTGTGAGGAGGCCAGCCTCGCTCAAGGCCGCGAGGTCAGCTCTGGTGACAGTGGAGGCACAGGGTGAGCACAAAGGGGTATTAAGAAGACGCTTTAAGAAAAGGGGCAACCGCACGGTCAGACGATGGATGCCCAGGAGCGCAGCTCTGAGGAATCCGTGTCCATCCCAACAATACCTGCTGTGCGTTGACAGGGCTGTCCTCTCAGCATTTCCCCAGAAAAACCTCACCTCGTCCACTTGAGACCGGCCTCGTCTTGCCCTTTCAGACTTGTTTTTGTTCCCAAACTCAAAGCTGATTTTACAGGAACATGATTTGAGTTCCTTGAGGGTGCTGCCCAAATTGCCATTTTGAAGTGGTGTATGTGGAAGTGAGCAGGATGGCTCAGGAAATGCTGCCGGGACAAGTAGATAGACCCGATGGGGGGGCTCGAGAATGACACGTGGGAGACCCGATGGGGGGGTGTCGAGAATGACACATGGGTAGACCTGATGGGGGGTCTCGAGAATGACACGTGGGTAGACCCTATGGGGAGAGCCCGAGAAACAATAGCATCTCGCGTGGGTAATTTTGTTTAATGAAGGTTCCTAGGATTTTGTCGCCACGCCTCTTGATTGAGCCACCACGAGGCAGAATCCACTGAACAGAACCAACCGCAGCCACAACCAGCACTTAGAAATGTAGGAGGATGCTTCCAAATCTGGGGCTGCCAGCACGTCGACTCACCGATCTAACAAGCCAGCGTCAGGTACAATCAAAGCTCTCACGAGGACTTCTGGAACAATGGCAACGCTTTTATTTTGGCATATCCATTTTCCCAACTACGGTTTGCTCAGGCAAGTCTGCGCACACACTGCCCAAGCAGAGGGAGCGGCCTACAAGCATATTAAGTGGTGTGAGTAGGCCTGGCCAGAGGCGCACGTGTCCCACACTCACCTAAAAGCACTAGGGATGTGCAGGGGAAGGGAGGACACCATGCTTTTAGGGAGCCTAGTTATTCACGTCGTTCTAGGTCAGGCACACCCACACAGACATCAAGATGCTCCACGAACCCTGCCTCCGCAGTGCTGTCAGCGGGAAGAATCACTCAGAAATGCGCCTGCTGTAGCTCATTACACAATGCTGTTCCCAGTCAGCTCGGGCTTGACTCAAACTCAGGGTTTTCCACCATTCACAAAAACCCATTCAACCTGGACCAGGGACCGACACGTATAAATTGAAACCAAAACTTGGTCAAAATTCAAGCCAGGGCAATGCTGTCAGGCCTAGCTTTCAACAAAGGATAAGCCAATATAATTACAAAGTTACAAACCACAACAGACAAAATAAATAGGACCCCATGAAAATTGAAAGCTTTTGCTCATCAAAAGATTTTTACCAAGCAGTGATGAACGTATGAAGCACATCGCTGCATGGGAAGAGTTGGAGGAAATCATGCTAAGTGAAGTAAGTCAGGCACAAAAGGACAAGTACAACATGAGTCCACTGAGGTAAGCGA
>NW_022103958.1:17418998-17461819 GCF_000313985.2 Echinops telfairi
AGGCTTCACCACCCATTTATCCCTCCATCTTTCAACCAGCACCACATGTGATTATCGGCCAGGCTGGCACAATTAACTAACTCAACCACAGAACTGGCCACAGTAGCAACCTCAGCACCCAGCAGCAGAAGGCCAGGGTACACGCGCACCACGGACTTCCACTCGGCCAGCCGAGAGGTGCAGTCTTGATGCATGCCACTGTATGGAGGGAGCTTAAAGTTACTTAGCAAAATCAGCCAATCACAAAACTAATGGTTGACCTCACTAATCTAAAAATACTGGAAAAGGCACATTGATAAGAGGCCAAAGCTTACTGGTAGTTACCAGGGGCAGACAAAAGGACAACAAAAGGGAAGTTAACGATGATGGGAAAACCACACTGATTAAAGGTGGGAACTCAACCAAACATTGTAAGTGCCATCAATAAGTTGCACACACGTGAAAGTTGAATTGGCGAAAGCTGTGTGATAAACCAATTTACAACTGAGGCAAAAAAATAAGGAGCAGCTGAATATGTACAACCAGTTACCTCCTGGGATTCAGTCTGTGGTTTGGAAGTGTAGGGTCATGGGACACCCACTTAACTGGTCTAATGTGTGCAGCATTTCTGTCTACTCTGAGTTTGATGCTTCCTGGCTGGGGTCTTAAAAGCTTACCAACAGCCACGTTAAGGCACAACCACTGGGCTCCATTGACCTGGAGCAGCAGAGAAAGGAGGCGGTCGGAGCAGGAGGCTGTAGAATGTATGCATGGCTAACTGTTTCCATAAACAACAGCCTCCCTCGACATGAGACCGGAAGAACTGGATGGTGCCCAGCTACTTTGAACATTTTGATCAAAGATTCCATAGAAGAATCCTGGGTAAAATGGGGGAAACACAGAACCTAATTTCAAACTCTCTTGGACTCTAGACTTTCTGGAGCCGTGGAGGGTGGATAACCCCCTGAAACTCTGGCCCGGATATGAAGCTTTTCACGGTAACCCCCTGAAGCCTCCTCACTCCAAACCAAACTCACTGCCATCGAGCTGATTCCAACTCGGGGAGACCCTGCAGGACCGAGAACGCTCCTTTTGGTTTTTCCGAGACTTTAAATCTGTACAGGAACAGACAGCCCCCTCTTTCTCCAGATTAAAAAGCTTGAGCAATCGGCTCACTTCACGAGGTCGGCCTGGAGTAGCACGCTCTTGTAAGCACCGTCTCTATGGGATCAAACTGACAAGAGCCACTCGGGAGGCCGGACAGGCACCTGTGGGGCAGTGGGCTGTGTTAACAGGAGGGACTCACACACCGAGGCTGGGAGGGGCTGCACAACGGGAAGCCCTTCAGCAGCGTCGGCCAACTGTGATGCTGAAACAGCTGGCAGGCTGCGTGCTTTGCCGCATATATTCCCAACAACAAAACAAACACCCCCGAAAAGGAGAGCAATGTTTTCGGCCAAGTCTTTGGCTACTCACACAACTAAGCTTCCCTGAGCACCAAGAGTGCAGCCCAAACGTTCTACTTTTAAAATCAGGTCACGGGTGTGGCCCAAAGCCTCTGGGCCGTTTTACTCATCGGTCGGAAACCACTGTCGCAGCAGGCGAGGATGGAGCAATGACTGTGAGGAAGTTCCCAAATCCGTGAGGCCTTCCCTGCAATGCAACGGCCAGCTTCAAAGGCAGAGGGGCCGAGGGCTGCAAGCAAAGGACGGACCACAGACTAAAAAGCAACGGCAGCGCGTGGTCACCGGCCATGGTCCCAGCCACGGTCGCCGGCCACGGAGAGGCCCAAGCAGCGGGCACCTCTACAAACGCCCAAGGACAGCAATGCTGCAAACACCTAATGGACTGCTGAGCGTGCAGACGGGGACAAAACAAGGTTCAAAATCATCCTCACAAAGCGATCTAAGTGTGCGAAAAACGGTCACAGAAAAGACTGGCAAGAAACACAGCAAAATGAGCAGCATGGCCTTTGAGCGTCGAGGCCGGACCTGGGTTTTCCGTCTCCCTGCCCCCCTCCCTGCACCCCCGCCCCCGCCGGTAGTTTCCTGGTTTCTGTCAGGGCACGTGTTCTTTTTATCACAGCAAAGAAAGCTTGCTTGACGACAGCAATGGCTCTACAGTCATCGTGGCAGTTCTCAAGGGACTGCAAGCGAGCAGCCTGTTCCTGAAGCACGCGTGCCCTGCGCACGGCTCTCGGGCTACGTTGCGCTGCGAGACCCTGGGCGGGAAAACATTCACCAATCTTGTTTGGGCGATATGAATGAGGGATGAGAAACAGAGGCTGTCTGTACTCGGCAACAAAATAAATGGGGAGATGTGAGGAGTGAGCTACAAAAATGGCGGAGTCCCTGCTCGCCAGCTACGTTCCATGAATCCAATGCCACAGTTAGCAGAGGTGGATGCTGCGCCGGAAGAATCCCACCTCCCTACCTCTTGTGCCTCTGCCTGCTCCCTCCCCTCCAGGTCTAACCAGACGCAGGCTCGAGAAGTCTTTCAAGGCCGGTGCAGAATTGCAAAGAGACAATTGATTTGGGAATTTGGGGGAAACTTAACCCCCAATGAACTGACATACTGCACTAGGCAAACTTGCTGTGCAAGACTCCTTTAAAGAGTTAAGCACAAGATGGGCACTGGGCCTCCACTCAAGTACTCCCTCGATACAAGAACACTGTGCTCTATTAAACTGGCATTCCATCATGCTCATCTTCCCGACAAGATGGCTGACGACAAATGGGTACATAAGCAAATGTGATGAAGAAAGCTGTTGGTGCCCGGTTATCAAAAGATATAGCGTCTGGGGTCTTAAAGGCTTGAAGGTAAACAAATGGCCATCTAGCTCAGAAGCAACAAAGCCCACATGGAAGCACACCAGCCTGTGTGATCACAAGGTGTCGAAGGTATTGGCTATCAGGCATCAAAGAACAAAATCCTATCATTGTGAATGAGGGGGAGTGCTGTATAGGGACCCAAAGCCTATCTGTAGGCCACTGGACATCCCCTTACAGAAGGGTCGAGGGGAGGAGACGAGCCAGTCAGGGGTACAATGTAGCAATGAAAAAACACAACTTTCCTCTAGTTCCTAATAAATGCTTCCTCCCCTCCAATATCATGATCCCAATTCTACCTTACAAATCCGGCTAGACCAGAGGATGTACACTGGTACAGATAGGAACTGGAAACACAGGGAATCCAAGACAGATGAACCCCTCAGAACCAGTGGTGAGAGTGGCGATACCAGGAGGGTGGAGGGAAGAAGGGGTAGTAAGAGGGAACCGATTACAAAAATCTCCATCTAACCTCCCTGGGAGACGGACAGCAGAGAAGTGGGTGAAGGGAGCTGTCGGACAGTGTAAGACATGAAACAATAATAATAATTTTATAAATTATCAAGGGTTCATTGGGGGGAGGGCAGGAAATAAGGAGCTGATAATAAGGCCTCAAGTACAAAGAAAACGTTTTGGGAATGATGATGGCAACAAATGTACAAATGTGATGCTTGACACAATGGATGGATGGATGGATTGTGGTACATCCATTGACACAATGGATGGATTGAGTTGAACAAGCCCCTGATAAAATGATTGGAAAAAAAAATAGTTATGCACAAAGATGTCACTTTGAGGACTAAGGTACATCTGACCATAGCCATGGTCCTGTTGCAGCCGCTGGCCGATCACTGGCCCGGTGTCCCCTCCCAGCTGCTGAGGCAGCTCTCCTCGCAGGACCTACCTTGGTTGTCCAACATGCACATGGGACCATCACGCTGGTAGTTGGCCACCCGAGCGCGGAAAGGGCAGTTGACAGGTAGCTGCAGGTAGTTGGGGCCCAGGCGGTGGCGGTGAGTGTCGGGATAGGCAAAGAGACGGCCCTGCAGGTGGAAACGAAGCCCACATGGGTCATGGGCAGCCACATGGAAAACAGGAATGGTCTAGAAGCTGCACACTGCAGGCCACAGGACACTGGTTCTCCCGGCCTACCCCTCCAGCAAGGAGCAAAGCCTTTTCTCTCTCGAGCCATGAGTGCTCTCTCACTGAGCAGCCCCTAACCATCAACACGAAAGTTATGAAGGTCCTGAATCAGAGATTCCCATCGGTCATGGCCGGTGGTAAGCCTCCTGACTTGTCTTACGGTTAGTTACCCACACAAGGTTCTATGGCTAGCCGGGCGTTGACATGACCATCTAATCATTTCAGGGGCCCTGCGACCCAAACTGATCTATGAACCTTTATCGGGTCAAAGACTTTATCACTGGCCTTGAGTCTTAAAGGGCAAGCGCACATGCCAATTATTACCAGGCCAAGTGAAAACCTGGCAAATAGGGCAGCTTGTGCAATGCTTTGTACCAAACCACTCATACCCACGTGGAGCCTCCAGCCCCACTGCTGTCAATAATCTGATGCTGACTGTGTGCCAGCACCTCCCATAATCATTTGGTCTCAGTTAATATTCAGACAGTTGGTCACGAGCCATGACTAAAGTCCACCTGCAGTTTGGAAGCTGGTTGTGTCCTTTGGCTCAAAATCAACTAACTTCTACCAACAGGATGGACAGGGACATTAGCAGCCCCAGGAGGTAGCCTCTATCAGGAAATTCACCACAGTGTTAGCTGGCAACTCTAGCCCACGTCAAGGACCGGGAACATGCACTTCGATACCACCACCCTGACACCCAGTTGGGGCTGGGCCTTCCCCGACCCTGAGCCTGCAGTGCTCCAAGGGCCTGGGTGAGAAAGACAGCAAAGCTCCCCACACAGCTCCCAGCGCAGCCTCTCCTCCAGCTCCTGGTGAGGAATGAGAGACCTGTGCCATAAGGCAGAGGGGCCAGCGCCCGGTGCCTAGCAGGTGACCTCCCTGCAGTCACTCTCGGTCCGTTTCACTGTGGCCTCACATACCACGTTGGACAGCAAAGCCGTACAGCTGACGCACGTGGCCTTGTTGGAAGAGAACACTGTCCATTTGCATACCAAACGCTGCCCTGTGAGCTACGGCCCTCATAGACGCTCAGCAGGGGCAAGTCCAGAGTTGGCCTGGCTGGCTCTCCACTTCCTATCCCTCCCCTAACAAGACAGCCCACACCTCCTCCTGGATGAACCTTGCTAAAACCTGCTCATATTATCTCTCTTTCCTACAGAAAACCACGTAAGTGAGTTCACTGGCTGCCAAATGGCCGAATGAATGCAACAGTCCTGACTGTGTGGTTCCCCAAACTCCCACAGTAACGGAAGTCCCACCTACCTGGCCGATGATGCTCTGGGGCGAACTGGGCCGGGAAGTGAGACCTGACAGAACGTACTAAAGTTCTTTCATATATTCACTCCTTTAAAACCTCAGTCCAAAATCCTGTCCAGAGAATACTTACATGTACTTTATCTACCTATCTGTAATTTACCAGCACAAGTAAAATGATTATATGGCTGATTTCCATTGGTCATTCCTTTTTCCAGACTTAGTTTGCATGAGAGGCCTGAACATATGGTTTCTCTGGTTGTAAAGAATATTAACTTGTTCCAGGGTCCTCCTCCCCTATCCAAAATCTTCAAAGTCAGTGATGCTGACTACCTCCAAGTCCCACGGAGGTCCTAGAGACTCAGATGGGCTGGATTCTTCTGAAAAGACTGGGTAACCTTGTATCTCTCAACCTATTCCTTTAATAACCAGGGTTGTGGCATTTCGGCCCAGCCCATGACAATGAAACCCCGTGGCAAATCCCAACTGCCCCTCCTCCTCCTCGCTTCAGCTCCCCTCCAACCCCCAGGCAGGGACAGGCCAGGACCTGGGCCTATGTCCCCTTGGCATCTGCTTGCACTTCTGCTGGGCCTCTGTCAGCAGCTTGGTGGCCCTTCTCTGTTTCTGACACAGGCCAATTCTGTGTCTATCGTCACCAACAGAGTCAGTGTACTTGACACATGCCAGGTCATGTGTCTCAAGACTGAAGCAAACTTCATTTGTCCCAAAGGGACAAATGTGCAAACTGCTCACTCAATCATTTAAAGCCTCCTCTGACTGTGTCTGCCCCATCTTATTTCTTTTAATCCAGGATGCGGTCTGCCCTATTACACATCTTGACACCTAGTCTTTAAAACCCATCCCTAATGTTAACTAGCTCACGAAACCTTGTCATCATCCTCCAGAGACAGGCTTCACCTTCTGGTTCCCCCAAGGCCCTGAGCCTTCCATTACGCTTACCCTGTGTTCTCGTGTCCCTTAAAACACCTGGGAGAGACGCATTCATAGTCATTAAATTGAACTAAAAACTAAGAAAAACCTACTTTCCATTAAGACCTCAGCTGTTCCCAGGATCATCGTAAAAAGGTCACTATGAAAACACAAAGGAACTTTAGCTAGTCCTCTACGGAGGCTGCCGCCAGAGTAGGAATCCGCACTCCACATAAGACCAAAGCCCACAGTCACTTTGATCCGTGGCCTTTGTCCAAAAATCCAAAGACTGAATTATTCCTTAATTAGTAAACCGGTTCTTTCCCGACTGATACCTGGTCCAAAGAATTTTTCGCTCTGTGCACGCGTGGAAGAGCACATCGGAGAGTGATGTGAAGCACAGGGGTGCTCTTGTCAGTGTGCACATACATCTGCTTCTGACAACCAGCCGCACACTGAGCGTCTGCTAAAGGGGGTGGACACCCAGGGATGGGGCCCCGGAATCCTCGCTGTCAAAAAAGGCTGAAATGGCAAATACTTTGATCTACTTATCCAGTTTTTAAAAAATCATCCCAGTTGCTTTTTACCAATGCAAGTATCCCAGGGAAGAGGACATGAATAGTTACCCTGACCAAGGCTATCATCAACAAGTTACAGTCCTTCCCCAGAGTCACACGTGAACTAATAATGCAGTGCCCCCCAAAAACCTGAGGGATTTCTGAAATACCTTTTTAAAAAGTCAATAAATGTCAAGGTCCTAACACAGTAAGGATCGGTACTGTGGAATGTGGTCCGTAACTGTCTTATTCACATCCACGCTCATCCAAGGACAGCTTCACCTCAGACCCACCAGGAACCGTGACCGGACGAATGACGGTCTGCGCGGTGGCCTGGTTCAAGCTTCCTGTGGGGAGGGTGGCTCCTGACACCTGGGCCCCCAGGCTCACCTGCAGCATCTTGTCAGGGCTGGGCTCGATGCCAGGTGGCATGTTGCTCGGGTCAAAGGCTATCTGCTCAACCTCGGCAAAGTAGTTGACGGGGTTCCGGTTTAAGACCATTTTGCCGACTGGAATAAGAGGGTAGTCCTTGTGAGGCCAAATCTGAAGGGAAGAAAAGAAAACAACGTCACACTCACAACCACTGCGGGAGAAGCAGCACTGCCCCGAGACCACCAGCATTCACGCGAACCCACGCGCGGACGGCCCGGGGAAGGAGAATTTCCTAATCCAAGAAAGCCTGTGCGGAGCTCAGCGTTGATGACGTGGCCTGCATTTTTCACAAGCGTGAACAGTAAATACCCACAAAAGTCTATCACTGGCACAGGTTCTGCAGCGGCTCAAAAGGTGCTCCTTGCTAACCGCGCTGCAGGCGCCCCAGCAGTTCCGCGTTCAGAAAGAAGGCAGTCGGAGCGAGCAGCCTGTGCCGTGTAGGAGGAAGCTGTGACCATCTGCGTCCGTGAAGATTCCACCATGGAAACTCACGGGGCAGTTCTGCTTGGTCCTGCAAGGTCACTACACATTGGAACTAACTCGAACCCAGGGGATTCGGTTGTGGTTCCCACCCCTCCAAACACCCCTGGGGCCTGGAGGTGCTGCTGAGCTCTCATCAGCGGGAAACTCCAGGAGGCTTGTCCTGGTACATTACCTTCCCGGACAGGTCAGGAAACTCCCCGTGGTACTACCGTGTTCTGCATGGAACTGCCCTCTACCTGTGGACGCTTGCGTTGTAATCAGGAAATAAGAGGTTAAAAGAGAACAAGGAGACCGTGTGGCTGCTGACCGACTCACCTTGGTGAGATCGAAGGGATTGAACGGAAAAGCTTCTGCCTGACTGAAGGTCATGACCTGGATGTAAAAGGTCCAGGAGGGGTAGGTGCCGGTGGCAATGGCATTGTAGAGATCCCGGAGGCCGTAGTCAGGGTCTTCCTGAGAAATCCTCGCTGCGTCTTCTATAGAAAGGTTTTTGATGCCCTGGTCAGTCTGCAGAAGCGAAGGAAGACACTCAAACGGAAACGTACTGGCAACGTTACAGAGCTTTGACCAGCTCTGCTGAAGGTGTGAGACTTACCACTCATGGTTCAACGGTTCCTGGAGGAAGCACGACTCTAATGGCAACTTTGTTTTCTCAACACTACCTCCTCCTCCCTTGTTCAAGTCTGACACCAACACAAACTTCTCGGGGAAGAAATTCGGGTGATAGGCTTCCTATTTAAATTGAGTCTTACCTTTCCTTTCTTATACTCCTACACGATCTGAAGTTTTACACATTGGTTACTTATCCAGGGAGCCCGCTGGCACGGTGGGTTAGGCGCTGGGCTGCTGAATGCCCCGGCTACCTCAAGGGAGAAAGATGAGGCTGGCGGCTCCCACCTTGGCAGCCCTAGAGGGGCCTCTGGAGTCAGAATGGACAGGCGGCAATGGGCCTGGGTTTTGGTTTGGTTACTTTTTCTCATAGAAAAGTTATGTCTATTTTGAAAAGAATCAAACGATTGACAAAAATTGCAAAGGGGTACTCTTTCCTAAATGATTGCCTTTTTCCCCCAGCTCAATGCAATGGCTGAGATTGTGCTCAACAGTATTCCATCCACCCCACAGAAAAGAACCTCAGCAGAATTTTTCTAACTCAACTTTCCCAGAATTAGTATTCTGACTTTCCAAACAAGCCACTGCAGGGACAGTGAATTATTTAATGTCTCTTCAGCGCAATTCTCTAACTCCCACCCAGTAACCTCTCTCTCCCTGCACGGGTCTGACAAACAAGCACTGACAGGATTTGCCTGTAGTTGCTAATTAGATTTCCAGGAGTGCTCTCCTGCTGTGTGTAAAGGAGCCCTCTTGAGAAGCAGGAGGGATCACATGACCAACAAGAGCCTCTTCTCTAGACCCAAGATCCCTGTGCAGGGACCCTCCTGGATCCAGCACTCCACTCTACCATGAGAGCAGCAGCAGCAGAACCAGGAGCCAGAGCATGGGGCCGCGTGATGGGCTCCCCAACCTGCTGAGCAAGTAAAGATGACTTTGTGCAGGAGGCTGGCTTGCAGGGTAGGGCGGAAGTTGGACTCGCTGACCCATGAGAGTGGAGCTGAGTGCCTGTGAGCGGAGGTTTCCTGGATTGGGGGCCTCTGGACACTTACCCAGTTCAGGGAGCTGGATATGCTGACCCACTGAACAAAAGCCGTATGCCCTTGGGTTGAGGCTTACAAGTGAGTGGCACGTCCTTCAGGCTTTTATCAGCAGACTTGACAGAACTTTGTGACTCTCCTGATAAACAGCGCCATCTTGAACATGCCCCACTTGTTCACTTCCTTAAAAAACCTTCTAATGGTGAATGTTGGCTGTGAGTTCTGTGTAGCCATGGCAATGGCTATTAAACTCAGAGAAGTAAACAGAGAACTTTCATGGAAGACAGGGTAGCCACTACAACCCAAAGAAATAAGTCACTCTGACAAGAGCTCTTCTATGCTAACACCATCTCGTCAACGAACCCGTGGCCACAGGAAAGCTGTGTCCCTGCAAAGAAGGATGTCCTCAGCAAAAGCCACATCTGAAAGGCTGATTCAGTTCATGCCAACGCCCTCCAAGCCAGTGCGAACATTCCAAGTCTGCCTTCTACTACACCAGAAATGAAGTAAGTCTCCTTCCTGTTGAAAACTGACGGCCGCCATTTACAGATCTCCCCGCGAGTCCACATTGCAAAAGGTCTGATTTTAACTTATTCCCAGCATTTAGGAGAGGACAAAGTCGGAACACCCCGGTGTGATGCGTCCACGTTGCTCAGAAGTGGCTCCGGGCCCTCTGCTGAACAGATCCATAAAGAACCCCATCATTGCAGACAGCGGGATTATCACCCCAATTTTACAGTGTAAAATAAACTCAAGAAACATTTAATACTATGCCCCAGGCCGAGCTAATAGAATCCAGACTGGTTGGATCTGAAGTCACAGCTTGGCTGGTTATCTGCAGGCGCATTCAGTTGGGCTCTAAATGGGGCTAGCGGGCTCCCTTTGACAGTAACCAGCCAGGAGTCAGCTGTTTCTTACAGCAGCAGTTCCTAGTTAAGATCTAAGAAACGAGAGGAGCGACAGCTGCTTGCTTACGTTGCCCAGATGAAGATTAAGGCAGAACAGAAAAAGAAACAGGGTCTTTTAGATATCAAGAGTAAGACAATTTGCCACGAGCCCATTCTCTACAGATCTGAGCAGTGTTCGGAAACAGAAGTTCTTAGGCCACCAGAAGTTTTTAACCCCCTGGAGTTCTTTCAGGGTATTAGAGTAACACCTGGCCAACATCACACCAAGAGAGGACCCTGTAGAACCCTTCAATTAATGAAAGGGTTCTCAAAGGGCTCTTAACACAGAAGGTCCCCGAGCTGGCTGGTTGGGGACAGGCATCGACGCACAGAGGGTAGTATGCCCATTGTGGGGCATGGGAGCTTCACACTGGGATCCTTCCCTGTCGTTTCTCTAATGAGTGTCACTTCATTTGTATGCTTTTTGCTACAATAAAACTCTAATCACTTTCCATACAGCCTGACGTTCCAGTGGATTATCAAACAGGAAGGAGTGGTGGGAGCCAGCATACTAGAAACGAGAGAGCTGAGAACCCCTGAATTTTCACTCTGCAGGTCAAAAGAGAGGGGAGTCCCCCCATAAGTCCCAAGTTTAAGGTTGAGGTCTTGAGCAGTCTTGGCAGTCTGGAAGACTCCGACCTAGCTCTGGGTGGTTCGGATCAGATGGAAACGTGCTACCTGCACAGCTGACCTAACGAACGATCCAGTGAACAGAACCGCAGAGACATACGAAAGTGGGGTCTGAGATAGCCTTACAGATAGCAAGACTGGTGTGAGACAGCAACACACCCATGTTGCCTTAGTCCCTCCAAGACCCCCACGGGATCTTGTCGATGGGGACAACGACAGGCTCAGGGCTAGAACAAGTAAAGCAATTGAACCATTGTCAATGGTTTGCGAGGACAGGACGCTACACGCCAACACAGAACTGGGGACTCAATTTGTGTATGGCTCTCGTAGGCTCCTTCGTCACTCCGAAGTGATTGCAGTTCTGAGGGAAATGAAATGAAGAGATTTTAAATCTGGCTGCTCCCCTAGCTATTTGTCTGTAACTCTCACCAAATGATTGGGTCGAACCGCAAACACGGTGTAGGGGACTCTGAACTGCAGGGCTGGTCAGTTTTCCCATTCCCCTGACTCTAAGAGAGCCGGTCATCTCAGGAGAAACCAAGAATCCCAGATGACCGAGAAATAGGAGCCACCAGTAGAGCCCGAGTGCGCGAGGCCCCTGTCTGAAGTGGCAGAGGCACAGAACATAGCAGCCACGTGGAAACAGAGCAGAGGGAGATGACAGAGTGGCGGCCAGATTTCCTGACCCACAGAGGCAGAGGCCAAGGGACCACCTGTCTGAGAGGCTGAGGACCGGAGAGAGACACAGGGGCTGGCTGAGGAGAGGTGGTGCTGTGGACCAAGGCTGCATCCTTACTGTTTACTCATCGTGGCTCGTGGTCACCTGTGACTCCCCTAATAAGCCCTCTGAATTGGGACTATCGTCTGAGTGCTGTGTGGCCATTTCAACACGCTACGGAACCCTGCAGGTCAGTGGAGTGCCCTGGGAGGAACATTCGACTTCAGGATGATCGAGGGTCCGAGCATGTCTGCCTCTGCCCAATGGTGGGGAGTTGATTCTCCTCCTCCGTGTAGCCGGGGAGGTGAGATGTGGACCCTGTAACATGTCCTCACCACCGGCTCCAGCACGATCTAATTAATGTAACCAGACCCTCTTGCTGTACAGGATTACACCCACCCATCGAAGAGTTACGATTCCACACATCTGTGGAAGAGACAGATGCAATCCTTTACCAGTAAGAGCCCAGTGGGAGAAGGCTCACTCTTTACCGCATTCCCCGGGGAGAGGGAGTGGGAGAGGGCGCCCTGCATCCACCCACCCCAGAGACAACAAGTACCTTATAATGGAATTTGCAGTAAACTGCCTCTCCATTTGCATTAACCAGTTTGAAAGTGTGTGAGCCGTATCCATTCATGTGCCGATGTCCGTCGGGAATCCCCCGGTCGCTGAACAGGAAGGACACCTGAGGAACAGAAAGAACCACGGCCCCCAGCCGGTGTCAGTGTACAGCAAAACACCCCGCTCCCGTCAACCGCTCCGTGTATGGGGCGTGAATTCTGTCAGTAAAACTGCTCTCAAGTCAAGAGAGCCACTGGAAAATAGCAACAGAAATGTAATAAAATAAAATGCCTCAGCTTCTTAAGACAGTTCTAACTAAGACAGTTCTGGGAAACCCCTTACTGGCATGGGACATGGGTGCCAATCACCCAGGGGTGGTGTGGGAGGGGCCCTCCTGACTATTTCCTGTGCAGAGGCAGAGGAATTTTAAAGCTGGGTCATACAGAAGCCATTAATAGCATGACTCCAGATTCTACTGAGGAACGCTAAGGCAAATGTGAAAGCTCGTCAGACTTGATATTCAAAAGATCACTTCAGTAGAAAATGATGCACACTGTTTTCCTCCTCTCCACCTGCCCCCAGGCCACAAGATGTGCCTCTACTCGAAACTTGGATCCGTAACATTTTTTAAATGTGACCTGTTTCTGACTTGTATCTCGCCATCAATTAGAGGGCAGGAAGGGGGTTATCAAAACCGGCCATGATAAAACTCTTCATGATCAAGGGTTCTGAAGAGGAAACCACAGACCAGTTTCAATGCAATAGCCAAGCCAGAGGAGGGGACACCCAGGGAAACCGCAGCGCCCCACCTGGTGCAGAGACTCGGGGCGCAGGCTCCAGAAGTCCCACACCATGTCGGGGTCCTTCAGGTGCGTCTGAGGGTTTCTCTTCTGGCTGTGGATGAAGGACGGGAACTACATGGGGAAAGAGAACAAGGAGGAATGGAGGGACGCCAGGCAACGCGTCCTGCCGCGCCCGGTCCAGCCCAGCCAATGCAAATTCAGCTCTCCGCAGATGTCAGCCTAATACAGAATACTTGAAATCAATTCAAATGAACAAAATATTTACAGAGAGAAAAGTACTGTAAGTACCAATAAAGCATCCCTGATGAAGAAAATGGGGGTGTTGTTTCCAACAAGATCCCAGTTACCATCTTCCGTATAGAATTTCACGGCAAAACCCCGAGGGTCTCGCACGGTGTCAGCTGAGCCCGATTCTCCGGCTGGCAGATGCAAACAGGAAAACACAGTATTAGTCACGACTACATTCATCCAAGAAGCACAGCACCAGATACACTGGTATCTATCCTTTCCATCTACTTTCCCGAAGTAAATTAGGGATTTAGGTGCCGGAACCATTATTTCTACCACCCACCAACTGATGCAATCTACAAATTAAACAAAAGAATGGACTGAGAGTGATGAGAGAAGCTATGTAAAAGTCACTATCAAAAACACTCGTTTCAAATAAGAAGCTAGTTTGGTTTAAACAGGTAATTAAAATAGCGGAAGGGAACAACTAGAAATACTCAAGAAGTGTTAACTCATTAATTAAATATTAAGAGGATGAACCGAAATCTAGGTTCTCGTTCTTAATTTCATTTATTTTCGCATTCTACAGTATTTTTAAAATGCAAAAGCACAGAATGATGCAGTCGAAGCCCAGTACTATGGAGTGCTGCCGCTGCTGCTGACTGTTGTTGCCGGTGCTCTCCAGCCCTTTCGGACTCACAGCAACCCCATGAGACACAGGACAGCTGCCCGCCGGGGTTTCTCAGCTGTACTCTTCGTGGGAGCAGATGACCAGGTCTTCCTGCCCCTTGCAGCCACTGGACTGAGTTAAACGTCAATCTTCCCATTGGTAGCCCAGCACTTAACCATGGTGCCACCAGGGCTGAAAACCCACTGTCAGTGATTCTGATCCACAGGGACCCTGTAACTTTTTCCTGGGATTAAGTGATTAAGTCTTGAGTTTATCAAGGAATACCTATCCCACCAAGGTAACGGACTTACCGACAGTCGAGAAGCGAACTGCAATGGGCGTCCTCTTGCCAATATGCTCAAACACCTTTGCCTTGGAATATCTCGTGATGTCATGTGTGACCTCAAAGTAGCCAAAGGCCCCTAGAGAGAAAGACGGGAAAACCGGCACCGTGAGAGACTATTCGGCCTTCACCGCTCTTCTGGTGTCCGGGTGACTACGGAGAGAAATGGGAGGCGCTGCCAGTAGTGTGCTGGGGGAGGGGAGTCGTCCACACCCAAAGCGGTGGAGAAATGTACAAATGTGCTTGACATAAGGGACGATGTATGGATTGTGTCAAGAGTTGTACGAGCCCCAATAAAGTGATTTTTACAAAAAAGATGCAAAGCCTGTGAGTATTCGGTGCTCACCCAAGCCCTGCAGGGCTGCAGCCAGGGTAAGAGTGAGGCTGGGAGTGGGTCAGCAAAGGCTGGCCCCAAGGCTGACCAAAGGGCATGGGCCACGGGGTCGTGCAGCACAGGTGGGATCTAGCAGAGAAGTGGATGAGCAGGATGGAGAAGAGCCACAGTGCAAGGGAGCAAAGAACCGTCTAGACCAGGGGTCTGCAAACTTCTGACAGGAGAGCCAATCCTGTCCCTCACGACAGTTTAAAGGTCATTCAGGAGCCATACTATGTTTTTACCAATGAAGTCACCACTGTCTCAATAACATCCTGTAAATGAAGCTATGGTTGTTTTACTTTCATTTTCAATTTCACTTCCGAGCCACAAGTATGTTCTGAAAGAGCCGCAATCTGCCGCCCCGGTCCAGCCCTTCGTTACAGACGCCAGGGCATCCAACACCACACTGAGCAGTCCGCAAAGACCTGGTCAGAGTGACAGAAATGCTGGGGAGAACTCTTACGTAGGAAGCAGAGATGAAGAAGTGGTGGTGGCGGTGCTGTCTCCGACCCACTGGGACCCTGTGTACCCCAGGGCACAACCCTGCCCGCTCCTGCACCATCAGCACCGTTGTGTGCCCACGGGTCAGCCCCCCTGGTTGAGGGCCGCCCTCTTGTTCACTGCCCTTCTGCGTCACCAACCAGGGCGCCCTTCTCCAGGGACTGGAGATTAGGGCGCCCGAACTGGAAGGCCAACTAAAAAGATTTAGACGAATTGTCGTTCTTCCTCTCCCTGGAGATGCTCTAATGTCTGGATTGAGTTGCTTTGGTGGGAAACAGAAAGGTTACTCCCCAGGAAGTCCCCCCAGAATATATGCCTAACCTAGAGCACTGACTACACACTTGGAAGGCAACTGCTTCAAGGTTATCTGACTGAAGGGCATCAGCCATCTGGAGCAGTCAGACTCTTACTGTCTGTCCCACCCTCAGCAGGGCCCACTCCTTCTGATAGGATAATGGATGGTTCCCCTGAAGGAGAGCCCAAAGACACTAAGGTCAAGCCAGCTCACCTTGCTACGTGTATGCCCATCTTGAGTCCGCCCATCTTGTTACCTGTACGCCTTCCTGTCATGTGTATGCCTCTAGTGCCTCCCCTTCCTACTGAGTGTATACCCCTACCTCTGGTCTACTGTACAACCCCTTCCTGTTACGCATGGGGTTACCTGTAATTAGGGGCTAGGACGCCCTGAGTGTAGATAAGCCCTGGTTGGAAATATATTCTCTGTGTCTCTGCGTGGATCTGGCTGCTCAGATCATGGCCGTCCCGAAGGTGAGCAAGTGCATGCTTTATCTTGTCTGATGTCTCTTTAATTTTACCCCTCAATTACACAGCGGCCCCTTGGATCCCCACTTTGATTGTGGGGGCTGGTACCCCACAGCTTCTACCATCAGTGCAAGACGCGAGTTTTACAGACGTATTGGAGGAAAGAGAAGGGAACCACCCCAAACCAGCCACCCTCCCATAACTATCTCAACTGTATGCTCTTGGTTTCGGTATTTGTATCTGATAAGTGCAACACTTAAACCTAGTTACAGTTACAGTGTGTACAGTGTGTACTGTGCGGGTTTCCTCGCTGAACTAGACAATGGAAATAACTTCCATGATAACAATTTTTATTTCTAATAAAATAACGTCATACTGCATGCAGGGCAATAACCCTTGCTGTCGAGCTGGTGCTGGCTCACAGCAACCCTGCAGGGCACAGTAGAAGAACCCGGAGCCTTTCCAAGGGTGTGGTCTTCACAGCCACACACGGGCACCTCTTGCCCCTGCGGAGCTGACGGTGGGTTTGAACTGCTGGGCTTGCAGTTTGCAGCTGGGCACTTTCCCACCACAGCCAAGGCAATGCCCTCACTGAGTTGCTAACTCTCCTCTGGGTGGGCAGTCTTCCTTCCCCCCGGGGGAAGGGGACCCAGCGTGTCTATCACAGGAAATAGTTGTGGCACTGGTTCTACAAAACGATGTTTCACAACCAAGGGCCCAGCCTCACCTGCTCCTTTAGCGTGCACGACTCGCTCGGGGATTCTCTCTCGGTCAAAGTGAGCCATCTCATCGGTGAACACCACATCCTGGACCAGCATGGGCCCCCGCCGCCCCACGGTGAGGGAGTTGAGCTTGTCTCCCACGGGGTTGCCAGCTCCGGTGGTCAGGACTTCGGCTTTCTAAGGGTACACACGGGAACAGAGCACAGGAGTCGATTCAAAGGGCCCCCGAATGTGGGCAGCACACATCGTTCCGCGAGGTTTACCTGGGACTCTTCTTCCACTTCCCATTTCCAACCGTTTGAACTTCTACAAGTGGTACCACTGAAATGTATCTCCAGATCTCAGACGCCCTTGATACATCTCCACACGGACCCAAGAAGAAACCTGAAGACAGGACTGAGTAACCTACAGGGTGCAGCCCTTCCTGAGAGACACCAATGACAGCCAGGAGCCTCCAGACAGGGGTCCCCCCAAAAGGAGCACACGTACTTTGCTCTGAAGGAATCAACAGTGTCAAGATCGTCTCCTCACCCAGCCACCTGCTGGCTACAGCTTTGCACAGAACTTACAAATGCGTCGTTACTGGTGCAAATGTTACAACAGCTCATCCTCCACAACAGGCCGCCCCCCGAGGAACATCGGCCCAGTCCAGACCCCCACGATGAAGTGAACGGTAGTACATGGAGTCACAGCAGCTCTTTGGGGTTTCCCAGTGCATTTTAAAGTTAGGGTTTCGTGATATTGTAGCCTATTAAACGCGGAACAGCATTACAAAATCAGTATGAAAAACTGTGAGAATTACCAAAATGTGACTCCGAGAAGAGACAGCGGCTCAAGATGGCAGCCATCGTGGGTGCCCCAATTTACGAAAACTGATTTGCAGCCTTAAAATAGAGCGTGGACCTAAGATCTGTCATAAAAATGACTGTGAGTGGAACTCACGGTTCCAGGGGAGCGGTGGCCCCAGGAGCCCTATCAGTGCGAGCTGAACTCACTCCACGTCAACGCTGTCCTGCCAGCACCCCGGCACCCAAGGGTGGCTAGAGAAAATACGAACCGCCCTCAGTGGCCCCAAGGACAGCATCACAGCAGTTCGTCACGGGGGAAGCCCCCGGCCCTCCCCTGCAGCCGATGGAAGCGGTCTTTGCTTTCCACAGTAGTACATTTTTAGCTACATTTTTAGTAGACCTCCATGCCTGGAAAGGAAGCTCCTGTAAACGACACTGATTTGTTTGTTCGTTTGAAATAGCTAAGTTGTGCTATCTCACACACACAGGACAGAGAGACACAGGACGTGAGCATATGCTATTGGGAAAACTGCTGCCAGCAGACCTGCACTGAAGCAGTGTTGCCCCTGGCCTTGAATGTGCTTAAAAGCAGTGTCTGCAATGAGGGGAAACGCAACGAGAGGAGGTGGCCTGGAACTTACTCCTTTTTCCCCAGCAGGGCACAGTTGCTATTTGCAGCATCGCTTCAATTTCTGGGGGCAAGGTAACGGCTTTTACTGGCACAAAGAATAGAGAGTTACTGGTACAATGGATTATAGTATTTTCTAAGATGTCAAACGTCTCTGAAATGGGATAGGTTATATCACTGCCATAAAGAACTATTTAATCCACCCAATTCTCTGATTTCAGTTACATCAGAAGCCTTTCCGCTTCCCCTCCTCTACAGGGTGGGAGCAGCAGCCTTTAAGCCCTGCATAATCCTAGGCCCTGTTGGTTCCACGGTCAAGCACTGCACTTCTGACAACAGGCAGCTGCCTCCCCTCTGGCAAGTTCTGAGGGCACTGGGAAATCGGGAGAGAGGCTGGCGGGGTCAAGCAACGATAAGCCACCTCTCCTCCTCCATCCAGAAAACAACTCAGTAAGGTCTGCTGGCGAAAGTCACTGTCACCAAGGTCACATTACCCTCAGCTTTCCCAGATCCCAGCCTCCCTGGACTAAGGCGGACAGCATCCACCTCTCTGGGCATTCACCTGGCTCTTTCCAACAAAGTCAATTATCTGCCTCTTCTGTAGAAGATGATGTGGAAGGGGTCGGCGGCACGTAACCTAGCATAGTAGGTTACACATTGGGCTGCTAACCCCAGGGTGAGCAGTTCAAAACCACCAGCCACTCTTGGAATGAAATACTCCTCTAAAGAGTTACGGTCACAGAAACCTTCAGGGCCAGGTCTACTGTGGCCAAGGAGGTCACTGTGATTTGGAATTGACTTGATGGCAGTGAGAACTTGCTTAGGAAAAGGCAGAGAATAAAAAGAGACCTTGGAATATGCCAGTTTCATGAACAAGGCTCTCACACCTGCCCTCCTCGCCCACTAGTTTCCCCTGCCCTCCAAACGTGAGGGGTGCGTGGTTCCAGAGAAACCAAGCATCCAGCACCAGAGAGCTTGGGTCCAGCATCCAGCCCTGCCAAGTGCAGCAGGGTAACTGCTGGCAGGTTACTGAGACCCAATTTTTTTTTCGCTTCAACGTGGACAGGGTGACAACTACCTCACAGAATGAGCTGTTGGTCTCAAAGAGCCAAGAACACACAAAGTGCAGGCTGCACACGAGCCATGTCTACGTTGAATCCCTCGATAGCCTGTGGGGGTGCCTGGGAGGGGCCGAGGAGTACAGTGCACCTGACCCAAGCCATGGTATTTTCAGTCCCTTCCTAGGCACGTGGACGTTGGGCACTGAATAAGGAAGTCCGAAGAGGGATTGATGCATGTGAATATGGTGCCGGGGGAAAAGACTGAAAGTACCGTGGACGGCCAGAACCGACAAAACGCGTCCTGGCCCACACGCAGCAGAACGGCTTGCCTCCTCAGAGGCAGGAACAGCGAGACCACTCAGGGCACGTGGTCGGGAGACCAGTCCTGGAGAAGGGGAGCATGCTTGGTCAGACAGAGGGTCAGCGAAAAAAAGGAAGGCTCTCGGCAAGATGGATGGGCACCGTTGCTGCCACAGGTGCCCGTGCACAGGAACGATGGAGGATGGCGTGGGACCGGGCAGGGTTTTATGGTTGACATCAACTCGACAGCACCCACCACCGCCAACCATTAGCCTCGAGGCTGCCAGTCCAAGCTTCTGCTTCGGTAAGGATGATCACCACGAAGCCCGTGGAGCAGGCCTGTCTGGGACACACAGAGGGCAGAAGTCAGAGTGGACTCAACCCCCTGGCCTACAAGTGGTGCTGGCGGCAGCTGCTTGGGTTTGGGCTTTCATGTCTATGCAGAGGAGGCAGAGCACGTAGGTTTTATTTCTCAAGTACTCCCAACAGTTAGATGCACGCTCACCCACCTACCCCTGACCCACCTGACGGCAAACTCCTCAGAACTGTGAGCTCAAAACCACACGGCCACACCACGTGCTTCTGCTGAGACGCGCTGCTGCCAATACCAGTGACGTGCATGCTTATCTTTTTTTTTTCCCCAGGTAAAAAAAAATGACCCAGAAAATAATTTCACCTTCAGTGTCAATGTAACAGCGTGGGTTTCAACCCAGAATGGACACTGGAATCGGTATTTCAAAAAGACACTGATGCCCGAGGTGTAGCCTTAGATACTTTTTATACAATCCATCAGGAGGATCTGGGCATCAGGACTTTTAGGTTCCCTGGATGATTCCAGAGTGATGTGCAGCTTTCGGATGTTTCAAAATGAAAACAATAAGGTAGTTTGAGCAAATTAAATCTGTCCTCTCCTTAAAGAGTTCTTTTTGATAGTATATAAACCTGGCACCGCCTACAAAGGAGAAGAGTACAAGAGAAGAAACCAAGAAGTTCAGTAAAAGAGAAAAGTTAAACCTGTCAGGTCTGCTTCCCTGTTGGCATTTCTAATGCAAGGAAGCAGCAGCTGTCACCAAGGAAAGGAACAGGGGCATTACAGGGCATAGGAAAATCGCATCTCCTGTGCCCTGCTGATTACCAGGTCAGGTCAACACAGTCAAGACTACAAACCAGCCCAACGGAGGCAGATGCAGAGTAAATGCCAATGAGTGTCAGTTGGCTAGATGGATGGGCAGACGGACAGATGGTCACTCAGAGGATGGCTGGCTGGGGCAATCATCTTCTGTGTAGGCTACACCCACAGCCAGCACACTTCAGGGAGGGCTCTGGCAGCAACCAGGCTTACCTCCCTGGAGGCCCGTTGGAAGTGAACAGCTCCCCCTCCACCTGGACACTGTTAGCTGCAAGCCCTCCAGGAATTGTTCACAGAAGGGCCCTGCAGTGGAGTCTGCTCCCATAGTCAGCACTCTACCAGCTCCCCCTATGCACCTGCTATCTTTGGCCTCTGAAATCCATGCGACAAACCTCCCTGGGATCAATCAGGGTTAGCCTGTCCCCCTTCTGGTTGGCACTAGGGACTGCGGAGACTGCTGTTATCGCCTACAGTGGTGGCTACCCCCACAGCCAACCTACTACAGGGTGGGCTCTGAAAGCACCAAGGCAGACCTCCTTGCCTGCTCAGAGTGTTACCCTAACTGGTAACAGCGACTGGATGGCTCTGAACTCTGACAGATGGTTCCCTACAGTGGAATCAGGAGGCGGGTCACCGCAGGGGAGACTGCTCCCCTAACCAACACCAGGCCACTGGGGCTCTGAAACCAACGAGGCACATGTCCCAAAGTTCCTTCTGAGGAGTGCAAGCCCCTCCGCTTCCTGGAACATAGGCAAGCTGGCCTGCCTTTCCCTTAGACGCCTGCTCAGAGATGAGCAACTCCCACAGAACACAGAAGGAAGCCCCAGGCAAAAGCAGAGGGGACGACTCACTGGGTGTGAGCTTTCCAACCCGGCAAGTCAGGGAGACTGGGTTGCAGACTGGCTAGGACGCAGGCTCTTGTTCTGCCAATGCCCGCTGGTTGCAGAATGCCCAGCAGCAGGGACTCCGGAGGGTTTGGGAGAAATTAAAAGTTGAACAATGAGATCTGGAGGCGTCACATCCCTATAAAACCAGGAAGGGAGAAGGACAAAAAGGGAGAGGAAATGGTAAACACAGGTTGAAGGTTCCGCCCACCTAAGATTTATTGCAGAAAGTAGTGCAGGCAAAAACGACGTACTAGAGAAAAGTGCGGAAGCTAAGGCCCTTTAAATACTCCACTGTCCCCCTAAAAACCTCACAAGATAAACGAACAACAGGAAAAGAATGGCTCATCCCAATGAACAGGGCCAAAGGAATAAGAATGAATCTAAAAACAAATACTCTTCTTTGGAGGAATAGTACGCAACCTTAAACATAAAGAGCTATGAGGAAACAGAGAACTCTAAAAGACGTGATGAAACCGTGCCCAAAAGGAATGAGGAGCTAAACCAACATGACTACTGAGGGAGGCAGGGTACACAACAGAAGGGCTGACCGACAGGTGTGATCAGGCAGAAGAAAGAATCGTTGAGTTGGAGGATTAGTTAAAATGAGAGATGCAGAAGACACAAGAACTGAGGCTCGAGAAGCCAAATCACAGGCTGATGGAATCATGGGGCAGCACCACGAGATCTGACCTCTGCAGCACGAGAAATCCAGAGGCTATGAGACAGAGAAAGACTATTTGAAGAAATAATGACAGGAACACCCCCACCCAACCACCCAACCTTACTAAGGACATGGAATCTACAAGTCTACGAAGCTCAAAGATAAACTCAAAGGTCTACATACACCAAGGCACCTGGCAGCCAGGCTCTCCGAACCTGAAGCTGAAGAGTGAAATCGGGAAGCAGTGAGGGAGGAAGCAAGGGACAAAAGCTCCCAGCAAAAGCAAATGTTGATTTGCCCTCAGAAACACAGGAGGCCGGAAGGCAAAGGGTGCTCTAAAGTGCTGCGAGAAAAGGAACAAACAAAAAAGCCTGCCAATCAACCCGCGGAAACCATCCTCCCAATGAGGCTGAAGGGAAAACAGCTCAGAGAAACGGTAGCTGAGAGTCCACACTCCCCGACAGGCCTGTGAGAAATGCCACAGGGAGTTCTGTAAGAGAGGGGGACACATCAGAAAGTGACCCAGGCTGTGAAGAAAAAGCAAGGCCCTAAAGAAGGGAAACGCGTACACAGGCAGAAGCGCCAGTCCTCAGACATTCATTCTGCTACGCCGCTCTAAAGGGTTTGCCCTTCGGAGTAAATGTGGTCCAACTACGGTCTGCTGGGGAGAGTCGGGGACTTTCTACTCCCGTAAAGAGTTGGACGCGGAAACCCGCGGGGAGAGTTCTACCCTGTTCTAAAGGGTCGCTGTGAGTTGGCATCAACTGGATGGCAGCGACTATAGGCTGTTTACAAAGGACAGACCTTAAACTCAAGGATACAAATAGGTTGAAAGCGAATGAAAGGGGGAATAAAATTCCATGCAAATAAAAACCCTAAGACAAAATATAGAAAAGATGTACCTTAACAAAAATTGCTTTGTTTAGGGTGGAAGCGGTCTCCTCCTTTCGGGGCTGATACAAAGAACCATGGCCAATCAACACTGACCGCAGTCAAGGAGGGGCTGGTGGAAGCACGGGTGTGGCTGTGGCCATGAAGGCAACTAGGCTGGAAGAGGTGGGAGTGAGACAGAAGAGATCCACGGACAGAGCGCGGAGGACAGTGGCGTCTCAGGGCACAGAAGAGACGACTCCCCAGGGAGAAAGTTCGGAGGAGAAAGAAGCCCTGGAGCCTGTCCCAGGCTCCGAGACGCAGAGCTTGACGGGGAGCGGTGCTGACACAAGCACCGGCTGCACGGCGCTCGGGTAGACTCAAGGGTGAACAGAGTTCCTTGGAAGCCCGGTCGTGGGGCCTGTGCTGTGAGACTGTGTGTGGCAGACAGCAATGGAGCAGAATTGTCAAGAAGACAGAGGGTGCAGGCCAGGGCTGTGAGCATCCTCTGCGGGACCGGAAAGAGCTGCTTCCGTGTTACTATTTTTATTACCTTAATTAAATCTGTGGCCCTAGAGGTGTGAGTTAATCAAGCAAGTGGAGGGAAAGGGACAGGTTATGATTAGTCTCTTCTAGAACGGGGTGGGGGGGCGCCCATCACCTTCCCACAGGAAGCACCGTGGTCAGAGTCCCAGGGACTACAAGCAGAGGAGTGTGAACCAGTGGGTGGAGAGCAGTGAGCTATGAAGGCACGAAGCGATGACCAACCTCTCCAGGAGAAGGGAGACATGGACAGCTACCCTGACTGGATGGACGAGAAATGTCAGACAAAGGCTCTCTCTGAGGGCAAACAGAGAAGGCAGGGGTGACAGGTAAACCAGAGGAAGAGGGGGCAGGAAATGCCCACAAAGCTGCAGCCACCTGCCAACTGTGAGGGTGGCCGCTGGGAGGGGGGAGAACTGGAGGGGAACCTAAAATTGGTCTGCAGGTCCAGAAGGTCGATGTGGCCCCAAGGGCACCCAGGTCACGTGGGAAGTCCAACATTCCCAAGAGGGACCCCTCTACAGGCCAGAGGGCTGTGCCCAGGGGCTGCAGCACTTGGAAGCGGGTCCTTCCGGCTAGCCCATTTCCACCCTGCAGCTAGCTGGTGACCCTGCCCGCCCCTCCCTGTCCTCCCACAAGTCCCTTGCACAGACCTCCCTCCAGTCCTGGCCACGGGCTGGGGAAGAAGGGGGCAGGAGCCCCCGTAGGGCAGGGAGCCAGGACAAAAGCCCCAACAAGGCCACATCTCCAGTGGTGGTCTGTGCCCTTGTTTGTCTGCGTTTGAGAGGAACAGGTTTTTGTTGTTTCGGTTTGTTTAATCTTACCGTGCAAACTCTGAGCTTCCTATACTGCTAAAGAGAGCGCCCTCCTCCTGGCCCAGAGGGAAGCACAAAGGACAGAGAGGGTATCTATGCGGCCCCCGTGTCCGTTCTCCTGTCCCCTTTTAATTCCATTTCGGGAGCACTGAGCTACCAAGAGATCACGGCATCAGGCTGGCTGTCTTCAAAGACGCTGTCTGCTTTAAGTCTCCGATCATCCAGTAGGACGATGCGACTTTTCCTCTCAGTGGGACGCTCACCACCCAGCTTTCCCTGCTGCACATAATACGTGAACCCAGGAGATGGCACTTCTTCCGACTTGCGTAAAGTGTTTGAACTCCCTGAAAGGTCACTTAAGGAAGTTTCTTTTTCTTAAAGATGAAGTTCTGCTGCTAGATGATTCTGAGTTTTCTCTGAGGAAGGAATTGTGCCTGTTATCATTTTTAGTTTCCCGGTGCATATGAAAGTTTTATTTACACTGTAGTCTATTAAAGGAGTGCTTCTGGCACTGCCCAGTATCAAGGTCAGCAGTTAAAACCCATCAGCCGAACCAGGATCTTGAAAACAAAATTCCATTTTGCTTTGCTGTTGGCACAGCTTTGGGCTGAAGCTGATTCCTGAATGAGGTGATTTTCCCAGAAAGATTAGGATTCGCTTTCTCTGGTAAAATATTTGTAAAATATCTGATTCAGAGTTTCCACATACTAGCTCCGAGCATGTAACAAACTGGCTCATGAATCCATGTTCTTAACCATGGCACTAAGCCTGAAACAACAGCTAACACATCCTGTGCACCGACTGTGTGCTGGGAGAGCAGCGTGTTAATTTACACAAGTGGAATCCCTATCACAACCCTGCAAGGCAGGCGGATTACAATCCTATTTTAAAGATGGAAAATGTACAAATGTGCTTGACCCAATGGATGGATGGATGGATGGATTGTGATAAGCGTTGTACGAGCCCCCAATAAAATGAATTAAAAAAGGCAAACCTAAGGGCAGGGCGGTGGTGTCAGCCTGCCCCAATGATCAAGCCAGGCTTTGAATCCTATCTAAGAAATCTGACTCCTCATCAATGTGCCGCCCGCAACCCTGGCAAACATCACTCGAAACCACGGTATGGAGACTTCAAAGACATGTAAAGCCAATTGAATGTGTGAACCTGATTTGGCTCAGGATACGAACACAGTGTTTTAAAAAGAGATGCAGTCAAGGAAACAGAATACCCTGATTAGACATTTCTGCGACTTCATTTTTCAGGTTATCACGATAAGGACATGGGGTTATTTGTATTTACTTCCGTCCTTCTGGAAATAATGAAATATTCACAATAAGACATTATGATGACCACGATTTATTCATAACAACAGAAGAGGGTACGGGGGTGGATGATATACATGAGACAAAATATATATACAAAAAGGTCCATTACACTACCCCTCTGCTTCGAGGCAGGTTTGAATTTCTCCAGCATAAAAAGATTTCTGAATGCGAACCCAAGATTCTGTTATCTTGTCATTCCATTTCTCCGCTAACTTCTGAAGTCCCCTCAACATCCCTCAGGTGAGGCCATTGTGGTTCAACCCCGGGCTGCTTCCTTCATGACAAGTCCATTGTCCGGACGTTCGAGGGGCAAGAATGAGTCTGTTCCATGGTATTCACCACTCAGTAACCTGCCCACCTAGTACACTGCCACCCACGCGAACACCTAAGACAGCAACTGGGCTCCTCACGCCTGCACCAGAGGCCATGAAGAAAGCTGGAGACGCACGAAAGCAATGAGCCCCAGGTTCACGGCCCACAGGAACAGCGGCCGCCTCTACTCTGCGACCAGATGGGGCCCTGCTAGTACAACCAACCACTTGGAACAGGGGCACAATAGAAGGTTCCCATTAGAATAGGTAAAAAGATACCTTTTTTTTTTAAGGCCAGATTTACTGGTTTGAAAGAGGCTGGAGGAACATCTCAAGACTGCTACCCTCAAACAACCCTCTAACCTGAAACCAAAAACACTCCCAAAGCCCACCTCCCGGAGCCAAGATATCAACAATAACACCTGGGAGAAGATGCTGCTTATTAACAATCAGATCAAAACAAATGGGGGAAGAGGATAGGAGAGAATATTGACACAGAGATGCCCATTTATATAAAAGCATTTGCCAACCAACAGAAATATGAAAGGGAAGAAAAAAGCCCATTATTGTCATAATTTTCTACTAGAAAGACTATCTAATGTCAGTAAAAAAGGGCACACTCTTTAAGAAGGGATTTCATCTCTTTGCTCATCACATAAGAAAATAACTGAAAAGGTTTTCACCAAATACGGGCAGTTTTGACCGCGTGGCAGAGTTGGTAGACTGTCTGGATATAGAAGATGGCTACATTTCCCAGGGTCCCCAGCAGTCCCCTGTGGCCAGGGGACAGAGTTCTAGCCAATGGAATCTGAGTAGACGTGACCAGCACGGACTCTCGCTGGACTCCTAAAGCTTCAGACAGGTTAGACCAGCAGTTCTCAACCTGTGGGTTGTGACCCCTTTGGGGGGGGGGTGTCAAATGACCCTTTCACAGGGATCGCCTGATTCATAACAGTAGCAAAGTGACAGTTATGAAGTAGCAACGAAAATAATGCTATGGTTGGGGTCACCACCACATGAGAAACTGTATTAAGGGGCCGTGAGAACGGTGGAGAAGCACAGGTGAGACGGTGGTTAGATGGTGGGTGACGAGCAAGGCTTAAAAGCCTCACGTTGACCATGGAGGGTTTCGGAATAGCTGTAGGGAACAAAGAGCTTTTCCCTCCTCTTCTACAATGTCACTGAACTTGGGCCCAGCGTGTAAGGAAACCAGATTCCTAATGTGTTAGCCCATGGTACCTTTGGGGATCTATTATTATAGCAATCAGCTCACACACGGTTTAATGTCATACATGGACTACAAATCAACCATAAAAGATTTGAACAGATACGTTTTTTATAAAAGGTATCAACAGATATGACAAGGAAACATGTATGAATATGGCCAACGGGCCCGTGAAAAGATGCTCGGCGTCTTTGGACACCAGAGCAACAATAGGACGCCACTGCATACCCACCAGAAGGGCTGAAGGGAGAGCCTGGCCAGCCCAGAGCTGGCAGTGTGTGGAGAGCGAGCGCCACGCACAGCTGATGGATGGGTGGAGCAGCACGTTCACTTTAGAAAAACGGCTTGGCGGTTCTCAAACATTCCTACACCGTGAAAGCTAGCGATTCCACTCCTAGGTGCTTCCTAAGAGAAACAAAGCCTAGGTGCACAGAAAGGCATGGATAGGAATTTTCATAATCCAAAACTGGATCTAGCTCAGGTGTCTGGTCACAGGATAAACAAACGGTGATAAGAGTCACACTACTGAATCTAACTCTTCACTAAAACAGAGCAAACTGTTGCCAGCAAGCAACAGCATGACTGCTGTTTTGGTTTGTTCGGGTTTTTTCTTGGTCTACTGAAAGAAGTCTTTCACAAGAAGTACATCCATCAATAGGGGTGGAGTCCTAGCAATGGTTTCCTGAGGGGAAGTGACACCGGCTGCAGGGAAACCTCACAGGAGGACTTCCCGGAGAGCTGTCAACGTTCCACTTCCAGACAGAGGGCTGGGAGTCACAGGTGCATGTATTTGTCAAGCCTCACAGAACGGCCAGACCCACCAAAATGCATTTACTAAGAATGCTGACCCAGGGTGGAAAATGTAACTTCCTCTCACTGAACAACTCGCCCAGCAGTTGTCAAATGGACACTTTTCAGGACAAACACAGTATTTTTTTAAGGGGGCGTCATAGCTCTAAAGTTCACTGCAGGGATCCTTCTGTAACTGGCCTGTGGTGGCCGTTGATGGCAGGAAGGGAGGCCTCATGTGACAGGCTCACGAGGTTGAACTTTACTTAGTAGATAAAAGGCTGGCACAGAATGAGTTTGAACAACAGCCAAGGGACAAGATGGTTGAGTCTCCATCCAACCCCTCCAGCTCCTGCAGAAGAGGCCTCGAGGGAGGTGCAGAACAGGAGGAAGAACGCCGGTGGGCTCCGCGTGGCAGTGGTGCCAGAGATGACCCCAAAACACCAACCACCTCTACCTGTTTGGCAGGTGGCAGGTGCTGAGAGAGGTGTGTGGAAAAGGAGTGACTGAGGCATTGTGGCCATGGGAGACTTCTGGAGAAGAGCCCCCCAGCCTGTGGTCGCTGGGAATGTAGTTCCCACTCTCACACCTGTGGCTAGAGGAGGTGCCCTTAATCTGGGCTACCAGCTCTGAATGGCTGGGCATTAGTGATCACATGCTGCTTTGTTACCCTCCAACGTCTGTCTGGGCACAGAATCCAGGCAATAATCGAAGAGAACAACAACAATCGTTAATGATTCACCCAAGCAATGAGAAGGCAAGCTAGTCCAAGAATGAAATAGAGTCCTACTTAAAAAGGAATACATTTTGTTTTAGGAAAACCTCAGTATATTGTCGTGTTTCTCAATTCATGAAGGATTCATGAAAACATCCGTGTGAGCCAGGACCTAACAACGACTGAGTATGGAAAGACTCGGGCTCCAGGACACTGAGTTCTAATCCTCACTCTGCCTTAACTAGCTACGGGTCCCCAACGCTGCCATTTCTCCGATTTACTTTAAGAACTGCGTGATACAATCCAGTTGTCCTAGGGCATATAGTCAGAGACAAGCAAAGTGAGGAGAGATGGCAGTCTTCTGGGAAACTAACTCCACTAGCTCAAGCCATGGAGTCCATTTTAACACATAGCGACCCACTAAGGTAGTACACAGCACTGTAGCATTGTACCCCAGTAAAGAAGCAGTGGAGACACTGGGAGGAGCCCCCGTGATGCTGTGGTAACCACTCAGCCAAAAGTTCTACTCTGTCTATACAAGAGTCAGAATCTACCCCACAGCAATTGGAGCGGTTAAGCACTGGACTTCGAGCTGGAAGGTTGGTTGTTTGAAACCACTCGGGGGCACCTAGGACGACCCCATGAGTCAGAATTGACTGGATTGGAACAACAAACATGAACAGGACTGAAAGAGCACTCAACAAGATAAATACCATTCTAGTCCTCTCTCTGCCGTGAACAAGTGGCCCTGTGGGTTGGGAACGGCCCTTACTCTCTGTGCCAAGTCTCCAAATGAGGACTCAAGCCAGATGGGCGCTTATCTAATGTAACGACCTCAGGAGTGAGTGTCTTTTTAGACACCACGACCCCTACCTCCACCACTGGGCTGAAATCCCTCACCTTTATCTCATGTTCACAGATGTCACCTCCTTTGGGAAGCCTTCCAACCAGGTCTGTCCCTCCCTTCACACTCTCCACACAACCTACATTAGAGTCCTCCTGCATGATAATCATCTGTTTACCAGTCGGCTTTGAGCTCCTCCAGAACGTTGTTCTTGCTTCATCCGACTTTGTACAACTTGCCCTAACTCAGTACCTGGCACATGCTGGTTCTCAGAGAAACCCGTGGAATAAATGCAGCGCTGAATCCCTAGCTGGAAAATGGTAGGTCTGAGTGATCGTTTGGGAAAAGCAAATGAAATAATGAACGTGAACGGCGTCCTCATCCTTCGCTGGGCTCGGTGATGAGAAAATAAAGTCGTGGCCTTCGGCACCCCACAAAATAGGAAAGCTTTAGCAACGGTCTGGGCTGGAGCTCCCCACTTCCCCCATCCCCCCTCTCCTTCCTTCCTTGCAGCTGGAGCTCTGCCCGCCTCTTTCGCGGGCGCCTCCAGTCCGCCCTCAAACGGTGACCTCTGTCCCAGTTGGCAACCGTGCCACCTGCGAGCCCAGCGAGCGACGACATTCCCGGGAGCCCTCTCCCCGTCTCCCGGCCGATGTCACAGGCCTTCCCAATCGAAAGTCGCCCCCCTGCGCCCCGCGAGCCACCGCACGGCCCTGCGGACGCCTCCGGGCGGGGCCAGCCGGGCCGTTATTCGCAGCCCCGCGAGCCGCGGGGAGGTCCGGGCTTACCTGCGCGGACCGCTGCTCCTTCCACAGCTTCATCTGGTCGCTGGCTGGGTCCCGGCCGTCCGCCATGGTGTCCGAACGCAGCCGCCCAAAGCGCAGTCCGCGGACCCGACCACAGCCCCGCGGCTAAAGTACCCGAGCTCCGCGGCTCCGCCAATCAGCACCGCCTCTCGCCCGCCCCTCGGGAAAGCCCCCTCCTGATTGGACGCCTGAGAGCGAGGCAGCATGGGATTGGCTGTCCACCAGGAGAGCGGGTGGTGGACGGGAGAGGGAAGGTGGCGCGTCCGTCAGGGCGGGAGGACTGGCGAAGTATGGGGAAGGGGGTGAAGCAAAAAAAGGAAGAGTGGAAGAGTCCCGCCACTCCCGAGCCTGGCACCGACCGCGGGGCCCCAGAACTCCAGGATTATGGAACCAGGGCGGGGCGCCCCGTCCGGGGACTCGACGCTCTCGCCCCGCCCCACCCTACCCTTCCCCGGATTGTCAGCCTTCCCCAGAGCGCTGGGACTCTACAGCTGGTGGCCTGCCAGTTTTCCTTAGACCACGCAAGGTGAGGCTTTGGACTTGGGCATTATGCCTTCCGTTTTTAAAAGCCAGAAATCCTGGCCTGGATTCCGTCGTGCAATGTTAAATTGGTCAAAGTCTCATAGAAGGATGTTTGCCACTGAAAGAGTGATGGAATTTGGAATAAATGCAAAGACTGATTCTGCAATTAAATATAAACAGATTATTGCCAGTTGCCATTAAGCTGAGACCCCAGGCTCTTAAACTGTCACGTTCAAATAGAAGCCCAGACCTGTCCTCCCAGGTGCCTTGGAGGAGTTAAAACAGCCTGTGTTTCGGCTGGTGGTCAAGCTTCATCCTTCGTGCTACTCAAAGACTCCCTGTGGTTTTTTTGGTTTTGTTTTGTTTTGTTTTAAATCATTTTATTAGGGGCTCATACAACTCTTTTCACAATCCATACACACATCAATTGTGCAAAGCGCATTTGTACATCCATTGCCCTCATCATTCTCAAAACATTCTCTCTCCACTTAAATCCCCTGCATTAGGTCCTCATTTTTCCCCTCCCTCCCCGCTCCCCCATCCCTCATAAGCCCTTGATAGTTCATAAATTGTTATTTTGTCATATCTTGCCCTGTCCGACATCTCCCTTCACCCACTTTTCTGTTGTCCGTCCCCCAGGGAGGAGGTCCCTGTGGTTGTTTTTTTTTTAAAAACAGAAAAATGGAAATGGGGAACTGATATTGGGCTCAAGTGGGAAGGGAATGCTTTGAAAATGATGATGGCGGCATATGTGCAAAAGTGCTTGACACGTTGGAGGAATGTATGGATTGTGTTAAGAGATGTAAGATCCCCCAGTAAAAAGTATTTATTTTTTTTAAAAATAACAGAAAAATGGAATATAGCACATTCTTAATAACCTAGATATCTATAGTAAGTAAGTTGAGCCTTTGTAAGGTCCGATTTTGGTTTAGCAGTTGCCCTTTAGTGAGCGTGTTATGTGTAGACAGATGATTGCTGGGCTATGTAATCCACCACCCCATGAAGAAAGTTCTATGATTCCTTAGTTGAAAGGTGAAGAGTCTAAAGTTTACGAGAGGTGGCAGGACTGGGCCACCTCATTTAGGGACCAGATCCTTGGTCTTCTGTTTTCAAAGCCTGAGCCCTAAATCACTATGTTCTCTGGCCTTTCTAAAAGAGAGCCTATCAGAAGCCCAAGAGGATGCTTCGCCAGTCAACACATTGTATGCTTCTTCATACATGATGGGTTGATGCTGCCACGGACCCATTTTATTAAGGAGATAACACAGACATCCTTACCACTGCCATTGACCTTCACCTATCCCTGAGAAGCTGAGTGTTTTGGAGATGGAGTGAGAGAGGCTCAAGAAGGGTTTGGGGTTCCTTTGTGTAGTGTCCAGTCACTTAAGAGTTTAATCTGTACACATCAATAGTTCATGTATTTTGGCCCTATACTTGTATAATTTCCTTTTCTCGGCAGTGTTGTAATTTCTGTATTATTGGCTAGACTAATGCCACTATCAATGTGTATTGTCTTCAGCGATAGTGTCAGGAAGGTGAGCATCACGGAATGCCAGGTTATTAGAACAAAATGTTCTTGCACCAAGGGAATACTTGAGTAGAGGCCCAATGTCCGTCTACTACCTTAATACTTAACATATAAATATATGTACATAGATCTATTTCCCTATCATTGTATATAAATATATTTACATATTGTACAACTCTTCTAGATGTGATTGATTTTATGGTATGTGAATGATATGCCAATAAAACTATTTTTAAAAAGGTAAGTGCCCAGACATCCCCCTGCGGCTAGAGGCCTCAGGGGTGGTGGTCTGGTAAAGCCAGATAAAGAAGCATCACCCTAATTTAGATAAATAAGGGCACATGATAATAAACCTGTTAATCTCTTCCTGTAATCATTGTTTTTTTTAAAAAAACAGCAACATCCCTGTTTCTTGTCACAGAGTTTAGTGGTTTTGAACTGCCAACCTTGAGGATCGCAGCCCAACTCGTAACCACTATGTCATCAGGGTTCCTCAACCAAGGCACAGAAAGATTAAATATATTTGCCCATAAAAGCCATTGAGTCAGTTCTGACTCATCCCTATAAGATAGAGTAGAACATCCCCTTTGGATTTCTGAGACTACAAATCTTTATGAGAGCAGAAAGCCTCATCTTCCTCCCAAGGAGCAGCTGTTAGGTTTGAACTGCTGACTTTGTGGTTAGCAACCCAACATGTAACCCTCTATACCACCAGGGCTCTTTATTAAGAGAGAGTGCCAGGATCCTAGCTCTGTCTGTTCATTTTCCCTTGCTGTTCATCTCCGGAGCCTGTGATTTGTTGAACATTGAAAGGATGAGACAAATCATTTTCTTCACTAAAGTAAACGCCGTTGGAATAAATAAAGAGACCTGACGTCAGGCGTTAACCTTTATTCTTTGCATGAACCTTGTTCTGTGTTTTTTTCACTTTGTTATCATGGGTTTGGATTTATGAGGCCTGAAAGAGAAATGGAGAAACCAGACTGGTCTTGGATCTTGTCATATCTTGTATATTAAACTAAGGTGTGTCCTTACTTACAAGCAATGACAAAGAATTTCTATAGACCTCAAACGTAGAATTCTATTTATGGGCTTTATAACTATAATTATAGTTTCCATGAAAACACTTAAAAAAGTCAGTCCTCTTTTTTAAATGCTTGAAACCCAATCTATTTGACTGCTAAAATTAATCCCCAGTGATTGGCCTAGGAAGCAAATGTGGTCGCCGGGACTGATGTTTTTACACGTGGAAAATGCAGGCGGGTTTTGTGGAAGTTGTTTGTTATTGCACAGGTGATGATTTAGAAAATGCTGTGCTCTGCACAGAAGGCCGCCAAATAAAGTGTACCGGCACAAAGCATCACGCCAATAATCCTGACCGCAGCAAACCCAAACCCAACTTCTAGGCAGGCCATCTAGCAAGTGTTCAAGGGAGAAGCGTGGGCATTCAACTAGAAATCATTAAAAAGCAGCCGTCTGTCACCGGCAATTCCAAGCGCAGAATGGAAGGAACTGAGTCGATGTCTTCTACTGGAGGAAGGGACGAGGGAAGACCACAGAGCAATACACGCCAAAGGTAATTCCGCTCGGGCTGCACCTACCATCCGAGAACAGTCTACATATTTTCATTCCAGTCTCCTCCCCAAGGGTTTGTGAGGTCAGTGCTGGCTTGGGGAGAGAGGAAAAAGAAAAGGGAGGAACCCAATCAGAAAGAGGAGAGCTGTGTTGGGGTTGGAAGCAGCAGTTGCCCCGAGGGAGGGGCACCCACGGCCACCACAAGCACCGTGATTTCAGCCTTCTGTCACCAGGCTGAGCCGCCAGAGAAGAAAGTGGAATTGGCAGTGAAAAAGGAACAGTGATTTTAGATGCAGTAGTGGCACATGCGGCCTACTCTTGCGTCTTTTGCTTTCCCGTTTTGGTAAGAATAATTACATCAGTGGTGGTCGTCCAGATGGCCCGTGGGGTCTGTAATATTGGGACCATCCCAAGAAAAAATAGCTGTGCATCTCCTGACTGCCCCTCAGCCCAGGTGATTGGCCTGGGTGGTTGAGAGAAAGGTGAGAAACACAGGAACAAGAATTTGAGATTTGTTTCACCCTTAACATTTGCCCCTGATTTTAAGAGTAATGAATGCTTAGTATTGGAGACTTGGAAATAGTGTAGGACATAAGATTTTAAAATCCTACAGGAGTGTCAAAAAGTGTGTGTCATGATCTTTATAATGTCATTATAAATGTCATTACCCTTGCCTTCCATTTTTCTACACACTTTTTGAAGCTTCCTTGTAATTCTCTGTCCTTTTCCTCTGGTCATTAACCAGTCTGCCGGAGTGTGACTGCATACGCAGCTGAATCATTTGCCATCAGAGGACTGCCTTACTTTATCTACATATTCCCTTCTGGGGAACATTTACATGTTTCTCCTAAGCAGTATTCATTCCCTTTGGGTTCCTTTAGTTACACTCTAGTTCCGGAATTCATTTTTCACTGTATTTTACATTTGCAGGAACTTGTTATGTATTTTCAATTGTTCTCTGCAACACTTGAACCAGTTTATACTTTCACTGGTTCTGAGAGTGTGGATTAGAAATTAAGCGTAAAGCTTGGTGAGGATTTGGATCCTAGGTGTTTACAAGGTGCGTTTTCAATTGCTTCTTCGAGACGGAGAACACCATCACCACCATCTCGCAGGACGCATTCAATGTCGAATGCATTTAGCTGCGGTTCAAACCCACCAGTGACTTCGTGGGAGAAAGATGTCTGTTTACGTCCATAAAGATCACAACCTTGGAAACCCATGGGGAAGTTCTCCTCTCTATGGTTGCTATGAATGGTCACCTTGATGATAGTGGGTTTGATTTTTTATTATTATTATTGAATGTCTGCTATGTCCTGGGCACTCTATGTGTTGGGCTCTGAGAGTAGGGAAGTGTAAGCAAGCAGTAAGCAATGCCGTGTAAAGAGAGATCTGAGGGGGAGGACACTAGTGTAGGAATACCTGAGAAGCGCAGTGCCTCACCTGAACTTGAGGGTCCAGGTGAGGCTTCCTCAAGGGAGTATCAGCTGAGGGAGTTGTCAAGGATGAATAGATGACTCTATTATACAATCCACCCTGTTAACACAGGAACCTAAAGAAACACCTCCCATTTTTCTTAAATGTCTATCTCAATAATAATTAGTGATCGTATTGTGATGCTTTGCATAGGACTGGAGTAAACCTTTACAATTGGAAGTAACTTTATCTCTGTCTGAGGTTGACTGGCTTTGGACTCCCTTTCCTTACCTGACCTCCTCTTGGCTGTAGTCCCGTACAACTCCCTGCCATCAAGGCCACTCTGACTCAAAGTGACCCCATTGCATAGAGTAGAACTCTCCCTGTGAGTTTCCAAGGCTGTCAATCATTACAGGAGCAGAGACCCTCATCATTCTCCCAAGCAGCTGTTGGTGGGTTCGAACGGCTGACCTTCATGCTAGCAGCCCAAGGTGTAAACCACCACACCATCAGGGCTCTGTGGTCTGTGTAAACCAGTCATGTTTAAATACTGGGATTGCCTAGCTCAAACTTATTTTTCAGTGTTTTTCAAAGGAGCCCTGATGGCATAGTAGCCAACACATTGAGCCACTAACCAAAAGGTCAGACGTTCAAACCCACCAACCACTCCTGAGGCTTTCTGTTCTCATAAAGTTTGACCATCTCAGAAGTCCAACAGGGCCTATCTACTATATTCCGAATCCCTCCAAGTCAGAATTGACGGCAGTATGTTGAGTCTTCCCGGCACTCTGTTTGCACGTTGTCAAGTATTGAAAGTTTGTCTGACCCTCATAACAAAGTTTTCCCATTCTGCTCAGCCTGAACTGGTTCAGCTATACATGTGAAAGGGTTAATTTTAGAAAATTCTAACTAGGCAAGGGTCAGAGTGAGTCAAGATCTGAGCTGCTGACCAGTTCCAGCAACAAAAAAGGGGAAAAAGAAAGAAAGCAGTTTGTTTCTGTTTGAATTTCGCAACCTCAGAACCCCAGGGAGCAGTTTCTGCTCTACCCCTGAGGCCCCTCGCTATGAGTTAAAAATCAACTTAATAACCAGCTTTATTTAAGTCAATCAAAATGTAGAAATTTTAAAGAATCTAAGAAAGCTAAACTTAGATCAAATAAATAGTTTATAGGAAATACAGAAAAAGTTAAAAATCTATCAAACTATGTGAGGGGTACCAAAAACAGGAATTGTGTGGGCCGAGCAGAGCTTTTGTAGTGCACATTTTCCCCGCTAGCCATGCATCAAGCAACTCGCTAGCCAAGCATCAAGCAACTCGCTCTGAGTTAGTGCACCCAGTGGCATAGCCTTGGGAAGGTTCTCTCTGGTCACAATGAATTTTTTCACAAAGCAGTTTCACTCGAACCTCATTTCTTGTGATGGCTGATTTAAGATAACAGCGTGAGGCTGTGAAATTTTGCTTACTGCTTGGGAAAAATGCCACAGAAACTTGTGATAGTGAACATAGCTTACAAGGACAGTGCTATGGGAAAAACAGAAGTATATAAGTGGTTTTCTCAGTTAAAAAAAGGTAAAATATTGATTGATGATGTGTTAATCTGGGTAGACTAGAGAAACAAATCCACAGAAACTCATATCTAGATATATAAGAGAGAGTTTTGTATAAAGGCTAAGTGTACAATAAGAAAGCATCCCAACCCAGTGCTGTCCAAGCCCATAAGTCCAACATTAGCCCCTATGTCAGACACTGATCTACGAAGTCCTCCTCCATCTCACAAAACACACACAATGACACTGTAGGAGGAAAGCTGAATCAGTGAGTGTGTAAGTATCTCAGCACTGACAGGGGTCTCCACATGGCTGCTCCAGCACCCAGGGCTGCATCAGAGTAGGTCCATGTGGCTTCTCCTCAGGGACGTCTCAGGAAGTGAGCCTTGCCAGCTGAAGCAGGGAACTGGCTAAGGCATCTGCACCCTGGTACGACCATCAGAGAGCAAGAGACCTGAGAACTAGAAAGGCGAGGCTCACTGAGCCATTTATCTCTCTGGCCTTCAATTAATCCCACATGTGTTTATCGGTCAGGTTAGCACAATAAACTGTAACTATCTCAAATGATGACAAACCTCATTCTGGACTTTTGCCAGCCTCCTAAAAATGACTCCACCTGCCTTATCACCAGGGGGGTGAAAGCACAGAGAGAAAGAGCGGAAGTTCCCAGAATCCTCATGAAAAGGACATGCCCACAGGAGGCATCATCAGGCTGTAGCCTGATTGACAGGCTAGACTCCACCCCTTCACTCTTAATACCTGTGGTTGGAGGGGGTGCCAGCCTCCCACCACTTACCACAGGCTCGATAGGCACACTTGTACAGTTATTACATATAAAGATTATAGTACAGTCCTAGAGAGCATGAGAGATAGAAGAGAGATTGAAATAATGGAGTCAGACACATTTCATAGTAGCATGCTCACCTCCTGGAAGGCCATGATCTTACCAGCCAGGTCCGAGCATACCGTGGGCTGAGGCGAGGTGGGGTGGAGACCCGGCGGGAGGCTCCAGGACCCGGTTTATTGCTAACCAAGGGTTATATCTACTTAGGGGGGGCATAATTACAGGTAACCACCCATCACAGGAAGGGGCAGTACAATAGGCATACACATTATAGGAAGGGGATGTACAACCAACTTGTTTTGTTGATCGTCACTCCCTTTGACTGGAGGGGAAGCTCCAGGAAGATAGGGCTGATGGGGCTTTTGCTTGACTGGTTCTGCTTATCTGCAGCATCTACAGTATCATGGCACTTAAGTGTTACAGTAAGCCATTGTCGAGTAAGTAAGCAGTCGAATCAATGAGGGAGCTGGTATCAAAGATAAGCTGAATTACAAATGAGCAGAGTAGAAAACAACTTGCTTTGAGTGATTAAAGAAAGAACTTGATAAGAACCCCTTTTCATATACATTACAGAATATATAATGTATACGAAAAGTTTTACTTAAGATCATCCAACAGCACAATGACAGGGAACAAACAGACATTCAGGCTGATTCAGGAGAGGATGTGGAACAAGGGATAGCATTGCCGATGTCAGATGGATCTTGGCTCAAAACAGAGAATACCAGAAAGATGGTTGCTTGTGTTTCATTGACTAGGAAAAGGCATTCGACCGCGTGGAACATAATTAATGGTGAGATAACCTTGAGAAGAATGGGACTCCCACAAAACTTCATTGTGCTCATTTGGAACTTGCACGTGGATCAAGAGGCACTCGGGTGACAGAACAAAGGCACACTGCATGGTTTACCATCAGGACAGGTGTGTGTCGGGTTGTATCCTCTCACCATACTGGTTCCGTCTGTATGCTGAGCAAATCATCAGAAAAGCTGGACTGTGTAAAGAAGAGTGCATTTGAATTGTAGCGCTGGAGAAGAATACTGAAAGTTTCATGGACAGCTAAAAGGACAAACCCATCTATATCGGAAGAAGTAAGGTCAGACTGCTCCTTAGAGGCAAGGATGGCAAGACTTGGTCTTACATGTCTTAGACATATTGTGAGGAAAGATGAGTCCCTGGAGAAGGACATCATGTTTGGTAAAGTGGAGGGGCGGTGAAATAGAGGGAGGCCCTCGATCAGAGGGATTGACGCAGTGGCTGCATCAGTCGGCTCAGTCATAGGAACAATTGTGAGGGTGGCACAGGACGGTGCAGTGTTTCATTCTGTCGTGCATTAGGTTGCTGAATCAGAACCTAACAAATTATATATATATATGATATTTGCATATAGACACACAGATATCTCTAAAGAGAAGGCAGCCACATGATAGAGTAAATGGAGCAAAAAGTAAACAACCACTGAATCCACAAGGTTAAACTGAAGTTCTTTACAGTGCTCCTATAACTTTTTATGATTTTAACATTATATCCAAGTTAATGTTTACCCCAAAAGCGTAAACATCCCTGCCAGTTCCCACTGAGTCAACTCTGACTCATGGTGGCCCCGGGCAGGGCAGAGCCAGGCCGTGCTGGATAGCATTTCCAATCGCTGCTTTTCAGAAGAGCATCGCACACCTTCCTTCTGAGGTGGACTCAAAGCAACTTTCTCATTAGCAGCCAAGCGATTGAACTGCTTGTGCCACGCAGGGACTCTCTAAATACATTCCAGAACACAAAAAGAAAAAGCCTTTGCTGGGGGAAAAAAAAAAGCCTTTGATGCTTGAAGTTAAACAAGCGTCCATCTAGCACCAGAAGAAACAAAACAAAACAAACAATCATATTGAGGCAAATGAGTGTTTAGAGTGGAGGCCCAAAGCCCATCTGTAGACAGTTGGACATCCCTCACAGAAAGGTCACAAGGAAGAGACAAGCCAGCCAGGGTGCAGTATAGCACCAACAACACACACAACATTACTCTAGTTCTTTTTTTTTTTTAATCATTTTATTAGGGCTTCATACAACTCTTATCACAATCCATACATACATCAATTGTGTAAAGCGCATTTGTACATTCATTGCCCTCATCATTCTCAAAACATTTCCTCTCCACTTAAACCCCCGACATTAGGTCCTCATTTTTCCCCTCCCTTCCCGCTCCCCCCTCCCTCATGAGCCCTTGATAGTTTATAAATTGTTGTTTTGTCATATCTTGCCCTGTCCGACGTCTCCCTTCACCCACTTTTCTGTTGTCAGTCCCCCAGGGGAGAGGTCACATATAGGTCCTTGTAATCATTCCCTCTTTCCTACCCACTCTCCCTCTACCCTCCCTGTTTCGCCACTCTCACCACTGGTCCTGTAGGGCTCATCCACCCTGGATTCCCTGTATTTTCCATTCCTATATATACCAGTGTATATCCTCTGGTCTAGCCAGACTTGCAAGGTAGAATTCGAGTCATGGTAGTGGGAGTGGGGAGGAAACATTTAGGAACTAGAGGAAAGTTGTATTTTTCATCGTTATTACATCGCACCCTGACTGGCTCATCTCCTCCCCGAGACCCCTCTGCAAGGGGATCTCCATAAACATTTATTTCAAGTAGTTCAGAAAATAGAGAAAAATCATATAAATGTAACCCCCCAAATAAGCAAATCCCAGCATCCTAACATAATTATTGGTAATATTTTAGTCAATTTCTTGTCTATTCCAATTTTATCTAGACCTAAGCTAAAAGTTGACCTTTAAATAAGAGAGAGAACATGCAATACTACTATGTACAAATATTATATAAATACAATGTGCAGTGCTCCCTTCAGTAGCACATATACTAAAATTGGAACGATACAGAGAAGATTAGCATGGCCCCTGCGCAAGGATGATACGCAAATTCGTGAAGCGTTCCGTATTTAAATAAATAAATAAATGCAATGTGCAATCGCTTGTTTGTTTTCCTCGTCAATATGTCAAGAACCTCCTTCCATGTCTGATAAATCCCCAGCGTTCGTTTTAAATGGCTCCCTGGTTTCAATGGCAGTGTTGTACGAATGTTTGTTTGACGTGCTCTTTGGCAATCATCACGAGTTCCCAGAGAGAAGCTGTTGAGAAAGCATTTTCCTTAACAACTAACTCCATGCCATCTGCATGGCGGCACCTCTTAAAAGCCAGTTGTAACCCCAGTGCCCACAATGTTCATAGGCTATTCCATAAATCAAAATATCTGCAAGTTCATCTCTATTAAACAGCACACACACACAAAAAAAACCAACTAGAAAACCCTTAACATGGTCTTTCTTCCTGCAAAGCACTCTGGTTGAGTAGACCATGATTCCGGGAAGGTATCTTCATTAACTCATGCTGCTGTAGCAGAAACACCACGCGTGGGTAGCTTTAAAAAACAGCAAAAATGGATGGAGACAAGGGCAGGGTTCAGGGGCAGATAGGTGGCCGTAACTGGGAGAGGCAGTGCTGTTAGAGGGGATTGTAGCCATTTCTCTGGAGTCCTAAGGGATTTGGGAGTTTGTTTTGGTTTTAACTTTTTATTGTGAATGAGGTAAAGGTTTATACAGCAGATCATGGTTTGTTTGGAGTTTTTTAAAAATCATTTTATTGGGGGCTCATACAGCTCATCACAATCTATACATATGTCCATCATGTCAAGCACATCTGTACATTTGTTGCCCTCATCATTCTTCAAAACATTTGCTTTCCACTTGAGCCCTGGTATCAGCTCCTCATTTTTCCCTTCCCTCTCTGCTCCCCCCTCCCTCATGAACCCTTCATAATTCATAAATTATTATTTTGTCACATCTTACACTGTCCGACATTTTCCTTCACCCATTTTTCTGTTGTCCATCTCCCAGGGAGGAGCTCAGATGAAGATCCTTGTAATCAGTTTCCCCTTTCTACTCTACCTTCCCTCCACCCTCCCGGTATCTCCACTCTCACCTCTGGTCCTGAAGGAATCATCCATCCTGGATTCCCTGTGTTTCCAGTTCCTATCTGTACCAGTGTACATCCTCTGGTCTAGCTGGATTTGTAAGGTAGAATTGGGATCATGATAAAGGGGTGGGGGGAGCATTTAAGAACTAGAGGAAAATTGTACATTTCATCATTGCTGCACTGCACCCTAACTGGCTCATCTCCTCCCCAAAACCCTTCTGTAAGGGGATGTCCAGTTGTCTATAGATGGGCTTTGGGTCCCCAATCTGCACTCCCCATCATTCACTATGATATGATTTTTTGTTCTCTGATGCCTGGAACCTGCAGATCATGGTTTTGCATTAAACAATTTATGCACATTCTGATTCAACTCATCCATTCCAATGCCCTCAATGCACCATCACTTATCCCACTTTTATTTCTCCCAATTTAGGAGGCTGTTGTTATTAGGTTCCATCGAGGCAGTTCCGACTCATTGAAACCCCACGTACAGTAGATCTCCGATCCTCAACCACATCAGTACTCGACATAATCAGATTTTGATGCAAAATGTCGAGAAACTTTTGCATTGGATTTCAAACAAAGCATGTGAATCTGACCCGATGCAGGTGAGTTTCGTAAACAAAAGCTGTTTGTATTTCATCACTAGGCGTTAGTTGGCGTTGTTAGTACACGTTGTTTAAACCTTTTGCGGCTGTGTTCCAAGCATTCTGCTATAATTTTCTTAGTTCTTGTGGCTTTTTGTACTGTTTTTAGATTAAAAGAAAACATGGGTCCTAAGAAAGTTTTTTTTGAAAGGAATCATCATGATAAGGAATTGGTTAACTGTGTTATCAATATTGTTGATGATAACTTAGTAAACCCTTTAAAAAAAAGTTAAGGAAATGCCAACAGTAGATCACGTTAGACAGATTTTTTTTTTTTAAGAGAAAGCCAGCCAGGTCCTAGTAAAAAAAGGCAAAGAAGAAGAAAAAAATCCTGAAAAGCAGCTACCAGTTGATTTTATGGAAGGGGATTCCCTTTCCAAACAATGACTCTCTCTCCATCCCTCCTCCCCACATCCTCATTCACAGATTCAGATCCTCATCAATCTTACGGTATGGGCCATATTGTAGTTGTTAAAAACTTTTTTAATGTTGTGTTTCTTATTTAAATTATATTATTTAACTCTGAACTTATTTACTTTGAAATTTCTGTGT
>NW_022103958.1:17463029-17468915 GCF_000313985.2 Echinops telfairi
TAAACAAGCGGCCATCTAGCTCAGAAGCAACAAAGCCCACATGGAAGAACATATCAGCCTGTGTGATCACGAGGTGTCGAATGTATAACTGAAGACAAATGGGTGCATAAGCAAATGTGGCAAAGAAAGCTGATGGTGCCCGGCTGCCCCTCTCCTTTACTAAGCATGATGGCCTCCACGGACTCATCTCTCTTGGCAACATGTCCATAAGTACATAAGATGAAGTCTCACTGTCCTTACCTCGAAGGTGCATTCTGGCTGTACTTCTTCCAAGACAGCTTTGTTTATTCTTTTGGCTGTCCATCATACTTTCAATGTTCTTCCCCGGAACCATAACTCAAATATATTGATTCTCCTTAGGTTTTCCTTATTCAATGTCCAACTTTCCTATGCATATGAGGAGATGGAAAAGATCATGGCTTGGGGACACGTCCAAATTTAGGGCACTATCTCTAAGGGAAGATTTTTTTTGTTTTTTATTTAGAGGAAGGTCCTTGTCTCTTCTAAGTTTCTGCTCCAGGTAATCTTCATGTGGTTTGGCCTGGTTCTTCCCCATCTCTGCTTCCTTAAGCTGCATCTTTTATATTTTGTAAGAGATTGTCTCAAAATAGATCCTGTACTAATCCTGCCTCATCATCATAACAAACACAACGTATTCTCCAATGGGATTATAACCGTAGCCGTAGACAGAGGTTAGGATTTACAACTCACCGTGTGGGGCACATAATTCAATCCACAACAGAACCATTCCAGGAAATGAAGCCAAGAAAAGGGAGAAAACCACTTAACTGCCAAAATACTGGAGGTGTGGGCCCAGTATGCTAAAAAGTCACAAAAACAGAATAAAGAGGCCAGCGCTCAGGACAAGGGAGAACGAGAAAGGCAGCCGCAAGAGAAGAGGTGGAAAGTAAACACCCAAAAGTGCCCTCAGAATTTGAAGATCATGGTCAACAACAAAAAAGAAAGTATGAACAAATGGAACAAGGAAAAAGAAATAAATCCGGGCATGCAACTCATCATTTAAATGTCCTATAAACGTATTGCAAAAACTTTTATCCCTGAAAGGCTGATTGTCTCAGAAGTACATCCTCAAGTTTTGCTTCTGAGGCCTCCGTATGAACTCAAACCTCCAACCTGCCAGTCAGCGGGTGGGTCTTCCCCTCACAGGCTTGTTTCCTCGGAGACACGTCCTCAGACTTCTTCTGAGGCCTCAGAGTGGACTCCAACTTCCAACCTGGCGACTAGCAGCGGGATCTCCCCATCTCTGCTTCCTTAATCTGCATCTGTTATATTCTGTAGGAGATTGTCTCAAAATAGATCCTACACTAACCCAGTCTCATTATCATAACAAACAGCTCATTCTCAAATGGGATTATAATAAATTGGGGCCTGCATTTAATGTTTGTACCACTCGGGGACCCCACCTCCTAGACTTTGAATTATTAACTTTTTAGTATGACATAATTTATTCAGACAAAATCATCTAGACTATTAGTAATAAAAGTAAATATCCATGAACTCACCACTCAGCTTATGAACTAGCAATAAATCACTATTCCATTCATCTGTACTTTAATAAATCATGTGTTCTATGAGTAAGACATGGGGGGCATGTTTTATACTTTATGTAAATGTTGTTGTGCAGCATTTATTCTCTTGTAAAGATGGAATCCCACCATTTGTCCATCAGGTTGTCACAGTGTGGTGGCTTGTGTGTTGCTGGGATGCTGGGAGCCATGTCCCTGGTATTTCAAAAGCAGCAGGATCACCCGATGTGAACAGATTGCAGCAGAATTTCTAGACGAATAGCAGATACAAAGGAAGAATAGGCTGTCCACTTCAGAGGAATTAGTCCCTAAAAACCTTGGGGATAGCAGTACATCCTTGTCACACACCAGAAAGCTAATGAATAGCAGCAGAGCACTGTCAGCAATAGTGCCAGGCGGTGAGACCCTCGGGGCAGCAGGCACTCGGAGGAGCTGCCTTCTCACGTCCACTTGATCGGAATGGCACAAGTGGAGTAAAGCGAGGGGGACTAGCGCCTTCAGCACCTTCATTTGAGAATGGGGTGTGACTCAAAGTGAAAAGAAACAGAGGAAAACAACTATTAATAATTGGAACTTAAAGTGTATGAATTCTGAATCTAAAAGAATTAGAAGCCAGAATTGAATTGAAACGCATAAAGATTGATAGTCTAGGCATTCGTAAGCTGAAATGGACTGGTTGAATTTGCTTCGGCCAGGCTCCAGAGGCTGAATAAATGAGCAAAACTCTGGGCAGCAGGGCCTGGACTCTTCATGTATTTGTGGGGAGCAGTCTCATGTCTCGCTTTAATGGAAGTACTCTGTTTAAAAAAAAAGAAAGAAAGAAAAACATCATCAGCACTGTTTGTTTCCTCAACAGCTCTGTTGGCCTGTAATTCCCATGCCATACAATTCCATGGTTCAAGCACACCAAGAAGAGTTGCACAGTCGTCGCCGCAGTCAGTTGTAGACCATCTTCTTCACTCTGTACTCTTCGTTCTGAGTGTTTCCCCCCAGCCTCTCCTGCCAGACCCTCAAGGAATGACTGATCCAGTTGCTGTCTCCATAGATTTACCAATCCTAGATTTCATATACAGAAAAACACTAAAACACACACAAGAATAACAAAGTAAAGCAGAATATAAAACATCAGTTGAAAAGAAAGAAGAAAATATTTAAAACTAGAACAATTGTAAATGGATCGGAAGGGAGATTGAATGATAGGGTGCTAAATTTTAACCTAGCTGTTTCTGCAACAATCCACTTTCCAATGCGTTCGGCAGGAGACAAGGCTATTCCCATCCTTCCTCGGGATGCCGTCCTCACCACCGTGCACTGAGCTCTGCTTTCTCTGTGCTGGTTTTCCATTGACTCTATGTGAGACCAAGAAGCCCGGGTGGCACTGTGGGAAAAGCAGGGGACTGCTAACTGTGGGGCCTGCGGTTCAAACCCACTTGGTGCTCTGCAGGAGAAAGATGGGGCTTTCTTTTCCCGTACATGTTTGCAGTGTCAGAAACCCTAAGGAGCAGTCCTGCTCTGGCCTACAGGGTCGCTGTGAGTCAGAATCTGCTAAATGTCAGTGGCTTCTATGGAGCAGATGAATGTCAAAAGCCACAAGGCATCTTCATGTAGCCTCAGAGTCAATAGAACAAAACAGGTCTCTTCTCTGTTGTTCCAGAAACACTGTCATTGAATCTCACTGGCTCACATGGGCTGGGGTCATGTGTTCATTCTCAGTACCATCGCCGTACCAAGCAGGGTACAATCATCTGATCCCTCAGGCTTTGGTTATGTGTCCACATCTGGAGCGACAAGTAGCTTTAGCTCATTCCAAGGCCCCTCGTTTGAATAGAGGGGAGTGTGTAGTTGGTTTCTCAGAGAAAAACGAGTGTCATTTCTAAAGTAATATAGAAGAAAGTCTTCCACACCAAATCTAGATCCCGCTACCTCCATGACAGGTCAGTTCTTGTTTTCTAAACATTTATTACATGATATGCAAAGTGGTTTGGTGGTACAGTGGGTTTTGCATTGAACTGCTTAACAACAAGGTGAGCAATTTAAACCACCAGTCGCTCCTTCAAAGGAGATGCTCCCGTGAAGATTTCACTGTCTTAGAAACCACAGGGACAGTTCTACTTTGTCCTCCTGGGTCGCAACGAGTCAAAATTGAGTTGGTGGCAGTGGTTTTTTATGCTAAGTGCTTTGTGTGAATTGATCATGTAATTCCCACAACAATCCTAAGAAGTGGGTGGAAACATTACCCACATTTATAGAATTAGAATGAAGTGGTATCGTTGAAGGCCTGAAGCAGGATAAAAGACAAAACCTATTTCTTGTCAAGCTGTTTACACCACCCGACACTGCTTCTCTGCTCGTCTAGCTCTAAACTAGGATACTAAAGTTGTTAAATCAACATTTAAACCACTTTATCGCATTCCAGTGGAATTTTTGAAACATTATTCTTAAATAATGTTTTGAAGGTTAACACACCCCAGAGGGACACTTGATATAATTCATTACCTAGAACATGGACTAACAAAAAGAGCAAAAGCAAACAAAGATCAGTACAACGTTGCTCTGTTACTCCGCATTCATCACTAGCATGGGCCACTTTTGAATCTTCCTTGTGACTAAGCTGCCTAATCCATGTGCTTCATATGAAGGAGGTTGGGCAATATTTGACTGGCAAAAGTGGCATGTTGTGTTGTGGTTAGGTGCTGATTCATACTGGAAGTACGATAGAACAACAACAAAAATCGCCTGGTCCCATGCCATTGTAAAAATGTGGAAGTGGGTGGGTCTGACCTCCTTTAATTTCATTAGGGGGAAGGAGAATCAAGATCAATAGCCAAGAGTGATTCTGATGAGGCAGATGTCAGCAATGCCGCACCCTCCTTTCTTTTCACCATCTCTGACACCAGCCACCAACCATCCCTCCCCCAGCACTCTCTACTTTTCTCTGGGGTTGATAAATCACTGCAGTAGCCCCACAGAACTCACAGACCATACTCACGCAGCTGTAGGATTTGTTAAGGAGGGAGCAGATTGCAATTTAGATTCAGAACGTTCAGGATACAGTTCTTTGCTTAGAACAGTCTCTTCTCAACTCTAGCACAAACAGGTAGCTCTCTGACCTTTAGCTCCTTGGCCCTGCTACTCCATTGCCTCTGCCCAGTTTGGATTAGTGTTAGCTCGGCCGATATGTGCCTAGTAAGCTTTGACTAAAACACATGAAGCTCTTGTTTTAGGAGTAAACAAACCTAGCTCCACAAAGTGCCCCTTGGCACCCTACTCTGCCTGCAAGACACTCGCATGTCTTACTCCATGGGTTAAGAAACCCACTGCACTGTATCCTGTCAATCCTCTGCTTCAATTGCCTTTGTTTCTCTGCTGCTGATCTCAGGGGAAGGTTCCCAGTACAGGGACCCTAGATCCAAGAAGCCTGACTCTTCTTTCACGGTGGTTGTTGATATCCTTCTTATTTCCACTAGAACAATCCATCTTAATTCTAGTAGAGTAGCAAAATAGGCCACTGCCTTTGTGAGGCATGGTTCTACACACACAAGGGCACCATGCACCTTATTTGTGTTCTTAGCAAGCTGTCCAATCCCCTTGGGGGGGTCACAAGCACCTTATTTGCATAATCAGAACCAGCATCAACTGCACATTACAGGTTGTTATGAACCTCCCTCTGGTCCTGATGCCATATTATTCTTCTGATAGCCCACATTCTTGGTTTATTTGCTCAGCATGCATATTGAATAAGTATGAGAAAAGGACAAAACCCTACCACACATCTTTCTTGACTTGACATCACATGCTCTGTTCAAACAACCACCCCTTGGTCTATGTATACATACCACATGGGCACCATTCAATATTCTGTAATTCTCATTTTTTTAAATGTTACCCATAATTTGGTATGATCCACATTCCAGTGGTTTTGCAGTCAAAAAATACAGATGTGCATATTTCTAGTCTTCTCTGCTTTCAGCCAAGATTCATCTCAACAGCAACAATAGCCCTCATTCCATGTGCTCAATTCAGTTTGGATTTCTGGCTGCTCCCTCTAGCATTGTTGCTATGATGTCTTTAGGGGGTCTCACTATAAATAAAGATTCACTTTTGTGCCTAATTTTGTATTCTTTTCCTCAAAGAGGCACTTTGGCTGTAGAAGTTTTAGGGCCTACATCTACTTCAGGATGTTAAGTTCATATGCTGCCTGCCAGGTAACTGCCCTTCAGGATGGCTCTTTCCGACATACACAAGTATAATTGGCTCCAGATACCATTCCTCCTGTTTGTAGGCCACTGGAGATCCCCTTGCAGAGGGGTCGCAAGGAGGAGACGAGCCAGTCAGGGTG
>NW_022103958.1:17469274-17480238 GCF_000313985.2 Echinops telfairi
GGGAGGGAAAAATGAGGACCTGATGCCAGGGGCTTAAGTGGAGAGCAAAGGTTTTGAGAATGATGAGGGCAATGAATGTACAAATGTGCTTGACACAATTGATGTATGTATGGATTGTGATAAGAGTTGTATGAGCCCCTAATAAAACGATTAATAAAAAAAGAAAACTTTTCAACAACAAAAAAGAAATGTTGATGGCAAAAAATAAAATAAATTCCTCCTGTTTGGCCTTTCAGGCCCAGAAATGGTGAAGCCTGCCTGGTAGTCATAGGTGCTCCACGGTCATGTTTGTTTCCCTCACCCTTGCCCATAAAGAGCCCTGGTGTCATAACATTTGTGGGGGGCGGGGAGGAGAGAACTGGTGATCTGCCCCTGTAGAGACTACAGCCTGGGAAACCCTCTGAAGTATTTCTGATCTGTCCTAGAAGGGCACACTGAGCCAGAACGGACTCGATGGCACACATTTATCTAGTTCCCTTCATGCCATCTCCTCAAGGTAGCCGTGTTGCCGTCTACCGTACCCTGATGGGCACAATTTGTAGAAGGCAAAATAACACGATCAATTTAAGCAGTGGCAGTAAAAGACTAGAGACATTACAACTAGGACAGGATAAAGTAAGAATTTCACTGTCACTGGATGGATTCCAATTCATAACAACCCTGTAGGACAGAGGAGAATGGCCCTGTGGATTTCCAAGACTATAAATCTTTATAGGAGCAAAAAGTCTCATCTTTCCCCCTCAGAGCCTCCGGAGGCTTTGAACTGCCCACTCTGCAGTGAGCAGCCCATTGAGTCCCTAGGGCTCCTAGCATAGGATAAGGCCCCTCTTAAAAATTATGAAGGATCCCAAAGAGATTTTATTTTTGTGGGAAGTACATGAGATCATTACTAAACATCAAATCATTACTGAACATCACTCAGAGATAGGATGTGGTCATGATGAGATGTCTTTAAGATTCGGGGGGAAGCTATCCCCCTACTGGGTGTATACTGAGAAGAGGTAAGAAATAAACCATAACCAGTTGTCTGCCCTCCAATGTTTATTGCGGCACAATTCACAGTCACAAAAAATTGGAAACAACCTAAATTTCCATCGATTGACGAGTGGATTAGAAAACTCTGGCACATACACACAATGGAATACTACACATCACTAAAAAACGCTGATGATCACACGAAGTGTATCGTTTCATGGGAAGAGTTGGAGGAAATTATGCTAAGCAAAGTTAGCAAGGACAAGTACAACGTGAGTCCCCTGAGCTAAGTACAATCAGCACTGTAGGAATAGCAGAAAAACGATATACGGGTTGAGGTACAGGCAGTGGGTGGGGGTCAGACCAACCTCAAGGAGCTACATGTTAATCTAACACAAAGAAGGGGGAGGGGGGAGGGGAAGGAAGAAAAGTGTGTGTGTGGGGTGGGGGGGGGGGGGTGGGTGTGTGTGTGGGGGGGGGGGGGGGGACGATGGCATGGAGGAGTAGGGCACTAACCCCCTGAGGTGGAAAGGATTGGTTAGGTCTCCACAGAATTGGGAGTGTGCATGCAGACCCCACCACAAGGCCCCAAACCTTGAAGGCAATGTACCCACATGGAGCAATGCATGAAAGGAGTGGGCTACAGGGCCGGCCCCAATCAGAGCCAAATCAACCCCCTCCCTAGAGGTATGTGCTACAGAGGACAACACTAAACCTACAGGTTGGGGAGAGGGGCCGCCCTGCCGTGCCCACAAGGAAGCAAACCAAGAAGGAAAAAGAGAGAGGGATGGTCTAGACCCCATATGGGCACACCAAGCCCAAGGACGACGTCCCTGCACAAAGCTGCTAAGGCACAGAGAGGACTGTAGGGCCGACAGCAGCTCAACATGTCCCCACACTGGAGTATGCCATGACAGAGGACAATACTGGGGACACATGGTGGGGAGTTAGTCCAGTCTGAACTCCCCACAGTGGGGCAAACCAAGAAGGGAACATAACACATCACCAACTGGGGGCAAAGCCAAGCCACAAAGTCCCTCAGGAGCCACCAAAATAGACTTCGGTCTAGGAGGGGCAGCTCCCAGAAATCCCCAGGACCAGTGGGGAGACAGTCATAAAGGTCAGCAGACAGGCCTGGAATTGTGTGTAGATTTTTTGGTGTGTTGGCTTTTGTTAGTTATTGTTATTCCGCCCCCCCCCCCCCCACTTTTCCACTTTTTGTTCAATCTTTTGTTTTCTTTTTGTTTGGTCTCAGCTATTGTTGGTTTGCCCACTTATATAAGACAGGCATGGGAAGCAAGCTCGACAAGAAAGCAACAGGACCAACGGTTCCAGAAGGACTGGCGGGGAGGAAGAGGTAGGGGAAGGAGTGGTGAGCAAATAATGCCGTAGACAGGGGAACAACTAGGGAATTAAAAGCAACAATGAGGAGGACACAGAGATCCTAGGGGTATTGGAGCAACAGCAATCTAGCTGAGAGGAATTAGTAAGAAGTGGAAGTAAGGCGAGCTTGATGGTGGGGCAGGAGGAAGATTAAAGGAAACAGGAAAGATCTAGGAAGCAAAGCTATGGATAGAGATATAAGCATAGGTGTGTACATATGTGAATACATTAACTCAAAAAAGTAGAGGTATTGGCCTATATATGTACACTGAGTTAATGGACAGACTTGGCCTGTGCTTATGCCCTCCTTCAGTGCAAGAATACTTTATTCTAACAACCTGGCATTCTGTGATGCTCACCCTCCCAGTACAATTGCTGCAGACAAAATGGGTGCATAAGCAAATGTGGTGAAGAAAGCTGATGGTGCCCAGCTATCAAAAGATATAGCATCTGGGATCTTAAAGGCTTGATGTAAAACAAGCGGCCAGAGAAGCAACAAGCCACCCTGGAAGAAGTGCACCAGCCTGTGCAATCATGAGGTAACAGGCATCAGAAGACCCAAAACAAACAAACAAACAAAACCATATTGTTGAGAGTGAGGGGCTCAGAGCAGAGACCCCAAACCCATCTGTACACAATGAGATATCCCCTCACCGGAGGGTCATAAGGAAGGGATAAGCCAACCAGGGCACGGTATAGCACCAATGAAACACACACTAATCCTCTGGTTCCTGGAGGCTTCCTCATCCCTCAACATCATGACCCCAGGCCTGCCTTTCACTGTAACCTAGACACGAGCATGTGCACAGGTACAGGTAAGAGCTCATGACAAGGAATCCAGGAACAAGAATGGGAGTAGTGATACCAGGGAAGGTGGGGAGAGGAGAGGATGGGGAATTGATCGCAATGATCGACACATCACACACACACACACACACACACACCAGGAAGACAAACAACAGAAACTATGGGGAAAGGGAGACCGGTTGGTGTAAGATATTAAAATAACAATAATTTATAACTTATCAAGGGGTCACGGGGGGAGGGAAAAAAGAGGAGCTGATACTAGGGGCTCAATAGAAAGTAAATGTTTAGAAAATAATGATGGCAACGTATGTACAAAATTGCTTGAAACAATTGATGTATGGATTGTTAAAAAGCTATAAGAACCATTTTCCCCCTCTCCCCCCACCGCCCATCCTGGCCCACCAAGCCTTGAGGACGGTATCCCTGCTCAGAGCAGCCAATGCACAGAGAAGACCATGTGGACAACCCCACTATGAGACACGATATCCTTCACTGACCCATAGCCCTGCAGGGGACAACACTGGAGACACAGTGTGGGAATTACTCCCGATCTGAATCCACCACACGTGGCAAAACACTAAGGGTGTGCAACAGAACAGCAAGGGAAGCAGAGCAACAAAGTCCCCAGGGAATACCAAAAACAGACTTTGGGGCCAGGGCATAGCACCCTATCAGACTCAACTGGAAAACACTCCTAAAGGTCAACAAACAGACCTTGAACTATTTACAGGCTTTTCTTTCTTTGGTCATTGACTTATTGTTGTTGTTGTTGTTGTTTTTACTTTTGTTGCTTTGTTTTGCTTTGTCTTGTTTTTGTGCATATTATTATCTCTGCATATCTATCTAGACAAGATAGGCGGGATTAACAAAACGGAGGAGCAAACAACGGGACCAACGGTTCTGGGGGAACATGGGAGAGGAAGTGGGGGAAAAGAAGTGGTGTTAATAAACCCAGGGACAAGGGAACAGCAAGAGATCCAAAATGGATGGCAAGAAGGGTGTAGGAGGTCTGGTAGGGATTGATCAAGGACAATGTAACTGAGAGGAATTACTGAAACCGAAATGAAAGCTGAGCATGAGAGTGGGATAAGAGGAAAGTACAAGGAAATAGAGGAAAGAACTAGGAGGCAAAGGGCATTTATAGAAGTCGAAATACAGGCATGCACATATGTAAATATATTTATATGTGATGATGGGGAAATAGATATATGTGCATATACTTACAGGTTTAGTATTAAGGTTGCAGATGGATATTGGCCTCCACTCAAGTACTCCCTCAATGCAAGAACACTTTGTTCTATTAAACTGGCATTCCATGATACTCACCTTCCCGACAAGATCGCTGAAGACAAAGTGGATGCATAAGTAAATGTGGTGAAGAAAGCTGATGGTGCCCAGCTATCAAAAGATATAGCATCTGGGGTCTTAAATGCTTGAAGATAAACAAACAGCCATCTAGCTCAGAAGGAACAAAGCCCACATGGAAGAAGCACACCAATCTGTGTGATTATGAGGTGGTGATGGGATCAGGTATCAGGCATCAAAGAACAAAAAAGCACATCACTGTGAATGAAGGGGAGTGCAGGTGGGGACCCAAAGCCCATCTGTAGACAATTAGACACCCCCCTTACATAAGGATTGCGGGGGAGGGGGGGGTGGCTAAGCCAGTCAGGGTGCAGTATAACACCGATGAAATATACAACTTTCCTCTAGTTGTTAAATGCTTCATCCCCCACAATATCATGATCCCAATTCTAACTTACAAATCCAGCTAGACCAGAGCATGTACACTGGTACAGATAGGAACTAGAAACACAGGGAATCCAGGACAGATGATCCCTTCAGGACCGGTGATGAGAGTGGTGATACAGGAGAGTGGAGGGAAGGTGGGGTAGAAAGGGGGAACCGATTACAAGGATCTACATCTGACCTCCTCCCTGGGGGATGGACAACAGAAAAGTGGGTGAAGGGAGACATAAGACAGTGTAAGACATGACAAAATAATAATAATTTATAAATTATCAAGGGAGCAGGGGAGGGAGGGAGGGGAAAATATGACCAGATGATGCCAGGGGCTCAAGTAGAAATCAAATGTTTTGAGAATGATGAGGACAAAAAATGTACAAATGTGCTTGACACGATGGATGTATGGAATGTGATAAGAGTTGTACGAGCCCCCAATAAAATGATTAACTTTTTTTTAAAAAAAGCATTGTGAAAAAAATTCTTAGAAACTTTTATTAAACAAAAGTATCAAAGTGTGAGGGGGAAAAAAGCTGTAAGAACCCCCAATATAATGATATTTTAATTAAAAAGTAAAGTAAAAAAAAGATTCAGGGCAATGACAATGATTTCCAACTTTCCATTAATGAGGAACTCTAAAGGTTGCAATTGTGTGGCCAGACTGCAAATTATTTGGCATACATGGTTTAAGCCCTATAAAAGAAATAATTGTGAGCAAATCACACTTGAAATGTCAGATTACACTATTAAAGGGTAGATGCTTTCAGATTTTAAGAAGAAATTCTAGACAAGCAATTCCTTTGCCACTTGCTGGCTGAGTTGGACAAAGACAGGGGTGCTTTGTGTAACTCTTCCCACTCTGCTTGGGTTGTGTCCAGCCCAGCGGGCAACTGTGTTCTGGAACAGCCAGTCCAACTGGATCTTGAAAGTAGAGCTCGGGTTGCACTTTGCAATCTGAGGGCAATGAGAGCCAACGATGCAATCTGTCCTTTCCCTTAATTTTATTTGGGGCCTGGGTCTCCTATCCGGACTCATAAAACAACTGGGACCATACACGGGGGTGGTGATAAAATTACGTTGGGAAAGAAAGCCTATCAGAACCCACTGGAAATGTCAGTTATTGTTAGATAAGGCAACCTCAATACAATCGCCATTGTATTCCGTTGAGAAAGGACCTTTGTTTAACTTATAGAGCGTTCCATGTTAACCACCTCCTTGGGTATGCTGTAATGATCTAACCTGTAAACAGTAGACTGGAGTTTCAGAATTCTCATTCCCACCAACCATAGTCTGTCAGTTTGTCATATGGTGGTGACTTGTGTGCTGCAGAAACCTGTGTTTGAAATACCAGCCGAGTTGTTCAGGTAGACAAATTTCAGAGGAGCTTCCAGAACAAGAAAAATGAGGAAGAATGGCCTGATGACCTATTTCCAAATAGTCTCCAAAAAACCAGACTCATAGCTATTCAGTTGATTCTGACTCATAGTGACCCCCGAAGATAGATCTGCCCTTATGGACCTCCCAGACTTTCATACTTTTTACAAGAGCAAGTAGAATCATCTTTCCCCTGTAGAGCAACTGTTGGGTTTGAACCACTGACCTTTTGGTTAGCAGCTCAGTACATAGCTCACTTTGGGCCTTTCAGCCAGTAATGCTAGTAAAAGTCTAATGGCTCACAACCATGTATGTGCATTGTTTAAAGTGGAGCACTCACATAACTGAAAGAGGGTAACTTCAGGCCGAAATTTAAAACTCCATATGAATCAAACTACAATTTACCTAGAAACTTCTGATTTTACTGAAAATACAATTCAACATTTTTGTCAAAGTTTAACTTCTTGTAAAACAAAGAGGGCAAGAGTCAGGATTTCTGGCTTAGGTGAAGAATTATTTGTGAAAAGTGCCTTTTCAGAATGTTTACTCAACTTGGCCTAAAAGATAATACCTTGTTTAAGCAATGTCTCCTGGAGTTTAGAAAATAAGATTGGAATCAATAATATTAAGTTGAGGCCTGAATATTGACTATTGTTCTCCCCCATTCAGTGGAGAAAAAGAATGGTGAAAATCAAAGACTGACAGAAACAAAGAGTGCAATGGACTAATGGATCTTGCAAACAGTGATCTCCACTGATCAGAAAAATTAGAAAGTACCCAACTTCTCCTACCAATTGCTCTGAAAAAGCATTAGAAGGTCATGAATTGAGTGCGAGAAAAGTGCGAAACAAAACTCATAAAAGAGACCAGGTTTACTGGTCAGGTAGAAACTTGTGGAATACCCAAGGTCATGGTTCTTAGTCACCCTTTCGGGCCTGGAATTGAATTCACCTCGTGTTAGAGTAATCAACTATATAAGATCAAAAGGGCAGCATTTACCCAAGATAAAGTTAAAAGATTAGGAAAGAAGTAGGAATGGAAACAAGAAACACAGGGAAAATTCAGGATAAGTGATGGTAGATTGAAGGGATTGCAATGGATAAATTGAAATAAAATGTATATGAATTGTTAAATGTAAAGCTAATGATTTACTCTGTAAAACTTTACCTAATTAAAAAAAAAACACTTTACCTAATTCACAATGAATTTTTAAATCCAGCATAAGAGACCAAGAAGGGCATAAAGTGATTAAAGGGTCAGTTGAACCAGAGAATAGGCGATACTAAATATCTATGCACTTACGGTTGACCTTCTGATCAGCAGTTCAATGAGTAGCCCACTCAAGCTCTTGCAGAACCAAAGAGTGAAACAGACAACTGTACAACAATAGTAGGAGCCTTTAATAGACTGTTCTCTCTTTTTAAAATCATTTTATTGGGGGCTCATACAATTCTCATCACAATCCATACATCCATCCATTGTGTCAAGCACATTTGTTCATTTGTCGCCATCATCATTCTCAAAACTTTTGCTTTCTACTTGAGCCCTGGGTATCAGTGCCTCATTTTTTCTCCTCCCTCCCTCCCTCACAAGCCCTTGATATTTTATAAATTATTATTATTTTGTCATGTCTTACACTGCCCAATATCTCCCTTCACCCACTTTTCTGTTGTCCATCCCCCAGGGAGGGGGTTATATGTATGACATTGTGATCCGTTCCCACTTTCTACTCCACGTTACCCTTACCCTCCTGGTATCTCTACTCTCATTATTGGTCCTGAGGGGTTTATCTGCCCTGGAATTCCTGTGTTTCCAGTTCCTATCTGTACCAGTGTACATCCTCTGGTCTAGTCGGATTTGTAAGGTAGAATTGGGATCATGATGGGGGTGGGGGAGGAAGCATTTAAGAACTAAAAGAAAGTTGTATGTTTCATTGGTGCTATACTGCATCCTGACTGGCTCATCTCCTCCCCGTCACCCTTCTGTAGGGGGATGTCCAGTTGCCTACAGAATGGGCTTTGGGTCTCCACTCTGCACTCCACCTCATTCACAATGATATGAGTTTTTTGTTCTTTGATGCCTTATACCTGATCCTATTGACACCTCGTGAGCACACAGGCAGGTATGCTTCTTCCATGTGGGCTTTGTTGCTTCTCAGCTAGATGGCCACTTGTTTATCTTCAAGCCTGTAAGACCCCAGACGCTATATCTTTTGATAGCCGGGCACCATCAGCTTTCTTCATGACATTTGCTTATGCACACGTCTGTCTTCAGTGACCATGTCAGCAAGGTGAGCATCACGGAATGCCAGTTTAATAGAACAAAGTGTTCTTCCATTGAGTGAGTGCTCGAGTAAAGGCCCAGTGTAAATAGACTACCTTCAGTGAAGGATAGTAAAACTAAACAACACAATCAACCAACTTGAGTTCACAGATACATAGAGAACACTTCACCCAACATTAGTACAATATCTATTGTTTTTAGTGCACATGAAACAGTCTCTAGAATAGACCATTTATCAAGCCACAAAACAGTCTTTAACAAATTTTAAACCATCAAGTTATTATAAAATGTCTTCTCAAATCACAAAATATAAACTTAGAAATCAACAATAAGAAGATTAAAGAAAAAATCAAATACATGGAAATTTAATTAACACCCTTTTCAATATCTTCTATTACTGGGTAACAGAAGAAATTAAAAATGAAATTTAAAAGTTCCTTGACTCAATCAAGAATGAAGAGACAACACATCAAAACCAGTGTAACACAACAAAAGCAGTCCTCAACGTGCAAATTACAGCCAACAAACACACATCAAAAAAGAAGAAAGAACCAGAAATCAACACCTTACCGCAACAGCTCCAACAAGTCAAAAGAGTAGCAAATAAGTCCAGTCACCAGAAGAAAGATGTATTTATTTATTAAAGTAGAAATAAATGAAACCCAAACCAGTAGAAAGAATCAACAGGGCACGACGTTGGTTCTTTGAAAGATTAGCAAAGTGTACACACATTGGCAAAGCTAACGAAGGAAAGGCTGCAAATGACACAAATAAGAAATTACACGGTCAACATCACAGCAGGACCAAGTGCAATAAAAAGATGAGAGTCCTATGAAGCACCGCCCTCCACCAAATTTGATTCCTAAGAGAAATGGGAAAATTTCTAGAAACACATTATCTTCTTAAACTAACACGGGCTAAATAAGAAAACCTTAACAGACCCAAGACAGAAAAGTGATCAAGTTATTTTAAAACCAACAACAGGTCTAGGTAGCGTCAGTGGTGAATGCTACCAACCACTTGCAGAAGAACGAACACCAATTCTACACAAACTGCTCCCGAGCACAGAAAAGGATGGAGAACTCCCAGTTCACTTCATGAAACAGGCATAATCCTGATCCCCACACCAAGACAAAGCTTATAAGCTAACTCAAAAGGCTGCAACCAAAAATAGGTAAAGATAAAGTTCTGGTTCCAAGGTCCTAACTTTCAAATCAAATTTTCATTCACTGGGATTTCTGATGTGTTTCGGCTCTCAGAACTCCCTATCCTCATCCATGCTGACTCATAGTGACTCCCCATGCTGACTCATAGTGACTCGTTAGGACAGGGTGGGACTGCCCTTGTGAGTTTCTGAGACTGTAACTCTACAGAATTGAAAGCCTCCATCTTTCCCTGAGGAGTGGCTGATGGTCTTTCCAACTGCTTACCTTGCAGGTAGCCGCCCAGCAAGTAACCACTAGACTCCCAGGGCTCCGAGAGACTAAATTTGTTAGCATAAAGCAGCAGATTGAAACTTAATTGAAAATTAGCCCCTGGCAGAAATGCTTTGTCATTCGACTCTCAGGATATAACCTCAGCATATAAAAAATAAAGTTAGTGATGTTAAGAAAATGTTTAAATGTGTAGTCTGTCACACCTTTTGTAATGTTCTCCGTGCTTCACCTCTTCTCCCTTGTATGCCCACAAGCACAAATCCTTTCTATGCTCGCCGTTTAAAACCCTCACTGTTCTCCTTGAAATTCAGAACATTGTGGCGTCCGGCATGAATGTATGTGCATGTTTCCCCATTGCACTAAAAGTTTTTATTTCGTCAGTAAAACTCATGTTTGGTTTCTAGTGGAGCATAGGTCCAGGTGTGTTTTCACTGCAACACATTGTCCAACCTGCTGGCTACAGACACATCATAAAGAGAAAATAATTGCTAGAGGAGGGCATTGTATATGGTGATTCAGAGGACTAGCAAGCATGGGAGATGCTTGGTGAGGTGGATTGGCACAATCAATGACACAATAGACTCAAGCATGCTGGCAGTTGCAGGGAAGAGGCAGAGGTGGGTAGCATTTCTTTCTGTTGTACCAAAGGTTACTCTGAGTCAGAGCCAACCCAATGGTGCCAACAACAACACGCATCCATGGACCCTGTCGTTGCAGAAGTTAGTTCCCTCTGTGGTCTACTGGAATGTGCATTGATTATAGCGTTAGCTTTTAGATCCAGAGCTTAAAAGTTGTAAGTAGACCTAGTCCTATCTGAGTTAGAAGTAATTAAATTCAGTTGGTCAGTGTTTTATCGGTGCTGTGTCTCCAATAGCCAGAATTCATGGGTCCAGGAACCAAGGGGTGGAAGCTGCAGTGGCACCACTCACTATTACTCCTAGTGATCCACTTGCAGCATTTTTG